>NC_140659.1:5567195-6767195 GCF_978046115.1 Saccoglossus kowalevskii
ACCATTCATACAGGTATTATCACCATTCATACAGGTATCATGACCATACATACAAGTATCATGACCATACATACAAGTATCATCACCATTCATACAGGTATCATCACCATACATACAGGTATCATCACCATACATGCATGTATCATCACTATGCATACAGGTATCATCACCATACATGCAGGTATCATCACCATACATACAGATGTAATCGTGCATACAAGTATCATCACATTCATGCTGGTATCATCACCATACATGCAGGTATCATCACCATTCATACAGATATTATCACCATTCATACAGGTATTATCACCATTCATACAGGTATCATGACCATACATACAAGTATCATCACCATTCATACAGGTATCATCACCATACATACAGGTATAATAATGCATACAAGTATCATCACCATACATACAGATATTATCACCATTCATACAGGTATTATCACCATTCATACAGGTATCATGACCATACATACAAGTATCATCACCATTCATACAGGTATCATCACCATACATACAGGTATCATCACCATACATGCATGTATCATCACTATGCATACAGGTATCATCACCATACATGCAGGTATCATCACCATACATACAGATGTAATCGTGCATACAAGTATCATCACATTCATGCAGGTATCATCACCATACATGCAGGTATCATCACCATTCATACAGATATTATCACCATTCATACAGGTATTATCACCATTCATACAGGTATCATGACCATACATACAAGTATCATCACCATTCATACAGGTATCATCACCATACATACAGGTATAATAATGCATACAAGTATCATCACCATACATGCATGTATTATCACCATTCATACAGGTATCGTGACCATACATACAAGTATCATCACCATTCATACAGGTATCATCACCATACATACAGATATAATCATACATAAAAGTATCATCACCATGCATACAGGTATCATGACCATACATACAGGTATCATCACCATACATGCAGGTATAATCATGCATACAAGTATCATCACCATACATACATGTATCATCACCATGCATACAGATATTATCACCATACATACATGTATCATCACCATACATACATGTATCATCACCATACATGCGGGTATCATCACCATACATGCGGGTATCATCAACATACATACAGGTATCATCACCATACATACATGTATCATCAACATACATACAGGTATCATCACCATGCAAACAGATATTATCAGCATTCTTACAGGTATCATCACCATACATGCAGGTATCATCACCATACATGCAGGTATCATCACCACACATACAGGTATCATCACCACACATGCAGGTATCATCACCACGCATGCAGGTATCATCATCATGCATACAGGTATTATCACCATACATACTGGTATTATCACCATGCATGCATGTATCATCACTATGCATACAAGTATCATCACCATACATGCAGGTATCATCACCATACATACAGTTATCATCACCATACATACAGATATCAGCATCATATATACAGGTATCATCACCATATATTCATGTATCATCACCATACATACAGGTATCATCACCATACATACAGGTATCATCACCATACATACAGGTATCATCACCATACATACAGGTATCATGAGACATGCAGGTACCATCATCATGCATACAGGCATTATCACCATACATACATGTATCATCACCATACATGCGGGTATCATCACCATACATGCGGGTATCATCAACATACATACAGGTATCATCACCATACATGCAGGTATCATCATCATGCATACAGGTATTATCACCATACATAAAGGTAACATCACCATGCATACTGGCGTCATCACCATGCATACAGGTATCATCACCATGCATACAGGTATCATCAACATACATGCAGGTATCATCACCATGCATACAGATATTATCACCATTCATACAGGTATCATCACCATACATACAGGTATAATAATGCATACAAGTATCATCACCATACATACATGTATCATCAACATACATGCAGGTATCATCATCATGCATACAGATATCATCACCATTCATACAGGTATCATGAACATACATACAGGTATAATCATGCATACAAGTATCATCAACATACATACAGGTATCATCACCATGCATACACATATTATCACCATTCATACAGGTATCATCACCAGACATACAGGTATCATCACCATACATGCAGGTATCATCATCATCATGCATACAGGTATTATCACCATACATGCATGTATCACCACTATGCATATAGGTATCATCACCATACATGCAGGTATCATCACCATGCATACAGGTATCATCACCATACTTACAGGTATCATCACCATATATACAGGTATCATCACCATACATACAGGTATCATCACCATACATGCAGGTATCATCACCATGCATACAGATATTATCACCATTCATACAGGTATCATCACCATACATACATGTATCATCACCATACATATATGTATCATCACCATACATGCAGGTATCATCACCATGCATACAGATATCATTTCCATACATACAGGTATCGTCACCATATATACAGCTATCATCACCATACATGCAGGTATCATCACCATATATACAGGTATCATCACGACACATACATGTATCATCACCATGCATACAGGTATCATCACCATACATACAGGCATCATCACCATTTATACAGATATCATCACCATACATGTATCATCATCACCATACATAGAGGTATCATCACCATACATAAAGGTGTCATCACCATACATACTGCTATCATCACCATACATACAGGTATCATCACCATATATAAGGTATCATCACCATATATGCATGTATCATCACCATACATACAGGTATCATCACCATACATGCAGGTATCATCACCGTACATAGAGATATCATCACCATGCAGACGCGTCATGTCATGTCACGTCATGTCATGTCTTTTATGTGACTGAACCAATCACTGTCATACTTTACACATGAAAGCTCCATCCCATTTGCACGTCTGTACGTTTCGCGAATAGATGTCATAATGGTCTCTGTTGTGTAATGAGGGTTGTCGGTCAAAATTTGTAAAGTATATTGGAAATTTGGAGCCTTGATGCTCGTCCGTTTTTTTTTAGGTCGCATTTAATTTGATGTTCAAACTTTATATGTATATCATACTTTATGTCAAATACGCATATTCTACGATGTGATTCAGGATGGTCGAATGACGGCTATTTCAAATACAAATGTGTATCAAAATTAGCCATTTCTTCTAGTCAGGAATCAAATCTCGGTTGTAAACAGACAGACTTCGTTTAAACTTGGTACATAGAATAGAGCAGATTAAAAGTCACAGACTGGTGGTAGTTTTGTTTTACGAAATTGGTGATAATTCTGACGTGCCTTGTCAATCACATTCACATTGTATATATACATTGTGTCGCACACATGCCCAAGGATTGGTGGGGAAATCCGATTCATGATGACCGAATGGCGGCCATTTTGATGATAAAAATATCTCAAAATTGAGCGTTTCTGCCATTCCGGATCTGGGTTACGTAGACATATATCACAATCGCTGACTAACTTCAGTTTTTTTTTTTTTTTTTTACACAATCCAATAAATGTTTCGTTGAGGGCGTAGTGGCAACCTGGGCGTGAAATGACGCGCCGACATGACATGACGATGGAACCATGACAGAAAACGTAATTTAAAGACAATTCGATAGGGAATCATTTAAAAAAAGCCTGTTTTTAAATGCATTATGATAACCAACAATTATCATCTTAGCGTTGGTCAGCGCCGGCAACTTGTAATAATTTACCATAGCTATAAAAAAAATATTAAAAAAACGCTGATTGTATATACCTCTTGTGAAGTCGGTCACAAATACGGAATACAATTTATTTGGACAAAATAAAGTTAATTAGACATCAAAAATACTCCACAGTGTTATAAATTTAGATTTGAATTACAAATTTAAAGAATACTTTTCTTGGCATTCGGTGTAGGTTAATATGCAATATACATCTCCTTACCTAACCCTAAATATCAATTTAAATTCAAATGAGTTTAGGTTATTCAACTACATTCAATTTAACCAAACTGTGATTGAAGTACAATCTATATATGCTTGCAATTTAAGTGAGTTTAATTAATTTGTAATTTAATTGCATTCCTCTTTAATACTGTAATTTTATTTGAGTTTACATAAATATGAATTTAACTTAATTGTAGTTAATGGCATTCTTGTATAAGTGAAGAGGAGTGCGTGTCGGTTAGGCTTACATCGCTACCTTCAAGTTATCAAGTAAATCAGTTCTCCCCATGTTACGGCCAGTAGTATACGCCGTATCCGTGTGTTGATAGCCGTGCTTTACTTGTTCCTTTCGATTGTCTTGACTTGATCGTTTATATGTGAGGGACCATTCAGTAGTGTTGTCGTGGTTATCAAGTACGCCCTACTGGCATTCGACCACGTCATCAACTTTGACAATGGCGCCAGCTACGACATAACGTTCACATTTAATATAACACGGAATCCTTGAGTTTCTTTAACACATTATTAGCGAGCCCACGTCATTGGCATGCAAATGCCGGATGATAGGATGTTAACTAATTACCATAATTGTTCATGGTCGAAAAAACGTGATAATTGAAAACATGCCATTGTCGCTCTCTGTTTAATTAACCAACAAAGTCGGCGAGCGCAACTGTATATACAACTTTTGAGAATTTAATTTAAACTTTTCAATTAGATTTCAAACAGCCTGAATGGTTAACATTGTTTCTGATGCTTAGAGCCTGGAAGAATAGACCCATGTGTTAGAGGAATATCCCTTAAAATACTAACTGGTTCTAATCCCGTTCAAAACGGTACAAAGCCTTAGTTTTATTACAAAATCGACCGCAAAATCGTTTTCCCTCGGGCTAAAGTTCAACTAAAAGACAGAGGTATCCAGCCATAGAACGTGTGTTCTACTGGCGAACTGGGACAACAAGTGGCTTATTACTGCCCAACATACATGATACCCGCATAGGGGGACATTGAAACCGTGGGTGAACTGAGATGCCCACATTAACTAACACGACAAAATAATTACAACAATTACTATATCTTGTCCGGTATGGTCATAGGGAGTCTATTTCACTTCATTTGAATACATAATACAGCAAGTTGGAGAGGTCATTGCAAGTTCATTTGGACGTCGGGAGTCTAAAAAATCGTCCCTGTTTCCTAACGTTGATCTGATAAATACACTCCGCATTATCTAACGTCAAATTTTGTTTTTGATTTATTAGTGCTACGGTACGTTATATATATATAGCTGAGCGCTCCTGTGCCAACCTGCACTAGCCGTATACTAGTATGTGCCATCCATGCCTTTTTAATCCAATAGCCGTGCATTTCGTTTTGTCAGTTTGGTGGACGTCACCGTTCTCTGTATATCAACTTATATTAAACCGAGACACCCTTCCCATGAAAGTCCTACCCTGATACCATGGCCCGAACACGTAGGTGTCAGTCTGATATTAGTGCCCCTCTATCCAGCCTGGTAACAATAATAATAATAACTTTATTACACAACTGCACCACCGGTGGGTGCTGTATGATAAGAATACAGATCAGAAAAACACACAAATAAACAAAAACAACAAAAGTTTCAAAATTACAAACACATCAAAGGATATATATAAAATACGTATTACAATTAGGTTTTATAAATTGTATTTTTTAAGTATTTTGCAAGTGCAGTACTACTATTTATGATGCAAGTGAATATTAAATTTCGGTTAGTTGTACTACACATTTCTAATTTACAGTCTTCTAAGAGGGTATTTCTTCCTTGAGTGAAGAAGCAACAGTCAAGGATGAAATGTTTTTCATCTTCTACAGTACCTGTGTTGCATTTTTACACAATCTGTAATTTGCCTTCACGGATAGCCGTACTCCTGTGTATCCAGTCTGATAGCAGTTGCACCTATGTATCCACTCTGATAGTCGTGTCCCTGTGTACCTAGCCTGATAGCTGTGCCCCCGTGTACCCAGCCTGATAGCCGTACCCCTGCGTATCGAGCCTGTTAGCGTGTCCCTGTGTACCCAGCCTGATATCCGTGCCCCTGTGTATCCAGTCTGTTAGCAGTTGCACCTATGTATCCACTCTAATAGTCGTGTCCCTGTGTACCTAGCCTGATAGCTGTGCCCCCGTGTACCCAGCCTGATAGCCGTGCCCCTGTGTATCAAGTCTGATAGCAGTTGCACCTATGTATCCACTCTGGTAGCCATGTCCCTGTGTACCTAGCCTGTTAGCGTGTCCCCGTGTACCCAGCCTGATAGCCGTGCCCCTGTGTATCCAGTCTGTTAGCAGTTGCACCTATGTTTCCACTCTGATAGCCGTGTCCCTGTGTGCCTAGCCTGATAGCTGTGCCCCTGTGTACCCAGCCTGATAGCCGTGCCCCTGTGTACTCAGCCTGATAGCTGTGCCCCGTGTATTCAGCCTGATATCCGTGTCTCTGTGTATCCAGCCTGTTAGCCGTGTTCCTGAGTATCCAGTCTGATAGCTGTGCCCCCCTGTATTCAGCCTGATAACGTGTCTATGTGTGTCCACCCTGATAGCCGTGTCCCTGTGTATCCACTCTGATAGCTGTGCCCCGTGTATCCAGCCTGATAGCCGTGTCCCGGTGTATTCAGTCCCATAGCAGTTGCACCTGTGTATCCAGCCTAATAACCGTATCCCTGTATATCTAGCCTGTTAGCGTGTCCCTTTGTATCCACTCTGATAGCCGTGCCCGTGTGTATCCAGCCTGATAGACGTGCCCCGTTTATTCAGCCTGATATCCGTGTCCCTGTGTATCCAGCCTGATATCCGTGTCCCTGTGTATCCAGCCTGATATCCGTGTCCCTGTGTATCCAGCCTGATATCCGTGTCCCTGTGTATCCAGCCTGATAGCCGTGTCGCTGTGTATCCAGCCTGATATCCGTGTCCATGTGTATCCAGCCTGATATCCATGTCCATGTGTATCCAGCCTGATATCCGTGTCCCTGTGTATCCAGCCTGATATCCGTGTCCCTGTGTATCCAGCCTGATAGCCGTGTCCCTGTGTATCCAGCCTGATATCCGTGTCCATGTGTATCCAGCCTGATATCCGTGCCCCTGTGTATCCAGCCTGATATCCGTGTCCCTGTGTATCCAGCCTGATATCCGTGCCCATGTGTATCCAGCCTGATATCTGTGTCCCTGTGTATCCAGCCTGATATCCGTGTCCATGTGTATCCAGCCTGATATCCGTGTCCATGTGTATCCAGCCTGACAGCCGTGTCCCTGTGTATCCAGCCTGATATCCGTGTCCCTGTGTATCCAGCCTGATATCCGTGTCCATGTGTATACACCCTGACAGCCGTGTTCCTGTGTATCCAGCCTGATATCCGTGCCCCTGTGTATCCAGCCTGATATCCGTGTCCCTGTGTATCCAGCCTGATATCCGTGTCCCTGTGTATCCAGCCAGACAGCCGTGTCCCTGTGTATCCAGCCTGATATCCGTGTCCCTGTGTATCCAGCCTGATATCCGTGTCCATGTGTATCCAGCCTGATATCCGTGTCCCTGTGTATCCAGCCTGATATCCGTGTCCATGTGTATCCAGCCTGATATCCGTGTCCATGTGTATCCATCCTGATATCCGTGCCCCTGTGTATCCAGCCTGATATCCGTGTCCCTGTGTATCCAGCCTGATATCCGTGTCCATGTGTATCCAGCCTGATATCCGTGTCCATGTGTATCCACCCTGACAGCCGTGTTCCTGTGTATCCAGCCTGATATCCATGCCCCTGTGTATCCAGCCTGATATCCGTGTCCCTGTGTATCCAGCCTGATATCCGTGCCCATGTGTACCCAGCCTGATATCCGTGTCCATGTGTATCCAGCCTGATATCCGTGCCCCTGTGTATCCAGCCTGATATCCGTGTCCATGTGTATCCAGCCTGATATCCGTGTCCCTGTGTATCCAGCCTGATAACCGTGCCCCTGTGTATCCAGCCTGATATCCGTGCCCCTGTGTATCCAGCCTGATATCCGTGTCCCTGTGTATCCAGCCTGATAGCCGTGTCCCTGTGTATCTAGCCTGATATCCGTGTCCATGTGTATCCAGCCTGATATCCGTGTCCATGTGTATCCATCCTGATATCCGTGCCCCTGTGTATCCAGCCTGATATCCGTGTCCCTGTGTATCCAGCCTGATATCCGTGTCCATGTGTATCCAGCCTGATATCCGTGTCCATGTGTATCCACCCTGACAGCCGTGTTCCTGTGTATCCAGCCTGATATCCGTGCCCCTGTGTATCCAGCCTGATATCCGTGTCCCTGTGTATCCAGCCTGATATTCGTGCCCATGTGTACCCAGCCTGATATCCGTGTCCATGTGTATCCAGCCTGATATCCGTGTCCCTGTGTATCCAGCCTGATATCCGTGTCCCTGTGTATCCAGCCTGATATCCGTGCCCATGTGTATCCAGCCTGATATCCGTGTCCCTGTGTACCCAGCCTGATATTCGTGCGCCTGTGTATCCAGCCTGATATCCGTGTCCCTGTGTACCAAGCCTGATATCCGTGTCCCTGTGTACCTAGCCTGATAGCCGTGCCCATGTGTACCCAGCCTGATAGCTGTACCCCTGTGTATCCAGCCTGATAGCCGTGCCCATGTGTACCCAGCCTGATAGCCGTACCCCTGTGTATCCAGCCTGATATCCGTGTCCCTGTGTATCCAGCCTGATATCCGTGCCCCTGTGTATACACCCTGACAGCCGTGCCCTCTGTATCTAATCTGATACCCATGCCTCCTTGTATCCAGTGTGTTCCCTCCTAAATTGTGTTAGCATCCCATTTTTCGAACGACATTTGTTACTTCAAAATCTCACGATAACGTCAAACTTAAGTATAGTAACTCCCAAAACAGAGACTTAGCTCTACGTCATGACACGAACCGCTGAGTAACGTAGCGCCCAAACTGAATTCAGCATCGTCGTTAGCTAAAAATATTTCTACTGTCGTTATATTTATGGAGGGTCTCGTAATAGCAACCTTTGTTTATATCGTAATTGTATAGGTTAGTACAATAAAACACAAACAATATGAATAGTAATTAAAATATTAAAATAAAGAAATTAAAGAAATTAAATAAAACTGAACAATGAATAATGATATGATGATATCACCCCCAAACCAGACATCACATTAGTTGTGTTTGTGTCCAGGTTTGGCAATGTGGCAGGTCTGTCTAGCATATGTTTTAAATACTTTTTGAAACTGATGTTTGGGGTATAATAAAATCCGCGTTTAAACTCGCTGTCCTTTCTACATGTCCGTGTCCATGAGTGTGTCCGCGTTTAAACTCGCTGTCATTTCTACATGTCCGTGCCCATGAGTGTGTCCGCGTCTGTGTCCTGACAAAAAAATCGCACACAGAGCAAATGGCATCGTGACCATCGCCTTCCCTATTTGAACGATTTCCCATGGACGCGGGCACGGACGGCGAATTACGTATGAATGATGGTTATATTAAGCTTTTAAAAACATGTACGGAAAGGTGTCAGGAATATTCGTTGAACTAAATTTGTTAAATGACACAATAACATATTTCAATGTACTTCGGATTAAATACGTCAAATTAAGTTGCAGAAATATAATCTGAACGTTTTCTGATGCGATCGGTACAACAAACTTAATTTCATGCTCCTAAGATACTAAGGTAACAAAGCAGCGTGAAATCAACCTTCATAGATATCAGCTCCCCTAGACGTGTAATATACTGCATTACCGGGTCGCGTGTTGTAAGCGTCTGTACTAAAACGTAACATGCATCATTGCACCAGAGGAATAATGGTAAAACTTGTATGACGTCATACACAGTGTAACCAACGTACTCGGAACTGGTAGCCGGGAGGATTGGCGGGCGCCTACTCTCTGCGCTGGGGCATACCTCACACCTCTCGATCAATATAGAACGTTGGCATTAGTGAAACGCGAAGGAATCCGTTGTTAAACAATCGGCACGTGCCAGGCGGCACGTAGGGGCGGAATCTCAAACATTGTTAGGCCCTTGACTCATTCTCACGCTTGTCCGTCACATAACAATGACACTTGTTAGTGTCTATACGGCGTCGTGTTAAGCAAAATCCCAGACGAAGTTGAACTGAGCAAAAACATCAAAAGTAGGCGATGCGAATTCTCTATAAGAAGGGGGAAACGTTTATAATTTCAAAAATGACCGAGCTGGATGCTATCATTGAAAACCGTCGGTGATCACATCTCGAACTAACAAAGGCGTTATTGTGCATGGTTACTGGACGCTGTTGATTTCTATTCTAACTCGGCGCAAGTGCAGTACAGCGCATACAAGACGTGGTAACACACGATGGTTTGATGGGGGCGCTTCCCTTCCGTGGTTTCTAAGAATGCCGGACCTCGGTTTATATTGCGTTCAATTGCAATCATATGTCTAACTCCGAACAAGACTACGGAGAAAACGACAAACATGACCAACTGTGAAACTAAATCAAATGTACGTTTGCGCCTGCAATCGATACAATGTTCTCGAAGTAAAACCAGCGAACATCACAGACGCTAGTATACGACTAAGTATAGAATCGGATTGACCTCATCTGAAAACAGCGATTCGACTGTAGATAGTGCTACAGAAAAGAGTCGTAGTGATGGAGGTGGTAGCATAGTCAGGTTAAGCTAGGCTTTACACAGTTTAGGTTAACATGGATAGATTTGAGTGACTTCCTGAACAATATGTAATTAATTTAGTACAAAAACAGCCAACGGTCTACTCTGCTATTGAATTACTTGAGAGCGTTAAGCAACACAATACACAGCGATCACCACAAAAAACAAAGACACCTTGCATGAATACGTACAACTTGAAAAGAGTGCTCCGCCGTGCTATAACTGAATAAAGCTATCTCATTATGACCCGCCCGTACATAGGTATCATTGCGGCGGAAAGTCCGTCGACTGTTTAAAGTAAGATTTCCTTTTTTCAGTTGCCCTTTTGGCCACGAATTTTGAGATCGTTGGCACCACTGCGCATAGGTTTCCTGGCATCTTGATATACTACGGGAGACATGACTTCTTGCAAGAACGCAACTAGTGAGTAAATTGGGTCATAGAATACACTAGTAATACCTATATACGATTCGAAAACAATATGGCATTAACTTGCCGCTTTTAATATAACGGGTTACGGAGAACTTATTATAATTCAAAATAATAATGTTGTTTGTAAATAAATAAATAAATAAATAAATAAATAAATAAATAAATAAATAAATAAATAAATAAATAAATAAATAAATAAATAAATAAATAAATAAATAAATAAATAAATAAATAAATAAATAAATATAGGTACCACACACCTGCTTGGCCATGTACACCAAGCAACAAGAGGACTTTACACACCACATAACGCATAAACGTTGTTACATGTTGTAGCTTGCCTGGGGAAACTACCATTGTCTTCGAAATGTTTACATTGTCTTCGCCTTGTGGTGTTTATGGTAGTAATTTGAGCCCACATTTTCCCATCTGTCTGAACTGACTGAATCCAAATTTACACCACACCATACGGGTAAAATCATATATGCCCATCTTGCCATGTGACGACTCATTGGCAGTCCCCTCCTTGAATATTAATAACACACCGAACAATAATTCTGCATAGGCAAGGAGGCGTGACTATAAAAAAGGCCCCTTTGCTCACGTGGAGGGATGCTCTTATTTCTCATTTGCATACTTAATTAGCGTGTAAATGCGATTTCGTAGACGCGTGTCTCAGTCTATATAAGAGGGACTTTAAAGTGAGCTCGGCATTACGACAGAAGACGTTGCCTCGTTGACAAACTGCTAAGTCATATGGTTACTACTAAAGACAATTTAACGGTTAAACTATTATCTACCGTGCACCGACATTGCTGTTCTGCAAGTACACTGTTAAATTTTTAGTTGAGTGGAAACTAAGCCGATTTTTTTGCTGGTACGTTACTTTGTTTTTTACTTGCCCGCACATCTTATGCAGATAGCATCGATCAACCATCCGGCGACAGCAGACCAACCGATCTCGCCTAAACATCTTGTGTACATAGTGGACATCACCCCGTTGCCAGATGCAGAGTGACTGCCGTTCGTCCGACGTTTAAACCGAACAGTAGCGGGCAACTCCGTCAGTACCCAGAGAGTGGCTGGCAAAATAGCCACGCCTCCCCGTATGCAGTGAAACACCACACAATAGCAGCAAACTTATACTGTCAACACCAACGCAACTTTTACTATTCGGACAATGGCCAGCAGATATTCTACTCAGTCCCACGATTTGAAATGCACATTTGGCACAACTTTACACGTGGACGTCGGTGAGCCGATCTCGCATACATTTCACTGCGGTCAGAACACAGAAAGTTACCAATCCTTCTACGGTGGACTACTCGCAGCGTGCAGCAGTGGCACGATCAGCTCAGGTGCAATCAACAACTACGACGAAGAATCGATAGTAAGTTTGGCAGGCATCAACGACGTAAAGGCACGGGAGAACCAAGAAAACGTCAACAACATGAATCATTTTGAATCGTCCGGTTGCAGAAAAATTCGATCAAGAGTCTCATCGAACAATCGTAGCCGACTTCGTGTTGGCCGTGACTGCCGAAACGATCGCCGACTGACGATCAACGAACGAGAAAGGATGAGAATGCGTAAACTGAACGAGGCTATGGATGCTCTGAGAAAAGTTGTTCCTCACTACCCATCAGATAGAAAGCTAAGTAAAATGGAAACTTTACTGCTTGCTCAGAATTATATTCTAGCTCTTACACGTATCCTGCAAGAAGTGAAGCAAAATGGTGGAAAAGCGAACTACAACGCCGAAGCCCTGGCACAGTCTATTGCACAGAACGCCACCAATGTACGGCATTCAGTTAAAACTGAACCTAAAACCGACACGTGTGTCACATCAGAGACAAATAAGCTGTTTTAAAGAGAAATACAAGATTCGGGATTTTAATTCCCCTGCATTCAACTGAAATATAGTCAGTGTGTGACTTTTTGATAATGCTTAGGTTCTGAAGAATTTGCTCCTCTCCAGTGTAATATTTTATTACGAGGGTTACGTGCAAATAACGTTTTTCTTATATTGTAATTATTTACATGACTTTACGTTCTCTGTGTATATAAACTATGCCCGAATGTAGGCCTCATCAATGTCATGTAAAACTCTGTTTATAAAAGTCCGATATTTTATTATTTGCCAATAATCGTAATTGCTGATTATATGTTGCATGGAGACAGTGGCATTTGCTCACCACGGTAAACTGTCTTAGATTGAACAGATATTTGATAAATAAAATATTTAATTTATATTATTCCGTTGAATTTGTTTTGTAAATTAGTTATATGCTTGTTACGCCCCATCCACCTGCCGTCGGATCTCCTTGAGTTCACGTCCACTACCAGGTAATGGCAATCCAATATGACGGGTTTCCATTCTCTCCTCACCACGAACAGTATGCGGGGTTTCCATTTTGCACACTACCATGTGATGGTAATCCAGTGTGCGGAGTTTCCATTCTATCCTTGCCACAACCATGTGATGTTACTCCAATGTCCGGGATTCCCATTTTTGTCACGACCATGCCATGGTACTCTAGTGTACAGGATTTCCCCATTCTCTCCTTGCCACGACCATGTGATGTTATTCCAATGTCCGGGATTCCCATTTTTGCCACGACCATGCCATGGCACTCTAGTGTACAGGATTTCCCCCATTCTCTCCTTGCCACGACCATGTGATGTTACTCCAATGTCCGGGATTCCCATTTTTGCCACGACCATGCCATGGTACTCTAGTGTACAGGATTTCCATTCTCTCCTTGTCCCGACCATGTAATGGTCCTCTAGTGTGCAGGACTCCCATTTTATTCCTGCCACGACCATGTGATGTTACTCTAATGTGCGGGATTTCCATTTTTCCCACGACAATGTAATGGTCCTCTAGTGTGCAGGATTCCCATTTTCTTCCTGCCACCACCATGTGATGTTACTCCAATGTGCGGGATTTCCATTTTTCCCACGACCATGTCATGGTCCCCTAGTGTGCAGGGTTTCCATTCTCTCTTTGCCACGACCATGTGATATTACTCCAGTGTGCAGGGTTTCCCATTTTCTCCCTGCCACGACCATGTGATGTTACTTACTCCAATGTGAGCGATTACCATTTTTCCCACGACCATGCCATGGTACTCTAGTGTACAGGATTTCCCCATTCTCTCCTTGCCACGACCATGTGATGTTACTCCAATGTTCGGGATTTCCATTTTTGTCACGACTATGTCATGGTACTCTCTTTTTGCAGGATTTCCATTCTCTCCTTTGCACGACCATGTCATGGTACTCCAATGTGCAGGGTTTCCCATTCTCTCCTTGACACGACCATGCCATGGTACTCCAGTGTGCGGGGTTTCCCATTCTCTCCTTGGCATGACCATGGTCCTCTAGTGTGCAGGATTTCCATTCTCTCTTTGGCACGACCATGTCATGGTACTCTAGTGTGCAGGATTTCCATTCACTCCTTGGCACGACCATGTCATGGTCTCTAGTGTGCAAGATTTCTATTCTCTGCTTGGCATGACCATGTCATGGTACTCTAGTGTGCAAGATTTCCATTCTCTCCTTGGCACGACCATGTGATGGTACTCTAGTGTGCGGGGATTCCCACTCTCTCCTTGGCACGACCATGTGATTGTCCTCTAGTGTGCAGGATTTCCATTCTCTCCTTGGTACGATCATGTGATGGTCCTCTAGTGTGCAGGAATTCCATTCTCTCATTGGCACGACCATGTGATGGTAATCTAGTGTGCGGGGTTTCCCATTCTCTCCTTGGCACGACCATGTCATGGTCCTCTAGTGTGCAGGATTTCCATTCTCTCCTTGGCACGACCATGTCACGGTACTCTAGTGAGCGGGGTTTCCCATTCTCTCCTTGGCACGACCATGTCATGGTATTCTAGTGTGCAGGATTTCCATTCTCTCCTTGGCACGACCATGTCATGGTACTATAGTGTGCAAGATTTCCATTCTCTCCTTGGCACGAGCATGTCATGGTACTCTAGTGAGCGGGGTTTCCCATTCTCTCTTTGGCACGACCATGTCATGGTCCTCTAGTGTGCAGGATTTCCATTCTCTCCTTGGCACAACCATGTCATGGTACTCTAGGGTGCAGGATTTCCATTCTCTCCTTGGCACGACCATGTCATGGTACTCTAGTGTGCAGGATTTCCATTCTCTCCTTGGCACGACCATGTCATGGTACTCTAGTGTGCAGGATTTCCATTCTCTCCTTGGCACGACCATGTCATGGTACTCTAGTGTGCAGGATTTTCATTCTCTCCTTGGCACGACCATGTCATAGTACTCTAGTGAGCATGGGTTTCCCATTCTCTCTTTGGCACGACCATGTCATGGTCCTCTAGTGTGCAAGATTTCCATTCTCTCATTGGCACGACCATGTCATGGTACTCTAGTGTGCAGGATTGCCATTCTCTCCTTGGCACGACCATGTCATAGTACTCTAGTGAGCGGGGTTTCCCATTCTCTCTTTGGCACGACCATGTCATGGTACTCTAGTGTGCAGGATTTCCATTCTCTCCTTGGCACGACCATGTCATGGTACTCTAGTGTGCAGGATTTCCATTCTCTCCTTGGCACGACCATGTCATGGTACTCTAGTGTGCAGGATTTCCATTCTCTCCTTGGCACGACCATGTCATAGTACTCTAGTGAGCGGGGTTTCCCATTCTCTCTTTGGCACGACCATGTCATGGTCCTCTAGTGTGCAGGATTTCCATTCTCTCCTTGGCACGACCATGTCATGGTCCTCTAGTGTGCAGGATTTCCATTCTCTCCTTGGCACGACCATGTCATGGTCCTCTAGTGTGCAAGATTTCCATTCTCTCCTTGGCACAACCATGTCATGGTACTATAGTGTGCAGGATTTCCATTCTCTCCTTGGCACGACCATGTCATGGTACTCTAGTGAGCGGGGTTTCCCATTCTCTCTATGGTACGACCATGTCATGGTCCTCTCGTGTGCAGGATGTCCATTCTCTCCTTGGCACGACCATGTCATGGTACTCTAGTGTGCAGAATTTCCATTCTCTCCCTGGCACGACCATGTCATGGTACTCTAGTGTGCAGGATTTCCATTCATTCCTTGGCATGACCATGTCATGGTATTCTAGTGTGCAGGATTTCCAATCTCTCCTTGGCACGACCATGTCATGGTACTCGAGTGTGCAGGATTTCCATTCTCTCCTTGGCACGACCATGTCATGGTACTCTAGTGTGCAGGATTTCCATTCTCTCCTTGGCACGACCATGTCATGGTACTCTAGTGTGCAGGATTTCCATTCTCTCCTTGGCACGACCATGTCATAGTATTCTAGTGAGCGGGGTTTCGCATTCTCTCTTTGGCATGACCATATCATGGTCCTCTAGTGTGCAAGATTTCCATTCTCTCATTGGCACGACCATGTGATAGTTCTCTAGTGAGCGGGCTTTCCCATTCTCTCTTTGGCACGACCATGTCATGGTACTCTAGTGTGCAGGATTTCCATTCTCTCCTTGGCACGACCATGTCATGGTACTCTAGTGTGCAGGATGTCCATTCTCTCCTTGGCACGACCATGTCATAGTACTCTAGTGACCGGGGTTTCCCATTCTCTCTTTGGCACGACCATGTCATGGTACTCTAGTGTGCAGGATTTCCATTCTCTCCTTGGCACGACCATGTCATGGTACTCTAGTGTGCAGGATTTCCATTCTCTCCTTGGCACGACCATGTCATGGTACTCTAGTGTGCAGGATTTCCATTCTCTCCTTGGCACGACCATGTCATAGTACTCTAGTAAGCGGGGTTTCCCATTCTCACTTTGGCATGACCATGTCATGGTCCTCTAGTGTGCAAGATTTCCATTCTCTCCTTGGCACAACCATGTCATGGTACTATAGTGTGCAGGATTTCCATTCTCTCCTTGGCACGACCATGTCATGGTACTCTAGTGAGCGGGGTTTCCCATTCTCTCTATGGTACGACCATGTCATGGTCCTCTCGTGTGCAGGATGTCCATTCTCTCCTTGGCACGACCATGTCATGGTACTCTAGTGTGCAGAATTTCCATTCTCTCCCTGGCACGACCATGTCATGGTACTCTAGTGTGCAGGATTTCCATTCTCTCCTTGGCACGACCATGTCATGGTACTCTAGTGTGCAGGATTTTCATTCTCTCCTTGGCACGACCATGTCATAGTACTCTAGTGAGCATGGGTTTCCCATTCTCTCTTTGGCACGACCATGTCATGGTCCTCTAGTGTGCAAGATTTCCATTCTCTCATTGGCACGACCATGTCATGGTACTCTAGTGTGCAGGATTGCCATTCTCTCCTTGGCACGACCATGTCATAGTACTCTAGTGAGCGGGGTTTCCCATTCTCTCTTTGGCACGACCATGTCATGGTACTCTAGTGTGCAGGATTTCCATTCTCTCCTTGGCACGACCATGTCATGGTACTCTAGTGTGCAGGATTTCCATTCTCTCCTTGGCACGACCATGTCATGGTACTCTAGTGTGCAGGATTTCCATTCTCTCCTTGGCACGACCATGTCATAGTACTCTAGTGAGCGGGGTTTCCCATTCTCTCTTTGGCACGACCATGTCATGGTCCTCTAGTGTGCAGGATTTCCATTCTCTCCTTGGCACGACCATGTCATGGTCCTCTAGTGTGCAGGATTTCCATTCTCTCCTTGGCACGACCATGTCATGGTCCTCTAGTGTGCAAGATTTCCATTCTCTCCTTGGCACAACCATGTCATGGTACTATAGTGTGCAGGATTTCCATTCTCTCCTTGGCACGACCATGTCATGGTACTCTAGTGAGCGGGGTTTCCCATTCTCTCTATGGTACGACCATGTCATGGTCCTCTCGTGTGCAGGATGTCCATTCTCTCCTTGGCACGACCATGTCATGGTACTCTAGTGTGCAGAATTTCCATTCTCTCCCTGGCACGACCATGTCATGGTACTCTAGTGTGCAGGATTTCCATTCATTCCTTGGCATGACCATGTCATGGTATTCTAGTGTGCAGGATTTCCAATCTCTCCTTGGCACGACCATGTCATGGTACTCGAGTGTGCAGGATTTCCATTCTCTCCTTGGCACGACCATGTCATGGTACTCTAGTGTGCAGGATTTCCATTCTCTCCTTGGCACGACCATGTCATGGTACTCTAGTGTGCAGGATTTCCATTCTCTCCTTGGCACGACCATGTCATAGTATTCTAGTGAGCGGGGTTTCGCATTCTCTCTTTGGCATGACCATATCATGGTCCTCTAGTGTGCAAGATTTCCATTCTCTCATTGGCACGACCATGTGATAGTTCTCTAGTGAGCGGGCTTTCCCATTCTCTCTTTGGCACGACCATGTCATGGTACTCTAGTGTGCAGGATTTCCATTCTCTCCTTGGCACGACCATGTCATGGTACTCTAGTGTGCAGGATGTCCATTCTCTCCTTGGCACGACCATGTCATAGTACTCTAGTGACCGGGGTTTCCCATTCTCTCTTTGGCACGACCATGTCATGGTACTCTAGTGTGCAGGATTTCCATTCTCTCCTTGGCACGACCATGTCATGGTACTCTAGTGTGCAGGATTTCCATTCTCTCCTTGGCACGACCATGTCATGGTACTCTAGTGTGCAGGATTTCCATTCTCTCCTTGGCACGACCATGTCATAGTACTCTAGTAAGCGGGGTTTCCCATTCTCACTTTGGCATGACCATGTCATGGTCCTCTAGTGTGCAAGATTTCCATTCTCTCCATGGCACAACCATGTCATGGTACTCTAGAGTGCAAGATTTCCATTCTCTCCTTGGCACAACCATGTCATGGTCCTCTAGTGTGCAGGATTTCCATTCTCTCCTTGGCACGACCATGTCATGGTCCTCTAGTGTGCAAGATTTCCATTCTCTCCTTGGCACAACCATGTCATGGTACTCTAGTGTGCAGGATTTCCATTCTCTCCTTGGCACAACCATGTCATGGTACTCTAGTGTGCAGGATTTCCATTCTCTCCTTGGCACGACCATGTCATGGTACTCCAATGTGCGGGGTTTCCCATTCTCTCCTTGGCACAACCATGTCATGGTACTCCAATGTGTGGGGTTTCCCATTCTGTCCTTGGCACGACCATGTCATGGTACTCCAATGTGCGGGGTTTCCCATTCTCTCCTTGGCACGACCATGTGATTGTCCTCTAGTGTGCAGGATTTCCATTCTCTCCTCGGTACGATCATGTGATGGTCCTCTAGTGTGCAGGATTTCCATTCTCTCATTGGCACGACCATGTGATGGTAATCTAGTGTGCAGGGTTTCCCATTCTCTCCTTGGCACGACCATGTCATGGTCCTCTAGTGTGCAGGATTTCCATTCTCTCCTTGGCACGACCATGTCACGGTACTCTAGTGAGCGGGGTTTCCCATTCTCTCCTTGGCACGACCATGTCATGGTATTCTAGTGTGCAGGATTTCCATTCTCTCCTTGGCACGACCATGTCATGGTACTATAGTGTGCAAGATTTCCATTCTCTCCTTGGCACGAGCATGTCATGGTACTCTAGTGAGCGGGGTTTCCCATTCTCTCTTTGGCACGACCATGTCATGGTCCTCTAGTGTGCAGGATTTCCATTCTCTCCTTGGCACGACCATGTCATGGTACTCTAGGGTGCAGGATTTCCATTCTCTCCTTGGCACGACCATGTCATGGTACTCTAGTGTGCAGGATTTCCATTCTCTCCTTGGCACGACCATGTCATGGTACTCTAGTGTGCAGGATTTTCATTCTCTCCTTGGCACGACCATGTCATAGTACTCTAGTGAGCATGGGTTTCCCATTCTCTCTTTGGCACGACCATGTCATGGTCCTCTAGTGTGCAGGATTTCCATTCTCTCCTTGGCACGACCATGTCATGGTACTCTAGGGTGCAGGATTTCCATTCTCTCCTTGGCACGACCATGTCATGGTACTCTAGTGTGCAGGATTTCCATTCTCTCCTTGGCACGACCATGTCATGGTACTCTAGTGTGCAGGATTTTCATTCTCTCCTTGGCACGACCATGACATAGTACTCTAGTGAGCGGGGTTTCCCATTCTCTCTTTGGCACGACCATGTCATGGTACTCTAGTGTGCAGGATTTCCATTCTCTCCTTGGCACGACCATGTCATGGTACTCTAGTGTGCAGGATTTCCATTCTCTCCTTGGCACGACCATGTCATGGTACTCTAGTGTGCAGGATTTCCATTCTCTCCTTGGCACGACCATGTCATAGTACTCTAGTGAGCGGGGTTTCCCATTCTCTCTTTGGCACGACCTTGTCATGGTCCTCTAGTGTGCAGGATTTCCATTCTCTCCTTGGCACGACCATGTCATGGTCCTCTAGTGTGCAGGATTTCCATTCTCTCCTTGGCACGACCATGTCATGGTCCTCTAGTGTGCAAGATTTCCATTCTCTCCTTGGCACAACCATGTCATGGTACTATAGTGTGCAGAATTTCCATTCTCTCCTTGGCACGACCATGTCATGGTACTCTAGTGAGCGGGGTTTCCCATTCTCTCTTTGGCACGACCATGTCATGGTCCTCTAGTGTGCAGGATGTCCATTCTCTCCTTGGCACGACCATGTCATGGTACTCTAGTGTGCAGAATTTCCATTCTCTCCCTGGCACGACCATGTCATGGTACTCTAGTGTGCAGGATTTCCATTCATTCCTTGGCATGACCATGTCATGGTATTGTAGTGTGCAGGATTTCCAATCTCTCCTTGGCACGACCATGTCATGGTACTCGAGTGTGCAGGATTTCCATTCTCTCCTTGGCACGACCATGTCATGGTACTCTAGTGTGCAGGATTTCCATTCTCTCCTTGGCACGACCATGTCATAGTATTCTAGTGAGAGGGGTTTCGCATTCTCTCTTTGGCACGACCATATCATGGTCCTCTAGTGTGCAAGATTTCCATTCTCTCATTGGCACGACCATGTGATAGTACTCTAGTGAGCGGGCTTTCCCATTCTCTCTTTGGCACGACCATGTCATGGTACTCTAGTATGCAGGATTTCCATTCTCTCCTTGGCACGACCATGTCATGGTACTCTAGTGTGCAGGATGTCCATTCTCTCCTTGGCACGACCATGTCATAGTACTCTAGTGACCGGGGTTTCCCATTCTCTCTTTGGCACGACCATGTCATGGTACTCTAGTGTGCAGGATTTCCATTCTCTCCTTGGCACGACCATGTCATGGTACTCTAGTGTGCAGGATTTCCATTCTCTCCTTGGCACGACCATGTCATGGTACTCTAGTGTGCAGGATTTCCATTCTCTCTTTGGCACGACCATGTCATAGTACTCTAGTAAGCGGGGTTTCCCATTCTCACTTTGGCATGACCATGTCATGGTCCTCTAGTGTGCAAGATTTCCATTCTCTCCTTGGCACAACCATGTCATGGTACTCTAGAGTGCAAGATTTCCATTCTCTCCTTGGCACAACCATGTCATGGTCCTCTAATGTGCAGGATTTCCATTCTCTCCTTGGCACGACCATGTCATGGTCCTCTAGTGTGCAAGATTTCCATTCTCTCCTTGGCACGACCATGTCATGGTACTCTAGTGTGCAGGATTTCCATTCATTCCTTGGCATGACCATGTCATGGTATTGTAGTGTGCAGGATTTCCAATCTCTCCTTGGCACGACCATGTCATGGTACTCGAGTGTGCAGGATTTCCATTCTCTCCTTGGCACGACCATGTCATGGTACTCTAGTGTGCAGGATTTCCATTCTCTCCTTGGCACGACCATGTCATAGTTTTCTAGTGAGCGGGGTTTCGCATTCTCTCTTTGGCACGACCATATCATGGTCCTCTAGTGTGCAAGATTTCCATTCTCTCATTGGCACGACCATGTGATAGTACTCTAGTGAGCGGGCTTTCCCATTCTCTCTTTGGCACGACCATGCCATGGTACTCTAGTGTGCAGGATTTCCATTCTCTCCTTGGCACGACCATGTCATGGTACTCTAGTGTGCAGGATGTCCATTCTCTCCTTGGCACGACCATGTCATAGTACTCTAGTGACCGGGGTTTCCCATTCTCTCTTTGGCACGACCATGTCATGGTACTCTGGTGTGCAGGATTTCCATTCTCTCCTTGGCACGACCATGTCATGGTACTCTAGTGTGCAGGATTTCCATTCTCTCCTTGGCACGACCATGTCATGGTACTCTAGTGTGCAGGATTTCCATTCTCTCTTTGGCACGACCATGTCATAGTACTCTAGTAAGCGGGGTTTCCCATTCTCACTTTGGCATGACCATGTCATGGTCCTCTAGTGTGCAAGATTTCCATTCTCTCCTTGGCACAACCATGTCATGGTACTCTAGAGTGCAAGATTTCCATTCTCTCCTTGGCACAACCATGTCATGGTCCTCTAGTGTGCAGGATTTCCATTCTCTCCTTGGCACGACCATGTCATGGTCCTCTAGTGTGCAAGATTTCCATTCTCTCCTTGGCACAACCATGTCATGGTACTCTAGAGTGCAAGATTTCCATTCTCTCCTTGGCACAACCATGTCATGGTACTATAGTGTGCAGAATTTCCATTCTCTCCTTGGCACGACCATGTCATGGTACTCTAGTGAGCGGGGTTTCCCATTCTCTCTTTGGCACGACCATGTCATGGTCCTCTAGTGTGCAGGATGTCCATTCTCTCCTTGGCACGACCATGTCATGGTACTCTAGTGTGCAGAATTTCCATTCTCTCCCTGGCACGACCATGTCATGGTACTCTAGTGTGCAGGATTTCCATTCATTCCTTGGCATGACCATGTCATGGTATTGTAGTGTGCAGGATTTCCAATCTCTCCTTGGCACGACCATGTCATGGTACTCGAGTGTGCAGGATTTCCATTCTCTCCTTGGCACGACCATGTCATGGTACTCTAGTGTGCAGGATTTCCATTCTCTCCTTGGCACGACCATGTCATAGTATTCTAGTGAGCGGGGTTTCGCATTCTCTCTTTGGCACGACCATATCATGGTCCTCTAGTGTGCAAGATTTTCATTCTCTCATTGGCACGACCATGTGATAGTACTCTAGTGAGCGGGCTTTCCCATTCTCTCTTTGGCACGACCATGTCATGGTACTCTAGTGTGCAGGATTTCCATTCTCTCCTTGGCACGACCATGTCATGGTACTCTAGTGTGCAGGATGTCCATTCTCTCCTTGGCACGACCATGTCATAGTACTCTAGTGACCGGGGTTTCCCATTCTCTCTTTGGCACGACCATGTCATGGTACTCTAGTGTGCAGGATTTCCATTCTCTCCTTGGCACGACCATGTCATGGTACTCTAGTGTGCAGGATTTCCATTCTCTCCTTGGCACGACCATGTCATGGTACTCTAGTGTGCAGGATTTCCATTCTCTCTTTGGCACGACCATGTCATAGTACTCTAGTAAGCGGGGTTTCCCATTCTCACTTTGGCATGACCATGTCATAGTCCTCTAGTGTGCAAGATTTCCATTCTCTCCTTGGCACAACCATGTCATGGTACTCTAGAGTGCAAGATTTCCATTCTCTCCTTGGCACAACCATGTCATGGTCCTCTAATGTGCAGGATTTCCATTCTCTCCTTGGCACGACCATGTCATGGTCCTCTAGTGTGCAAGATTTCCATTCTCTCCTTGGCACGACCATGTCATGGTACTCTAGTGTGCAGGATTTCCATTCATTCCTTGGCATGACCATGTCATGGTATTGTAGTGTGCAGGATTTCCAATCTCTCCTTGGCACGACCATGTCATGGTACTCGAGTGTGCAGGATTTCCATTCTCTCCTTGGCACGACCATGTCATGGTACTCTAGTGTGCAGGATTTCCATTCTCTCCTTGGCACGACCATGTCATAGTATTCTAGTGAGCGGGGTTTCGCATTCTCTCTTTGGCACGACCATATCATGGTCCTCTAGTGTGCAAGATTTCCATTCTCTCATTGGCACGACCATGTGATAGTACTCTAGTGAGCGGGCTTTCCCATTCTCTCTTTGGCACGACCATGTCATGGTACTCTAGTGTGCAGGATTTCCATTCTCTCCTTGGCACGACCATGTCATGGTACTCTAGTGTGCAGGACGTCCATTCTCTCCTTGGCACGACCATGTCATAGTACTCTAGTGACCGGGGTTTCCCATTCTCTCTTTGGCACGACCATGTCATGGTACTCTGGTGTGCAGGATTTCCATTCTCTCCTTGGCACGACCATGTCATGGTACTCTAGTGTGCAGGATTTCCATTCTCTCCTTGGCACGACCATGTCATGGTACTCTAGTGTGCAGGATTTCCATTCTCTCTTTGGCACGACCATGTCATAGTACTCTAGTAAGCGGGGTTTCCCATTCTCACTTTGGCATGACCATGTCATGGTCCTCTAGTGTGCAAGATTTCCATTCTCTCCTTGGCACAACCATGTCATGGTACTCTAGAGTGCAAGATTTCCATTCTCTCCTTGGCACAACCATGTCATGGTCCTCTAGTGTGCAGGATTTCCATTCTCTCCTTGGCACGACCATGTCATGGTCCTCTAGTGTGCAAGATTTCCATTCTCTCCTTGGCACAACCATGTCATGGTTCTCTAGAGTGCAAGATTTCCATTCTCTCCTTGGCACAACCATGTCATGGTACTCTAGTGTGCAGGATTTCCATTCTCTCCTTGGCACGACCATGTCATGGTACTCCAATGTGCGGGGTTTCCCATTCTCTCCTTGGCACGACCATGTCATAGTATTCTAGTGAGCGGGGTTTCGCATTCTCTCTTTGGCACGACCATATCATGGTCCTCTAGTGTGCAAGATTTCCATTCTCTCATTGGCACGACCATGTGATAGTACTCTAGTGAGCGGGCTTTCCCATTCTCTCTTTGGCACGACCATGTCATGGTACTCTAGTGTGCAGGATTTCCATTCTCTCCTTGGCACGACCATGTCATGGTACTCTAGTGTGCAGGATGTCCATTCTCTCCTTGGCACGACCATGTCATAGTACTCTAGTGACCGGGGTTTCCCATTCTCTCTTTGGCACGACCATGTAATGGTACTCTAATGTGCAGGATTTCCATTCTCTCCTTGGCACGACCATGTCATGGTACTCTAGTGTGCAGGATTTCCATTCTCTCCTTGGCACGACCATGTCATGGTACTCTAGTGTGCAGGATTTCCATTCTCTCTTTGGCACGACCATGTCATAGTACTCTAGTAAGCGGGGTTTCCCATTCTCACTTTGGCATGACCATGTCATGGTCCTCTAGTGTGCAAGATTTCCATTCTCTTCTTGGCACAACCATGTCATGGTACTCTAGAGTGCAAGATTTCCATTCTCTCCTTGGCACAACCATGTCATGGTCCTCTAGTGTGCAGGATTTCCATTCTCTCCTTGGCACGACCATGTCATGGTCCTCTAGTGTGCAAGATTTCCATTCTCTCCTTGGCACAACCATGTCATGGTACTCTAGAGTGCAAGATTTCCATTCTCTCCTTGGCACAACCATGTCATGGTACTCTAGTGTGCAGGATTTCCATTCTCTCCTTGGCACGACCATGTCATGGTACTCCAATGTGCGGGGTTTCCCATTCTCTCCTTGGCACGACCATGTCTTGGTACTCCAATGTTAGGGGTTTCCCATTCTCTCCTTGGCACGACCATGTCATGGTACTCCAATCTGCGGGATTTCCATTTTTGCCACAACCATGTGATGGTACTCCAATGTGCGGGATTCCATTTTTGCCACGACCAAGTCATGGTCCTTTAGTGTGCAGGATTTCCATTCACTCCTTGGCACGACCATGTCATGGTACTGTAGTGTGCAGGTTTTCCAGGTAGCTCCTTGGCAAGACAAGGTGATGGTACTCTAGTGTGCGGGGTTTCCATTCATGCCACTACCACGACTGCTACAACATGTCAGCTGTAGTATAACCCCGAACTACCACGACAGCTACAACATGTCAGCTGTAGTATAACCCCGAATTACCACGACTGCTACAACATGTCAGCTGTAGTATAACCCCGAATTACCACGACTGCTACAACATGTCAGCTGTAGTATAACCCTGAACTACCACGACTGCTACAACATGTTAGCTGTAGTATAACCCTGAACTACCACGACTGCTACAACATGTCAGCTGTAGTATAACCACGAACTACCACGACTGCTCCAACATGTCAGCTGTAGTATAACCCCGAACTACCACGACTGCTACAACATGTCATTAGCTGTAGTGTAACCCTCAGACTATGACGTCTGCAACATGTCAGCCGTAGTATAACCCTGAACTACCACGACTGCTACAACATGTCAGCTGTAGTATAACCCCGAACTACCACGGCAGCTACAACCTGTCAGTTGTAGTATAACCCCGAACTACCACGTCTGCTACAACAAGTCAGCTGTAGTATAACTCCGAACTACCACGCCAGCTACAACATCTCAGCTGTAGTATAACCCCAAATTACCACAATAGCAACAGCATGTCAGCAATAGTATAACCCCGAACTAAATCGGTAGCTACAAAATATCAGCTGTAGTATGACACTCAGACTACCACAACAACTACAACATGTCAGCTGTAGTATAATCCCGAACTGCCACGACTGCTACAACATGTCGGCTGTAGTATAATCCTCAGACTACCGCAACAACTACAACATGTCAGCTGTAGTGTAACCCTCAGTCTACCACAAGAACTATAACATTTCAGCTGTAGTATAACCCTGAACTACATCGGCAGCTACACCATGTCAGCTGTAGTATAACCCTCAGACTACCACAACAACTACAACATGTCAGTTGTAGTATAGCCATCAGACTGCCATAACAGCTACAACATTTCAGCTGTAGTATAACCCTGAACTACATCGGCAGCTACACCATGTCAGCTGTAGTATAACCCTCAGACTACCACAACTACACCATGTCAGCTGTAGTATAGCCATCAGACTACCATAACAGCTACAACATGTCAGCTGTAGTGTAACTCCGATCTAAATCGGCAGCTGCAAAATATCAGCTGTAGTATAACCCTCAGACTACCACATTAACTACAACATGTCAGCAGTAGTATAAACCCGAGCTGCAACTACTGCTACAATATTTCAGCTGTAGTATAACCCTCAGACTACCACAACAGCTACAACATGTTAGCTGTAGTATAACCCCGAACTACCACGACTGCTACAACCTGTCAGCTGTAGTATAACCCCGAACTACCACACGACTGCTACAACATGTCAGCTGTAGTATAATCCCGAACTACAACAGCAGCTAGAACACATCAGCTGTAGTATAACTCTGAACTACCACGTCTGCTACAATATGTCAGCTGTAGTATAACCCCGAGCTACCACGACTGCTACAAAATTTCAGCTGTAGTATAACCCGAACTACATCGGCAGCTACACCATGTCAGCTGTAGTATAATCCTCAGGCTACCACAACAACTACAACATGTCAGCTGTAGTATAACCCCAAAATACCACGACTGCTACAACATTTTAGCTGTAGTATAACCCCGAACTACATCGGCAGCTACAACATGTCAGCTGCAGTATAACCCTCAGACTACCACAACAACTACAACATGTCAGCTGTAGTATAACCCCGAACTATCACGATTGCTACAACATTTCTGCTGTAGTATAACCCTCAGACTACCACAACAACTACAACATGTCAGCTGTAATATAACCCTCAGACTACCACAACAAATACAACATGTTAGCTGTAGTATAACCCCGAATTACCACAACAGCAACAACATGTCAGCTGTAGTATAACCCCGAACTAAATCCGCAGCTACAAAATATCAGCTGTAGTATAACCCTCAGACTACCACAACAACTACAACATGTCAGCTGTAGTATAACCCCGAACTGCCACGACTGCTACAACATGTCAGCTGTAGTATAACCCTCAGACTACTACAACAACTTCAATATGTCAGCTGTAGTATAACCCTCAGACTACAACAATAACTATAACATTTCAGCTGTAGTATAACCCTGAACTACATTGGCAGCTGCACCATGTCAGCTGTAGTATAACCCTCAGACTACCACAACTACAACATGTCAGCTGTAGTATATCCCCGATCTAAATCAGCATCTACAAAATATCAGCTGTAGTATAACCCTCAGACTACCACAACAACTACACCATGTCAGTTGTAGTATAACCCTCAGACTACCACAACAACTACACCATGTCAGTTGTAGTATAACCCTCAGACTACCACAACAACTACAACATATCAGCTGTAGTGTAACCCTCAGACTGTCACAACAACTACAATATGTCAGCTGTAGTATAACCCTCAGACTACCACAATAACTATAACATTTCAGCTGTAGTATAACCCTGAACTACATTGGCAGCTGCACCATGTCAGCTGTAGTATAACCCTCAGACTACCACAACTACAACATGTCAGCTGTAGTATATCCCCGATCTAAATCAGCATCTACAAAATATCAGCTGTAGTATAACCCTCAGACTACCACAACAACTACACCATGTCAGCTGTAGTATAACCCTCAGACTACCACAACAACTACACCATGTCAGCTGTAGTATAACCCTCAGACTACCACAACAACTACAATATGTCAGCTGTAGTATAACCCCGAACTGCCACGACTGCTACAACATGTCAGCTGTAGTATAACCCTCAGGCTACCACAACAACTAGAACATGTCAGCTGTAATATAACTCTCAGACTACCACAAAAAATACAACATGTTAGCTGTAGTATAACCCCGAATTACCACAACAGCAACAACATGTCAGCTGTAGTATAACCCCGAACTAAATCCGCAGCTACAAAATATCAGCTGTAGTATAACCCTCAGACTACCACAACAACTACAACATGTCAGCTGTAGTATAACCCCGAACTGCCACGACTGCTACAACATGTCAGCTGTAGTATAACCCTCAGACTACTACAACAACTTCAATATGTCAGCTGTAGTATAACCCTCAGACTACAACAATAACTATAACATTTCAGCTGTAGTATTACCCTGAACTACATTGGCAGCTGCACCATGTCAGCTGTAGTATAACCATCAGACTACCACAACTACAACATGTCAGCTGTAGTATATCCCCGATCTAAATCAGCATCTACAAAATATCAGCTGTAGTATAACCCTCAGACTACCACAACAACTACACCATGTCAGCTGTAGTATAACCCTCAGACTACCACAACAACTACAATATGTCAGCTGTAGTATAACCCCGAACTGCCACGACTGCTACAACATGTCAGCTGTAGTATAACCCTCAGGCTACCACAACAGCTAGAACATGTCAGCTGTAATATAACTCTCAGACTACCACAAAAAATACAACATGTTAGCTGTAGTATAACCCCGAATTACCACAACAGCAACAACATGTCAGCTGTAGTATAACCCTCAGGCTACCACAACAGCTAGAACATGTCAGCTGTAATATAACTCTCAGACTACCACAAAAAATACAACATGTTAGCTGTAGTATAACCCCGAATTACCACAACAGCAACAACATGTCAGCTGTAGTATAACCCCGAACTGCCACGACTGCTACAATATGTCACCTGTAGTATAACCCTCAGACTACCATAACAACTATAACATTTCAGCTTTAGTATAACCCTCAGACTACCACAACTACAACATGTCAGCTGTAGTATAACCCTCAGACTACCACAACAACTACAACATGTCAGCAGTAGTATAACCCCGAATTACCACAACAGCAACAACATGTCAGCTGTTGTATAACACCGAACTGCCACGACTGCTACAATATGTCACCTGTAGTATAACCCTCAGACTACCATAACAACTATAACATTTCAGCTGTAGTATAACCCTCAGACTACCACAACTACAACATGTCAGCTGTAGTATATCCCCGATCTAAATCAGCATCTACAAAATATCAGCTGTAGTATAACCCTCAGACTACCACAACAACTACACCATGTCAGCTGTAGTATAACCCTCAGACTACCACAACAACTACACCATGTCAGCTGTAGTATAACCCTCAGACTACCACATCAACTACAATATGTCAGCTGTAGTATAACCCCAAACTGCCACGACTGCTACAACATGTCAGCTGTAGTATAACCCTCAGGCTACCACAACAACTACAACATGTCAGCTGTAATATAACCCTCAGACTACCACAAAAAATACAACATGTTAGCTGTAGTATAACTCCGAATTACCACAACAGCAACAACATGTCAGCTGTAGTATAACCCCGAACTAAATCGGCAGCTACAAAATATCAGCTGTAGTATAACCCTCAGACTACCACAACAACTATAACATATCAGCTGTAGTATAACCCCGAACTGCCACGACTGCTACAATATGTCAGCTGTAGTATAACCCTCAGACTACCATAACAACTATAACATTTCAGCTGTAGTGTAACCCTCAGACTGTCACAACAACTATAACATGTCAGCTGTAGTATAACCCTCAGACTACCACAACAACTACACCAAGTCAGCTGTAGTATAACCCTCAGACTACCACAACTACAACATGTTAGCTGTAGTATAACCTCGAACTGCCACGACTGCTACATTTCAGCTGTAGTATAACACTCAGACTACCACAACAGCTACAACATGTTAGCTGTAGTATAATCCCGAACTACCACGACTGCTACAACATGTCAGCTGTAATATAACCCCGAACTACCACGACTGCTACAACATGTCAGCTGTAGTATAACCCCGAACTGCCACGACTGCTACATGTCAACTGTAGTATAACCCTCAGACTACCACAATAACTACAACATGTCAGCTGTAGTATAACCCCGAACTACCACGACTGCTACAACATGTCAGCTGTAGTATAACCCCGAACTACCTCGACAGCTACAACATGTCAGCTTTAGTATAACCCCGAACTACCATGACTGCTACAACATGTCAGCTGTAGTATAACCCCGAACAACCACGACTGCTACAACATGTCAGCTGTAGTATAACCCTCAGACTAATACAACAACTACAACATGTCAGCTGTAGTATAACCCCGCACTACCACGACTGCTACAACATGTCAGCTGTGAAAAACCCCGAACTACCTCGACAGCTACAAACTGTCAGCTGTAGAATAACCTCCTGACCACCACGCCAGCTCCAGCAAATTAGTTGTAGTATACCCCGAAACTAGCATATCTGCTACAACAACCATGTTGTATGACTCCGGGATTGGTTTTAAAATCATTTCGATCTATACACCGAGAAAAAATCCATGAGAGATGTTCCAGAAAAATAATGCTGGGACATTTAAGAAAAAAAATGTTCAGATAAGACACCAAGAAATCAATTATTCTGGCCGCTTTCTTTCAGCCACGCCCATGATTTAAATGGTTGACCTCTAACCCCAAAACTACTACGACTGCTACAACTTAACTGCAGTAAAACCCGGGACTACCGTGACTGCATAAGAAGTCAGCTGTGGTATAATCCGGGACTACCGTAACTGCATAATTTGTCAGCTGTGGTATAACCCGGGACAACCGTGACTGCACAAGAAGTCAGCTGTGGTATAATCTGGAACCACGGTGACTGCATAAGAAATTAGCTGTGGTATAACCCTGGACTACCGTGACTGCATAAGAAGTCAGTTGTAGTATAACTCGGTACTACCGTGACTGCATAAGATGTCAGCTGTGGTATAACCTGGGACTATCGTGAATGCATAAGATGTCAGCTGTGGTATAACTCGGTACTACCGTGACTGCATAAGAAGTCAGCTGTTGTGTAGCCTGGGACTACCGTGACTGCATAGGAAGTTTGCTGTGGTATAACTCGGCACTACCGTCAACGTGACTGCATAAGAAGTTTGCTGTGGTATAACTCGGCACTACCGTGACTGCATAAGAAGTCAGCTGTGGTATAATCCAGGACTACCGTGACTGCATAAGATGTCAGCTGTGGTATAACTCGGTACTACCGTGACTGCATAAGAAGTCAGCTGTGGTATAACTCGGCACTAACGTGACTGCATAAGAAGTTTGCTGTGGTATAACTCGGCACTACCGTGACTGCATAAAAAATTAGCTGTGGTATAGTTCGCGACTACCATGACTGCATTAGGTGTCCGCTGTGGTATAGTTCGCGACTACCATGACTGCATTAGGTGTCAGCTGTGGTATATCCCGGGAATACCGTGACTGCATAAGAAGTCAACAGTGGTATACACCTCTACTACCGTGACTGCATAAGCCGTCAGTTGTGACATAGTCAAAACGTAGACCAAATATGTGTGGAACGATTTTACAACATTATACAACATCGTGTTTTTATCCATGTAAATAAATTGATATCTCAAAAGTCAGATGTAATTCTATCAGGGTAACAACAGAGCAAAGCCCTTAACACTTAACACTGATCACAGTATCTCGGTAATTATCACGTGGTACATTGTATCACTTTATTGTCCCTAATCAGTGTGGTATTTTATCCTTACTGTTACAGTTTATTATTCAACTTAGTTTTTAAAGAGACGATTGTTTTTATTGGCTTAAAGTAATTTGGACCCCCCCCCCCACACACACACAACGCGTGTAGTTCTTAGGGGCTGCTCAAATACGTCGGGCTAGCTGTGATTTTGGGCACGGGCAGCAAAACAATGTATCGACGTCATAGTAACGTGCGGGCAAGTTCAGTAATCACAGGCAAGGTCATTCTTTTTGTTGTATCCCCAGCTTGTAAAAATGCCGATTTAATGAACCTTCTACGTGTGCACCATTGCTCTTTGTTGAAGATGTTTGTTAACTAATCGAATTACTGAAACCTTTAGACGTTACGTCCTTTGGCGCGTGCTCGCTTGATGGTTAATAGAGTGCCGTCAATCACAAACAACAATGGACGAACGCATAAAGCAAACTGCGGGCACCGGCCAACTCATCATACCATACGGAGAACGTACGGTAATATGACATATCGGGCTAGATACATCAGTAAATCGATAATAATGTGACAGTCTGATAAATTGATGTAATCTTGATACTGCATGTATGTGTTTAACAAGACGTTATATCCCTATATTGTTAACGAACTCCACGAGGGTGACACGAGGGTGACACACATCCATCCATGTCAGACAAGTCACGGGGGTGTGGGGGTAGTATATCTGGTCACGAAAGCCGAATTGTTGTCACACTATGTTGTTCGGGCTACTATAGACTAAGACTGAGTGACTGATCATATGTTATGAAGATAAAGTGAGAATGAATGACACTTGGGGACGTTCGTCGTGACTGTTTTGCAACTTTAATGTGAAACCGAACACAAGAATAGAGACTGGTTCAATAATTGCCGGGGGTTGTCGTTGTTATACTTCGTGTACATTGCTGATAGGGGCGAGTTATTTATATCTCTGCATCACCAGTATAAGATGGTATACGGCCATAAATGAGCAATTTCACTGAAGTTCTTTGCAAACGTGGTAGACAGTCGATAATTGTACTTGTACCGCCACACGTTAAATACGCACACAAACGCTATGAAATATTCAAGACTTTGTTATTTAGTAAAGAAAATGAATATACAGATCCAACACTTTTCTGATAATATATGTTACGTCACTGACTAAGCAAGTGAGTTAGTGCAAAAATGCACAAACTACAGAAAGTATGCCACCAATACTACCAATTGTGTTCAGGGTTGTAATAAAACATAATTTATGCTGGCATACATCGGCTGTGAGTCTCCATAGGATCTACTTTTATAGTACCTCCTTGAAAGCAAACTGGACTCTCGCACACTTTCACCAATTACGTAAGACACACCTGTCAGACTAACCATAAGTGCGGAGCGCAAGACGGTGCTTTCTCTCGTAACAATGTCTATTGTGACTCGTATTTTAATGTAATTTCGCGCCAAATAACGAAATAATTACTTGTGCCATTGCCCCAGATAATGAGTTGAGGCTTACCGTTTTAACTGTAAAAAAATAAAATTAACGACTCTTTAGTTGAACTTTCCCACATGGTGATCAAATTCGTCGCGTTGATAAAATAAAAATAAGCGTGAGTGTGTACGTTTTGTACAATACGTTGAAGAGGTAGAGTGTGCATTATAAGTTACCATCGAAGCATGTAATAGATACATCGATGTATCACAAACGGGCTTATATGCCGTTTGTATTTGTCAATATGGACGCCTGAATCTGATGTTAATACTCTTTTCATTTGATATAACAGGAAAAACGTCATTATTGGAGTAAGCGTTTATCTAGAATGAAGTCGCTGTCCACTAGTTATTTCATAAGCAATTCGATGTCCACTATAGCAACTCGGCTTATATGTCGTCATAGCTCAAGAAGGAGGTTAGAAAATATTGTAAATTTTTGCTTCATTATTGAACCTATATACATGTGTAAGACAATGACAAATAATATGTAAAAGAAAGGCAACTATTCCAAAACGAGTTACGGCGGACCATAAGTTTATTTATAGTTGGGTCGTCTTTTGTTATTGTCAAGAAACTTTTCTTGAAACAGGAAACTTTAGGAATTGAAGAATCTTTATAATTTGTAGAAGTTCACATCTGTCGTCTACAACTCAGAAATCAATATAAATATCACGCACGTATCTTATGTAGTGAATACTTACATATGGCAATACGACAAGGGCTAAACTGTCGTTGTTTGCCTGCCGGATAGTGAAAGCGTTCGATGCTGTTTCATGTAGTGGCCTGGTGTAAGATGAATGGGACCCAGCGATGCCGTCTGTATTTTCATGCTTACCGTTCTTTCAGCTATAATAAGGGAGAACAATTTGAGCATTCATTTTTTGAACGTGGGAGATTTCCTTGTCGACAGCGGCTGTGCTCCTTCTCGCTACCCTTCATTCAGATTTCTTTGGGCGTTTTGTCCGGCTAGCGGGCAAATGATTTTTGATCTCACCAATAATCAACCCCAAAAGACACTACAAGAAGCAGATGGCTGATGATATTGGTGAAAATGTTTGTTAGCGTCGAGTCAATGCTGTCTGGCTTTTCAGACTTGCAAACATATGAAGAGCCAAATCAAAATTCCCAACACGAATGCCCCCTTCCAAAATTCACTGGTCAACGGCTACAGTCTGTTCTGCCAAAAGACCAATAATCCGACTGCTACACGCGAGTACTTTGCTCAATCATTCTCTTCCACCTGTTTCTTTAATAAATGGTAAGAAATGCTTTAAACTGTGACATTGCATATATATATGTTTCTCCTGTAATATTTTGAAATAAAACAACTGGTGTCTCAGAACATAATGATTAATATTGCATTAAAATTGGCAAAGAATGTCGTTAGTGTAAAAACGTAAGAGACTGGTCCACACCAAATTCGAATAAAGATTTATCAATAGTATAGAGTATATTTCAATTTTAGAGATATTTGCTCCAAAGAAAACACATGTTGGAAGGTGTTCACGTGATGCGTAACAGTACTGGCGTGCACGTGGTTAGACGTGGCACAGCCAAGGGTGACTGTATATTTAAACGTATAAGCTACCAGATTATTTCAGATGATCTTTGCTATGAGGGGAAAAGGTTTTTTTTCTTTTTGTTGACGTTACATACGGTATAACAGGACAATCGCACCCGTACTCCGGCACAGTCTTAGACAGTCTTGGAACGATGTGTAATCTTTTGTACCAAATAATCTAACACTTTGTTTAAAATTATCCCCCGGTCCTCTGCTTTGACTTAATTTTGTACCGGTATTTGTTCAGTTTTGGTCATATTGCTTCGTATATCTCTTTTGTCAGTGTTTTGTTTCATAATCGCATGTGAATTTAACTGTTTCGTGTCGACAGGAAAGACGTTTTTCCAACGTGGTGCACTGTTCTAATATCAGCCTCCTTGCTGGCAAACCATAACATAAATATCATTTAAAATGATTTATACTAATTTCAATATAAATGTGCTCATAAGTTTATGCTGATTAAAAGATTAAATTCGAGACTATATCGATGTAATCAAGGGTTGACTATGTGGGACTATCCAATATGATGGGGATGCTGTGAATGTCAATTTGAAATCACGCGCGATCTCACAAGACATGCAAACTAGCTTATAGAATATCTTAAAGCGACACGGTCGCCATAACTGCACATGTGCGCATTCTACTGTTATGTTATTGTTCTGTTCTCTGGTTACATACATCGCGCACACTGCCCGCTATACGCAGATCAAAACTTAAACATAACAAAGCATTGATTATGACCAGAGACTGCACACATAATAATGACATTGGTTTGGCTCAATTAGTTGCCTGTAAATCTGTACCTGACTTTTAGCTGACCCGAAAAAACTGGCCGTTATTGATAGTCATAAACATTTTGTGTGTGTGAGCCCGTCCCACTGATCTACGAACAGTGCCACTCTGAGGTACACGGTCAGCGATCAGGTTCGGCCGACTTTATCAACGCACATCGTAGACATTGAGTATGCTCCATTCAAAATGATCGCATGATTGAAAAGACAACTTCCAATAAGAGTTTACGAAATAAAGGACGCCGTACTGTCCAATATTGCTTTACAGGTCAGGGACGGGGAGTTGTGCAATGATGGCCGAGACACAGTCGTCCGAGCAAAGTTAATTAAGCAATAACCCTTCGCCAAAGGTGGGGTATTCCACGAGATAATGCACAATTCACTATATATGCACGAGCCTCAGGCGAGATCAATAACGATTGGTATACCCACCGTCCCTCAACACCAGGCAGTGGTATACCCAACTTTAGCAGGCGTTATTGCTATAATAATTTATTGGCATTTTTTTCACATCACAAAAACGTGTCAAGAGTAAATTATAACGGGCACCAGCCTGAGAACTAGCATTTTACCGTGACCATTTAAAATGAACGGAGCAGCACACATTTTCTGACATGCCGTATTCGGAATTACGTTTGTTTTCAAACTTTATTTTTTGCTGCGACTTTGATTGATTTGATGACATAAGTAGGAAAGTTTCCATTAAAAATATCAGTTGCCGAAACAGAACGGCAAATTTGTTCAAGTTGACGGCATTGATGCTCGCTCAAGCGAGTCACTGCAGACGGCATTCGACTATACTGGTTTAATTTACTCAGTATCAGTAAATTGACTTCCCCTTTATTGAACACAAACGTGTCTATATACAATAATGTCCATAGTTTTAGTTTGTTAACCAAGCGTAAGTTAATTAAAGCCAATTGTCGGAAGATACTGAATTATTCATCAATATTTGATATTAATGTTCTGGTGCATTGCTTCGGAATATAACAAATAAATCCGTATGTTGAAAATAAATAACACACTTTGAATATTTTTAGTGAAAAAATCAAATTAAAAATGCTGAATACAATCATTTTTAAAACTTGCCGTCCATTATTTGGAATTTGCTTTCATGTACGGACTGAACTAGGGCGCATGTGCATTTACCACGACAGAAAAGTTTGGTCGCAGATTAGTATTTCATCGGTAAGAAATGGAACATAAAGGGAATACAGTGTAAAAAATGCTAGTTTAAATTCAATACGACGATCACATGACTACGTTATCATTAGAATTTGTATCATATGCTTTAAGGTAGATATACCATTGTTACATATCGATATAGATGATTTTGCCGTACTCACATTCAAGACTGTTGTCAAGTACAACAGTAAATTACAACGACTTTCTTTTTTTAATTTTAAAATAATCACCAAAATGTATCATTTTTAATTAAAATGTCATCATATCTAATTATATATAATTAAAAACGTTAGCAAAACACGAAACATTTCTTATTTCAATCATTACAGTGATTACAATACTGAGAATTACAATAAAACACTTGTTCAAGAAATGGCAAATAAAACAGGATATATTTCTTTGGTTTACATATGTGTCTCTCTTGAACTTTCATATATGTTTTCAAATAATAATTCAATTGATTACTCATTGATTCACATAATCGAACATGTTGCAAAAACGACTTCAGAGAATTGCCATCCAGAGTGATTTCAAAGTCGAAAAGTGATCGAGCTTAATTTTACAGTTTGATTTGATGTATCATCATGAAATTCAGGAGGCGTCGGGTGATTATCCATATACGAACGTCGTACCTTCAATATTTTAATACACTATATACAATATTTGTAACCCAGTATCACAAAAATATTAAAGACAAAACACGTTGTTTTACTCAATTTTGCACAACAATTTAAACTAAAAATGTATTTGACAATACTTTGTAAGACAACTTGACGCATACTTCCTATAAGTTCAACACACGATATTTCTTCTAATATGACAAAACAATAGCTATAATCGTATGCGCCACATAATAAAACCACGTGACCTCGTTTAAAAATTATTACGCATATATCAATCTAATTATTATTTAAGTGACTCGGAATGTTCTATTAACTCGCATTTTTCGGCATGTGTAGTGTATTTTATCCCACGTATCATACCTTTTTCCATGTGATACAACCTTTTGGATAATTTTGATAATCTATCCCAGATATCCAATAGATTGTTGAATAATCTGATTGGTCGATGCATTCATCGCAGCAAGCGCGTGGGATTAGTTTTCCGATGTACCGCCGTCGGTCGCCAAATTGTCTAAAATATGCAAAAATCCGTTGATGGAATTACTTAGTAAAATGTTATCTATATGTTCCTAAAACCGTGAATATATTGATGTCCCTAAAAATCAGCACTGGCTACTGTCGGTAAACTGGAGCAGTGTTCCAATACACAACGCACTAAGAATCCTTTGACGATTCCGATGTTTGTATGACGAAAAGCTGCAAAAGAAATACGTGGATTTAATAGAATCTCCAATTCATGACCATATTGTCATATATTCCGAGCCTTTGGTATTCGTTTAATACTCCAATATCACACGGACACTCATTAGAGAACCTCTATGTAATCATATAATGAATTCCCCGTGAAAGTGTAATGAACGTGGCAATGGATTTTAAAAAAGTACATTTTAACCTAACATAATAGTGAGTAAAACATAGCGGTAAATGCTATTGTCCAGGGCAACTTGCACCCGTTTTAATATGGTTGAGCACCCGGATCTAATACAGAGCTGCGGGTTTCACCCCAACACATACCATTGTCAACCTAGCCGACTGCGTATATCGCCTGCAGGTTTGCGTTAGAATAAATAAGTCTATCTCTCTCTCTTCCCCACACTTTTTCTTCCCACAGGCCTTTGCGTTTAGATGAATTGTAGGCAACGCGTAAAAATCGTTTTTGAGTATTTTCCAACATTGACAAAGCTGCGAAATTTCAACCCTATCTAGCTAAGACAAGACTGTATGGGTAAGAAAAAGCAAAGTGCCCACGAACCTACGAACGCTTGTTGTGACTGAGGTTTGTCTTCTGTTTTGCATTGTCTATCGAAATTAAAATCAAAATACGCGAAACACAGCTACTCGTATCTACATTGATGTGATTTGTATATAATCGTCGTGAAAGGTATCAAGTTTAAAGTATACTATCACTGTATTTGCACAATTCGCTGACGGTTACTACTCATGCGTTTACATCGAGAAAAACAGGAGGTCTTTGTTCGACAGCGAGTTGGCGTGGCGACATCATACGGCTTTAAGAAGTGCGAACTTAAACGAAAGAATTTCGTGTGTTCAACTGTGTGATAAATTCAGTAGTACTGTAGTCTATTACAGTGAATATACTCACATCACATCGCGTCTAATAGTCAAATATTACGAATTGTACACTGAAAAAAGTATTATACAACATATTTTGACATGAAGACCAACAAGGTGTAAGGCATACTAAAAATATCCAGTGCTATACAAAGAGTAGTATACTGAAAATAATACCAAGACAAATGTACCACACATTTCGCCTTCTAGTCCCATACTGCGAGTAATATACTGAAAATAATACAACATACCGCACATTTAGTCTTTTAGACTTATACTACTTCATCAGTGTATTTTAAGTCAAGGTGTGGTCGTACGGTACTTTTGGCACAACCACTGGTTCCGTGTGGTTCTGGTGTTTGGAAAATGGGTATGTGAATGGCTCCGTTGGCCCAAAACACTTCAGGTGACACATAGCGTCACTACAGTGTTTAGTTGTTCCTCCAGGGCTTTGCTTCCCACATTGACGTCTTTATATTGGCAGCAAAGTATTTTCATCAGTGCTGCTGATTATGTTCCCTTCTGGTATTAAGGGGGAGGGCAAGGGGGGATATCTGGTACAAGTTACAGGAAATAAAAATCGCATTTTACGTTTTTACAGGAAATAAAATGAAAGTTCCATGTACAGTAAAAATAGGTTTTTACATTTTACAAATAAAGCAAATTCCTAATTACATTTTTATAATATATTTGATAATTTGTGTTTAAGAATCAAAATTGGAAATTAGCGGTCGAATTACGACATTTAATGTGAAAAAAGCTTCATACGCTTACAAAAAATAGGATCTTTGTATAAATTACGGACGAATAAAATAGCTGATTACATTTTACATCTTGCCCATGTCTACGAATTTATGTTTTTCATTTATTTAAATTACATTACTACGAGAATAAAAACAATTGATTACAGCTTACGAAAATACCCCTTGTCGACCCTCATTAGAGTAGCCTAAACTGTGAGCGCCTATACATCGGAAAACTGACAGTGTCAATGATTTATTCATGGTCTTTTACTTCCATGATTTATTTGAGGAGTCAGTTCATGGTTCAGGGTCTTTCACACCATGATCACACCCACTGAAACACTCACCAAATATACTTGGTATCGATAAATATATGTTACTTGACATGTCGGTGATGACTGAGATAGTTGGCTGGGTTGGAATTATGGGAAATCCACGGTTAATATGCGGGATTTGTACCTATCACAGAAAACCGATCTTGTTTCAAATTGGCTGACATTAGATTTCCCACTGTGGACTAAACACTCATAGTCGGTGAGTGACAGTTAGAGTGTTGTGGGGAGTCAGGGCTCTGTTATGGCTGGTTGCTTTGAACAGACCGCCCCCTTACTAATTCTGTCGAAAAAAAACAAAAACAATTCTAAGTTTTGTCCGAAACAAAGGGATATTGACTTGTAGACTCGGACTTCATTAAACTCTAAATGAATCACTAGCACTTTTGCCGCGCACGTTTTGCATAACAAGCGAACATAACACGAATAAATGTAGTTGGTGGGAATGGATGAATAGTCAACGGCAACGCCAGGCTTGCCAGGAGTGGCAAGAGCTAAGTTTGTACGGCGAGTATATATGTAAGTACGTTATATCGTTTTCTAATTAATAAATCGTAGTGCCAGTAAGGTATATCTTTTTTCATCTACTAATAATACGTTCGTACAGAGAACACGGCATATCTTTTTTCAACTACTAATAACACATTCGTACAGCGAACACGGCATATCTTTTTCAACTACTAATAACTCGTTCGTACAAAGAACACGGCATATCTTTTTTCATCTACTAATAACACGTTCGTACAGAGAACACGGCATATCTTTTTTTATCTACTAATAACACGTTCGTACAGAGAACACGGCATATCGTTTTTCATCTACTAATAACACGTTCGTACAAAGAACACGGCATATCTTTTTTCAACTACTAATAACACATTCGTACAGAGAACACGGCATATCTTTTTCAACTACTAATAACTCGTTCGTACAGCGAACACGGTATATCTTTTTGAACTACTAATAACTCGTTCGTACAAAGAACACGGCATATCTTTTTTCAGCTACTAATAACAAATTCGTACAGAGAACACGGCATATCTTTTTCAACTACTAATGACTCGTTCGTACAGAGACACGGTATATCGTTTTCAACTACTAATAACTCGTTCGTACAAAGAACACGGCATATGTTTTTCAACTACTAATAACACATTCGTACAGAGAACACGGCATATCTTTTTCAACTACTAATAACTCGTTCGTACAGCGAACACGGCACACCTTTTTTCATCTACTAATAACACATTCGTACAGCGAACACGGTATATCTTTTTCAACTACTAATGACTCGTTCGTACAAAGAACACGGCATATCTTTTTCAACTACTAATAACTCGTTCGTACAGCGAACACGGCATATCTTTTTCAACTACTAATAACTCGTTCGTACAGCGAACACGGCATATCTTTTTCAACTACTAATAACTCGTTCGTACAGCGAACACGGCATATCTTTTTCAACTACTAATAACACATTCGTACAGCGAACACGGTATATATTTTTCAACTACTAATAACTCGTTCGTACAGAGAACACGGTATATCTTTTTCAACTACTAATAACTCGTTCGTACAAAGAATACGGTATATCATTTTCAACTACTAATAACTCATTCGTACAAAGAACACGGCATATCGTTTTTCAACTACTAATAACTCGTTCGTACAAAGAACACGGCATATCTTTTTCAACTACTAATAACTCGTTCGTACAGCGAACACGGTATATCATTTTCAACTACTAATAACTCATTCGTACAGAGAACACGGCACATTATTTTCAACTACTAATAACTCGTTTGTACAGAGAACACGGTATATCTTTTTCAACTACTAATAACTCATTCGTACAGAGAACACGGCACATTATTTTCAACTACTAATGACTCGTTCGTACAAAGAACACGGCATATCTTTTTCAACTACTAATAACTCGTTCGTACAGCGAACACGGTATATCTTTTTCAACTACTAATGACTCGTTCGTACAAAGAACACGGTATATCTTTTTCAACTACTAATGACTCGTTCGTACAAAGAACACGGTATATCTTTTTCAACTACTAATGACTCGTTCGTACAGCGAACACGGCATATCTTTTTCAACTACTAATAACTCGTTCGTACAAAGAACACGGCATATCTTTTTCAACTACTAATAACTCGTTCGTACAGAGAACACGGCATATATTTTTCAACTACTAATAACTCGTTCGTACAAAGAACACGGCATATCTTTTTCAACTACTAATGACTCGTTCGTACAAAGAACACGGCATATCTTTTTCAACTACTAATAACTCGTTCGTACAGCGAACACGGCATATCTTTTTCAACTACTAATAACTCGTTCGTACAGCGAACACGGCATATCTTTTTCAACTACTAATAACTCGTTCGTACAGCGAACACGGCATATCTTTTTCAACTACTAATAACACATTCGTACAGCGAACACGGTATATATTTTTCAACTACTAATAACTCGTTCGTACAGAGAACACGGTATATCTTTTTCAACTACTAATAACTCGTTCGTACAAAGAATACGGTATATCATTTTCAACTACTAATAACTCATTCGTACAAAGAACACGGCATATCGTTTTTCAACTACTAATAACTCGTTCGTACAAAGAACACGGCATATCTTTTTCAACTACTAATAACTCGTTCGTACAGCGAACACGGTATATCATTTTCAACTACTAATAACTCATTCGTACAGAGAACACGGCACATTATTTTCAACTACTAATAACTCGTTTGTACAGAGAACACGGTATATCTTTTTCAACTACTAATAACTCATTCGTACAGAGAACACGGCACATTATTTTCAACTACTAATGACTCGTTCGTACAAAGAACACGGCATATCTTTTTCAACTACTAATAACTCGTTCGTACAGCGAACACGGTATATCTTTTTCAACTACTAATGACTCGTTCGTACAAAGAACACGGTATATCTTTTTCAACTACTAATGACTCGTTCGTACAAAGAACACGGTATATCTTTTTCAACTACTAATGACTCGTTCGTACAGCGAACACGGCATATCTTTTTCAACTACTAATAACTCGTTCGTACAAAGAACACGGCATATCTTTTTCAACTACTAATAACTCGTTCGTACAAAGAACACGGCATATATTTTTCAACTACTAATAACTCGTTCGTACAAAGAACACGGCATATCTTTTTCAACTACTAATGACTCGTTCGTACACAGAACACGGCATATCTTTTTCAACTACTAATAACTCGTTCGTACAGCGAACACGGCATATCTTTTTCAACTACTAATAACTCGTTCGTACAGCGAACACGGCATATCTTTTTCAACTACTAATAACTCGTTCGTACAGCGAACACGGCATATCTTTTTCAACTACTAATAACACATTCGTACAGCGAACACGGTATATATTTTTCAACTACTAATAACTCGTTCGTACAGAGAACACGGTATATCTTTTTCAACTACTAATAACTCGTTCGTACAAAGAATACGGTATATCATTTTCAACTACTAATAACTCATTCGTACAAAGAACACGGCATATCGTTTTTCAACTACTAATAACTCGTTCGTACAAAGAACACGGCATATCTTTTTCAACTACTAATAACTCGTTCGTACAGCGAACACGGTATATCATTTTCAACTACTAATAACTCATTCGTACAGAGAACACGGCACATTATTTTCAACTACTAATAACTCGTTTGTACAGAGAACACGGTATATCTTTTTCAACTACTAATAACTCATTCGTACAGAGAACACGGCACATTATTTTCAACTACTAATGACTCGTTCGTACAAAGAACACGGCATATCTTTTTCAACTACTAATAACTCGTTCGTACAGCGAACACGGTATATCTTTTTCAACTACTAATGACTCGTTCGCACAAAGAACACGGTATATCTTTTTCAACTACTAATGACTCGTTCGTACAAAGAACACGGTATATCTTTTTCAACTACTAATGACTCGTTCGTACAGCGAACACGGCATATCTTTTTCAACTACTAATAACTCGTTCGTACAAAGAACACGGCATATCTTTTTCAACTACTAATAACTCGTTCGTACAGCGAACACGGCATATCTTTTTCAACTACTAATAACACATTCGTACAGCGAACACGGTATATATTTTTCAACTACTAATAACTCGTTCGTACAGAGAACACGGTATATCTTTTTCAACTACTAATAACTCGTTCGTACAAAGAATACGGTATATCATTTTCAACTACTAATAACTCATTCGTACAAAGAACACGGCATATCGTTTTTCAACTACTAATAACTCGTTCGTACAAAGAACACGGCATATCTTTTTCAACTACTAATAACTCGTTCGTACAGCGAACACGGTATATCATTTTCAACTACTAATAACTCATTCGTACAGAGAACACGGCACATTATTTTCAACTACTAATAACTCGTTTGTACAGAGAACACGGTATATCTTTTTCAACTACTAATAACTCATTCGTACAGAGAACACGGCACATTATTTTCAACTACTAATGACTCGTTCGTACAAAGAACACGGCATATCTTTTTCAACTACTAATAACTCGTTCGTACAGCGAACACGGTATATCTTTTTCAACTACTAATGACTCGTTCGTACAAAGAACACGGTATATCTTTTTCAACTACTAATGACTCGTTCGTACAAAGAACACGGTATATCTTTTTCAACTACTAATGACTCGTTCGTACAGCGAACACGGCATATCTTTTTCAACCAATAATAACTCGTTCGTACAAAGAACACGGCATATCTTTTTCAACTACTAATAACTCGTTCGTACAGAGAACACGGCATATATTTTTCAACTACTAATAACTCGTTCGTACAAAGAACACGGCATATCTTTTTCAACTACTAATGACTCGTTCGTACAAAGAACACGGCATATCTTTTTCAACTACTAATAACTCGTTCGTACAGCGAACACGGCATATCTTTTTCAACTACTAATAACTCGTTCGTACAGCGAACACGGCATATCTTTTTCAACTACTAATAACTCGTTCGTACAGCGAACACGGCATATCTTTTTCAACTACTAATAACACATTCGTACAGCGAACACGGTATATATTTTTCAACTACTAATAACTCGTTCGTACAGAGAACACGGTATATCTTTTTCAACTACTAATAACTCGTTCGTACAAAGAATACGGTATATCATTTTCAACTACTAATAACTCATTCGTACAGAGAACACGGCATATCGTTTTTCAACTACTAATAACTCGTTCGTACAAAGAACACGGCATATCTTTTTCAACTACTAATAACTCGTTCGTACAGCGAACACGGTATATCATTTTCAACTACTAATAACTCATTCGTACAGAGAACACGGCACATTATTTTCAACTACTAATAACTCGTTTGTACAGAGAACACGGTATATCTTTTTCAACTACTAATAACTCATTCGTACAGAGAACACGGCACATTATTTTCAACTACTAATGACTCGTTCGTACAAAGAACACGGCATATCTTTTTCAACTACTAATAACTCGTTCGTACAGCGAACACGGTATATCTTTTTCAACTACTAATGACTCGTTCGTACAAAGAACACGGTATATCTTTTTCAACTACTAATGACTCGTTCGTACAAAGAACACGGTATATCTTTTTCAACTACTAATGACTCGTTCGTACAGCGAACACGGCATATCTTTTTCAACTACTAATAACTCGTTCGTACAAAGAACACGGCATATCTTTTTCAACTACTAATAACTCGTTCGTACAGCGAACACGGCATATCTTTTTCAACTATTAATAACACATTCGTACAGCGAACACGGTATATCTTTTTCAACTACTAATGACTCGTTCGTACAGCGAACACGGCATATCTTTTTCAACTACTAATAACACATTCGTACAGCGAACACGGTATATATTTTTCAACTACTAATAACTCGTTCGTACAGAGAACACGGTATATCTTTTTCAACTACTAATAACTCGTTCGTACAAAGAATACGGTATATCATTTTCAACTACTAATAACTCATTCGTACAAAGAACACGGCATATCGTTTTTCAACTACTAATAACTCGTTCGTACACAGAATACGGTATGTCTTTTTCAACTAGTAATAAAACATTCGTACAAAGAACACGGCATATCGTTTTTCAACTACTAATAACTCGTTCGTACAAAGAACACGGCATATCTTTTTCAACTACTAATAAATCGTTCGTACAGCGAACACGGTATATCATTTTCAACTACTAATAACTCATTCGTACAAAGAACACGGCATATCGTTTTTCAACTACTAATAACTCGTTCGTACAAAGAATACGGTATGTCTTTTTCAACTAGTAATAAAACATTCGTACAAAGAACACGGCATATCGTTTTTCAACTACTAATAACTCGTTCGTACAAAGAACACGGCATATCTTTTTCAACTACTAATAAATCGTTCGTACAGCGAACACGGTATATCATTTTCAACTACTAATAACTCATTCGTACAGAGAACACGGCACATTATTTTCAACTACTAATAACTCGTTTGTACAGAGAACACGGTATATCTTTTTCAACTACTAATAACTCGTTCGTACAAAGAACACGGCATATCTTTTTCAACTACTAATAACTCGTTCGTACAGCGAACACGGTATATCATTTTCAACTACTAATAACACATTCGTACAGCGAACACGGTATATATTTTTCAACTACTAATAACTCGTTCGTACAAAGAATACGGTATATCATTTTCAACTACTAATAACTCGTTCGTACAAAGAACACGGCATATCTTTTTCAACTACTAATAACTCGTTCGTACAGCGAACACGGCATATCTTTTTCAACTACTAATAACTCGTTCGTACAGCGAACACGGCATATCTTTTTCAACTACTAATAACTCGTTCGTACAGCGAACACGGCATATCTTTTTCAACTACTAATAACACATTCGTACAGCGAACACGGTATATATTTTTCAACTACTAATAACTCGTTCGTACAGAGAACACGGTATATCTTTTTCAACTACTAATAACTCGTTCGTACAAAGAATACGGTATATCATTTTCAACTACTAATAACTCATTCGTACAAAGAACACGGCATATCGTTTTTCAACTACTAATAACTCGTTCGTACAAAGAACACGGCATATCTTTTTCAACTACTAATAACTCGTTCGTACAGCGAACACGGTATATCATTTTCAACTACTAATAACTCATTCGTACAGAGAACACGGCACATTATTTTCAACTACTAATAACTCGTTTGTACAGAGAACACGGTATATCTTTTTCAACTACTAATAACTCATTCGTACAGAGAACACGGCACATTATTTTCAACTACTAATGACTCGTTCGTACAAAGAACACGGCATATCTTTTTCAACTACTAATAACTCGTTCGTACAGCGAACACGGTATATCTTTTTCAACTACTAATGACTCGTTCGTACAAAGAACACGGTATATCTTTTTCAACTACTAATGACTCGTTCGTACAAAGAACACGGTATATCTTTTTCAACTACTAATGACTCGTTCGTACAGCGAACACGGCATATCTTTTTCAACTACTAATAACTCGTTCGTACAAAGAACACGGCATATCTTTTTCAACTACTAATAACTCGTTCGTACAGAGAACACGGCATATATTTTTCAACTACTAATAACTCGTTCGTACAAAGAACACGGCATATCTTTTTCAACTACTAATGACTCGTTCGTACAAAGAACACGGCATATCTTTTTCAACTACTAATAACTCGTTCGTACAGCGAACACGGCATATCTTTTTCAACTACTAATAACTCGTTCGTACAGCGAACACGGCATATCTTTTTCAACTACTAATAACTCGTTCGTACAGCGAACACGGCATATCTTTTTCAACTACTAATAACACATTCGTACAGCGAACACGGTATATATTTTTCAACTACTAATAACTCGTTCGTACAGAGAACACGGTATATCTTTTTCAACTACTAATAACTCGTTCGTACAAAGAATACGGTATATCATTTTCAACTACTAATAACTCATTCGTACAAAGAACACGGCATATCGTTTTTCAACTACTAATAACTCGTTCGTACAAAGAACACGGCATATCTTTTTCAACTACTAATAACTCGTTCGTACAGCGAACACGGTATATCATTTTCAACTACTAATAACTCATTCGTACAGAGAACACGGCACATTATTTTCAACTACTAATAACTCGTTTGTACAGAGAACACGGTATATCTTTTTCAACTACTAATAACTCATTCGTACAGAGAACACGGCACATTATTTTCAACTACTAATGACTCGTTCGTACAAAGAACACGGCATATCTTTTTCAACTACTAATAACTCGTTCGTACAGCGAACACGGTATATCTTTTTCAACTACTAATGACTCGTTCGTACAAAGAACACGGTATATCTTTTTCAACTACTAATGACTCGTTCGTACAAAGAACACGGTATATCTTTTTCAACTACTAATGACTCGTTCGTACAGCGAACACGGCATATCTTTTTCAACTACTAATAACTCGTTCGTACAAAGAACACGGCATATCTTTTTCAACTACTAATAACTCGTTCGTACAGCGAACACGGCATATCTTTTTCAACTATTAATAACACATTCGTACAGCGAACACGGTATATCTTTTTCAACTACTAATGACTCGTTCGTACAGCGAACACGGCATATCTTTTTCAACTACTAATAACACATTCGTACAGCGAACACGGTATATATTTTTCAACTACTAATAACTCGTTCGTACAGAGAACACGGTATATCTTTTTCAACTACTAATAACTCGTTCGTACAAAGAATACGGTATATCATTTTCAACTACTAATAACTCATTCGTACAAAGAACACGGCATATCGTTTTTCAACTACTAATAACTCGTTCGTACAAAGAATACGGTATGTCTTTTTCAACTAGTAATAAAACATTCGTACAAAGAACACGGCATATCGTTTTTCAACTACTAATAACTCGTTCGTACAAAGAACACGGCATATCTTTTTCAACTACTAATAAATCGTTCGTACAGCGAACACGGTATATCATTTTCAACTACTAATAACTCATTCGTACAGAGAACACGGCACATTATTTTCAACTACTAATAACTCGTTTGTACAGAGAACACGGTATATCTTTTTCAACTACTAATAACTCGTTCGTACAAAGAACACGGCATATCTTTTTCAACTACTAATAACTCGTTCGTACAGCGAACACGGTATATCATTTTCAACTACTAATAACACATTCGTACAGCGAACACGGTATATATTTTTCAACTACTAATAACTCGTTCGTACAAAGAATACGGTATATCATTTTCAACTACTAATAACTCGTTCGTACAAAGAACACGGCATATATTTTTTCAACTACTAATAACTCATTCGTACAAAGAACACGGCATATCGTTTTTCAACTACTAATAACTCGTTCGTACAAAGAACACGGCATATCTTTTTCAACTACTAATAACTCGTTCGTACAGCGAACACGGCATATCTTTTTCAACTACTAATAACTCGTTCGTACAAAGAACACGGCATATCTTTTTCAACTACTAATAACTCGTTCGTACAGCGAACACGGCATATCTTTTTCAACTACTAATAACACATTCGTACAGCGAACACGGTATATATTTTTCAACTACTAATAACTCGTTCGTACAGAGAACACGGTATATCTTTTTCAACTACTAATAACTCGTTCGTACAAAGAATACGGTATATCATTTTCAACTACTAATAACTCATTCGTACAAAGAACACGGCATATCGTTTTTCAACTACTAATAACTCGTTCGTACAAAGAATACGGTATGTCTTTTTCAACTAGTAATAAAACATTCGTACAAAGAACACGGCATATCGTTTTTCAACTACTAATAACTTGTTCGTACAAAGAACACGGCATATCTTTTTCAACTACTAATAACTCGTTCGTACAGCGAACACGGTATATCATTTTCAACTACTAATAACTCATTCGTACAGAGAACACGGCACATTATTTTCAACTACTAATAACTCGTTTGTACAGAGAACACGGTATATCTTTTTCAACAACTAATAACTCGTTCGTACAAAGAACACGGCATATCTTTTTCAACTACTAATAACTCGTTCGTACAGCGAACACGGTATATCATTTTCAACTACTAATAACACATTCGTACAGCGAACACGGTATATATTTTTCAACTACTAATAACTCGTTCGTACAAAGAATACGGTATATCATTTTCAACTACTAATAACTCGTTCGTACAGAGAACACGGCATATATTTTTTCAACTACTAATAACTCATTCGTACAAAGAACACGGCATATCGTTTTTCAACTACTAATAACTCGTTCGTACAAAGAACACGGCATATCTTTTTCAACTACTAATAACTCGTTCGTACAGCGAACACGGTATATCTTTTTCAACTACTAATAACACATTCGTACAGCGAACACGGTATATCATTTTCAACTAGTAATAAAACATTCGTACAAAGAACACGGCATATCTTTTTCAACTACTAATAACACATTCGTACAGCGAACACGGTATATATTTTTCAACTACTAATAACTCGTTCGTACAGAGAACACGGTATATCATTTTCAACTACTAATAACACATTCGTACAGCGAACACGGTATATATTTTTCAACTACTAATAACTCGTTCGTACAGAGAACACGGTATATCTTTTTCAACTACTAATAACTCGTTCGTACAAAGAATACGATATATCATTTTCAACTACTAATAACTCATTCGTACAGAGAACACGGCATATATTTTTCAACTACTAATAACTCGTTCGTACAAAGAATACGATATATCATTTTCAACTACTAATAACTCATTCGTACAGAGAACACGGCATATATTTTTCAACTACTAATGACTCGTTCGTACAAAGAACACGGTATATCTTTTTCAACTACTAATGACTCGTTCGTACAAAGAACACGGTATATCTTTTTCAACTACTAATGACTCGTTCGTACAGCGAACACGGCATATCTTTTTCAACTACTAATAACTCGTTCGTACAAAGAACACGGCATATCTTTTTCAACTACTAATAACTCGTTCGTACAGCGAACACGGCATATCTTTTTCAACTATTAATAACACATTCGTACAGCGAACACGGTATATCTTTTTCAACTACTAATGACTCGTTCGTACAGCGAACACGGCATATCTTTTTCAACTACTAATAACACATTCGTACAGCGAACACGGTATATATTTTTCAACTACTAATAACTCGTTCGTACAGAGAACACGGTATATCTTTTTCAACTACTAATAACTCGTTCGTACAAAGAATACGGTATATCATTTTCAACTACTAATAACTCATTCGTACAAAGAACACGGCATATCGTTTTTCAACTACTAATAACTCGTTCGTACAAAGAATACGGTATGTCTTTTTCAACTAGTAATAAAACATTCGTACAAAGAACACGGCATATCGTTTTTCAACTACTAATAACTCGTTCGTACAAAGAACACGGCATATCTTTTTCAACTACTAATAAATCGTTCGTACAGCGAACACGGTATATCATTTTCAACTACTAATAACTCATTCGTACAGAGAACACGGCACATTATTTTCAACTACTAATAACTCGTTTGTACAGAGAACACGGTATATCTTTTTCAACTACTAATAACTCGTTCGTACAAAGAACACGGCATATCTTTTTCAACTACTAATAACTCGTTCGTACAGCGAACACGGTATATCATTTTCAACTACTAATAACACATTCGTACAGCGAACACGGTATATATTTTTCAACTACTAATAACTCGTTCGTACAAAGAATACGGTATATCATTTTCAACTACTAATAACTCGTTCGTACAAAGAACACGGCATATATTTTTTCAACTACTAATAACTCATTCGTACAAAGAACACGGCATATCGTTTTTCAACTACTAATAACTCGTTCGTACAAAGAACACGGCATATCTTTTTCAACTACTAATAACTCGTTCGTACAGCGAACACGGCATATCTTTTTCAACTACTAATAACTCGTTCGTACAAAGAACACGGCATATCTTTTTCAACTACTAATAACTCGTTCGTACAGCGAACACGGCATATCTTTTTCAACTACTAATAACACATTCGTACAGCGAACACGGTATATATTTTTCAACTACTAATAACTCGTTCGTACAGAGAACACGGTATATCTTTTTCAACTACTAATAACTCGTTCGTACAAAGAATACGATATATCATTTTCAACTACTAATAACTCATTCGTACAGAGAACACGGCATATATTTTTCAACTACTAATAACTCGTTCGTACAAAGAATACGATATATCATTTTCAACTACTAATAACTCATTCGTACAGAGAACACGGCATATATTTTTCAACTACTAATGACTCGTTCGTACAAAGAACACGGTATATCTTTTTCAACTACTAATGACTCGTTCGTACAAAGAACACGGTATATCTTTTTCAACTACTAATGACTCGTTCGTACAGCGAACACGGCATATCTTTTTCAACTACTAATAACTCGTTCGTACAAAGAACACGGCATATCTTTTTCAACTACTAATAACTCGTTCGTACAGCGAACACGGCATATCTTTTTCAACTATTAATAACACATTCGTACAGCGAACACGGTATATCTTTTTCAACTACTAATGACTCGTTCGTACAGCGAACACGGCATATCTTTTTCAACTACTAATAACACATTCGTACAGCGAACACGGTATATATTTTTCAACTACTAATAACTCGTTCGTACAGAGAACACGGTATATCTTTTTCAACTACTAATAACTCGTTCGTACAAAGAATACGGTATATCATTTTCAACTACTAATAACTCATTCGTACAAAGAACACGGCATATCGTTTTTCAACTACTAATAACTCGTTCGTACAAAGAATACGGTATGTCTTTTTCAACTAGTAATAAAACATTCGTACAAAGAACACGGCATATCGTTTTTCAACTACTAATAACTCGTTCGTACAAAGAACACGGCATATCTTTTTCAACTACTAATAAATCGTTCGTACAGCGAACACGGTATATCATTTTCAACTACTAATAACTCATTCGTACAGAGAACACGGCACATTATTTTCAACTACTAATAACTCGTTTGTACAGAGAACACGGTATATCTTTTTCAACTACTAATAACTCGTTCGTACAAAGAACACGGCATATCTTTTTCAACTACTAATAACTCGTTCGTACAGCGAACACGGTATATCATTTTCAACTACTAATAACACATTCGTACAGCGAACACGGTATATATTTTTCAACTACTAATAACTCGTTCGTACAAAGAATACGGTATATCATTTTCAACTACTAATAACTCGTTCGTACAAAGAACACGGCATATATTTTTTCAACTACTAATAACTCATTCGTACAAAGAACACGGCATATCGTTTTTCAACTACTAATAACTCGTTCGTACAAAGAACACGGCATATCTTTTTCAACTACTAATAACTCGTTCGTACAGCGAACACGGCATATCTTTTTCAACTACTAATAACTCGTTCGTACAAAGAACACGGCATATCTTTTTCAACTACTAATAACTCGTTCGTACAGCGAACACGGCATATCTTTTTCAACTACTAATAACACATTCGTACAGCGAACACGGTATATATTTTTCAACTACTAATAACTCGTTCGTACAGAGAACACGGTATATCTTTTTCAACTACTAATAACTCGTTCGTACAAAGAATACGGTATATCATTTTCAACTACTAATAACTCATTCGTACAAAGAACACGGCATATCGTTTTTCAACTACTAATAACTCGTTCGTACAAAGAATACGGTATGTCTTTTTCAACTAGTAATAAAACATTCGTACAAAGAACACGGCATATCGTTTTTCAACTACTAATAACTTGTTCGTACAAAGAACACGGCATATCTTTTTCAACTACTAATAACTCGTTCGTACAGCGAACACGGTATATCATTTTCAACTACTAATAACTCATTCGTACAGAGAACACGGCACATTATTTTCAACTACTAATAACTCGTTTGTACAGAGAACACGGTATATCTTTTTCAACAACTAATAACTCGTTCGTACAAAGAACACGGCATATCTTTTTCAACTACTAATAACTCGTTCGTACAGCGAACACGGTATATCATTTTCAACTACTAATAACACATTCGTACAGCGAACACGGTATATATTTTTCAACTACTAATAACTCGTTCGTACAAAGAATACGGTATATCATTTTCAACTACTAATAACTCGTTCGTACAGAGAACACGGCATATATTTTTTCAACTACTAATAACTCATTCGTACAAAGAACACGGCATATCGTTTTTCAACTACTAATAACTCGTTCGTACAAAGAACACGGCATATCTTTTTCAACTACTAATAACTCGTTCGTACAGCGAACACGGTATATCTTTTTCAACTACTAATAACACATTCGTACAGCGAACACGGTATATCATTTTCAACTAGTAATAAAACATTCGTACAAAGAACACGGCATATCTTTTTCAACTACTAATAACACATTCGTACAGCGAACACGGTATATATTTTTCAACTACTAATAACTCGTTCGTACAGAGAACACGGTATATCATTTTCAACTACTAATAACACATTCGTACAGCGAACACGGTATATATTTTTCAACTACTAATAACTCGTTCGTACAGAGAACACGGTATATCTTTTTCAACTACTAATAACTCGTTCGTACAAAGAATACGATATATCATTTTCAACTACTAATAACTCATTCGTACAGAGAACACGGCATATATTTTTCAACTACTAATAACTCGTTCGTACAAAGAATACGATATATCATTTTCAACTACTAATAACTCATTCGTACAGAGAACACGGCATATATTTTTCAACTACTAATAACTCGTTCGTACAAAGAACAAGGTATGTCTTTTTCAACTACTAATAACTCGTTCGTACAAAGAACAAGGTATGTCTTTTTCAACTACTAATAACTCGTTCGTACAGAGAACACGGTATATATTTTTCAATTACTAATAACTCGTTCGTACAGAGAACACGGTATATCTTTTTCAACTACTAATAACTCGTTCGTACAAAGAACAAGGTATATCATTTTCAACTACTAATAACTCATTCGTACAGAGAACACGGCATATTATTTTCAACTACTAATAATTCGTTTGTACAGAGAACACGGCATGTCTTTTTCAACTACTAATAACTCGTTCGTACAAAGAACACGGTATATATTTTTCAACTACTAATAACTCGTTCGTACAAAGAACAAGGTATGTCTTTTTCAACTACTAATAACTCGTTCGTACAAAGAACAAGGTATGTCTTTTTCAACTACTAATAACTCGTTCGTACAGATAACACGGTTTATCTTTTTCAACTACTAATAACTCGTTCGTACAAAGAACACGGTATATCTTTTTCAACTACTAATAAAACGTTCGTATAAAGAACAAGGTATGTCTTTTTCAACTACTAATAACTAAGTCGTTCATACTGCGACTATACATTAGTATCTATTTTGGTTTCGTGATAATTCTTTCGTTTGTACTACGTCCGCGAACACGGCATATCTTTTTAAAAGCCATTCATTAGCCATATTAGTAAACGAAAATAAATATGCCGCATATGAAAATAAATACAAAACAGCTAGTATTAGTAGACGAAAATAACTATGAAGTGATTGCCGTTACGTTAGAAACCATTTATTATTACAAGAAAATGCCGTGTTCGTAGCGAACAATGTCTATAAACATGCATAACACGTGACTACAAAGTAGTCGCCGCAAGTTAGTTCCAAGTTTTTTCGCTCAATGTTTTCAGTCTGCAGTACCATTACCTGCTGGTTACTGCTGGACAATATCTGTTGTTGTTGTACATATCTCTGCTGTACAAAACCTGTAAGGTAAGGTTTTGACTTCACATGTTATATGCGATGTGGGTATGTATATTTTCACAGTACTACAAACTACAGGCATTCTTATTAATTTAAGAGTCCTATCTATATCTGACGAAATGCCTATGTATGGGCTAAAGCGTTCATTGGCTGACCTTATGCAGTACATGAACTGATATATCACGTGACGTCATAATACTTATGCAGATTTCAATGCGATTAACATGTAGATTGCACCAACCCATTTAGAGACTGCCCCTTACTGCAATAATATTCGCATATAATTGCACTATGCTAAAGCTGTCTCTAATAATTACAAGAAGATTTACAGGCGGGATGCATCACCATTCTTTGAGTCTGTGCCTAATTACTATACGATTTATATGTTGATTACCTTACCTTTTCATGTTGTCTGTCATTATAATATGATGTATGTGTGGATGAACTGCACTACTACACGTTGCGGCTGTTACTACCACAATACTATATATACGTGACATGTATCGCCTTGTTTTAGACGATGCCACATTATAATATGATATACGTATGGATATCCCTCTCTACTTCGAGGCTGTCCTAAATCACAATAGACTTTACGTGTGAATTACACCACTTTAGATTGCGACTGGTCCCTCATTAAAACTTTATGTGTGAATTACACCACTTTAGATTGCGACTGGTCCCTCATTAAAACTTTACGTGTGAATTACACCACATTAGATTGCGACTGGTCCCTCATTAAAACTTTACGTGTGAATTACACCACTTTAGATTGCGACTGGTCCCTCATTAAAACTTTACGTGTGAATTGCACTACTTTTTTTTTTCTTTATTTTTTGGCATTCTCTCAATGTGGAAATTGTGCTTTAGTAAATTAATGAAATTTGCATAGTTACGTTTCCGTATCTTCTATTCTGGGTAGTATATAATGTTTGTGGCTTATAAGTTGATAAAGTTCACCTGCCAATCATATTCAGGGTCCCTAGTATCATGCAAAGTTCAATATGTACCTCAGTGTTTGTCAGTGGTCTAAGACTTGTCAATCAAGGAAAGGTAGACATTACCAAGTGTTTGTCAGTGGTCTAAGACTTGTCAATCAAGGAAAGGTAGACATTACCAAGTGTTTGTCAGTGGTCTAAGACTTGTCAATCAAGGAAAGTAGACGTTACCAAGTGTTTGTCAGTGGTCTAAGACTTGTCAATCAAGGAAAGGTAGACATTACCAAGTGTTTGTCAGTGGTCTAAGACTTGTCAATCAAGGAAAGGTAGACATTACCAAGTGTTTGTCAGTGGTCTAAGACTTGTCAATCAAGGAAAGGTAGACATTACCAAGTGTTTGTCAGTGGTCTAAGACTTGTCAATCAAGGAAAGGTAGACATTACCAAGTGTTTGTCAGTGGTCTAAGACTTGTCAATCAAGGAAAGGTAGACATTACCAAGTGTTTGTCAGTGGTCTAAGACTTGTCAATCAAGGAAAGGTAGACATTACCAAGTGTTTGTCAGTGGTCTAAGACTTGTCAATCAAGGAAAGGTAGACATTACCAAGTGTTTGTCAGTGGTCTAAGACTTGTCAATCAATGAAAGGTAGACATTACCAAGTGCAAATTAAAGAAGCTGAGCAATATTTTGTCTCCGATATTGCGCGAGGGAAATAATGTATTATAATATAATGAAGTAATTATTATTATAACCAAAATTAATTATGTATGTCAATGAGGAACACGTTTGACTTTCATATAGGATATCATGCGCATTTGTAATTGCTTTTGATTAATTAACTACCAGTACTTGATTGTTTTCGCTCTAACGTATCTTTGTATTGTGACCAGTCGTGGTATATTTATATTCTGATATTTTTAATATTTAAAAGTTATATTCATGCAAGCACTGATATAGAGGTTGGAAATATGACAAGCAAAATAATGTGAAAACTAACTTGTTGAGTGATTTTGCTCACCTTTTAAGACAGGAATTCTTTATTTGATTTAGTGTGCAAAATTCTGTTGACTTGCAAGTTTAGATCACCATTCACCTCCCTCTATTGAGATACTTCTTTTTATCGGCGAGTAACTGCACCGACTTACTTAATAAGTGTATAATTGATTGACCTTTGATTCTCTTTTGGAATCCTACATACGTTAAGTTGTAATGTGATATGACAGTGAGCGCGTGGCGAGCTAACAGCTGCTCGGTTGCAACAGTATTACATTGCACTAACACAAATGATAATCTAATCCACGCCAACTGTTCTTATTCTTTAGTTGACAAATGTTTAACGCAGCCCAAGGGTACGACTATTGTGTCTATAGGCACTGCAGTAAAATTAGGGATTTCATCAAAATAAGGCCCGGAAGCCATAGACTTGGTTAGGGCGTCCAATTACACCAAAATGCAACAAAAGACTTTAGTCCAAGCAACCTCTGCATTGTATCACTCAAACGTCAAAACTGCATCAGGAAAACCTTGATATTGTTTTTTAATAGGTGCATACCGCGATAGAATAGAATAGTTTAATCTGAATGCGTGTACCCCAAGAGTGACGGCATTGAGTGACAGTGCTGGTTTGTGTGAAGTTCAACAAAATACAGTCCGATTTTCATAATATGTATCACACCCGTCGTCTTTATATCTATAGATTTGTATAATATGTATCACACCCGTCGTCTTTATATCTATAGATTTTCATAATACGTATCACACCCGTCGTCTTTATATCTATAGATTTTCATAATATGTATCACACCCGTCGTCTTTATATCTATAGATTTTATACACATTTTGCGGAAGTTTTCATACCTTTGAACTCCTCAAAGGGCTCACCCTTTAAAATTATGTTGCACGGTAATGAGGACCATTACCCGATTTCCAAATTGAATACGCTGTTAAATTCTTTGAACATTTGGTACACGTGTGCGTTGACGCTTCGGAACTTGGGAGTATTGTCTCATACAATTTGCATACTGACATTAAGGCAGGTGAGTCGTGTACGCAACATTTGCATAACGATCAACTTATGATCATTGATGATCTAAGTCACAGAATGAAAGAAATAGCCAAAAGCCATTGATCGAAATCGAGACCTAGATGAACACGCGTCTGCCAGATATAACTGTTGTATGAGCTTCGAATTCGAACTCGACGCACGGCACAGTTGGAAGCATTTGTCAACAACCAATCATAAGACTGGTTACGGACCACACCGAGGTCACGACTCGGTTAGCTTTGCTCAACTGGTTCGTAACCAGCTTGTGATTGGTTCTTCGCCTCCAAGTGTTTTGGTTTCCTCGAAAACGCACAAGGATCTGACCCGATGTCTGTATAAATCCCGTTCAAATCTCGTATAAGCTAAGGCCAATCAAAGAAAATATTTAAAAATGTACAAGAAAAGATCGGGTTGTGTGGCGTGGCGTAGTACTTTCCTTTGCAACTAAAATGGTAAACAGTGAGAAGCAGACACTTTTCGTAGTTTGTCAAGACTTCATGTTCTCAGCGGTATTGGGTGATAATTTGTCTCTGCCATGTAGATAAATTGTCTCGACCTCTGATAATTCTCATCCTTTTTTATGTTTACAGGTTTTATCTCAAAATTTCACACCGCCACCACGTCAAAAATTATGAGTTATTGGCGAGGATAATATCAAGTATAGGTGAGCTGCGAGATTATATTTTACACCTATGCATGTACAATTCAATAAATTAACTTGCATAAACCATTAATAAAAAATATATTTTTTTATTTACAAAAACATAGATAAAGTAATAGAAAATATTAAGATGTTCGTAATATTAATAAAACAATTACAAAACAATTAAAATATATAGTAAAAATAAAATAAAACATCTAAAATTAAATTAAATTCACGCAGTACAATTCATCACATTTTAATCAGATTGGATGACCGGTGAAACCGGATAACGCAATCATCATATACCTGGGTGAGTTCACTGAATGAAACCATTTTTTACTCAGTAATATCTGACTAATGTCCCCAGTCCCAAGCTTTCCAATCCTAAAGAAGAACCGAATCTAGCCTAATTCAGTTTCGCTTGTAAATTGGGTCAGTTGTTTGAACTTTTCAGAACTATTCGAGGTATAAATGAATGTTTATCACTACCACGTCTGTTGTTGCTAAAAAGTTTCGTGTAATTTGTTTTATGCTAATTCGTACTGCCCTCGTCTCGTAAGAGTGAATTGCGGCTAAAAAAATCAACTACAAACCCTGAATTCTGATTGGTCAACAGGTTCAGCTGTGTGATAATTTGATTTATTTCATACCACGTGACTGGCTCGCCTCCAAACAGCTTGGCGTACTCATAGTATGAGAGACGATACCACCTGTTATAGTTCGCCCATTATATACCATGAATCGTATCACCTGTTATGGCTCAACCACTGTCAGTACATGCAAGATATTTCTTCAAAGCCTTGCCAGCAACAACGTCCGAGATAGCGGCAGTGTAGTGAAGGGTAATTTGTTATGCGCAGTATCGTTACGCAGTTCCATTGACATCATCCGTCTGATATACCATGTGATATCCATTTTTTATTCACTGTCATGTGACTGACTTTCAACCAATCACAACATGCGTAACAACAGTGTGATGTGATATTTAAATAATAACACATGTTTGTGACGGCAATATCACGATTTGTTGCCCGCCAAAGAGATTGTGGTCATGACCATAATATTGATGATGCCAGAGCCGAAGGTGTTATTTATTTTATCATATCGAACAGACATCGACCATGACAATTACACCTAACATACAATTCTCACACCCACTCTCTCGAAAAATAACAACACTATTTGAAGTATGCAATATTTTATTTCATGTATTATAACAAGTGACACATTACTCATTATTATACCTCATGACCATGACAGCCAATCAGATTCGCGCATTACAGGTAGACATATTCGTGTTTCGACCTGCTGCCGTGATTTTAGTCAAGCTTGCCGTGCGTTTCGCCATCGCGCTTTGAGACATTCGATCTGCGATTGCGTATTTCGTCTACCTAAATAATCTGCGAGTCACGGGCTATGCCGTGTGACAGCACCGTTTTGTTTTATTTTGTTCTGTGTTTTGACAGTTTATGTACAGTGTATTTGTTGAAAGAGACTACTAGTTGTGTTGACATAAACCTATACTCAAGCAGTGTGCATCTCGTTTCAGTGTTCTACATGTAATGCGAATTGGAACACAATGTAGCGTATAGCTGCGTACAGGATGGCGCAAGATGTTGTTGCAAAATCAATTCTTCGTCAAGCTGAAGCTGTTGAAATTAGGTTTTTCAAAACAACCATGAAAGTAAGAAGAACTCTATAGAATTCAATCACTTCTCTTGAACTCTTTCAACTTGTATATTTTGTGTTCATACATGCATTCATACAAGCGTGACATTGAGGATTGTCATGATTGAGTGCCACGATTTCTGTTTTAAGATTTATTCGGTATAATAATACAAATGTTCACCCCAACAGCGGTGGACATATAGTTTTAGAAACCCACAGAGCCCATAGTCAACCTTTTTAGTGTAAATCACTCAACCTAAAATTATTGATGTGAATTGAGTTCTCAAACGCATGTTATTCCACCACTCGCCAAATAAAAATGTCAGAGTGCCGTTGAAGTGACTGCAATAACTTTCTCACGAACGTATCACACCTTCTATACACAAGTCACTCAGCTTATGACACGATGGCTGTCTATATCGGTTTTCGAAAGTTCCTTCAAAACCTTGAAAGCAACCCCGAAAGCAACAGTGGCCTGGACAGCACCAGAGTAGCGAACGACAATTTGTTATGATATACAGTATATAAGGCTATTACGAGGATACCGAAAAGTAACACGAAGACAGCCCGAGTACAGCGGCAGTATCGACCAACGCGCAGCGGAGGTCGATGCAACGGCATACTGTCTGACTGCATATGTTGTGGTATTCTCGTAATAACCTTCTTATTATACATGTTTTCCTTCCAAGGATACATCATGGGAATGCCGAAATCCAAAAAGTTTAGAACAGGATCAGCGAACTTCTTTGTGTGGAGTCAGGTCAAATCCTGGTGGCAGTCATGTTTGTTTTTATTATTAGAGGACGCTTACGCGCGTAATCATTTCATATTTGGAATTCGCATTTCTTATTAGAATGGAAATACCATACCCCGTAAAAATACCGCAAAAATACGGCACGCTTAGGCCAACCTTAGGCTGAACACCAAAAGCGTTGACTCCTACCCTTGGTGAGTGTGCCACAGACTCAATGGGAAGACAAATTCTACTGGCCGAGATTCATTCACTAATGAATGCGACTTAGGGGAACCTTGGTTAAGGCCCGCTGGTGCTTGTGTTCGACCGAGCCAGGTTGACGCCAGGATAGCACATTAAATTGCCATTTGATAGGGTGATGGCCCTGTCATGTGTGTAGTCCAAAAACATGAATGTGGCAAAATACACTATATGGCAGCACTTGCAATTTGCATACACAAACAAAGTCAGAAGAAACAACAGTGACATTCAATGTTGCCGGGCACTAAAACATTTAAATATATATACGTCAACGTTGCCACTCACGTAGAAAGCGTCGAACTTATAATAAATAGAACCAACATTGCGTTTTTCTACGCAACGTTTACGTTAGAGTACGGAACACTGTTTAAAATTGAGTTTCTGATTTATATAAATTAAATTTCAAATAAAAAAAAAAAAACAATTATTGACTTAAGGGTTTGTCTCCGTGATGTGACAATTATTTACCGATGCGCACACGGATAATACAGTCAATACTTGTTGTGTCATCTTCAAATCGGTAGTTATCTTAAAGGGCGGTGGTTGTCGCGTCGCGTTATGTTTGATATGAGACTCATATTAACGTATACAACGCGTGTAAATGACATTGTTTACATGAAATTCGAACACGCGCTGCGCTACGACAACCGCCCCTTTAAAAAATCTTGTGGTGATTTGAATGTCCGTGGTCTCAACGCCCGGGTATCAACGGCAGTGCAGCATGTCTGCTTGGCACAACAGTCCAGCGACTAAAGTATTGTACAAGAAGAGTTATCCTATTTTCAATATGTTTATTTAAATGTTTTGGTTGTCGTGTAGTCATCTGCATCTGCACGAATTTCAAATTGTGTGCTTCGTGTGTGTTGTAAGGATGTTACCACCGGTTAGCGTGGACGCGATCTGGTCAGCTGCATACTCGCACCACGCAAGAGAAATGTCGTTGTGGTTTTCTGCATCCGTGATGACAATAATTTTCTGATTATCAAAATAATCGAGTTTACCGAACCTCCTTCTGTAAAAAAAAGTTGCTTCGACCCTATGTTATGGTATTAATTATTTAATGTGGACATAGCCTGGGTCTGTTTTGTGGTTGTTGAAGGAGTGTATGTTTGTGTGATTTGGTTCTTTTTTAATCGTGTCGCATGGTGCCACATGTACTAAAGTGATCTGGCCAACCTCATGTTGAGAATCTCACGAACCCCTGCCCGTGTTCCAAGTTTAAATAAAGTACCCGAGCATTCTCTCCTCTTTAAGACACGCCATGCTTTTGCTAAAACTTTGCAAAACCTCTTGCAGCTTGCAATATTGAACCAATTAAGCAATCGCCGGTGTTTTGTTTCGTGATTTTTCTTCCACCCCGCCGGTTATATAAACAAGTAAGTCGAGAAATAATAGAATATTGCAATTGTGGAAGATGTAATCAGCATACGTTTTTTGTTCACCATAAAATGGGTTTGGTTATGTGAGTGCAGTAGACGTGTGCAGCTGAAACCGATCTTACCCAGATATGTATGTAATGAATGGGTTGTATGGTGTGGTCGCAAGAAAGAGAAACGAACAAGCGTGTAATCACGGAAGTTAACAGCACTCTTGAACGCACGGTCTGATGTTACTGGGTTGAATCGAGGGACGTGCCAACTCACACTAGCGACACTCTCACAACAGTCAGTGCCGGATCCAGGGGGCAGGGGGCCATGGCCCCCCAAACGCATGACGATTCATATCATCTGGATTACGCACAGCTTCTCTGCGATTTACGCCCCGTAAATTTTAAGCAAAGCTTGGATCCCCCCAATACATTTTGCTGGATCCGCCACTGACAACAGTTTTTGTCGATTGAATGTGAATCAAAGTGGCGCCAAACACACCGTGATTCGTTTTTGCCATAGAAGGCAATTACTAGTATACACCATTTGCAGTGGCACATTTAGTAACCGTTGTTTATAATGAATGCACATTAACGTGTGTCAGTCACATGCAGACTTTATATTACAAACTTATTAATTTGAATTTAATTTAACGGGAAATTGGTTAGATAGACGACTAACGAGTTTAACATAAGGTACATGGGCTCACGCGATGTACTATAGATAGAGCAATGGCTATGCGGGCATTGCGTGGCCTAGCATTGCGGCCACTCACACAGTGCTCTAAGAATCGCAACCTATTGAATCTATAGTGCTATATCAACACTTTATTGTGTTTATCAAAAAGGGTTGCGCACGATTGTTTGGCTCGTTCACTTACCTCATTGTATTTGTTTGGCACGGCAATTAACACGGTTTGCACTGAAAGGAGCCATAGTAGTATGCACGTGGCGACCTCTAGTCTACGACATTATTGAAATTTTACAGAGGTTGAGATCACAACATGACTGCGAAGAATGAGTTTAATTCGTAACACGTGGCGGTACTTTAACTGAACGCTTAATTATGTCATCGAGTGTGGGCTCTCCCTCCACTGGCGTTATTAATACACTACGTATCTTCAGCAATGGAGTCGTTCTTGTGTACCAACCCTTGACGTATGCAAACCATAAGGGAGAGACGTAATGTGTAACCAGGAAGATGATTAAATTAACAGTTTAGATGGCTGCCTTTAACGTCAATACCCTTTTTGCAAAAACTTACCAGCGCTATGGCGTATGTGGTGAACATTGTAAATGTGCACAGTGGAAAATTACGAAAATCAAAAACACACAATACAGCGTTTTTAAATCCAATCATTATGAATGACTGAAAATCAAACCCAATTTTAGTCAACCTTATTAAGATTTTAGTTGACTTTTCAGTTCAGCTTAAACTCTTGGCACACCAAACGTGTTTCCTTCCAATTTATACATAGTTATACATTTCTCAATTCAAACAGAAACGCCTGTTGATTGACTGGTTGATTCAACTGCTATTAAAATTTATAAATATTTTTACAGATAAATGGAATGGGGTTTTTGTACCGAGAGTACGTCGATATTACACCTATAATTAATTTTCAAGATGATAATAAATACCAACTACTTCAGCGTCATGACAACACCTCGATCACTTCTAACCGTACACAACATGGCGCGCCGGTTCCACCCGTTGTGATATGCGCACCTGTCCTGGTAGCGTGGCAGACGGATATGGGCAATCCACACGAATTTCTTGATCGGGTAATATACTCCACAATGAGTAGGAGGTACGTGGGTGCCACTAGATGTGGTTGCACTGCTCTCAAAGTACATGTCATCGTAAGCTTGTGTTAAAATCATAGCAACGGTTAGGTACCAACGCCCAGCCCTAACGTCTGTTTACTTGAAAGGCAATCATAACGTCAAATATATCTGTACCCGATCAATATGCCTTTTATGGAGTGTTGTTGTCAATCTGTGCATCATAGCAACAACACCACAACCTATTTGGTCGTTTTGGAACGTAATTAATTACGGCAATGACTGACAGCGAGAGGGAATCGGATTACCGTTATTTATTTCCGAGTTGTATTAATCACCAATTCGTTGGCAATTACTAGCATACAAACTACCCACACACGATGAGAGAATGATTGTTATGTTTTAAAAGCAAATAGCTTTAGCATCGGGACTGAAAATCTCAAGATGAGGTAACCCGAGTCGAAAAAATAGGTTTGTGTATCTGCTCAAAGCAATATGAAATGGATCCTGTCTCACCCAATCATTCGATATTCGAGTCTACTTCGACCAGCTATGAAATCAATTGTTTTTCAAAAACGGATTTGCCAACAGATGATATCACATTTTGTCGTATCCATGCCAGGCTACCACATACATATTTATCCGATTTTTATGGCTAAAACCCGACCCGAACGGACGTCAACAGTTTGCGCTTGAGAAAAGTGATAAACTTCCCATCTACGCCATAGCTTGCAGGTGGAAGAACAATCCTGCTTTGTTTCACCCAGAATTTACCTATATTCTCTTTTTTATGGACTTTTACGGAGCAATAACTCAGATTCCTTGCTCAGAATGTTTTATGGCACGTCTTGGTAAATGGTCTGCTGTGGATGTTAACGACCCGCAGGCGAACGCTTCAAAGTAAGCACAGGCGTTTTAAAGTCATGAACCCATAACATTGGACACTGTTATATTAATCAACTAGCGTTACGTGTTTGTCTCAGAACACTAACATTGTGTCGATTGAGTCTATTCAATTGTTTCTGTTTATCGTGCTGATTTTATATCCCGCCTCGTTATGCAATATTCTTTACCTTATTGTGGTATGCTCAGATCAGCTATACATGCAAAGTATCTGAAATGCCTACTTGATTCTATGGGTAACTCGCGTCAGTAATTAAAATATCTGTGTGTTTTTCAAATAATAATTATATTATTTACATTTTATATTTATTTATTCTGCATTATTTTCGTTTTAAATATCGTCGCTTATTATAATTAACCTTGGCGATATCTGCAAATCACAGCTCAAGGAAACTGTTAGACTTGTGTTAATAATTTACCATCACATATTAATGAGCTTCTAAGACTAATTGTAGTTCTGATGACAATGGAACATATGGGGGAATGTGAATATAATAGGAATTCTAGTTAGGCCACAGAAAGCGCAGCTTGCTGACAAGCTTGTTGCCTTTGTTCTGAATATTATTATTACAAGTGCGGGGGGTTACAAATTTATCAACAAAGAGCCAAAAAAAAACATGGCAACAAAGGGGCTACCGAGAAAGTTATGTACGTACTCGAACATAATCAGTGGCACGTAATTATATTGCGAAAAATAATCATATCAAAATTTGAACCCTGATTAGAATTAAAATTTGTATGCAAAATAGTTAAAAATATGCAATATTCCAAATAAATAAACAAATCAGTTTATCAAGTTTGACTAGTGCAAAAACTGGAGAATCGCTAATCATTCTGTACATTTGGTAATTAATAATCAGATATAAAGGCACGTCTTTATGAGTAATAACTGATTCATTCACAGGTATCCTTCAGAAAATCATAATTTTTAACTGAGGATGTTATATTTCTTTAGATAAATTATTTGAATTAAATTAATTACAGATATGTCCTGTGGATGAATCTCCACTGGCATTACTAACATGTACGGGTTGAACTTACTCTTCATATAGTAGCTTATTTCGGTCAATAACTGAACCGTGATACGTTTGCAGATTTTAATTATTGTTGAATTGCTGGTTGAGTGGAGGAGGTGCTCAAACATCTTCAGTCAAGGCAACTGATCTATTGAAGTCTTAATTTACGGACATTTACTTTCGTCAGTAAGAAAGAGAAAAACACTCAAAACATGAACTCTTTTTTATTTTAATTGAATTTCAATCCAGCGTCGCATTTAATCTACTGGTACATTCTACCGCGCATCTCTCAGTTGTCGTTAATAGAATGTATTCTGCATAGTATTTTTCGGCGTATAAATATAAATTTGGAATTCTCCATCATGTTTTGTAAGAATATACTAAAACCTTCGAATCAGGGAAAGTTCTCAGTCACAAGTGAACGACTAAGATAGAATGTTTATAAATGTATTGTATACACTTTATGTATACACGAAGGAATCATAAGAAGTTTCACATTAAATTGAGTGTTCTGATTGTCTTTCAATTGTGCGAAGGTACATGCTTCAGTGTATGGCCAAATACAACCATTCTCTATTGTGGAACGACTGTCAACAGCACATAGTTGCATATCTTTACAAGCTTATGTATCGCATATACTTTGGACCACGACAATGTCACACATTTAATCTGAACGTGTCTTTTCAAGTGTTGTCAATTTTTGCAGTTAGTGTGTCTCTGTGTGTGTGTATGTGTGTGTGTGTGTGTGTGTATGTGTGTCCGTCTGTTCCACTGATATCTCAAGAACCATACATTGATTTTTGATGAAACTTGGTGCATAAATGCCCTGTACCAATGCGCAGATTTGATTCGGTTTTGGTAAAAATCCATGCCTATTAATTACCTAATTTGCATGATAATTAGCTGATTTTTAGCTGTTCCATGACTGTTCCACTGATATCTAAAGAACCATTCATTGGATATAGATGCTCCAAACTAATGCGTAGATTTGATTAGTTTTGGGTAAAAATCTGTGCAATATTAATTACCTAATTTGCATAATGCTTAATCAATTTTCGGCTTTTCCACTGATATCTCAAGTACTAATCATCACATTTCAATGAAACTTGATACATAGATGCCATAGGACACTGTACAGACCTGATAGTTTTTCGGGTAATATCAGTACATATTAATTACCTAATTTGCATAATTAGTTAATTTTCCGCTTTTGATATTTCAAGTAGTAATCATCACATTTCAATGAAACTTGGTACAATACTTAAGGACTGTGCAGAGCCCTGATTAGTTTTTGGGTAAATATTTGTGCATATTAATTACCTTATTAGCATAATTAGTTAATTTTCAGCTTTTTGCCTAATATCTCAAGTACTAATCATCATATTTCAATGAGACTTGCTACATAGATCTTCTAGGACTATGAAGAGACCTGATTAGTTTTAGGGTAAATAATTGTGAATATTAATTACCTAATTTGCATAATTATTTAACTTTTTCTATGAATATTCCACTGATATACAAAGAACTACGAATTGGATTTTAATGAAACTTTTATAAAGTACTCATCATCACATTTCAATCAATCTAGAACTATACAAAGACCCAATTAGTTTTTGGTAAATATTTATGCTTATTAATCATAATAAACATAAACATAATTAATTAACACTGATATCTCAATTACTGATCATCACACATTTGTACATAAATGCTCTAGGACAATAGACTGGTTAATTTTGGGTTAAATCTTTTTCATAATAATTCTCTAATTAGCATAGTAATTCATATTTTTTTTGTTCTGTTCTGTTCATATTAGTTACCTGATTTACATAATTAGTTTTCAGCTTTTCCATCAATATCTCAGGAACAACTAATTTTGAATTAATTTTTAATATGTCCAAAATACTCTCAACACACGGGAGTTCTTTCTAAGCTTTCTTTGATTTACACATGTTTTTTGAAGGAAATGTGAAAAGCGCGCCTAAACGCACGAAATATTCGTCATCAGCACCTCAAAGGACCCAGCAATGAGCATTTATTTACTAATACTTGGAATTAAAATTCAATAATTCTGTTGACAAATAGGCGTTTTTCTGGTAACCATGACAACAAGTTGGCCATTGCTGCTTGCAGCTATATTTGTTAGCATTCCCATTCTCCTGGTCTTTTGACCAGCTTTAAATCTACATTTCTTCAATCTGTTTGTGATGATGTGTAGTGGTATTAAGCCGCGCATCGCACTAGTTCAAGTTGTTCGATTCGACGAAACCCTTGAGAATTATAATTGGAGAATAAGTAAAGAATGCAATGTTTTTTTACTGCATTTGGCCACACATGTTCAGGGTAGAAAATGAAAACCCTTTAAGGATAAGCGATTTTGTTAGTATATTTAATGAATTGATTTTGATCAGATCTAATTAGGTATAAGGTAATGTTTTTAAATTCATATATCCTGAGATCTGCCAGATATGTTATGAGCATATAACTACAGAAGGATTGTCTTATCGTGTAATGTATTTCACTCAAAATATGCAAATTAAAAATGTTATGCAATGGTATGACATTATTGTATGTGTGCACAAACTGATAAATGTTTAAATTTACCAATATAAAGGACCTCACAAAGTTATTGAATATCAGTTTAAAACATAGAATCTGAGTGTTCCTAAAACATGACTCAAAATCACAAAAAACGCTCATAAATTTGACAATAAGAAGCATGGATATACTTGATTCAGTTTTTAGTGCTACGTTGTTTCTGTTGTCGTTTAATTCACACTGATCACTCAGTCCTATTCAATATTTAACCTTCTTGAGGTTGTCAGTGGTTTCATCGGTGTTATTTGTGTAAATCGGTGTCGTCTCTCTCTCCTTAATGTTAGTAATTCGGACTTGCTCCACGTGTTACATCCTTCGTAGCTGACGACTGAAGTGCATACAAATACCACGAACTCCTCCTCTTTCAAAAACGACCTTAATTCACGAAAAATACTCCCTAATTTGGTGAAACAACTTTTGAAAAAAAAAACTGTTATATCTTTTGAAACTGACATACAGTCTGCATGGAAAGAGTTCAAAGTGAATAACCGGGAGATAAACATAGAACAACACCATTATAACGGTACGACCGAACTCGCCTTTCAAGGAATACTAAGGCGTGGTCGATACATAATGACAATGACACACGGTCATGGTGTTATAAAAGATTCATATCTTGCGCGACGAACTTTTTATAGTAGATAAATCAATTTTAATGAGAAGAAAAATGCAAAGCGTACACAATAATAGAATTGTTCGTTTTTTGTGTGTCGATCGCGTGATTTTGAACCACTGTAGTCCCGAGCTGGTCACTGATTGGCTGCATAATGTCCATAATCTTTGAGTACTCGTCGTGCTGATTGGCTAGATTATGTCATATGTTCTTCCTCGTCTTCCTCTCGCTGTGGTAGATTCGACTTGCCATTCTAGTGGATGAGTGGGAATCATATGGTTTATGGTCCGGTGTGTATTTGCCCGCAATTGTTGGCGAAAAAATTGTATACTGTTTTTATTGTTTGGCAGATTTATTGATTACAGAACCACTGTAGTTCCGAGCTGGTCACTGATTGGCTGCATAATGTCCATAATCTTTGAGTACTCGTCGTGCTGATTGGCTAGATTATGTCATATGTTCTTCCTCGTCTTCCCCTCGCTGTGGTAGATTCGACTTGCCATTCTAGTGGATGAGTGGGAATCATATGGTTTATGTATGGTCCGGTGTGTATTTGCCCGCAATTGTTGGCGAAAAAATTGTATACTGTTTTTATTGTTTGGCAGATTATTACTCATGAATAGTCAATCATCCAAAAAGACGTGGCGGCATAATCCGACACGAGTAACGAGAAAATTTGCTTATTGCTTAATATTTTTTTACGAAATGATTTAAATCAGCGAGGCAGTTGTTAAAGATGCAATATGGATGAAAACATATATTGTTCATAATTGTTATTCGATACTCAATGTAGACCAAATATAACTATGAGGTTATTGCGAGGATAGTTTAAAGTACGCACTCAGGCAGTGCACCGTCGCACCGACCTCCGCGCATTATTATTATACATCTTTTCCTTCCGAGGATACATCATGGGAATGCCGAAAACCAAAATGTTTAGAACAGAATCAACGAACTTCTTTGTGTGGAGTCCGGTCAAACCCTTGTGGCAACCATGTTTGTTTGTATTATTAGAGGACGTTTACGCGCGTAATCATTTCATATTTGGAATTCGCATTTCCTTATATGGTATGGTGGAAATACCCCTTAAAATACGTAAAATTACGGCACGCTGTAACTTATGGCGTTGCGGTGACAGATGTATAATAATATGATTTATCGTAAACTAAAAATATTACTTTGCAGCAGTAACCTTTATACAGACATAGTTATTATACGTACCACCATATCGAGTGCTCATGCGTTGTAGAGAATTTTATGATTATGATGAATCAAATTCAATCATAGTCCAATGTATATATCGATATACAGCATCAGACAACAATATTAACAAGTTTTTTAACATATTGCATCTTAAAACTCATTTCAAGGCAATGTGGACCAGTAAATTGATGCGATGAGCACAGTCAACGTACTCCTGATCAGCTAACAAGTTTTTGTTTTCTGTAAGTTAAATGGAAATGAGATTAAACATTATGATTATACTCTTAAAAGGTGATGGATGTCGTCTTTGTATTTGCGTCAAGTCTGTCGTCGCGCCTTTCAATCGGGAAAAAGGAGAAAAAAATTAGTTAACATTTTAAAAAGTACTAGTATTACATTTGACACACAGACAGATTTTCAACTATCTTTCAAAAGCAGCGGGAAACATTTGATTCAAATAGGTCCTCGTATGATATTAATGTTACCACATTATTACAATTTATTGTAAATAAATATAAGCAAACTGGATTTGTCAAATCTCTCTCGAAGAAAACGCATTTTAAAGCGGGGGGAGTCGTCACCTGCGCATGCGTCAGATGACCATAGCGTGTCATTGTTTACAAACAAGCGTCTACCGCGTGTTGTTATCGTCGCTTGGGACTCAATTCCCGCGCGTGCGCAGGTGACGACCCTCCCGTTTTAACATACATTCTAACAATTTAATAAGGTTTGACTTTATGCACGATTACAATTTGAATTGACATTAAATAATATTGCATTTTTAAGCTGATAAAATAATATAATTGCAGTTATTGTATAATTTGTAATTTTTACATAAAAAGTAGGTAATAATATCTGATTTAGTGTGTTAGGTTTTAGGCACCAACATCGGTAAAGTGGTTTATATAAGCGTATTGTTCGAAGGGCGTTCAATAAGTAATGCCCCTGACCCACTTCCAGTTGTTTGATCTAGATGAAATGGTTTACATCTCTATGGGTTATGTTGCAAAATCAGCTCTGAACTAATTGTGGTTTCTGATTTACAGGTATTTAAACTGAGTCAGGTGTGAAATGGAGCCAGTTGAGTGTCGCGCAATGATCCGGTTTTTGTATTTGAAAGGACGCACACCAAAGGAGACTTTTGATGAAATGAAAGAAACTTTTGGTGATGATGCCCCATCATATGACCTTGTAAAACGCTTGCATCGTGAATTCAAACATGGCCGGAAGTCTATGGAAACAGCTCCCAGACCTGGTCGTCCCTCTTCAAGAACGCGTCGAGTGCTGGAGGATGAATTTGGAGATGTGCCAAGAAGATGCGTGAACGTTTTTCAAAAGACTGGTTACACAGGATGAAACTTGGGTCCATCACTATGATACAGAGACCAAAGCCCAGTAAATGCAGTGGAACACCGTCCTGTTGAGGGACGGTGAGTGGAAGCACTTGGACTCACCACCTCCAAAGAAAACAGGGGTGCAGTCCTCCGCTGGCAAGGTCATGCTCACAGTCTTCTCGACCAGGACGGAGTAGTGATGACAGATTTCCTTGCAAATGGTACCACAATTACAAGAGCCCATTACGCTTTCCTTTTGATGAAATTAAGAGGCGGGGCAAGATCAGCAAATGAATCCTCCTCCTGCAACGCTCTGGTTCACGACTCGCATGTCGCCAGATCAGAAGCACGGGCGTGTGGCTATGAAATTCTCCCCTTCCCCCTTACACTCCTGACCTTGCACCCTCTGACTTTCATCTCTTCCCAGCCATGAAGTTTGAAATTGGTCAGGGTCATTGCTTATTGAACGCCCCTCGTACGTCACAAACAGTTCAAAGGTAACCGATACACGCCATGTTCATGAACTTCGCAGTGTTCACCTCAAAGACCCTCAATGCCCGGCGCAAAAATATTTCAAAATATGGGTGTATATCACTAACAGGTGTACATTTGAATTCCAAGAAAACTAGTAAGTATGTCTCGATGAATAATTTTGATAAACATAACCAAATTATTGGTTATATATTGGTGAGGGAAATCATTCAAGAAAAGACAAAAAATATATTTTGACACTCTAACCCATGTCACTTTAATAATACCCACTCTAACCCATGCCACGTCAATAATACCCACTCTAACCTATGTCACTTCAATAATATCCACTCTAACCCATGTCACTTCAATATTACCCACTCTAACCCATGCCACGTCAATAATACCCACTCTAACCCATGTCACTTCAATAATATACACTCTAACCCATGTCACGTCAATAATACCCACTCTAACCCATGTCACGTCAATAATACGAACTATAACCCATGCCAGGTCAATAATACCCACTCTAACCCATGTCACTTCAATAATATCCACTCTAACCATGTCACTTCAATAATACCCACTCTAACCATGTCATTTCAATAATACCCACTCTAACCCATGCTACGTCAATAATATCCACTCTAACCCATGCCACGTCAATAATACCCACTCTAACCCATATCACTTCAATAATATCCTCTCTAACCCATGTCAATACAATAATATCCACTCTAACCCATGCCACGTCAATAATACCTACTCACCGTCCCTCAAGGGACGGTGACCCACTCTAACCCATGTTACTTCAATAATATCCACTCTAACCCATGTCACTTCAATAATACCCACTTTAACTCATGCCACGTCAATAATACCCACTCTAACCCATGCCACGTCAATAATACCCACTCTAACCCATACCACCTCAATAATACCATCCCTATGTCACTTCAATAATACCCACTCTAACCATGTCACTTCAATAATACCCACTCTAACCCATGTCATTTCAATAATACCCACTCTAACCCATGCCACGTCAATAATACCCATGCCACGTCAATAATACTCACTCTAGCCCATGTCACTTCAATAATACCCACTCTAACCCATGCCACGTCAATAATACTCACTCTAACCCATGTCACTTCAATAATACCCACTCTAACCCATGTCACGTCAATAATACCCACTCTAACCCATGCCACGTCAATAATACTCACTCTAGCCCATGTCACTTCAATAATACCTACTCTAACCCATATTACGACCACTTCAATATAGCCCATGTCACATACTACAGTTAGACTATTTAATATAAATACTTGAAAAGCTTGGCTACAATATATGTAATCGGAATTGTGTACCACTACAAAACATTTTTGATGGATATCAGGCGCTATATAAACTATATATATTATTATTTATGTCAAATCAAACATTACACTAAATAGTATCATCATAATACTACAATATTAAGTCAAGTCAACTCTGCTACCTCACACGTACATACGATGCTGTCAACGCCCAATCGATGAGTCACGTGTTCAACAATTATTATAAATATTTTCAGATATACGTGGTTCCGAATACTTCCGCTGTACTTTTTTCATTCACACATTACCGGAATAACTTCGTTGTGTCACCAAAGTGATCAAACTCAAGTGATCACAAATGAAATAGAATGGTTAGTTATTTTTTGCCGTGTTTAATAAAAACGTTTGAAAGTATCACATGATTTTAAATATAGCAAATTACATTATTAGTGTTGCCTGGATAGACCGACATCTAAATACGTAACAGCATGGTTATATTGTATGTATTGTATGTCAAGTCTTGAAATACTTGTTGCCGAAGGGATTAATTTTTACTCCAAGTAGGATGTGAACTGTTCACAATCGTGAAAATATTTCAAGGAAACCACGGCGCTGATAGGCACTGATTGATAGCCATCTTCAGTTGTTTTATTTGCAATATGATAATGTGTTGCAACATTTGTATTTGTTCTCTCAATTGATGTCGGGACACACACGCACTGGGTTAGTATCTGTGGCTTTATTCGTCGTACAAATCTTGCATCAATTTATTTGTTCACCAATTGGAAAGCACACAATAATACCACTTAGTTCCCATGAGTTGGAATTTATAGAAATGTAAAATGCGAGACGCACCTAACACCCGTCTTTACCGAGAAATAGCAGCCTGTGAAGTGACCGCACATGTTGATCCCTGACATAAATAACATTAGCCGCCAAGTTGGCATGCGCCCGCCGCTTCGGTTGAACAAGCGGCGATCGTGAGATGAGAAAATACGCGTATTCCCAGAAACGACTGAAAGTGAGATGCAATACTTCCGTTGAGCGAGAAGGGGACAGATTACACTAAGTCTTTTTAAACAGGAATTTGCATTTTATTTCTGTTTCGAACCCCCTTACCCCCTTCCAACGAAATATTGGTTCAACTTCAAGATATGTACAACAAGATATATTCAAGATTTTACATGAGATATAGTATTCGACGAAATGGTTGTGAAATTTCCATGAACTAATATATATAATTTTATTTGACACCGCCAAGTGTCGTTATAGTACTGTTTGATTGACAACTATCAATTACAACAAATTACACCATTTAAAAGTATTCTCTCTCTTGATAGATGCGTTGACATATTAATTGGAAACAGGCCTGGGTTATATTACGTCGTTTTTTCTACGTGGTTTGGCTCTCAACAATAACGCATTGCATCATCGGTTTTCTTGTTTAAAGTAGTCTGGAAATTGTTATGGCAGCTCTAAATCTCTTTGCTGTGGAGCTGGAAACGTGTATTGTTCAGTTCAGTGGCGCTGTTTTGTTAACGTGAGTGGCATTAAAGCGGTCTCACAATGTTCTATTTAATAGAACTACTATTCATCCTTACCACCACAATGAATTGTGTGGATAAGGTAAGAATCTCACGCCTTCCTAACATATAATTTGTTGCCATGGTTATCGATATCATATTTGAAATACTAACTGCAATCAGTGGGGAGTCGGACGCCGCATTTCACCTGTAAACAAGCACGATTCGCTGAAATCAAATTTATACTGATTGATAATAAAACTAAACTCACGATTTATTGTAGCCACGTGGAAACTATTAACGACAAGGATTACAAACGTAATATTTTTTGAGGATGAATTAATTATGCACAAATAATCTAAAAATACACAATGACGTGAATAAAAGTCGCATGAGTTGCTTAACGTCGGATCATACAATTCGGATAAACAAATAAACAAATAAATAAACAAATTAATAAATAAATAAATAAATAAATAAATAAATAAATAAATAAATAAATAAATAAATAAATAAATAAATAAATAAATAAATAAATAAATAAATAAATAAATAAGACCGCATTTGTGATTTGTTGTGATAAAACGTGGTATCACACACACCAATTAAAAGATGCTTCAATACCTACAGCACAAGAGAGAGATATTTCACTGACGAATTTCGTGTCTACCAATTTAGTAATGTCTACATGGATGGGCCATCCCAGAGGGGTCATTCCACTAAAGCTTGGTTCTCAATTTTTCCTCTAAGCACGTTTTATGGCATACAACTTAAAATTCCTGCAATTTATTTTGACGCTTTTGACATGCCAAGTCACAAGTGTGGTGTAAAAATTGCAAATGTCACGTTAGTCGCAAAATATTATATCAACATTTTTTTGCCTAAAACCAAACATGACCGAGCAGTTCCGTGGATTCGATTGTGATTAATCTTCCAAGCATCTTAGTGTGTAATAAAGTCATTGAATGGCACGCCGGATTTGACGATGGATTACGATACAAAATCAATAGTCAAAGCGAAGTATTTTCTATTAAGATTAGTCTGAGAAGTACGCCTGACTCTCGAGTTGTGTTTTGTGTAGCTTTCCTATTTGACTCGTGTTACCGCTGTATTCATGTATGACGGCATTTATAGCAGTAAAGACAATTACGCTGGCGATATACTGGTTTTGAACAAGATAATCCCGGACGTCGTTACTTTCAGATTTGATTTTCGGCCAAGTCACTCAAAATTTAAATGGCTTTCAAATTAGCTCCTCTGTTTAGTCTTGTAAACATGTTCTACATCGTCATTGGTAGGTATTTCGCGGCGACATATAACGATAAAATTTATTTTCTTGCGCGTTTTTCTCGAGTGTGTCAAAATGACTACAATTTGAATCTTAATCAAAACAAATATGTTAATATTTAATGAAACTTATCAAAAGTTTAATACTAGTATACAACTATGCTCACTCTTTGTCCACATATGTGTTTTAAATGGCCGTAACAATAACTCTAGGGGGCGCTATTTTTTATATTTCAACAGGCGTGTTACATATACCTCTGCGTAATTCGGCTAAAAATTGGATAAAGACGCGTCAAAATACATAAATTAGGCTAGTTGCGTCATTTGTATATTTAGGGAATGAATCTGAAATCAATAAACGTCTTTCAAATTCAAACTTCCCTGATGACAATGATTCGTAAGGTGTAGTAGTGTGTTTGTTGTACTGTACATACATACTGGGACATTGTACGTGGGTATGGGAGCTAATTTCTTCTACGTAAGTAGGATAGTCAAAGCTAGGTACTGTCCGACTATTTCTAAGTATTATATACAGCTCGTCGAGTGGGCTGGTCAGTTGATGACCACCATGGGTTTGATCGTCATTAACCGGTGCTTCTGAACATGTAGACTTTTTGAGCAGAATCACATTGGTGTAAACCTATTTTAAGATTGGTAGAGCATGTCCTCGCCGTGGATTGACTAGACGTGATGCTTGAGTGCACATAAAATACAGTGCCGCTGTAGCCTCGATCTTGAATTAACTAAACTTACTGCACAGTTGGGCGGCCGCTAATTTTTAGAGTGCAGTTCCAAAAAGCACGTTCAATCTGATGTGTTCGTAAGCATTGTTCATGGGGTTGACATGCAACTAACGTCGCGCCAACGGGTCAACGACCAGACGTACTGCTCAATGGACCGTGGACACCACCTATGCACGCGCTGGGGTTTCTTTTATGGGCCACGTGATGTCGATCTTAAAAGCCCCGTTTAGTTAACAAAGTGAATTGGAGTGAGAGGGACATACTCGGTAGTTAATCAAGTTACGGACAATACAAGGCAGTATACTTAAAAAAGTCAATGTCTATTATTTATGTGGCAGTATATTATTCATGCAAAAGTGCACACACGTGTTGCTTTTCTTTGTAAAGACAGAGATAAAGTATATATATGTTGTATCATGTATCACACCTAGAAATGTACAATTCTCGAAATCTATTACGAAATAGATGTACGCCAAGTGTCTAACAAGAATACAAAATACCTTTATTTCATGACCCACACTGCATCAAAGTAAAAAAAAACATTGTTTATGAAGGTAAATCGCCATTGTTTCTTGTCTCACATGGTATAATTATAAAACACCATTGTCTCTTGTCGAACAATAAAAAATGTAGAACAACATTGTTTGTAGTCATACTAAGTATAATAGTAAACACTATTGTTTCTTGTCACAAGTATAAAAGTACAAAATCCTTGATTCTTATGACAGAAAATATAAAATTTAACTACTATTATTTCTTTTCACACATAAAAGTCAAACACCATTGTTTCTTGTAATACACAGCATACAAGTCATGACATTTTTTGTTCTTGTCACACAGAGTAAACTTTAAAAACAGCTTTGTTTCTTGTATTCTTAAGACAATAAAATTGACTAATAACAGTACCTTTTTCTTCATCCATCCAGTGTCTTTTCTGCATCATTAAAATACATTCAATATAGACACAATCATCATCGAATTATCATCAAACACTTGTGCAGTAACCAACAATTATGACAAGAGTTATATTTGGGTTTAATGATACAACCAATAAACCACATGGAGATAACGATTCTTAACCACAGCACACTATATTTACAAATAAAAATTCCCAACTCCAATCACAATAAAAAAATTGAAAAATACTCGGGATTTAATTAAAATGAAAAAGTGCAAACCCAATTCGCATCATCAACAAAAGACCGGTCACAGAAGATAACCTTGCGTAATGTCTCTGTCTCCAATGACGCACAAGAGGTCAATCTCTTATCATGTCAAGGTGAGGATGGGGATGCAAACAAATTGTATCACTAATATCCCCTTCTCTTCATGACTTTGTGTTAAAACTCCCTGAACGACTGCATCACGTGTCTTGTCTAAGTATTTTTAATTATTGCATTTCGATTTGCTAGCCATGGTTACATCAACCTATCATGAATGATCCAATTCATTCTCTATAATGTGAGGTAGCTTTGACCATACCTCGTTGTTGAGTACCGCCAGTTTCTCAGTTTGTATCACGGAAATGTGAAGGGCCTCAGCTTAACCATGGGTGACACAGCAGAACCCAACTTCTCTGTGTATATCTAAATCAAAATGAGAACCTTATCATTTTGGGCTTGGCGTGATTATCCCTGTTCAAAACATTATTATGTAGTACCAATATGAAAGCCCCAACATATTGGGTTATATTATATATTCGGGTTATTGTTTCCAATATGGATCTGTTAACGAAAGTCTTATGTGTTCAGGAACACAAAACTATTGACTGACAACAATCGACAAAACAATGCACAAAGGCAGCACAACAGAGAAGTACAATACACAACTTAGTGGAATCAGTAAGAAAATATATATGTACAATATTGTATATATACAGGGATGCCAGGTGTTTCAAAAATAGTGAGCATATGCCATAATTAAATGGTTTCTGTGTAAAAGAAAATAAGGTCTACATCAGACTATCATTGTGTGTGGCCAATTTGATAGAAGCTTATTATACCTGCCAACAAACCTTTTGAATTTTAAGGATAGTCGTTCTCTGAAAACCACTTGGTATAATATTTTTTCAAAACTCTGCATACGTACAGGCTTGGGTATAGCAAAAGAGCTGAGTAAATTTGCGATGAATAATTTAGGTCTTTCAAGCATTATGGGATAAAATACCATGAACTGTTAGGTCAAAATTCCTTATCAAAGTTTCATTTCAAAACATCTTCTCTAACTTTTTATCATAATATTGGAGTTTATTTTTGGCTTGTGACTATGTATCTATGGACCTTTCGAAGTTTGAATCAAGGGCGTATTGATGATTACCAATCATTTTATTATGTTTACCATAGTGATCCATGCTACTAATCAAACCTCGACAATGAAAGTATGAATAATATCTTCTTTGATAGGATTACTGTGGTGATTGCATTCTGATAAAGGCCAGGTCTTAGGTATTGCGAAATCAACTCAATATTATCCCAGAGAAATTTTCAGTGTGTGCGGACTTAACTCAACATGATAATATGTCACAAATGAACAAAAGTGTAATTGGAAAGCTGTATCATGTTAATATTGGTATACGAATATAAATGCCCATGAAACTTAATATTACCTGGTGTTTTACAAGAACCATCAGCGTTAGATGTTCAGTTTTGAATCCAGCCTTAAGATGATTGCTATATAGTTTAAGGAACTTACGAGATAAACAAGGAACTGTCTGCAAAATATAATAAGACTCTCGTCAAGTTCTGGTATGTCATATGAAGTCATATTTCATCATGGGAGAGAACCATGACTCATCAGAACCTATATCAACGCATTGGAACATTGACATCATCAAATGTTTGCTGCGTTCACAAAGTTGGCATGTGTTACTGTAAGCCAAAAATCACTTCATGAACAATTACAGTAAACTCGTATTTGCCGTATTCAAAGTAGACTCTGTAATTCTCGGGAGATATGACAGTATGTGATACTGCCTTGATCGAAGTTGTTTCACCGCCTGAACTATGGCATTGTCCAGTCTCCTTGATCTGATCCTTCTCTACATCAGATGTGTTTAAAATTTGCTTTCCGTAAATGGTAAATGTCTAACATTTCAGTCATCCCGGCCAGGTTGATAACACTGAGTCAATTGCAATTATGCCATAGCTGTGTCATCATAATGAACGAGTGCCCGGGTATAAATCAATAACAGACTACAGAGCGCAATAATGTATAAAGTTTTCACATATTCCCCGGTGATAGTCAAGTATGTAATACCTTTATTATATCGGAGTTAGTGTGTCATTCAATTCAACAATATCAATCCCTAATGACAATTACACAAGTCATATCCCATCCCAAGATGACAAGATGTCGTTCAATCCAATAACGTCATCTTAAGCCACAGAGACAAGTGGACACCATACCAATAATACCCTTCCATTACACAGTTGCACTGTGTTGTGCATTTCAGCAACGTCGTCGCATTTTATATAAAATTTAATAGACCAGTAGAACAATCAAATGGTGGTGTTGATGGTTTTGTGTGTTATGTTATAGCACATGGTGCCAGTGTGGCCAATACCATTTTATTGTTGTAATCATTTCACAATGATAATGCTAACAATTTTTACAAGTAATAACATCGCATCACAATACAAACGACAATGTGGACAATGAACTAATAATATATTTCCTGATGTAAATGTGACCCACATGCCAGTAATGCAATCGCCCCTATAATGACAACATGATCAGTAGTCCATGTAAGTCCATCCAAAATCAGGATGGCAATAAGTCCCACACTTCAGCAATATCATCACTTGCCGGGATGACAATGTATCATGTAATCGAGACAGCTTTTGAAAAACCTAAATATCCAAATATATTACAATATTATATAATCAAGTCTGGTATTGCAGGACCTAAGTATCTAAATATATTATCTTATTATGTAAACGAGTCTGGATGCACACAACCTAATTATCTAAATGCATTACCGTATTATGTAAATGAGTCTGGTTTTACAAAACCTAAATATCTAAATACATTATCGTATTATGTAATCCAGTCTGGTTTTGCAAAACCTAAATATCTAAATACATTATCGTATTATGAAATCGAGTCTGGTTTTGCAAAACCTATATATCTAAATACATTATCGTATTATGAAATCGAGTCTGGTTTTGCAAAACCTAAATATCTAAATATATTATCGTATTATGAAATCGAGTCTGGTTTTGCAAAACCTAAATATCTAAATACATTATCGTATTATGTAATCCAGTCTGGTTTTGCAAGACCTAAACATCTGAATAGTTTACAGTATTATGTAATCGAGTCTGGTTTTACAAAACCTAAATATCTAAATACATTGTCGTATTATGAAATCGAGTCTGGTTTTGCAAAACCTAAACATCTAAATAGTTTACGGTATTATGTAATCGAGTCTGGTTTTACAAAACCTAAATATCTAAATACATTATCGTATTATGTAATCGAGTCTGGTTTTGCAAGACCTAAATATCTAATTACATTACCATATTATGTAAATGAGTCTGGTTTTGCAGAACCTAAATATCTAAATACAATATCGTATTATGTAATACAGTCTGGTTTTGCAAAACCTAAACATCTAAATAGTTTACCGTATTATGTAAACGAGTTTGGTTTTACAAAATCTAAATATCTAAATACATTACCGTATTATGTAAATGAGTCTGGTTTTGCTAGACCTATGTATCTAAATATATTATCGGATTATGTAATTGAGTCTGGTTTTACAAGACCTAAATATCAAAATGCATTTCCGTGTTATGTAATCGAATCTGGTTTTGCAAGACGTAAATATCTAAATGCATTTCCGTATTATGTAATCGAGTCTGGTTTGCAAGACCTAAATATCTAAATAAATTACCATATTATGTAAACGATTCCGGTTTCGCCAAACCAAAATATCTAAATAAATTACTGTATTATACTATGTAATAAAGGCTAGTTTTATAAACCTCGATATCTAATTATTTCACCGTATTACGTTAACGAGTCTGGTTGTACACAACGTAAATATCTAAATACATTACCATATTATGTAATCAAGTCTGGTTTTCCAAGACCTAAATATCTAAATACATTACCGTATTATGTAAATGATTCTGGTTTTACAAAACCTAAATATCTAAATATATTACCGTATTATGTTATCGAGTCTGGTTTTGCAAAACCTAAATATTTAAATACATTATCGTATTATGTAAATGAGTCTGGTTTTGCAAGACCTAAATATCGAAATATTTTATCGTATTGTGTAATTAAGTCTGGTTTTGCAAGACCTAAATATCTAAATACATTACCGTATTATGTAAATGAGTCTGGTTTTACAAAACCTAAATATCTAAATACATTATCGTATTATGTAATCCAGTCTGGTTTTGCAAAACCTAAATATCTAAATACATTATCGTATTATGAAATCCAGTCTGGTTTTGCAAAACCTAAATATCTAAATACATTATCGTATTATGAAATCGAGTCTGGTTTTGCAAAACCTAAATATCTAAATACATTATCGGATTATGAAATCGAGTCTGGTGTTGCAAAACCTAAATATCTAAATACATTATCGTATTATGAAATCGAGTCTAATTTTACAAAACCTAAACATCTAAATACATTACCGTATTATGTAATCCAGTCTGGTTTTGCAAAACCTAAATATTTAAATACATTATCTTATTATGTAATCCAGGCTGGTTTTGCAAAACCTAAATATCTAAATACATTATCGTATTATGAAATCGAGTCTGGTTTTACAAAACCTAAATATCTAAATACATTATCGTATTATGTAATCCAGTCTGGTTTTGCAAAACCTAAATATCTAAATACATTATCGTATTATGAAATCGAGTCTGGTTTTACAAAACATAAATATCTAAATACATTATCGTATTATGTAATCCAGTCTGGTTTTGCAAAATCTAAATATCTAAATACATTATCGTATTATGAAATCGAGTCTGGTTTTGCAAAACCTAAATATCTAAATACATTATCGTATTATGAAATCGAGTCTGGTTTTGCAAAACCTAAATATCTAAATACATTATCGTATTATGAAGTCGAGTCTGGTTTTGCAAAACCTAAATATCTAAATACATTATCGTATTATGAAATCGAGTCTGGTTTTGCAAAACCTAAATATCTAAATACATTATCGTATTATGAAATCGAGTCTAATTTTACAAAACCTAAATATCTAAATACATTACCATATTATGTAATCAAGTCTGGTTTTGCAAGACCTAAATATCTAAATACATTACCGTATTATGTAAATGATTCTGGTTTTACAAAACCTAAATATCTAAATATATTACCATATTATGTCATCGAGTCTGGTTTTGCAAAACCTAAATATTTAAATACATTATCGTATTATGTAAATGAGTCTGGTTTTGCAAGACCTAAATATCGAAATATTTTATCGTATTGTGTAATTAAGTCTGGTTTTGCAAGACCTAAATATCTAAATACATTACCGTATTATGTAAATGAGTCTGGTTTTACAAAACCTAAATATCTAAATACATTATCGTATTATGTAATCCAGTCTGGTTTTGCAAAACCTAAATATCTAAATACATTATCGTATTATGAAATCCAGTCTGGTTTTGCAAAACCTAAATATCTAAATACATTATCGTATTATGAAATCGAGTCTGGTTTTGCAAAACCTAAATATCTAAATACATTATCGGATTATGAAATCGAGTCTGGTGTTGCAAAACCTAAATATCTAAATACATTATCGTATTATGAAATCGAGTCTAATTTTACAAAACCTAAATATCTAAACACATTACCGTATTATGTAATCCAGTCTGGTTTTGCAAAACCTAAATATTTAAATACATTATCTTATTATGTAATCCAGGCTGGTTTTGCAAAACCTAAATATCTAAATACATTATCGTATTATGAAATCGAGTATGGTTTTACAAAACCTAAATATCTAAATACATTATCGTATTATGTAATCCAGTCTGGTTTTGCAAAACCTAAATATCTAAATACATTATCGTATTATGAAATCGAGTCTGGTTTCACAAAACCTAAATATCTAAATACATTATCGTATTATGTAATCCAGTCTGGTTTTGCAAAACCTAAATATCTAAATACATTATCGTATTATGAAATCGAGTCTGGTTTTGCAAAACCTAAATATCTAAATACATTATCGTATTATGAAATCGAGTCTGGTTTTGCAAAACCTAAATATCTAAATACATTATCGTATTATGAAATCGATTCTGGTTTTGCAAAACCTAAATATCTAAATACATTATCGTATTATGAAATCGAGTCTAATTTTACAAAACCTAAATATCTAAATACATTACCGTATTATGTAATCCAGTCTGGTTTTGCAAAACCTAAATATTTAAATACATTATCTTATTATGTAATCCAGGCTGGTTTTGCAAAACCTAAATATCTAAATACATTATCGTATTATGAAATCGAGTATGGTTTTACAAAACCTAAATATCTAAATACATTATCGTATTATGTAATCCAGTCTGGTTTTGCAAAACCTAAATATCTAAATACATTATCGTATTATGAAATCGAGTCTGGTTTCACAAAACCTAAATATCTAAATACATTATCGTATTATGTAATCCAGTCTGGTTTTGCAAAACCTAAATATCTAAATACATTATCGTATTATGAAATCGAGTCTGGTTTTGCAAAACCTAAATATCTAAATACATTATCGTATTATGAAATCGAGTCTGGTTTTGCAAAACCTAAATATCTAAATACATTATCGTATTATGAAATCGAGTCTGGTTTTGCAAAACCTAAATATCTAAATACATTATCGTATTATGTAATCCAGTCTGGTTTTGCAAAACCTAAATATCTAAATACATTATCGTATTATGAAATCGAGTCTGGTTTTGCAAAAACCTAAATATCTAAATACATTATCGTATTATGAAATCGAGTCTGGTTTTGCAACCTAACTATCTAAATACATTATCGTATCATGAAATCGAGTCTGGTTTTGCAAAACCTAAATATCTAAATACATTATCGTATTATGTAGTCCAGTCTGGTTTTGCAAGACCTAAACATCTGAATAGTTTACAGTATTATGTAATCGAGTCTGGTTTTGCAAAACCTAAATATCTAAATACATTATGGTATTATGAAATCGAGTCTGGTTTTGCAAAACCTAAATATCTAAATACATTATCGTATTATGTAATCCAGTCTGGTTTTGCAAAACCTAAATATCTAAATGCATTTTCGTATTATGTAATCGAGTCTGGTTTTGCAAAACCTAAATATCTAAATACATTATCGTATTATGTAATCCAGTCTGGTTTTACAAAACCTAAATATTTAAATAGTTTACCGTATTATGTAAACGAGTTTGGTTTTACAAAATCTAAATATCTAAATACATTACCATATTATGTAATCAAGTCTGGTTTTGCAAGACCTGAATATCTAAATATATTATCGTATTGTGTAATTAAGTCTGGTTTTACAACACCTAAATATCTAAATACATTACCATATTATGTAATCAAGTCTGCTTTTGCAAGACCTAAATATCTAAATATATTATCGTATTGTGTAATTAAGTCTGGTTTTACAAAACCTAAATATCTAAATACATTATCGTATTATGTAATCCAGTCTGGTTTTGCAAAACCTAAATGTCTAAATACATTATCGTATTATGAAATCGAGTCTGGTTTTGCAAAACCTAAATATCTAAATACATTATCGTATTATGAAATCGAGTCTGGTTTTGCAAAACCTAAATATCTAAATACATTATCGTATTATGAAATCGATTCTGGTTTTGCAAAACCTAAATATCTAAATACATTATCGTATTATGTAGTCCAGTCTGGTTTTGCAAGACCTAAACATCTGAATAGTTTACAGTATTATGTAATCGAGTCTGGTTTTGCAAAACCTAAATATCTAAATACATTATGGTATTATGAAATCGAGTCTGGTTTTGCAAAACCTAAATATCTAAATACATTATCGTATTATGTAATCCAGTATGGTTTTGCAAAACCTAAATATCTAAATACATTATCGTATTATGTAATCGAGTCTGGTTTTGCAAGACCTAAATATCTAAATGCATTTTCGTATTATGTAATCGAGTCTGGTTTTGCAAAACCTAAATATCTAAATACATTATCGTATTATGTAATCCAGTCTGGTTATACAAAACCTAAATATTTAAATAGTTTACCGTATTATGTAAACGAGTTTGGTTTTACAAAATCTAAATATCTAAATACATTACCATATTATGTAATCAAGTCTGGTTTTGCAAGACCTAAATATCTAAATATATTATCGTATTGTGTAATTAAGTCTGGTTTTACAACACCTAAATATCTAAATATATTATCGTATTGTGTAATTAAGTCTGGTTTTACAACACCTAAATATCTAAATACATTACCATATTATGTAATCAAGTCTGCGTTTGCAAGACCTAAATATCTAAATATATTATCGTATTGTGTAATTAAGTCTGGTTTTACAAAACCTAAATATCTAAATACATTATCGTATTATGTAATCCAGTCTGGTTTTGCAAAACCTAAATATCTAAATACATTATCGTATTATGAAATCGAGTCTGGTTTTGCAAAACCTAAATATCTAAATACATTATCGTATTATGAAATCGAGTCTGGTTTTGCAAAACCTAAATATCTAAATACATTATCGTATTATGAAATCGATTCTGGTTTTGCAAAACCTAAATATCTAAATACATTATCGTATTATGTAGTCCAGTCTGGTTTTGCAAGACCTAAACATCTGAATAGTTTACAGTATTATGTAATCGAGTCTGGTTTTGCAAAACCTAAATATTTAAATACATTATCGTATTATGTAATCCAGTCTGGTTTTGCAAGACCTAAATATCTAAATATATTATCGTATTGTGTAATTAAGTCTGGTTTTGCAAGACCTAAATATCTAAATGCATTTTCGTATTATGTAATCGAGTCTGGTTTTGCAAGACCTAAATATCTAAATGCATTTTCGTATTATGTAATCGAGTCTGGTTTTGCAAGACCTAAATATCTAAATACATTATCGTATTATGTAATCCAGTCTGGTTTTGCAAAACCTAAATATCTAAATACATTATCGTATTATGAAATCGAGTCTGGTTTTGCAAAACCTAAATATCTAAATACATTATCGTATTATGAAATCGAGTCTGGTTTTGCAAAACCTAAATATCTAAATACATTATCGTATTATGAAATCGATTCTGGTTTTGCAAAACCTAAATATCTAAATACATTATCGTATTATGTAGTCCAGTCTGGTTTTGCAAGACCTAAACATCTGAATAGTTTACAGTATTATGTAATCGAGTCTGGTTTTGCAAAACCTAAATATTTAAATACATTATCGTATTATGTAATCCAGTCTGGTTTTGCAAGACCTAAATATCTAAATATATTATCGTATTGTGTAATTAAGTCTGGTTTTGCAAGACCTAAATATCTAAATGCATTTTCGTATTATGTAATCGAGTCTGGTTTTGCAAGACCTAAATATCTAAATGCATTTTCGTATTATGTAATCGAGTCTGGTTTTGCAAAACCTAAATATCTAAATACATTATCGTATTATGTAGTCCAGTCTGGTTTTACAAAACCTAAATATTTAAATAGTTTACCGTATTATGTTAATGAGTCTGGTTTTACAAAATCTAAATATCTAAATACATTACCGTATTATGTAATCAAGTCTGGTTTTGAATGACCTAAATATCTAAATATATTATCGTATTGTGTAATTAATTCTGGTTTTACAAAACCTAAATATCTAAATACATTACCGTATTATGTAATCGCGTCTGGTTTTGCAAAACCTAAATATCTAAATGCATTTCCGTATTATGTAATCGAGTCTGGTTTTGCAAGACCTTAATAACTAAATACATTAGCGTATTATGTCATCGAATCTGGCTTTATAAAACTTATTATCATAATATGTTCCAATATAGTGTTACGCCCTAGCAGCGCGTGTCAGTGTAGAACGCGCCCGGAGAACGAGTGTCACTGTTTGTTTGAAATTAAAATAATCAGACGTCTATTCTGAGTCACTGTCCGAATAAATAACTCGTTGACGTTTAGCTGGGACCACTACAGAACCAGAACTTGAACTGGACGACTATGATACACAGTTTATGTTGAAATTGAAAGTTCCGCCACAGCATTGTGCATTGGCAGACATGCCGTGCAATGTGGTACTCCACTGACAGGATGACTTTCGACGACAGCGGTTGTTGCTGAGCTGCACGCTACAACTTCGTGTGTGATGTTGCTTGATGGTCGTGGATTCACTGGGTCTTGGTTACCGGTTAAAATGTTGCTCTTTTGACGTTGGTAATTTTTATTTGGAACTAATATCTGAGTTACGCCGCAACGTCGCCAGCAGAAACCTGGTATCTCGATGTTGATGGTTGCGGCTGCATAGTAATCGCTGATTTTACTGCTGGTGGATCTTCCGAGAGCCCTTCAAGGTTCATAAAACTCAGTTTTCATGTGGCCAACATACATTAAGTTCTCCCAATCGTAGTATTCCATGTGATGTACACCTAACACGCCAAATATGTTTACAAAATAAAAATAGTTCGGTAGCCAATGGAAATACCATGTTCATTTGCATATCGACCGTGAAAATACCGAAAACACTATTGCATGGGTGATATCCAAATTAGTTTTTGTGAAAATAAGTGACTGGCTAAAGGTACCATTACTGTTGTTCAAATTTCATTTCACTCCGCAAGTATATTCATGTACCCCAAGTGGAAAATATCGTACTTCTTAATATTGTTTATTTCTGCTATGTTTCGAAAAACGGTACTCCTGAAGGGACTACTTTGTTTGCTCTCAGACCTCATTTGCATATGAGGTGTGGAAATACCGATTTTGATTTCAGGGACAAATCAAAATAAACTGCAGTACATATGTAAAAAAATTACTGTATTATGTAAATGAGTCTGGTTTTACAAAACCTAAATATCTAAATACATTACTGTATTATGTAAATGAGTCTGGTTTTACAAAACCTAAATATCGAAATACATTACTGTATTATGTAAATGATTCTGGTTTTACAAAACCTAAATATCGAAATACATTACTGTATTATGTAAATAAGTCTGGTTTTACAAAACCTAAATATCTAAATACGTTACCGTATTATGTAAATGAGTTTGGTTTTGCTAGACCTAAATATTTATATGGATTTCCGTATTATGTAATTGAGCCTTGTTTTGCAAGACCTAAATATCTAAATATATTATCTTATTATGCAAACGAGTCTGGATGCACCCAAATTGAATATCTGAATACATTACCATATTATGTATACAAGTCTAGTTTTGCAAGACCTGGATATCTAAATACTTTATCGTAATATGTAATCAAGTCTGGTTTTGCAAGACCTAAATATCTAATTGCATTCCGTATTATGTAATAAATGCTGCTTTTGCAAAACCTAAATATCTAAATACATTATCGTATTGCGACATCGAGTCTGGTTTTGTAAGACCTAAATATGTTAATATAATTCCGTATTACATAATCAAGTCTTGTTTTGGAAGAGCTAATTATCTAAATACATTACTGTATTATATGATCATGTCTGGTCCTGAAAGACCAATATATATATATAAATACATAACCATATTATGCAATCGAGTCCTGTTTTGCAAAACCAAATATCTATATACTTTACTGTATTATGTAATGAAGACTGGTTTTGCAAGAATTTATTAACTGAATACATTATAGTAATAATTAATTGAGTTAGACTTATTTAGCAATAGTAATCATAAGCATTTTAACACATTGCGACGTTTACAATACTTTATTTTTACAATGGTGTATTGAGTGAGCACCGTGTAGAACTAACGTGATTTGAGAACTTACCATGTGTTATTTGATTACAATGTATTTTATAACAAGCTCTACACAAGCGTTAACATGTGTGAAATAACATTGAATAGGTTTAAATCAAATTGGTATAAAATTATTCATCTATACCGCGCCATCTTATTGTATCTCGTACAGATCAAGTTGCTCGTATTAAATTGTCGTTATCACGCTCTATTAATGGACCGCAATGGTTGCTTTAGTCGCTAACTCGCTACCATAGCAACGATGCAAAAACACATAAAGAATGTGACTTTCTTTGTGAACATACTTTATTGTAAATCAGTTGATTTGATGTGCAATGACCTTTGTATATTTACTTCAGATGTGTTGTGTCATTGTATTTCATAGGTATTTTAATTAAAATTTGATTGCAATTAATGGGCGACACGTGTCAGCTGCAGATCGAATCATGAAATCAACAAATGAATTATACATACCAAAAGAAACCAAGGACAATAAAGAACAAGATCTATGACAAACTGTTTGGGTTTTCAGTCATTACTCAGCAACTATTGATTCTTGGTTTTTCTGACGATTTTAAATAAATGATGTTTGTTCTTATACTTTAAATATTACATTTTGTCTTGAGTTTTATGATTTCGTCGAATTAATTATATATTGATATTACATTGTCTACACCATGGTATCAGGATATTACATTGTCCACTTCACGATACCAGGGTATTACATTGTCTACATCACGATACCAGGGTATTATACTGTCCACTTCACGATACCAGGGTATTACATTTTCTACACTATGGTATCGGGGTATTACATTGTTTACATGACGATACCAGGGTATTCCATTGTCCACTTCACGATACCAGGGTATTACATTGTCTAAACCACGATATCAGGGTATTACACTGTCCACTTCACGATACCAGGGTATTACATTGTCCACTTCACGATACCAGGGTATTACATTGTCTACACCAAGATATCGGGGTATTACATTGTCTACACCACGATATCAGGGTATTACACTGTCCACTTCACGATACCAGGGTATTACATTGTCTACACCACGGTATCAGGGTATTACATTGTCTACATCACGATATCAGGGTATTACACTGACTACACCACGGTATCAGGGTATTACATTGTCCACTTCACGATACCAGGGTATTACATTGTCTACACCACGGTATCAGGTTATTACATTGTCTACACCACGATATCAGGGTATTACATTGTCTACACCACGGTATTAGCGTAATACATTGTCTACACCACGATATCAGGGTATTACATTGTCTACACCATGGTATCAGGGTAATATATTGTCTACACCACGGTATCAGGGTATTCCATTGCCAACACTACGTTATCAGAGTATTCCAATGCCAACACCACGATATCAGGCTACTACATTGTTGACACCACGTTATTAGGGTATTACATTGTCTACATCACTATATAAGGGTATTAAACTGCCTACACAACGCTATCAGGGTATTACACTGTCCACTTCACGATACCAGGGTATTACATTGTCTACACCACGGTATCAGGGTATTACATTGTCTACACCTCGATATCAGGGTATTAAATTGTCTACACCTCGGTATCAGGGTAATACATTGTCCACTTCACGATACCAGGGCATTACATTGTCTACACTACGGTATCAGGTTATTACATTGTCTACACCACGATATCAGGGTATTACATTGTCTACACCACGGTATTAGCGTAATACATTGTCTACACCACGATATCAGGGTATTACATTGTCTACACCATGGTATCAGCCTATTACATTGTCTACACCATGATGTCAGGGTATTACATTGTCTACATCACGGTATCAGGATATTACATTGTCCACTTAACGATATCAGGGTATTACACTGTCTACACCACGCAATCAGGGTATTACACTGTCCACTTAACGATATCAGGGTATTACACTGTCTACACCACGCAATCAGGGTATTACACTGTCCACTTCACGATACCAGGGTATTAAATTGTCTACACCACGGTATCAGGGTATTACATTGTCTACATCACGATATCAGAGTATTACACTGCCTGCACCACGCTATCAGGGTATTACATTTTCCACTTCACGATACCAGGTTATTACATTGTCTACACCACGGTGTCAGGGTATTACATGGTCTACACCACGATATCAGGGTATTACATTGTTTACACCACGGTATCAGGGTAATACATTGTCTACACCACGATATCAGGGTATTACATTGTCTACACCATGGTATCAGGGTATTACATTGTCAACACCACGATATCAGGGTATTACATTGTCTACACCGCGATATCAGGGTAATGCATTGTCTACACCACGGTATCAGGCTATTACATTGTCTACACCACGGTATCAGGGTAATATATTGTCTACACCACGGTATCAGGGTATTATATTGTATACACCAGGATATCGTGGTATAACACTGTCTACACCACGATATCAGGGTATTACATTGTCCACTTCACGATACCAGGGTATTATATTGTCTACACCACGGTATCAGGGTATTACATTGTCTACACCACGATATCAGGGTATTACATTGTCACACCACGATATCGGGGTAATACATTGTCTACACCACGATATCAGGGTATTACATTTTGTACACCACGGTATCAGGATAGTACACTATTCACTTCATGACACCAGGGTATTACATTGTCTACACCACGGTATCAGGGTATTACATTGTCTACATCACGATATCAGGTTATTACACTGCCTACACCACGCTATCAGGGTATTACATTGTCTACATCACGGTATCAGTATATTACACTTTCCACTTCACGATACCATGGTATTAAATTGTCTACACCACGGTATCAGTGTATTACATTGTCTACATAACTATATAAGGGTATTACACTGTCTACAACACTATATAAGGGTATTACACTGCGTATACCACGCTATCGGGGTATTACATTGTCCACTTCAAGATACCAGGCTATTACATTGTCTTCACCACGGTGTCAGGGTATTACACTGTCCACTTCACGATACCAGTGTATTACATTGTATACACCACGGTATCAAGGTATTACATTGTCTGCACCACGATATCAGTGTATTATATTGTCTATACCGTGATTTCAGGGTATTACACTGTCTAGACCACGATATCAGGGTATTACATTGTCCACACCGCGGTATCAGCTTATTACATTGTCTACACCACGATAGCAGGGTATTACACTGTCCACTTCTCGATACCAGGGCATTACATTGTCTACACCACGGTATCAGGGTATTACATTGTCTACACCACGATATCTGTGTGTTACGTTTTCTACACCACGGTATCAGGTTATTACATTGTCTACACCACGTCATCAGGGTATTGCATTGTCTACACAACGCTATCAGGGTATTACATTGTCTGCATCACGATATCAGGGTATTACCCTGTCTACACCACTCTATCAGGGTATTACATTGTCCACTTCACGATACCAGGGTATTATAATTTCTACTCCACGGTATCAGGGTATTACATTGTCTACACCACGGTATCAGGATATTACGCTGCCTACACCACGCTATCAGTGTATTACATTGTCCACTTCACGATACCAGGGTATTATATTGTCTACACCACGGTATCAGGGTATTACATTGTCTACACCACGATATCAGGGTATTACATTGTCTACATCACGGTATCAGTATATTACACTGTCCACTTAACGATATCAGGGTATTACACTGTCTACACCACGCAATCAGGGTATTACACTGTCCACTTCACGATACCAGGGTATTAAATTGTCTACACCACTGTATCAGGGTATTACATTGTCTACATCACGATATCAGGGTATTACTCTGCCTACACCATGCTATCAGGGTATTACATTTTCCACTTCACGATACCAGGTTATTACATTGTCTACACCACGGTGTCAGGGTATTACATTGTCTACACTACGATATCAGGGTATTACATTGTCTACACCACGATATCATTGTAATACATTGTCTACACCACGATATCAGGGTATTACATTGTCTACACCATGGTATCAGGCTATTACATTGTCTACACCATGATGTCAGGGTATTACATTGTCTACACCGCGATATCAGGGTAATGCATTGTCTACACCACGGTATCAGGCTATTACATTGTCTACACCACGGTATCAGATTATTATATTGTCTACACCACGGTATCAGGGTATTATATTGTATACACCACGATATCAGGGTATAACACTGTCTACACCACGATATCAGGGTATTACATTGTCCACTTCACGATACCAGGTTATTATATTGTCTACACCACGGTATCATGGTATTACATTGTCTACACCACGATATCAGGGTATTACATTGTCACACCACGGTATCGGGGTAATACATTGTCTACACCACGATATCAGGTTATTACATTGTGTACACCACGGTATCAATATATTACACTTTCCACTTCACGATACCAGGGTATTAAATTGTCTACATCACGGTATCAGTGTATTACATTGTCTACACCACGATATCAGGGTATTACATTGTCACACCACGGTATCAGGGTAATACATTGTCTACACCACGATATCAGGGTATTACATTGTCTACACCACGGTATCAGCATATTACACTATTCACTTCACGACACCAGGGTATTACATTGTCTACACCACGGTATCAGGGTATTACATTGTCTACATCACGATATCAGGTTATTACACTGCCTACACCACGCTATCAGGGTATTACATTTTCTACACCACGACACCAGGGTATTACATTGTCTACACCACGGTATCAGGGTATTACATTGTCTACATCACGATATCAGTGTAGTACATTGTCTACACAACGATATCAAGGTAGTACATTGTCCCCGCTACGCTATCAGCGTATTGCATTGTCGACGCTATGTTATCAGGGTATTACATTGCCCACGCTCCGTTATCAGGGTATTCCATTGCCAACACCACGATATCAGGCTATTACATTGTTGACACCACGTTATTAGGGTATTACATTGTCTACATCACTATATAAGGGTATTACACTGTCTACATCACTATATAAGTGTATTAAACTGCCTAAACAACGCTATCAGGGTATTACATTGTCCACTTCACGATACCAGGGTATTACATTGTCTACACCACGGTATCAGGGTATTACATTGTCTACACCACGATATCAGGGTATTAAATTTTCTACACCACGGTATCAGGGTAATACATTGTCCACTTCACGATACCAGGGTATTACATTGTCTACACTACTGTATCAGATTATTACATTGTCTACACCACGGTATCAGGGTATTACATTGTCTACCCCACGGTATCAGCGTAATACATTGTCTACACCACGATATCAGGGTATTACATTGTCTACACCATGGTATCAGTCTATTACATTGTCTACACCATGATGTCAGGGTATTACATTGTCTACATCACGGTATCAGGATATTACACTGTCCACTTAACGACATCAGGGTATTACACTGTCTACACCACGCAATCAGGGTATTACACTGTCCACTTCACGAAACCAGGGTATTAAATTGTCTACACCACAGTATCAGGGTATTACATTGTCTACATCACGATATCAGGGTATTACACTGCCTACACCACGCTATCAGGGTATTACATTTTCCACTTCACGATACCAGGTTATTGCATTGTCTACACCACGGTGTCAGGGTATTACATTGTCTACACCACGATATCAGTGTATTACATTGTCTACACCACGGTATCAGGGTAATACATTGTCTACACCACGATATCAGGGTATTACATTGTCTACACCATGGTATCAGGCTATTACATTGTCTGCACCATGATGTCAGGGTATTACATTGTCTACATCACGGTATCAGGATATTACTCTGTCCACTTAACGATATCAGGGTATTACACTGTCTACACCACTCTATCAGGGCATTACATTGTCCACTTCACGATACCAGGGTATTATATTTTCTACACCACGGTATCAGGGTATTACATTGTCTACACCACGGTATCAGGGTATTACACTGCCTACACCACGCTATCAGGGTATTACATTGTCCTCTTCACGATACCAGGGTATTATATTGTCTACACCACGGTATCAGGGTATTACATTGTCTACACCACGATATCAGGGTATTACATTGTCTACACCACGGTATCAGGATATTGCACTATTCACTTCACGACACCAGGGTATTACATTGTCTACACCACGATATCAGGGTATTAAATTGTCTACACCACGGTATCAGGGTAATACATTGTCCACTTCACGATACCAGGGTATTACATTGTCTACACCACGGTATCAGATTATTACATTGTCTACACCACGATATCAGGGTATTACATTGTCTACACCACGGTATCAGCGTAATACATTGTCTACACCACGATATCAGGGTATTACATTGTCTAAACCATGGTATCAGTCTATTACATTGTCTACACCATGATGTCAGGGTATTACATTGTCTACATCACGGTATCAGGATATTACACTGTCCACTTAACGATATCAGGGTATTCCACTGTCTACACCACGCAATCAGGGTATTACACTGTCCACTTCACGATACCAGGGTATTAAATTGTCTACACCACGGTATCAGGGTATTACATTGTCTACATCACGATATCAGGGTATTACACTGCCTACACCACGCTATCAGGGTATTACATTTTCCACTTCACGATACCAGGTTATTAAATTGTCTACACCACGGTGTCAGGGTTTTACATTGTCTACACCACGATATCAGGGTATTACATTGTCTACACCACGGTATCAGGGTAATACATTGTCTACACCACGATATCAGTGTATTACATTGTCTACACCATGGTATCAGGCTATTACATTGTCTACACCATGATGTCAGGGTATTACATTGTCAACACCACGATATCAGGGTATTACATTGTCTACACCGCGATATCAGGGTAATGCATTGTCTACACCACGGTATCAGGCTATTACATTGTCTACACCACGGTATCAGGGTATTATATTGTCTGCACCACGGTATCAGGGTATTATATTGTATACACCACGATATCAGGGTATAACACTGTCTACACCACGATATCAGGGTATTACATTGTCCAATTCACGATACCAGGGTATTATATTGTCTACACCACGGTATCAGGGTATTACATTGTCTACACCACGATATCAGGGTATTACATTGTCACACCACGGTATCGGGGTAATACATTGTCTACACCACGATATCAGGGTATTACATTGTGTACACCACGGTATCAATATATTACACATTCCACTTCACGGTACCAGGGGATTAAATTGTCTACACCACGGTATCAGTGTATTACATTGTCTACATCACTATAAAAGGGCATTACACTGTCTACAACACTATATAAGGGTATTACACTGCGTACACCACGCTATCGGGGTATTACATTGTCCACTTCACGATACCAGGGTATTACATTGTCTACACCACGGTATCAAGGTATTACATTGTTTACACCTCGATATCAGGGTACTATATTGTCTTCACCATGATATCAGGGTATTACACTGTCTAGACCACGATATCAGGGTATTACATTGTCCTCACCGCGGTATCAGCTTATTACATTGTCTACACCACGATATCAGGGTATTACACCGTCCACTTCACGATACCAGGGTATTATATTGTCTACACCACGGTATCAGGGTATTACATTGTCTACACCACGATATCAGGGTATTACATTGTCACACCACGGTATCAGGGTAATACATTGTCTACACCACGATATCAGGGTATTACATTGTCTACACCACGGTATCAGCATATTACACTATTCACTTCACGACACCAGGGTATTACATTGTCTACACCACGGTATCAGGGTATTACATTGTCTACATCACGATATCAGGTTATTACACTGCCTACACCACGCTATCAGGGTATTACATTTTCTACACCACGACACCAGGGTATTACATTGTCTACACCACGGTATCAGGGTATTACATTGTCTACATCACGATATCAGTGTAGTACATTGTCTACACAACGATATCAAGGTAGTACATTGTCCCCGCTACGCTATCAGGGTATTGCATTGTCGACGCTACGTTATCAGGGTATTACATTGTCCACGCTACGTTATCAGGGTATTCCATAGCCAACACCACGATATCAGGCTATTAAATTGTCTACACCACGGTATCAGGGTAATACATTGTCCACTTCACGATACCAGGGTATTATATTGTCTACACCACGGTATCAGATTATTACATTGTCTACACCACGGTATCAGGATATTACATTGTCTACCCCACGGTATCAGCGTAATACATTGTCTACACCACGATATCAGGGTATTACATTGTCTACACCATGGTATCAGGCTATTACATTGTCTACACCATGATGTCAGGGTATTACATTGTCTACATCACGGTATCAGGATATTACACTGTCCACTTAACGATATCAGGGTATTACACTGTCTACACCACGCAATCAGGGTTTTACACTGTCCACTTCACGAAACCAGGGTATTAAATTGTCTACACCACGGTATCAGGGTATTACATTGTCTACATCACGATATCAGGGTATTACACTGCCTACACCACGCTATCAGGGTATTACATTTTCCACTTCACGATACCAGGTTATTAAATTGTCTACACCACGGTGTCAGGGTTTTACATTGTCTACACCACGATATCAGGGTATTACATTGTCTACACCACGGTATCAGGGTAATACATTGTCTACACCACGATATCAGTGTATTACATTGTCTACACCATGGTATCAGGCTATTACATTGTCTACACCATGATGTCAGGGTATTACATTGTCAACACCACGATATCAGGGTATTACATTGTCTACACCGCGATATCAGGGTAATGCATTGTCTACACCACGGTATCAGGCTATTACATTGTCTACACCACGGTATCAGGGTATTATATTGTCTGCACCACGGTATCAGGGTATTATATTGTATACACCACGATATCAGGGTATAACACTGTCTACACGACGATATCAGGGTATTACATTGTCCAATTCACGATACCAGGGTATTATATTGTCTACACCACGGTATCAGGGTATTACATTGTCTACACCACGATATCAGGGTATTACATTGTCACACCACGGTATCGGGGTAATACATTGTCTACACCACGATATCAGGGTATTACATTGTGTACACCACGGTATCAATATATTACACATTCCACTTCACGGTACCAGGGGATTAAATTGTCTACACCACGGTATCAGTGTATTACATTGTCTACATCACTATAAAAGGGCATTACACTGTCTACAACACTATATAAGGGTATTACACTGCGTACACCACGCTATCGGGGTATTACATTGTCCACTTCACGATACCAGGGTATTACATTGTCTACACCACGGTATCAAGGTATTACATTGTTTACACCTCGATATCAGGGTACTATATTGTCTTCACCATGATATCAGGGTATTACACTGTCTAGACCACGATATCAGGGTATTACATTGTCCTCACCGCGGTATCAGCTTATTACATTGTCTACACCACGATATCAGGGTATTACACCGTCCACTTCACGATACCAGGGTATTATATTGTCTACACCACGGTATCAGGGTATTACATTGTCTACACCACGATATCAGGGTATTACATTGTCACACCACGGTATCAGGGTAATACATTGTCTACACCACGATATCAGGGTATTACATTGTCTACACCACGGTATCAGCATATTACACTATTCACTTCACGACACCAGGGTATTACATTGTCTACACCACGGTATCAGGGTATTACATTGTCTACATCACGATATCAGGTTATTACACTGCCTACACCACGCTATCAGGGTATTACATTTTCTACACCACGACACCAGGGTATTACATTGTCTACACCACGGTATCAGGGTATTACATTGTCTACATCACGATATCAGTGTAGTACATTGTCTACACAACGATATCAAGGTAGTACATTGTCCCCGCTACGCTATCAGGGTATTGCATTGTCGACGCTACGTTATCAGGGTATTACATTGTCCACGCTACGTTATCAGGGTATTCCATAGCCAACACCACGATATCAGGCTATTAAATTGTCTACACCACGGTATCAGGGTAATACATTGTCCACTTCACGATACCAGGGTATTATATTGTCTACACCACGGTATCAGATTATTACATTGTCTACACCACGGTATCAGGATATTACATTGTCTACCCCACGGTATCAGCGTAATACATTGTCTACACCACGATATCAGGGTATTACATTGTCTACACCATGGTATCAGGCTATTACATTGTCTACACCATGATGTCAGGGTATTACATTGTCTACATCACGGTATCAGGATATTACACTGTCCACTTAACGATATCAGGGTATTACACTGTCTACACCACGCAATCAGGGTTTTACACTGTCCACTTCACGAAACCAGGGTATTAAATTGTCTACACCACGGTATCAGGGTATTACATTGTCTACATCACGATATCAGGGTATTACACTGCCTACACCACGCTATCAGGGTATTACATTTTCCACTTCACGATACCAGGTTATTACATTGTCTACACCACGGTGTCAGGGTATTACATTGTCTACACCACAATATCAGGGTATTACATGATCTACACCACGGTATCAGGGTAATACATTGTCTACACCATGATGTCAGGGTATTGCATTATCTACACCACGATATCAGGGTATTACATTGTCTACACCACGATATCAGGGTATTACATTGTCTACACCACGGTATCAGGCTATTACATTGTCTACACCACGGTATCAGGGTATTATATTGTCTACACCACGGTATCAGGGTATTATATTGTATACACCACGATATCAGGGTATAACACTGTCTACACCACGATATCAGGGTATTACAATGTCTACACCACGGTATCAGGCTATTACATTGTCTTCACCACGGTATCAGGATATTACAGTGTCCACTTCACGATACCAGGGTATTACATTGTCTAGACCACGGTATCAAGGTATTACATTGTCTACACCACGATATCAGGGTATTATATTGTCTACACCATGATATCAGCGTATTACACTGTCTAAACCACGATATCAGGGTATTACATTGTCTACACCGCGGTATCAGCTTATTACATTGTCTACACCACGATATCAGGTTATTACACTGTCCACTTCACGATACCAGGGTATTACATTGTCTACACCACGGTATCAGGGTATTACATTGTCTACACCACGGTATCAGGGTATTACATTGTCTACACCACAATATCAGGGTGTTACATTGTCTACACCACGTTATCAGTGTATTACATTTTCTACACCACGGTATCAGGTTATTACATTGTCTACACCACGTCATCAGTGTATTACATTGTCTACACCACGGTATCAGGGTATTACATACACTACGGTATCAGTGTATTACATTGTCTACACCACGATATCAGGGTATTACGCTGTCTACACCGCGGTATCAGGGTATTACACTGTCTAAACTACAGTATTAGGATATTACATTGTCTACACCACAATATCAGGATATCACATTGCCTACACCACGATACCAAGGTATTATATTGTCTACACCACGATATCAGTGTAGTACATTGTCTACACAACGATATCAAGGTAGTACATTGTCCCCGCTACGCTATCAGGGTATTGCATTGTCGACGCTACGTTATCAGGATATTACATTGTCCACGCTACGTTATCAGGGTATTCCATTGCCAACACCACGATATCAGGGTATTACATTGTTGACACCACGTTATTAGGGTATTACATTGTCTACACCACGTTGTCAGGGTTTTACGTTGTCGACATCACGTCATCAGGGTATTACATTGTCTACACCACGTTACATGGGTATTACATTGTCTTCACCGCGTTGTCAGGGTATTACATTGTAGACACCACGTTATTAGGGTATTACATTTTCTACACCACATTGTCAAGGTATTACGTTGTCGACACCACGTCGTCAGGGCATTACATTGTCTACACCACGTTATCATGGTATTACATTGTCGACATCACGTTATTAGGGTATTACATTTTCTACACCACATTGTCAGAGTATTACGCTGTCGACACCACATTGTCAGGGTATTACATTTTCAACACCACGTTGTCAGGGTATTACACTGTATACACCACGTTGTCATGGTATTACATTGTTTACACCACGTTATCAGTGTATTACATTGTCCACACCACGTTGTCAAGGTATTACATTGTCTACACCACGTTGTCAGGTATTACATTGTCCACACCACGTTGGCAGGGTATTACATTGCTTATACCGCGTAGTCAGGGTATTACATTGTCCACCTGTCATTGTAATCAGTGGAGGATCTGGGGAGGGATCTTTGGGTCCGGACCCCCCCCCCCCCTCCGTTGAAAAATGTGTTCAATTTGTATTTGTATAATATAATAAATCATTAACTTAGTCTGGCGATTTTAAAGTTTGGACCCCCCCCCCCCATAAAAAATCCTTTATCCGCCCCTGGTAATACATACTCCATAGTATTGCATTTCATTCTATTTTGGAGTTGGTTTGCATTTTCACTCAATAATTACGAAATTTGATGGATTACTTGTTAATTCATTGTAAACATGATTCCATGTCGCTTTAATAACCAACATGTTATCTATTTCACAAAATGAAATATTGTCTCGGTGTGAGAATGTCATCTTTCATTCCATGCGTTTTGTTCCTTTTCAATTTGATTTTTAGAACTTTCAGTAATTTTTGTTCTTTTTTACTTATGTATTTTTTTATTTTGTTTCTCTTTAGGTATAAGTATAGGATAACGCCCGACTGCACAAGTACATACCCAGACATTTCTTATTTCATTTCATTTCATTTTCTATCGCCGTAAAATTATCTTTGATGTCATGTCCTCGGACAATTTATGAGAACAAAGAGTTGACTTGAGAAAACAGGTCATACACGAAAACAGGACATCTGTATGTATGCAATGGAACATTCTAAATGATGAAAAAAACTCAGAATGCCGTAATATTTGTACTTAATATTATTAATTGTAATCAGACATATTATTGGCCCTTTGCTCGTTGGCTGCAGTTTTATAAAAATTAAATTAAATTAAATATTATCGTAATCGTCAAATTCCATAGACTGCCTTTCTAAACAATCATCCACACGCCATTATTACTTCATAACTTCGTATTCAGAATTCTGCAATAAGATTAATATTTTGTAGTCATAAATTTTACTACATAGCTTCACATTTAAGAAATCGGAATTGGCTGTCAGCCAAGGAGAGAATAGACGTCAGATCCGGTGTGTACTCACCTCGTATTTTGGTGAGAAAACTGAACCCCAAAAGATCGCCGCTGAGGGCGCGTTTAGTTCAAATCATGTATTGTTTTGTTTTTTCTTTAAAAAAATTGCTAAATGGTTGAACGTCTTAGAATTGGGGGTCAGAAAGATTCGCTCGATCGTGAAATGAAATAAAACAGCGATGCATACCTGTATACTTTAACTATGAAGCCAATCGGAACTTTGGATTATTGCTCTATGAAGCCAATCGGAACTTTGGATTATTGCTCTATGAAGCCAATCGGAACTTTGGATTATTGCTCTATGAAGCCAATCGGAACTTTGGATTATTGCTCTATGAAGCCAGTCAGAACTTTGGATTATTGCTCTATGAAGCCAATCGAAACTTTGGATTATTGCTCTATGAAATCACAACATTCTGTGACATCACATTACTTACAGGGGATGTAGAAATAAATTCAACTCACCGCCCTATTTTTTGAAAAAAAAATGACCAGAAGAAAGCTAACACACATAATTTAATGTGTGGTTGTACTGATTTTATTCACACTGACAGTAATATATTTTCTGTGCTTTTTATAATTGTATAACAGTTTATTATATATTAAAATATTTATAACAATAATACTTCTTCCACGTTGAACCAATTTTACTGTAATCTGTTAGTGCCTCATTGAAACTCAGAGTAACCGTCTTATTTCTGACCGGCCTTTTTCATGTTGGGACGTTTTCATGTTCTGTTTTCCATGGCGAATCACAAAGTGACATTAAATGGGAGAAAGAGGCCTAGGGCCACGATACTTGTTTATGACCCTCAAATTGGCCGTTTTGAAATTCTCAAAATTATTCGGAATAGCATCGCGTTCGTCCAAACTGTAATATTGTAAAGAATTAACGGTACTTTTCGGGACATGGTCTTACGATCAATGGCAAAACCACTGGCAAACTACAATTACACTTGTTAAGGGAAAACCTTTATTTCTATAACAACATATAAAAGCAGTTTGAATTTAAATCAAACAGAAAATCTCGATCTCCTATCCTAAAACCAAAATCCACATATAGGAGTTTGAGTAGGCAAAACAACACGTGATGTCTTCGTAGCGACTGCTTGGTCAATAACTTTTTTGAGAAAGAAGGTTTGGTGGCGCTCTGAGCTGAACGTCTTTGAAACACACAGGACGCAATGCCACAAATTCTCATTCAATCTCCTCATTTATAATTTATAATTTCCACTCTATAATTGAAGATATGTAAACCATATTACATTCTTAGTTGTCTGGAGAGCAGCTTCTGAGTTCCCACACGCTATTCAACTTGCATTATTAACGCTCCAGATATTGCGTTTCTGGCATAGTTTGCATATACTAGAATGGAATGAGAGAAAGCCCCAAGAGATTGAAAAAACATACAATGAATGACATTATCACAGGTTGTGTGGACATTAACAAATAGACTTTAATAATGCGTCGACGTAGTATGTTTATCATATACCTCGTAACGTTATGAAAACCCCGGTGAGCGAATTGTTTGTATATTAGACTGGCCCAGCCTCGACAAATTTACCGTTTTACATGATAAATGCTTTCAAAAACGAATTTGTAAAATCTAAGGCGTTGGCGCGTCGGTCCAAGGCTTGAAAGAAAATGTATCTATTTGTATATATCAACTATATAGTATTATCCGAACATTGAGAATGGTTCAATTTCAACCAATGGTAGATGCATCTATTGGCAACCAGTAGCAAAATTGTCAGACCAGATACAAATGTTTTTTTGTTTTGTTTTAAATGTTTGTTATGCCCGGCGACAGTTCCTGACTTTTTTTGTATGTGCTGACATATAGTGCATTTTGCCACAGAAGCCATATTCATGTTTTGGGACTACACACAAGACAGGGCTGTGTGGCCATCTCTCTATTAAATGGCAATATACTGCGCTATCCTGGCGTCAATCAGGCTCAGTCAAACACAAGCACCTGCAGTAAAATCGACCTTCGAGTGAGACTGTGGCACACTCACCCAGGCTGGGGTCAACCCTTTAGGCGTTCGGCCTATTTTACACTAAAAATCATAAAATCCCAATTTAAAATCTGAAATACATAAAAATATTCCAATGATTTGTAAATTATTGATTTTATTAAAAACATAAACGTTATGACATCTGAACTTGAGTCTACCGATCATGAGTCTGATGCAACACCCACTATGCTACCAGTGATCGGTACAAATGTTTGCTAGATATGTCATCAAGCTGGATGTTTGACTCCAGATTTAAGAACGGTTCCATCTGAAACAAATATTCTATAATGAATTATCTATCATTTGTCTTTGTTTCTGGGGCAGGTCGCTTTCTAGAGTTGAATTTGTTAACATGTGTTTTCTTGTTTCCTCCCTAGTGTAGCATCAGGCAACCATTTTCGTAGTTTAGTTCACAATTCGTTCCCTATAGCCACAGTTCCGGTTTTACATATTCTCACCATTGACGCTCCCTGTAATGAGCAGCGGCAAGGAGGGGGGAGGGGGTAGCTAGTACAGGTCACGGGAAATAAAAACGGCATTTTACGTTTTTACAGGAAATAAAATGAAAGTTCTATTTACAGTAAAAAAATGCGGTTTTACACTTTACAGATAAAGCAAACTCCTAATTACATTTTACATTTTTATAACATTTTTGATAAATTGTGTTTAAGAATCAACATTGGAAATTAGCGGTCGAATTACGACATTTAATTTGGAAACAGCTTAATACGCTTACAAAATATAGAATCTTTGTATAAATTACGGACGAATAAAATAGATGATTACATTTTACACCTTGCCCATGTCTACGAATTTACGTTTTTTATTTATTTAAATTACATATAATTACGAAAATAAAAACAACTGATTACAGCTTACGATAGTATACCTTGCCGACCCTCTGCAATGTGACTACACACAACGCATTCTCACATGTTCAATAAGAGTGTGGAAAATTCCACTCATGCAATACATCGTACGGTCAGCGAGAAATTGCACGCAAAACGCAGCTGCTCAGTATAGCTGCCAACATAGTAAGTTATTTAAACCAAGTCGTGTGACACTCACGGCGCTACACTGTAACTCGCCGATTGATTTTCCCTGATCTCCGCTAAACGTTCCACTCTGCTATGTGAGGGCGCTGCAAATACGCCATTCGAGCGTCTCTATCTGTCTAAAGCTCGCCCATTGTAGGATAAAAAAAAAAATATGGGGACTGTATGTGAATTAACTGAATTGCAACTTCGTGCCTTACAGTCGTTCATTTGGGTTATTTTATACAAAACTGGCTAATATAAATGTACACGTTGTCAGCATATTATGCGAAAAATAAAATGTATGGCAAAAATATGAAAAAAAAAATATGACATGATCGGACATTAATATTCCAGTTAAAAGTAAAAATACCAATTTGTGCTTCTCTTCAATAGTTGGTTTTACACGAACGACAGAGTCTCCGTGCTTGATTATTTGATTCGTGGAAATGTAGCAAAGTAACAGTTTTTACATTAAAACACTGATACTTGTGTACTATATATTGTTCACTGAGGATATACACAAATATTTCCGTAAAGACACGCAAACAAATTTCACAATAAAAGGGTAATGTCTATTTCTGATAGTAATGCGGAAACAAGGTTATTAGCACGATGTGATGTCGGACTGAGATTATGCGACTTTCCGCTTGTCAGCTGTGGAAAATAATCTCAAACTGATTTGACAAATTAATATAGTTAAAAATAATTCAATGAATTAGAAAATAAAATTGTGATTTATTGTGAATTACTCGACAGAGTATTTAGGTATGGACATTCAACATGGCTTGATACAGGTCTGTCAAAAGAAAGTGTAAAGCACGTTGGTCCATATTGCGTTCAGCGTGGTGTTAGTGTAGCTAGTAGTGTAGTGATCACCGCAAGCGCCCTCTTACGGTGGAATTGGTGTAAACATTCTTCTTTATAAAAAAAAATGTTATGCTGCAGACATTCAAAGTGGGGAACGAAATACTATCGTTAGAAATAGAGCTGACTACAATAATCACAACAAATAACCAAATGAAACAAATCTTTCTGCAATCAAAAATAAAGACATGATTTCACTTTCGAAACATCTAAACTCTAAGACGAAATTATTCAAATTAGTAGGTTGTCCAGAAAGAGTTGTTGATAGTTAACTCCATTCCAAGTACAAGTGATTAACAAAACACCATCTCAGATGAGATCCCATGGGGTGCTTCGCAGACAAGTAACTGAAACTTGACGCTGTATGAATTGAACTTTATGCGATCTGAAATTATGATAAGATATGATATTGTATACATAAATTATAATCTTGTAAGAGATAATCATAGTTTTATGAAGTCAATATTTGATGCTAGTATTTTGCTTCTAGTTCTTGATACTGGGTAAATGTCCAACCTCTCGTTGATTCACGTAGAATCTTATAAATATATGCTATCCATTCCTCTCTGCTGGATTCATTTGAAGGTAGGCACGGTAACATAAAATATAATCATTTTATAAGCGAAGACAACACAGTGTTATTGACAAACGCTACTCAAAGTGTGTGGGAAAAATGTGGCGTTTCCATAGCTGTAGAGTGTGGCCCACCAATTAGTAATATTCTTTATGGATTTAAGCATAGAAATGGAAATCAATGCGAACCAAAAATACAAAACACATGTTTCATGATTTCTCTGAATTCTAATTGCGAGAACTCACAATAATGCACGTGAAGAAAATGAAATAAAACCTTCAATTCGACCCGAATTCTACGGCCATGATGTTAGTCAAGCGAATGTTTTATTAGCAATTATCAAAATATTAGATACACCTCAGCTGACGGAACGCCTTTGTTGTACTTTCTCTTATCATTCCTCAACAAAATAATCAATTTTTTGTGTCGTAAATAGGTTTGGAGATCGAATAATAACAATATAGTGGTGATAAATATATTGTATGACAATGAATTATACGTCATTGTATTCTGAAGTCTTGAGAAAGATGTATGTAAGTGACAAATACTAAAACGTTATCTTAGGTCAGTCGTTACAAAGTTGAAACAATCTCATTTAATTTAATTTTACTCAATCAATGTATTACATTTTTGTGGTCAATATTAACGTAGAACAAATTTACACAAAACGATATTCACTGAGACTCACATTTTCATTACATTTCAGTAATATCGCCAATATATCTTAGAAAAAAGTGGCATGCAACTTACAAGTCTCTGTTTTCACACCTCTATGGTAACACTAACATTGCATGACTGTATACTTGTAGGCATTTTCATCAACGCAAGAATTTTGTTTTATTTCGTGATACTGCAAGTATTGTCGTATTTAGATTCGTTTCAGAAATCAATGTTTCTTTCTGAATACGTAACTATGACCAAATCGCAAAATGTTTATTTTACAGCACTGTGTGGCAAAGCGCGTACGTAACATAGCTTTGAGTAGATAATTGACAGGTCGGTGGCAATGGTCTACTGGGATTTTGCAAATCAGACTAGACTCATTGGACATTTTTCCTAGACGTCATAATTGTGGCAAGAGAAACGCAACATTATCTTATTAACCACTACCGACCTTACCAGAACAAAACCTATCCAAACGTGTCAGCCTAACAGAAGAGGGCGGTGATCTTCTCAATTTACATTGCATGGGGTAAGTTGTTGATTCAGGAACCAAGAATCTATTACTTCCTTATACGCAGATTTTTACTTAAGGTTAGGTATTCATTACGTTGTAAAAACACCAAACGTCCAGCAAAACTGACGTATTCTTTCACTCCCACACAGAACATATTTTTCCACGATGTCTGACAAAGGTATGTAAATTATTGTATGCCTGGACCACTGGCTTTATTAAGATGCGTCAGTCATCAGGTTATTGAATGTAGAAATGTACGTTTTTTAGAATATGTTGTATGTTGTTTTTTTTGTTTTTTTTTAAGGTGACTCACTTCCGCATCTTACGTTCCCTGAACAGCAACAGGTATTGTTGACAGCTAATATATTCCTATTTTTCATTTGTGTTCACACATGTACCCATACTTTGAGGAGTTCTTTCGCTCAAGATTTGCTATTAGAAAGCATGAAGTCCTGTTAGTTGAGTGAAAACAGAAAAAGGGCGTTTAGAGAAAATAATCCAGGAAATAGTCTTCACTGAGTATATTAGTAGTCGCTTTGCGAAACTTGAATGAATTATGCAACAAAAAAAGTATATATAAAAAGTTCTACTTTGTGTTTTTCACACTAAAAGGTTATTTGGTAGATTTTATAATCCACAAACACGTTTGGTTATAGAATTTTATTTCCGTCATGCGCTATAGCGCTTCGTTGTTCAACGTAGACAAAGAAAAGTGAACGTAACTTCAATGACCTGGAGCGCACTCAGTGTTGGTGACGTAGTTTATCCCATGAAGGTAGAAGCCCACAATTATACCAGAATTTATACATTTCCCAATAAATTGTACTTTCGGGCAATATTAGATATTGTCTTAGAATAGTTGGGGCCACCAAGTTACATTTTAGTGGATAGTGGTCATTTTGTCAGTGATATAGTGCTTTTACCATAGGTTACTATGGCAGTGATAATATGATGCTAAATTGCAGGTTGGAGATATAGGCTAAAATATCAAATATTGTGAATAATGGGGTACTTGTTAGTGTTCTCAATTATTTCAAAAATCTGGGATTAAAAAGAGACAGGAACGAATGCAATTACATACTACAGGATTATTTTGAACCGCGGCTCTCACATTTGGGAGTTTCGGCCAATCAGAATGTTTTTGAGAATACACGTACCTTAATTTGTAGTAAATTTGTTGCATATTCACAGTTGCTGCCATACACGCCATACAATAACCAGGTTACCAGTGTATAACCACGTGAGAGTTCTTGGGCCCACATTGTTCAGTTCAAGTGGTACAATTTTTGGCATGAATGTATATCGTTTCCGGTTCTAGATGTATTACATGTATAAATATATTTTATTTCACTCTCAAGTGAAATTGATGAAACATTCTATTTTGCTACGTATTCACTTATAACGCATGTACACTTCTTGATGATTTACCGTAAAATGGGTTTTAAATTCACGGTTTTATCATTTGGATAATGTGTTCTATGCTCAATTATACATATTCACTGGGTTTTAATTTAGCGCATTTTCAAGTAAGCGAAATAAGCAAAATTAAAACCAGTGAATAATTAACAATTTTACAGTATTATGTGTGTGTTGATCTATGGTGCTATAAACAGTTCATTGACCGAGTATGGAAACACACCACAATGGATTGCGTTTGTTCTATAAGTTAAGTGTTTTTGCTTGCTATTTAGAACTTTTTAGTACAAATTGTGTGATACATATATATATTTTTTGTCAGGTCTTGCCTCCACGTGGTCAAGTTATTCATGCCACGACTGTTAGGCACGTACGTATTCCTGAACCCCCTCCTAATCCCCACATGTGTCTATCCGTACTAACGTGCCTCTTCTGTTGCTGGCCACTCGGACTGGTAGCTATTGTGAAATCGTTTGATGTAAGTGACATGCTTTATGTATTCTTGTAATTGAATAACGCCTTTTATGTCATTTAAAAAAACTTCGTCGTAACTTCACGCCAATTGTACACAACCTTTGTTAGGTGCTCATCTGTAGAACGAGTCACTGAATAATAATTAACATATACCTTGTTAAAACACTCTTCGCAATCCTTTAGATACATTTGTATTGAATGTGCCACCACTAACGGCTAAAATGACCAATGAATTAAAACAGTACTTACCTGGGAAGGCGTAGCACGTTGCGACTACCCATAGCTTATTAATTCCAGTCTCTTAATGTAAAAATGAATATACTTGCGTCTTCTCGCGATACACGGCAGTCACATTTTCGAATGATCCTGGTATCGCGAGTCAAAATACTAATCTCACGAGTAATCCTACGCTTTTGGGCAACAGTAAAATATTTTACGAGTCGTCAAAAATACGGTTATATTTTACTATAAACTATAGGATTACGTGAATACAAAACGTTTTGTGTGAGATAAAACGCGACATATGTGGGCTGTCTGGAAATAATTGTATTTGCATCCTATCAAACATAGCAGCCCCTGGGTTTGGCCGGTTCTCACACAAAGACGTTTGCTAAATCCGTTCTAAACGATTAGGATTTCGGCATTTCCATAATGTATCCTTGGGAGGAGAAGATGCATAATAATAAGGTTATCCTTATAATAAACTCATATTATTTTCACTTAAACTGAATAACACATTGTATTATTTTGATAATGTTATTAGGTTCAATCAGCTCTGGCAGCAGGGGACATACCGCGTGCTGAAAAAAGTTCGAAGATTGCAGTCAAATTGAATATGGCAGCAATTATGTTTGGCATGGTTATCATCGTTGTTAATCTCATTCTGTTCCTGGGGGGGTTACCAAACCAAAATCAGTATGGTAATTAAGTGTCGCCGTGAAGACACTGTGCCATTATTATGATGGTGGTTGTTATCATATCATATACGTAATATCAATTGGTATAACATTGTATACCTTGATTAGTAATTGTATATTCATTCGCCCGCCTGTTATCGCGGCCTCCAGGAAATTAAAGGATTGTTAAATATACTATACACGTTTGATTTCGTATGTGATGGCAGTAATGTTCGTGCATACTCACGCACTTTCTATATGTGTATATGTCGTTGTTGTGTGTAATGTACTCGGTAGTTGTTTACTGTATTTTATGTAAAAAAATGTGTTTATATGCCCAAATTGCAGTAATTTTTCACGAGATGAAAAACTTATTGTAATCTCCGCAGTGTATGTAGATGTTTTTTTTTTTTTTTAAAAATAACTCTGATTAAATAAATATGCACTAATGATGACAATACGTAACCTTAAAACAAAAACTGTGAATCTCTCAAAATCGACCTTACATTTAAGAATCTATTTAGAAACTAATAAAAATATTCACGTCATTACGAGTACGTAAATACAATATAAAACTTATAATACAAAATGTAGCACTTTTTGCTTGGTCTCAAAAGTGACCTCCAGTTGTAATTGATTCTGCAGACTACGTACAATAATCACATTTTCCTTGGCGGTCGCTTGACTCTCTCGGGTTCAGCAGATTCAATTCTTAGGCCACTTTCTGAATTCTGCTTCCAATCTATTTTGTGCTTTTGTTTGGAGCAGTGCATTTAACACATATGCCTTTAAATGTGTTATGGATTGTAATTCATGTGTTTCTTCTCCCACGTGACGTCAGGTCAGGTCACACCACAGCCATCGTCTTACCCGTCCGTCTCGCTATCAGTGCGCTATATCGTTATTTCATTCTGCTCTTGGTCTCCCTCTACCTATGCTACCATCTACTCTCTCGTGCATGGTTGTAAGCGCCAATATATCATTCCTCCTACCAAGAGGGGTATTTTCATTAGCTGTAATCATTTTTTTTATTTTCGTAATAATGTAATTGAAATAAATAAGAAACGTAAATTCGTAGACATGGGCAAAGTATAAAACGTAATCAACTATTTTATTCGTCCGTAATTCGTACAAAAATCTTATTTTTGTAGGCGTATAAAGCATTTTCCACATTAAATGTCGTAATTCTTACGCAAGTTATCAAATATATTATAAAAATGTAAAATATAATTAGGAATTTGCTTTATCTGTAAAGTGTAAAAACCTATTTTTACTGTAAATGGAACTTTCATTTTATTTCCTGTAAACACGTAAAATGCCGTTTTTATTTCCTGTAACCTGTACCAGCTATGCCCTCTTTCACCCCCTACTAATGTGACCATTGTAGTTTTCTTTGCTTTGCTGCCATCAGGAGTGGTTCACTATTCCAGATTCGTTGGTGCGATGTTCTTTCTTGTAAAGCATCTCATTTCAAAAGCTTCTACACATTTTTTTTCTAATTGAGTACGTAAGCCAATGTCACGCAAGCATATAATGCAATAGTCTAAGGTGATTTGACTGATTGCATGAGTTTATTTTTTCTGCTTTAATATTTCTGCTGCTCCGTATTTTGTTTAATTTAGCCAATTGTCTGATCGCAATAGCTATTCTTGCATTGTCACGTCTTTGTTTATCATAGAACCTAGATATTGGAATTTGGCGACTTTGTTAAGTACTTTATTTATTTTATCGACTTTTATATCTATATTTTTGTTGAGTTCATTTATGTTCTTCTTTTAGTGTTACCATTATTTTTTATTACTTATTTCCATTCCATATATACATTCCATAAGTCTTGTTTCTGGATCATTCAATTCTTCTTTTAAGCCCGCCAGTAAATCGATATTGTGTTCTCCTACTGAGATAGTTGAAGTTTTCCAGGGCTTCATGCCTGATGTGCTCTATTGAATAAGCATGGTAAAAGTATGCATACTTGTGATGTCTTGAACCATTCTAGAGTTTTTTTAATAATAGCTAAAATAAAAGCTTTCGCCTGAAATCATTGTTGGATACATCACGATTTGTCTAATCATTTTTGTATTGTGTATTTACGTTGTATGATTCTGTATTAAGTTATGGAACTTATTATTCAGACATTGAAGTAAACTGTGCTTGCTGTAAAGAAAATTTGTGTTGATAAACATTGATTTTCCCACAATCCAATGCGCTCTTCTAATGGAAATCAGGATGCATGAGTAGTTTATACTTTGCGTGTGCAATTTGTTAGCTGTATTACTGAAGTATACTTTTTGATCTTAATCCCACAATACAACACGGCTTCCGGCTACGATTATTTCTGTCTTATGAATAGAGACAAATTTCTTTTTTTATATTCCTACTATCACTGCATTATACAAACCTAGTATTTGCTTATCATATGGCATATTTTTTTGATATCAAGTTTCCTTCAATTACGTGTCCTGACCATTCCTGTATAGGTAACAACGGCATTTCACAAAATCCTACATTACGGGTAAGAACTGTCATGACGCCCTCAGTGGCGAAAAGAAGACACGTTATAGGTTTTCTTTGCTACAGTTTCTTCTTGGAATAATGGTACCATGTTATCTGGAGAGCGATCATATGGAGACCATAGTAATGTCAAGAATAGGTTCTACTAACCTTGCCTTAAAGTGACACTACTGTCATGACTGCGTATAAAGCAGATTTAAAAAATAATAAATGTCATTACGTACGAGGCAAACAGTTTTAGAGAGCTTCTAAAAGCCTGATGCGTCTTCTTTAATTTCGTTTTATCATTCTATTATTTCATGCTTTTTCCATTTTTTTTTTTCCTATTTTTTTTTAATTTTCTGAAGTCTTGGTAGCCAAGCTTATATTTTTGGAGAAAGTTTGGTATAAATCTCATGACAATGTTCAATGTTTATCATCACTAGTAACATGAAACAGTATTCTGTTGTGAAAAACAAAGTCATGGTCCCTCAACTGTGGTCAAATATTATAAAACAATTGCTGTATTTATATCAGTTCCATAGAACACTATGTAAAAAACAACAACAAAAAAACAAAAACATTTTTTTAACCAATTGTAAAATACAGATACTTGAAATAATTCAGGATAACAAAAAGTATGCACTCCGTCAAGATATATATATGTTATCCATCTACAGTCTGAAACATGGTATAGCTACTCCACTGTAGTGATCAATGTAATATCACTCCAATACTGACAAAATGGCCGCCTTTCAATAAATTATAAGCAAAACTTTCTCAAAAGATATAATTCATTGCAAAATGATAAATCCTGGGTATTTTCTATTATGAATAGGGTTTTACTTTGATCTATATACCCTGCAAAAATGGAGACATTTTATTGTGACTGATTACTCTCACAAGTTTGAAGATGATCGGATAAAATTTGTTGGAGTTATTTCAACTAAAATACAGACTAATTTTCATTAGCTTATGGTGAGATGTAAAAATAAATGCGTGCTCCGACAGTCGAAATAGCTCTGAATGTTATATATATACAATAAAACAGTTATCAAAGTCAAATAGCACTTTTGGACAAGAATAACAAAAATTACAGAATTGAAGATATTGACATGAAATATTCAAATCTAGTGGAGGTCCACCACAGGTATCATCACAAAATAAACAAATCTGAAAGCAGTCCACATGTAGTACCTATATATGTAATATCGAAGCAATCAGACTTTAACAAGTAGTCGAAAATATCGGTATCACTTTTTACTAAAAATATTCATCAAAATTAGAGAATTAAACATATCATCATGAAATGAATAAATCTAAAGTCTACCCAAGGTACATACACACTAAGTATCAAAGCATTCAGGCTTGTAATTTTCAAGAAGAAGTCGAAAAAGTAACAAGCAGCCTGTCGGCTGAGATAGCTCTGCTGTTAGCAATGCACATTTCAATTAAAGAACAGAAGATATCATTAGAAAATGAACAATACATGTATGTATAGTATCAAAGCAATGGGACTTGCTGTTTTCAACAAGAATTCAAAAATATCACTTTTCACCAAAAATGACAAAAATACGGTAATCATAAAAATTAGATAATTGATGATACCACCACGAAATTAACAAATCTGAAAGAGGTCCACATGTAGTACCTATATATGTATTATAAAAGCAATCGGACTTGCGGTTTTCAAGAAGAAGTCGAAAATATCACTTTTTACCAAAAATGACAAAAATATTCATCAAAATTAGAGAATTGAAGATATCATCATGAAATGAACAAATCTGAGAGTGGTCAAAGCATTCAGGATTGTAGTTTTCAAGAAGAAGTCGGAAAAGTAAAACATTGACACAGACGACGACGGACAATCACTCATAAGTGTAAATGATAAGCTCTGCTCGACAAAGTTGACAGCAGAGCTAAAAAGTTGACACGGACACAGACGCCGACGGTCAATCATTCATGTGATAAGCTCCGTTCGACTAAGTCGACAGTGGAGCTAAAAAAGTTGACACTGGACACTGGGACAATGGCAACATCAGACAATCATCCATAAGAACAGCTCTGCCTGTCATCTTTTATTACAGCAGTGATAACATAACATATTACAAGTGTCTATAGCATGGTTATATAACTTTATTCTTTAAGTCAAAATATTACATCAAGGTTTATCAATTACAAATACATACATTGCTTGTAAAGATTAGGAAAACATTCTATTCACTGAAAGCTACAGAGTGCCAAATTAGACATCGCTAAGCCACTTAAAGGGGCATCAGCTGCATTTTTTGCCAATTGTTTCATACTTTGGAATCACTGTATTGAGCCGAAAAAACATTTATGGGATTAAATGAAAAAAAAATTGAGAGAAACGCTAGGGTGTACATGTGATGCATACTTTTATGTACCAAGACATCTGGAAAATGAATTTGTGTTGTAAAAAAACTGTCATTATCTAAATACATGCTATTATATACACCATGTTACTTACACACCACATGTTCATTCATTTGATACAAAGGTTATTTCAGCTGTCTATTATGTTGGTTAAAAACACAGCAGATGAGCCCTTAATATGAAACAAGTTTAAAATTTTTGTTTTAGAAAATGTTGGTTGTAGATCTTTTTTTTAAATGACACATGCATCGATTTTCAAGAAATTGTGAAAAAACTTCAATGTCACTATGCAGATAATGGCAAGCTTGTACAGACGCACTATGGGAAGTTCTTATGTGAAATGTACTCTGTGGGAATGTTACACTATTTCTAATAAAGCTATAACCCATTGCACAATTAAGAAAGTTAAAATTACATCTCATTTAAAATCAGATAATAAAATTTATGGAAACAAATTTAACCACAATTTAACACATTATTGATATATATTTACTAAGACACATCATTAAAACCAGCTGTACCACCCTATGACAGAATAGTCTGTCCCGTACTGCCTTTTCCAATAAACTAATTGTTAATAGTTGAATTTAACCTTAGGTACATAGTTCATAAAGAACTTGGGAAATAGAACCATTACTCTACAGCTCCACGAACATTCAGTATTACTATAGACAAAATTAATATTAAGAAATTTAGGATTTAAAGGTGTTCTCACTTTATTGTAGTTTGCCAAAATTTAAAGTTATTACATGTTTGGGGGTGGGGGTTCAAATGATCTTTTATGTGGGTAGAAAATTTCAAGTCACATTTCGATAAACAATGGCCTAAAGTTTTCATTGAAGATTTTATTGTGAATTCAAGCTGGACACATTAATCAATTTTATCAGACAAAAAAAAATATTTGTACTTGAATATCATCAACTTGCTATTAAAGATGCACTCTGAAATTGGTATCAATGGCTACCCATAATAAAATCAAAACTTTACTATGATGCGGGGAGTGTATAGGGCTACATGAAATAGCTTTTGTTTGTTACTGAGCAGCCTTTAATAAAGTATTACTAAAAATATTTTTTTTTAATAGTAATTCAGTCTTTCCCTAGAACACAAGTTATGTCTTTTGTGATTGGCTGAAAGTCAATATGCAAATGTACACCAGTGCTGTTAAAATACCTGACAAAAAACACTGTTAATTATGAAATAAGAGTGAATGGATATTGTAAACTAAAAAAAAAACATTATTTAAATCAATAAAAGCCCACATTAGGAGACACCAAAAACACAAACCTAATACTGATGATGATATAATCCTACATATTAAACAATAAATAATTTTTTTTAGATATTTACATCTTAATTTCTGAAATTTTAAAAATCATTGATTTGTGCATGTTTCAGGGAAAAATGCAACAAAAGACTTTGATAATTACATTCAACTGCGATAAATTATTTAAGTGCAAGAAATACAGACAAAAAAAGATACTTTCAATCATCATTAGAACATTTTTTCAGTGACAAATGAACATATAGTGACACAACGAATAGGTAAAGTGTTTGTGGGTGTTTGTATCCATAACCTTCAAGCTCATGTGAAACAGAATACATTACAGAATGAACAGATTGTTGGCTAAATGCTGAAATGCGCTAAAATACAGTGTTCATACAGTACTGGCACACTGGGGTTAGTAAATGAATGGCATTACGTGAGTTTTTAACAGACCTTAAAATGAGGAACGTTTAGATGATTGTAATTACAAAAAAAAACACAAGTATTTGCATTAAATATCCCAATTTATCAATTTTGAGAAATATATGTAGTTTGATAATGAATTAAAACTAAATGACCACCAGTCGGCCATTTTGAATCCCATCTGAAAAACAAAATTTTGTGCATTAAGTTTCCATGTTTAATGTACATAAAAAGTTTGAATGAAATCTGTCCATGCATGACTGAGATAGAGATCGAGAATTGCAGAATTGCGAAACTGAATTGGAACAAAAATTGAATAGATATGCTATTTGTAATATGATGTATGACGCATATATAAAGGTTCAACATCATCGGTCAAGGATTGTCATATATAGCGCTGGAAATACAAAAGGACACGGATCAAGGTCCCATAATTTCTGATGTTTGTAGTGTAAACAAAATCCATCTATAAACAACCAAGATTCAGTTCCAGAATGGCAGGAATGCTTGAATTTGATGAGCTTTTAACATTAAAATGGCCACTATTCGGCCATCTTGAATTGCATTGTCAAATGAATATATGCGACATAATTGGTCAAGGCATGTCAGAGATGATCTGGATCAAAGTCTAATAATGTCTATGTATGTACCAAATCTGAGCAATATTAGTTCAGACACGACTATGATCCGGTTCTGGAATGGCGAAAATGCTTGTTTTTGATGAATTTTTTGCACAAAAATAGCAGCCATTCACCAATCTTGTATTGGATAGTGAAACAAATGAGCGTGCACATGTATCCCAAGATGCATGTGTGAATGTGATCGGTACAGTCATCTTTGAGGTATAGGTGAACACACACATACGTGGAGGTTAAAACATAAATGCCTGTTTTAGGACTTCATTCGAATTAGAACTAATTACCAACTAGAACTTAATAAAAAAAAAAATATAAGAATGGTAACAAAATTATGATTAACATTAAAAATAAAAAAGTTCTTCTAATAAAACTATGCATCTTGCGATAGATGTATTCGGCTCAAAAACAATGCAGTCAACAGATGATAAGAAGTGTCATAACTGTTAGCAAATAACAGTTAATAATAATGATTAAACATTATGTCATGAAATCAACAAATGTAAGAGAAAATCGCTAGCTATATGAAAATATAAAAGTTGATTGGATGGAAAATGATGAAAAATTAAAAATATGATTACCATATTTATTTTGATTGTCATAGTAGAATAAATACCAAGCTTAGCTAGGGTTGGTTATCTCTGCTAACAGCAATGAAATGAAGATGAGTCAGTGCAAGTTCAAGTTGATCAAATTCAGACAGTATTGTAAGTCTTTGCTTTTTCACCACCAGTTCCCTCTTTTCATCGCAAGTTTACAAAATAGGCTTGTTTATAGTCTGCACTTTCCTTCTGAAGATTGTAACAAAAATAGCCAATTTTTTTTTAAATATTAGGGTTCATTTCCAGAAATATTGAAAAATATAAGATGAAAGTGCAGAAAAATTTGGGTGAAAATGTCTGGAGGTGAAAAGTTAAATCACCAAATATCTAGCCATCAAAAATATGACTTTTGATACCATTTACTGTTTCATTTTTATTTTGAAACAAAACATGTGAGGGCGCACTTCAATTACATCAGCTTACATAATTACATAAGGATCAGAACTTCATTCATGACTATTGTCATAACTACTCATATACATTGATAGCAGCCAGTTTTTAGAGATCTGCCATTTGAAGGCAAGCTATGAATTCAAACAATTGTAAAAATTATGTGTATGCTTGGTCATAGAACATGTTTTTAGTCGCAATTATGTACAATAGTGTGGCAATAGGCCATGCTTTGAACTGCATATAGCAGGTAGTGTGCATAATATAGTGAAAACAAAAGAACAACTGTATAGTAGCATACAGAAATGGACAGATATTATTAAATACTTTGAGGTAAAAAAAAAAGTTGTTGATATCCAGTTTTTGAGAATTAGAGCAAAATAATGCTGTTTTGTGGACATCTTCGGCAAATTATGATATTTTGTTTTAAAGTTGTAGTAATTTACTATAATATTGTTGTCTATAAACTATTTATTGGTCTGAAAACCTGAATAAACCAAACTTTTATTACCATGACAACAGAATCACTGATTTATACACAAACAATAATTGAGAAATTTGGCATTTAACAAAACAAAAAAAATTATATCTAATTTGCACAGTGATCCAAAACTGCCGTAATATATTTACTAGGTAGTCTCATTTTATATTTACCCAACAAACCTGGACGCATGCAAATGACTTCATGATTAATGAATACACAAACAAATATATTTGAAAGATCATGTATGACAAGAATACTGCACATAATAGTAAAATTCATCCTATAAACAACTTTGTGAATAACAAATTAAATTAAATTTTGGAATATAATCAGTGATTTTTAAATAATACATCTTTTAATAGTGTATTGTAATGTTTTGACCCCATCCCTGAACTCACAGTCTATTGCTGGCTGGCTTATTTCACCTCCTTTGGGACACTTTATTATACTTGGAGGGGTGGCAGATACAAGACAAGTTCAATCGATCTGCCAGTGTTCAGGCTTTCAGCAAACCGTTTTTGATGAGATGTTCTTGAAACTGTAAGAAAACATTCAATTGTTGGTCTGGATTCAGCTGCAACACCTGCTGCAGTAATTTGGCGGGGTTTGCTGTCCTGAGAAAAAGATGAGAAGAGAAATGATTATTTTGATTATGTTTTCCAAACTTCTATCTATATAGTTGCAGTTCTTTATAGTTACGACTGGTCATTTTTACATTGCACAACACAACTGTGAATAATAAACATATGACTCCAAGGCAAAAGATATCGTCAATCCGTAGCTATCAGTTGAGGCTTTCAGGAGTCTATTCACCCAAATGTTCAAATACTGTAAAATACTTTATTTGGAATCAATTTTCGCTGAAGGAATGATTCAGTAAAAATAAAATCCAGAGAATATACCTTTTTTCCTATATTTTACATTCAATGTGCCAAAAATCAGTGAAAATAAATTCCATACAAAACACCCAAAAGGTCTTTTCAGCGAAAATTAATTCCAGCTAAAATAAAGTATTTTACAGTATTACATATCAGTAAGTTTATATATTTTGATAACAATATCAACTTTGTATTATTCATCATATTTTCAAAGTAAATTTGCAATTTTAATACTTGATAGTGACAGATTGTACCAACCTCAAATTCTTTTTTAGACCAAAAAGTTGTCAATTTCAATTAAATCATGATTATTTAATGAGGTCATGAAATATTTTTCCCAATTACGCTATAGATTTTTTTTTTATTTATTATAAATATAATCTATTAGTGCTCCTGTAGATTGATCTTAGTGTTTGTTTTAAGCCCAGTTAATCTTTGGACATCCTTTGTTAAAATTATCCTTTCATGTCCGGGATGGTCTACACAGTTTGCTTTGATGCAATCACATACTTGTATTAGCATTATATTCCATAGCCACTGAATAACAAATCAGAGGAGTATAAATATGTGCAATGAACAGCCCTCACTCAGAGACAATGGTGTAGTTTTTCTTTTCAGTTTTTCAGAGAGTTTTTGACATTTTGAAGATTTCATACTGATTTCAAAGCGTACAAGACAAAATTTTAAATTTTTATATATAATGGAACGTGTTATCAGTAAGTAAACAGCTCAGACCATCCCTTGATCCATTGTACTTGGATTGGCGGTGATTCCTTCTATTTTTACCTCCATGAACAGATTATTAGGTTCCAATATGCAAAAGTATCAAAGATTGATAAAAAAAATCTATGAATCAGAAACATGTTTCATTATTTGATCAAAGTCAGACAGTTAGTGATCACCGCAAACCAAGGAATGTCTCACACCCTATTACAACCCGATTGAATACTATGAATTTTTTTGATTTAAAGGCACAATATTCGCACCATGGACCACTTTTGCCTAGAGTTGTTGTTGTAGGAGGGTCAACAAAATCAACAAAGATTTAAATTTGGAATTTGAATAATAAAAAGAAACATAAAAGTTGACCTTTAGTGGAAGTGTTATTGTCCAGCGCAACAACAGATTATTTAGTTTTCTCCTAATAGAATAAATTTTACAAAACAATTTTGCATAGTTACATTGCTCAGTACATGTACAGTTCATTTCGGTGCCCGTAAGTAATGCAATCCTCACTAAAAGTTTATCTACAAGCATCTTATAGGAATACCTAAAACGCTCATTATATACAGCAGGTTTTTAAAAAGACATTACTCTTACCTGATAAAACTGCTTAAATACACATGAAGAAATGAAGCCATTAGATACTGACAGTCAAATCTGTCCATGATTCCACCATGACCAGGTAATACATCGCCAAAATCCTGTAAAATGAATCCAGCAATAATAATCAGAATGAATTCTAAGTTATCATTCGCTACCTAAACCCTTAAATCAATGAATATTCTATATTATATCTCACCAGTGTGTCATGTGTGTAGATGCATGATTGTTACGGTACTCAATGAGAAGTAGTTTTAATTTATGCATGTTTTTCTAAAACCCTGACACTGTTTTCTGAGTTTAGTATTAGGCCCCAAACATGAATATCACACAATAAAGTTAATTCCTACTGTCAACTGAAACTGACAAAAACATTATTTTGCATGACGGACATAGTGCGTAATAAGGAACATTGGACCCTCAGGTAGTTTTCAGACTTACGCAAACAGCACCAAAAATATTGATTGCCATCTTAAGTGACGAGATTGTGAATCTAAAAATTATGGCGCTAATTGATTGAAACGATTTTACATATACCAACATCATTTGCTAAGGAAAAATTACAAGAATTAAACCTGACTACGCCAAATAAGGGTGCGATGTTTCTATATTAACAGTACGATAGTTCCAGAACAAATTTCATTTTACCACGTTTCAGATGCTGTATCACATTTGAATATGGTGTTTGGTGCTTTAAAGTTATTTCTGTGTCTCAGAATTACCTTTAAAATGAAATTGATGTAATATAATAGCAATAACCACCAGAAGCGAGTATACCATGATAATTACACAAGCAATAGCGTCTATGAGGTGGTTATGTCTTATATAATAATACATGTTTTAAATCTAATTTTTCAGCTGAGACAGAAACTTAACAAGTGATTGAATTGTATCCATAAGTCCATTACCATACTGTTATGTCGAGTCTTGGTTTCTTTGTTTATCTATCTAGAATGTTGAAATTACTTACTTTTATTTTGAAAGCTCTTTTGAATCCACTTGCAAAGAATCCACCAAATGGACTGACCAGCGAAGCAAACGTTGCCAATGCCAAGGCATGAATTTGAATCGGGTACAACCAGATAGTACTTTGATGTATTCCAAACTAAAGTAAAGACAAATATATTAAAATATTGTAATAGTGCACATTCCACAAGAGCGCCACAATGATTTTCACAAAATGTTGTCCTTTTGACCTACAATTTAGCAGAGCGAGGCTTTCCAGCCTCCACGGTTTGCAGTATAAGGCATAGCAATGTGTAACGATTGCAGCTGAATTACCCAGCATTCAATAGGGGATTTCCAGCCTCTGACAAGACCATGCATAGAGTAAATTTAGAAGGTTTCAAATCATGTGACGCTTTAATGATTACTGTTTGCATGATCACAGCCAGAGTGCTTATTTACTGCTGGTTTTACTTCAATTTATTTTTATATTTCTGACCTATCCAATTGACGTTCCTGAGCTGAGAAAAGTTTTTAGTAAATTTATAGCAGAAAAAATGTCATGACAACCAGTAATTTTAAGAATGACGTTTCATTCAGTACATTATTCGAATAATAATAAAAACAAATTTTAAACAAGAACTTGGATTTTAAAATTTTTGCTTTGAAAAGCAGTATATTCATTTTTGTAAACATAACTTTGGGCAAGGCATGGGCTTACCATTTACAACTTATTGTTATTGTTATACAGATGATCACCTCATGATACATACTTTTTATAGAATATACAATATTATCTGAGACGAGCTCTGCTGAACCATGTAATATCTCGCAAGACACTGCCCCATTAGACATTTCACCATAAATACAGCAGCAGTGTAGACTGACACATACATCAATATCCTGTCACAACATTTGAACAAACTTTGATCTATGACCTGATAGAGTTTGTGGTTTATTTGAACCCATAGTAGCCCAGAACAAGTTGCATGGAAAACAAACTGTTTGGGGGGGGGGGGGTTCAAGTTCAATGTTTGTTTATACACAATAAAAGTAAGTTGTATACTAGTTACGTAATTATTGAAATGGCAAATATAAGTGGTGGAGTATGTGACACATAGTTAAGGGGAAACCAGGACATGTCAAACGTTAATCTGAAAGTATATGTACATGTAGCTTACCAGTCCAAGAATTGCTCGTATTATGACTGGTATATTATATTCCGTCATGATAAATGTGGATGATGGTTCACAGTCCATAGTAATACGCTTCAAGTCATCATCATACTGGAAACAAACAAATAACATAGTGAAACTTCAGATGCCCTGCCCTTTCTTTCTATTCGTCATGATGGTTCACAGTCCATAGTGCTATTGTTTGAAACATTCTGAAATGATACTCTGAGAGCGAGTACTGGATTGCCGTTTTGGGAGAATTATGAGAGATATTTGGTGATATGAATATGTGTGAATTATGAATGTAATATTTTTTCATTAACTTTCAAATATCAATGATTTTCAGCACATCCGGTGATGATGGTGAACATTTCTACTTCTGAATACAAAAAAAAAAGATAGCCCATTTTTTTTGCAGATTTTGTACCAACATTTTGAAAAACGCATAAATATCGTCTGCTTACTCCAATAATTTCATTACACCATGAAATGTCACATAATTGCCTCAAAACACAAAGAAATGGAGAAATGAAAATGTGCATACCCCCTGTTATTACTACTTTTATATTACTGCTACCCAGATGTTCTACTTTTTACCTGTTTCATACGATATTTAAGTTACGTATAGTTACTCACATTTGCTGGGCATACAAAATGTTGGTATGGAGCCAGAAAATACGCCATCTATTGAAAAAATAAAACACAGATATTAATGCAAAGATGATGTAAAGACTGCAAAAAACAGCACAGTGGAAATTATGTGTTGTTCTTAATCTCTAGCTATAAGACATATTTGCTGATAGAATAACACAATACTCACGGACAAAACCATCAAGACTTATTATTGGGTTTGTTATTGAGAATGAAAAGCAGAATACTTACAGCAAAAGCATAGAGTACAGTAGAGAAAAATGCTCCAATGAAACCCTCCCATGTTTTTTTAGGAGACAGCTTAATAAGGGAAGTGCGACCAAAGAAGAAACCTGTGAAATGAAAGACAATTTTAATCATTCCAATACAACCTTGTTGTAATGATTTGAGGCTACAGTCAAACCTGTCTATAGCGGCCACCCAAGGGACTTTGAAATGTTGGCCTTTATAGACAGGTTGCCTTTCTATACAGGTTCACTAATTTAACTAAATCGATCATTGCACAATAATGAGTAGTATAAAAGTTAAATATTTTAAGATTTGTACAGTAAAGTTCATGTTCAGCAACAGTTTTAGTCTCATTTCCTACTAAAGAAATCACTCAGCTTGCTTTGCTTAGCTATTCTGAATTTGTATGTTTCTTTTAATTAATATCTATTGTGTCTGGTAACTGTTGTAATAAATCTGAGTGTCTCTGGGCTATAGCAAATTCTTTCAATGAGAAGGGAGAGGGACAGTTAGCAGTGCTTTATTGATCCCTACAACGTATACGAAAAGAACACTTATTAATTGTAGTGATGGATCTTCTTCCAGTTACGTGACAACTTGAAAGTTTCCTCCCCAATCACAATTTCCTTAACATTTTGTTCATTTTTTTTTCAAAAATCTTCTCGACGTACCTCACTTACGAAATGGTTGATCCCTAATCAAAACATTACTTTGCGCAATCGAATCTGTGCGACTTCCATGTTATTGTACTGATGCAACAATAGAAACATATGAAATATGCCTGGCGACTTTGGCCATTGAACTGGCATCATTGTTAAAAGCATCTATTGTTAAATGTACCGAAGCAGTAGCAACCGAGAAAACAAAATAGTTGAATGAATTTAGTTGGACAACGAGACGATACTGCACACACATTCCCTCACAGTGATCAATAGGCAGTAACGGAAGCGACTCTACTTTTTGACCTGAGTTATCATAACCCCGGAAGAACAAGAACGCACATGCGCAAGGCTAATTAGCATAATTTATTTGGATGGATAAACAACAGGCATGGCCATTGCGTTGATTTTTTTCCTTTTTGATATCAGTTCCAGTTACATGCGTATTTATCGATATTTATAGGAGTTCAAAGTGAATAAATATCGATACTAAATAACAAGTGAGTTGTTATGTTTTTTTGTTGGTAATCAATTCGATCTGGGATTTACCGTCGACATTCTGATTCACCCCAGCCACATGCATAGGGACCGTGACTGTGTCCCGGTGACTCGCAAAACTTTTGTGGGTCGTCATCGTTGTGGTTGCTCCATTCATTCATTGAACAAAATTGTAAGTTATTCCCATGGTATACATATTTCAACAAAACATCAATGACAGCATGTTTTTTTATCACGACACTTTCAAATTCTTAATTATGATTTTGGCGTTCCACCGGTACAGTGTGCTTGCCGTGGTAAACTGAATTATAAACAAGAATAAAACATAATTGCCGAAGCCATCGGTTGAATGAAAGGTGTGAAAACGTGCTAACTTTGTCTTTTGTGAGCTTATTAGTTGTCTGAGATGTAAGGCAGTAGTCTGCAAGACATCCGGGAACTATGTTCGTTATATGCAGTTCAACTGATCACTGCGGCCGCTGAAGCGTGGCTGTTGGTCGCGTTAGGCAGGTGGTCGCTATAAACAGGGTACTTTACATGTAAAATTCGTAGGGACTGTTCTGTTGTGACCGCTATAGGCAGGTGGCCGCTGTATCCAGGTGGCCATTAACACAGGTTTGACTGTATAACGTTTATATTTGTATAATGATATTGATACATTGTATGGAACATCTGGTGAGTATTTAGACTCGGTTCCAGGCCTAGCAGTTGAGCAATAAACACCTTGGCTACAAGTGCTCTTCTCTTGTTATTCTCCTCCCGGATTTGGTGACCAATACTCACTTGGTTCACTCTACCTTGAAAAGTCTGTTCTCAGTTTACACTTGTCTATATATGTAAATTAACAATGATAGTGAGATTAATAAATAACTTTAGTTTTATGGGCCTCCCCGATTGATGTAGATGATAATACCGTACATTGCTCCAACAAAACCGACCTTGATAATGTTAAACCCAGACAGAAAACAACTGCCATCATCTAGGATAAACAAACTCATCTGGTAATTGAAAATCCAAAGATCTGGAAATTCACAAGCTAGTTTATCAAACTGCTGTCACAATATTTCAGAGGTTTGCTGTAAAGTCACTGAATGTTGAAATACACGCATTTAGAAGACAATAGCAGATTACTTACCAAAGATATAAGCCATTATGTCATTGCAGATAATCATAGAAGTGGAGAGTAGGAACCATATCAAGCCTTCAAAGATACACTGAACCAGCAGATGAGACTGAGTCACAACAATCAACAATGTTACATGGGTCCAGCCAAACTGTAGAAAAAACAAAAGAAATAATCATTAATGTATAAGCAATGAACAGCGCCCTCATGCACTTGATACTATGAAGTTGTTGCCATAATATGAAAAGCGCCCTCTATTATTTTTTAGCTGTCATGTCAGTTATACGCTATAAAAGAAAAAGAAACTTTGTTCAAAAGACACAACATTATTCATGACAAATAAAGATGGAAACATAAATGATATGGCGAAACACATCTATAACTGTTTTAATTAACGAGAAAATTCAATTAAAAGTGCTGCTTCAGAGAATACAAATTAACCATTTATTCTATGTTTAGAAATTTGAGCGTCTTGCTTGATTTTTTTTTTTAGTGTTATTTATTTTTTACATGTTTTTCAGATTGTACTTTTCATCAAAACCTCAAATATGGGGTATGATAGCAATAACGATTCTATTTAAAATCTCATGCTCACTTTGTCCACACAGATTTTATCAGAAGCACTGAGAAATTTATTTTTTGGCAGGGAAGCAAAATTAAATAAATATTTAGATTATTAAACATTAGATGACTAAATTTTACTGAACAATTACATGTATTCAGCTGCGATTAATTAATCCTTTGAAGTGATACTGAGGCATATGAAGCTTTTACACAGATGTATTCCTAATTCACCCAGGAAACATTATGAAGTTATCACCTGATATCACTTATTCATAGAGCTGGTGTATAGAAGTGAAGTCCTGAGCTACTGTGAAACCAATTATTTCCACTGACATTTAATTTCACTAATTTGATGCTTTGAGCATATGCACATGTTGACCTAAGTCGTGCTAGTAAGTAACATATGAAGGCCTACACATATTACTTCACATCAAAGACAGCATGTGTTACTATCCCATGATACTCACCAAACTGACCTGCAAAATCTGACCCTCCACCTCTGCCCCATCGATGACTCCACCCCATCACAGCCCACCCCTAATAATTCCTTTGATACTCACCAAAGTGAACTGCACCAGATAGTGCTGTTTCACTAGGGATAGAACGAAAGCACAGAAGCCAAGTACATATAGAGTGAAGGAAATGAACCGATGATAATCTGCAAGTGGCTGTAGAAATTCCTACAACAGAAAATATAATTTATACTAAGTCTAAATTTGAGAACACAGGGAAGGAAAATCTGAATGTCAAGATACATAAACAGTGTAAATTCATGCATAAATGTTATTATATGAGACAGTTTAAATATATGCAAATTCTATTCATTTGATTTTGTTGTCCAGAAACAACACAACACATAGTAATAGTCTCAACCTGATAAGATGGTAATTTCAAAACAATATGATTTATAGTTGCTAATGGGATAAAACCCACAACCTCACTCATATGACATGAACATGCTAGCCTATTGTACTATGCCCAGGTGTAAACCCATTGTACCCACCCAGATTTATACACTTGCACCCACCTAGGTGTACACCCTTGTATCATGCCCATGTGTAGATGTATACCTATTGCACCTACCCAGATGTATACCCATTGCACCCACCCTGATGTAGCGCCATAATGCCATGCCCAGAAGTAAACTCATTGTACCATCCTTATATCCACCAAGAAGTACACATTTTACTGTGCCCAAGTGTACATTCATTGTACCATGGCCAGATGTAAATCCAGTGCACCCACCCAGACGTACACTCATTGTACCAACCCAGATATATACTCTTGCACCCACCATGATGTACACCTTTGTACTATGCGCAGGTGTACATCCATTGTACTATGCGCAGGTGTATACCCACTGCACCCACCTAGATGCATACCCATTGTACCCACCCATATGTAAACCTGTTGTATCCACCCAGAAGTATACCCTTGTACTATGCCCAGGTATCCACCCATTGCACCCATCCAGATGTGTTCCCTTGTACCCAGCCAGATGTACATCCATTGTACTATGCTCAGGTGTATACCCACTGCACCCACCCAGATGCATACCCTTGCATCCAACAGATATACATCAATTGTACCATGCCCAGATGAATATCCATTGCATCATGCCAGTTTTAGAAAATACTTACCAAGTCTTTATGTACCAAAATTCCAAAGTAGTCCTTGGTACTTTCTCCATAGAAAAAGTAATTTGCACAAAGTAGGAAATACCAACTGAGCGTCCTAAACCATGGTAGATCCTGTGATTTGTACACTGCATACCCTATATTAATAATCTCACGGAAACAGGCCAGCTGTATCAACATGATCTAAGTTTAAATAAAAGAAAATATCATGAGAAATGACATCTGGCAACAAGTTTTTTTTTAAACTATTACAATTTTGCAAGAGATACATGTATTCTTTTGTGAATTATCTCAGTCTGATATCAATGAATCATCAAATCAATTTACAGTGATAATATCATGGTATTATCTCAGTCTGATATCAATGAATCATCAAATCATTTTACAAAGATGATATAATGGTATTATCATAGTCTGATATCTATGAATCATCAAATCAATTTACAGTGATAATATTATGGTATTATCTCAGTCTGATATCTATGAATCATCGAATCATTTTACAGTGATAATATTATGGTATTATCTCAGTCTGATATATATGAATCATCGAATCATTTTACAGTGATAATATTATGGTATTATCTCAGTCTGATATCAATGAATCATCAAATCATTTTACAAAGATGATATAATGGTATTATCATAGTCTGATATCTATGAATCATCAAATCAATTTACAGTGATAATATTATGGTATTATCTCAGTCTGATATCTATGAATCATCGAATCATTTTACAGTGATAATATTATGGTATTATCTCAGTCTGATATCTATGAATCATCGAATCATTTTACAGTGATAATATTATGGTATTATCTCAGTCTGATATCAATGAATCATCAAATCATTTTACAGTGATAATATGCAATGTGAAATATTGTGTTTACATTTTTCTCAACTAGTATACGAAGGTGTGATAACAAATGTTAGTGACTGATCAACACAGACTTATTATCTACTGCGATAACACAGCCCATGACAGCAACAATCAATGCTGTTATTTTATCTTTGAATGTGAACAACCATTTTTTTCCAACCAGTCACTGGTACAATGACATTATCTCAATCTGACATTGGTTTCCCAGAATGCACCACTCACCAATGCGACTAAACCGAGTGGACCAATCCAAATGATGAGCAAAAACCCTGCAACCATTATAATACTCCAAATACCGCGGATAATCCAATTTCTCCATCTGGAAACATAATTAAAACTTCACAGTTAGTATATGTAATTGCCTTAATCTTTTCACCAAAGTTTTCTGCACTTTTTTCTAATGTTCTTCAATATTTCTGGAAATGAACCCTAACTATGGAACCAAGAAACAAAATTTAAGTAAATTTTCAGTTTTCACTAAAAACAATTTTGCTATTTTGCCTTCAAAAACAGGACTTCAAATTGGTTGAAAATTTAGAACATGGTAACATACTGATTTCAAACCATACATATAAAATGGTTGCCATAACAACAGAATGGAATATATTCATTGTAACATTTTTTCTAACAAATTCTCAATTCTTTATATTATATATTTTATATAACTTATTGATGACAGTGTTTTATATATACATTGTTGACTGCAGAAAGAAGAAAACAAGTGTCACTTTATTTACAACATGTGAAATAAAAAAATTGATTCATTTTACCTTTTTGACAATATTTATATTTTTAATATCTTGGCAATATTATAATTTCCATAATTGTTATTATATACAAGAAAACATGTACCGGGGTATGTACACCAAAACAATTGAACTAATTTGCATCAATATTTCTCAAGTTATAAATCATTTTCTTAATTGTGATGTCACATTTTTAAATGTTGAATATATATAAGAAAAGTGATATAGAAAAATTGTAAATTACATTCCCTGATATTTACAAAGCTCTTTCATCTGGGAGTATCATGCTGTTAGCATAGACTGCTCATTTTGAGGTAAACAAAGCAGACCTCTACTTCTAGTCAATTACTACATTGTAGGTTATACAATGAATTACAACAACATGTTTTTAGTGAGAAAATCATCATTATTATAAATATAGTACAAATTAAATCCAGTTGACATGTTACTGTATGAACACGTCATGTACATGTATGTTCCAAAATGTATGAGAGCTGTTATGAAAACTTCAATGAATTTCAAATGTCCATACAATGTGGACATACATAAAATGTATGCAGTAAGAAATTCTAAATAGGAAATATGAAACACTGCATGTATTTTTTTATGTTTTTTTATTAGTAAATACATTGAACAGACCATTTTCACACGTACATGTATGCATGAAATTGAATGTGAAAATTGAACAAACAAAGGTCATAGCATTGTAGTGTTGTGAAAACTTGGGTGGGATTTGATAAACATGGGTTTTTCTCTCTAAAAAGAATTGGTATTTCAGCATTGAACTATTAAATAAGGGAATTCAAGTTCAAAATCCAAACATTTAATTCATGCAGCAGACATAGAAGTTCATCTATTGAATATTATACAAACCTTGGTGGCAGACCTTTCAGTACTTCAGGTACTGTGTCTTGTTGCGGAGGTATCAGTGGCTTCTTGTCATCTAAATTAGGTAAAATATCATCAACTTGGGGAGGTATGTGAGATGAAGCAGCTGTAGTCTGGAAAAAATTTAATAGCAGAAATATTAGTACCTTGTCGGTGGTATATTCATTACATGTATAGATGTTAAAAAATGGTACTGTAACAGTGACATGTCTTTTTTCCAATCATTTTTTTTTTGTCAAATAATTTTCATTTTTACAAGAAAAAAAAATTCCATACACATTTAAAATTAATAATTGTACTACATGTAAATAGTAAAAAGTATTGTTAAACATTGACACACTTGATAGTATATTGAACTTGAATTATTATCATATAAATATATTGGCCTTGAACCTGAAATTATTATCATATAGTATATTGGCCCAGAACTGGACTGTTTACAGTGTAATAACCCTGAATCTGAATTTGCCAGGTTACAGTAGATTGTCCCTGAATCTGAATTTGATGTTTTATTAGTAAACCTAAATTTAGAAAAATTACTGTTGTTTAATAATTGCTGCTGAATACTTAATAATATTAATTTGTATTATTTAGACATCGTCAAAATCAGACAAATCCCTGTTCAAGAAGATAATTTTTTCTTTTGGAATTGGTGCCCTCTCGTCGCCCACCTGGCTAGACCCTCTTTGAGACCTGGCTACACAGTAAAAATGTCAGTTAAACTTTTACCATTGTTGAACAATCACTGTATAAACAGGCAGCCTCTCGGCTGAGATAGCTCCGTTGTTAGCAATGCACATTTCAATTAAAGAACAGAAAGTATCATTAAAAAATGAAATATATGAATGAAAAATATGTATAGTATCAAAACAATCAGACTTGCGGTTTTCAATAAGATGTGGAAAATATCACTTTTTACCAAAAATATTCATCAAAATTAGAGAATTGAAGATATCATCATGAAATGAACAAATCTCAGAGAGGTCTACCAAAGGTACATGTACACAAAGTATCAAAGCATTCAGGCTTGTAGTTTTCAAGAAGAAGTCGAAAAAGTAAAACATTGACACGGACGACGACGACGGACAATCACTCATATGATAAGCTCCGCTCGACAAAGTCGACAGCGGAGCTAAAAAGATTCCCAGTTATTTTGCACTATACCTGCCAAATAAATGGAGCTGATCTCATGAAATGTGTGCTTGAACACACAACCTCATAATTATCAGATCTATGCAAGGTCAGGAGAGGTCAAAACTTATAATAATTAGGTCAAAGTAAACTTGGGTTATGTAAGATGAGATCTGCCAGAAATGACTAAATTCCAGTGAATAGAGTCATAATTATGATTAAAACAACAACCTCAGGTGGTCCTAGGCAAACTGTTACTTCAGGGCTCATACCACTTATTGAATTTCCATAGACGATAATGTTAACATACGACGAGATTGCTATATGAAAATGACAAAGAAAGTTGAAAATATGGCTCAAAAATGGGAAATCAACATGCCAGTAATCAACCATATGAAAAAAACTAACATGTTGGCCAGCTCAAACTCTTGCAAATCTCAGGTAAACAAGACACACCTACTGTATTTGGATTGGACCTAGAGAAATCACTGGAAAAATACCAAGATTAGAACATCCATTAACACACAGAATAAACCCACAGGTACACAGCCGCTAAGTAGTAAACAAAAGACCACATGTTGGTCTCACCTCTGACCCAGGTGATTACGCCCTCAAACAGGGAGCACCTGAGAAAAATAATATTTAAAAAATTTCATTGGTCCTTGCTAGGCTACGAGCAGCCATTGGTTAACTAGTGGCATGAAACCTGCAGTGTTTTGTGTTCAATACAGTATGCAATTTTAGTGTTTGCTGTGTGATGACTGCAAACATGCAATGAAATAAGCTGGGCCCATACTTGTACATGTGTATGTACATGTATGTCATTAATAATCATGGCCAGACAATAATAGAAGAAAAATGTGAGAAATGTACATAACCACAATATTGGCAATAAAGTTTGAATAGAGCAGGTAATCAAAATCAAACGTTAACCACTACTGTAACTATGTGTACATGTATCTGCAATTGGCAACACAAATATTTTATTGAGAGACTGTCTCATACAATAGTTGCAAGTCTGCCTTATGTCCTTTTGTATACACTCCATATACATGTACATGTAGTACACTATTTCTATTCACTAAGCTGTACAAGTTAGGTGAATATTAATTTTCAACCATAATTCTGGTACACACAGTACATGTACATACCGGTACATGTATGTTCACTGCTGTCAGTTTATTGTTTTTTTGTTTTGTTTTTAAATCTATTCTAGGACATTATGATGTTACATGCACAACATGATTTTCCCCATCACTTACCACTTACATGTAATATGGCTAAAGGTTTTATTCTATTCTCAGGGGTGAATATTCAGACATTTTCATTGCCTGTCTACCACAACCAGTAAAAATAACAACTGAAAGTTCAAATAAAAATGCACTTTTGGTTGGTTGTTGAGACTCCCCTAAGCAGTGTAACAAGATTATACCCCTATATGTGCAACATATATAAATTTGGTTGCTCGGGATCACTTCAAAGTTGAGTTTCACTGTTTATTCGACTTTAGCGGTTTTCACCAACTAATTGAGCAGCATTCCATAGCAGCTCGCAGAGATCCTAGAAAAATATGGCATAGTGGTGCGAGTCTATGAAGCATAGAACATTCTGTGATATAGGTGACATTTGCTTGTTACCTTTCCTTTTATTACTTTCAACCAAAAATGAATTTGTAAAATTTATATATAATATGAGGTTATTACGAGGATACCTCAAAGTATGCATGAAGACAGTACAGCGGGAGTATCGACTGACGAGCAGTGGAGGTTGATGCGAAGGTGTACTGTCTGAGTGCATACTTTGCTGTATCCTCGTAACAAACTTATTATTATACAACTTTTTCTCTTTATGATACATCACGAGAATGCCAAAATCCAAAAAGTTTAGAACAGAATCAGCGAACTTCTTTGTGTGGAGTCCAGTCAAACCCTGATGGCAGCCATGTTTGTTTTTATTATTAGAGGACGCTTACGCACATAATCATTCCATATTTGGAATTCGCATTTCCTAATATGGTAGGATGAAAATACCATGTAAAATACCGCAAAATTACGGCACGCTGTAACTTATGGCGTTACGGTGACAGATGTATATTAATATACAGTACAGTACTAAACATTTGCCTTATAAACTTTTGATAATTTTACCTTGGCTTGAGCAGCAGCTCTGGCAAAAGACAATGATTTCTTACTTCCTATCTTGAAAAATTAAAAATTAATTGACTATAAATCAATGGGAGACATAATTATACCAAACTTATCATGCAAAACTTAAATTGAGTTTTAATTTATTTGATCGAATGTGCTGCATTTACAGGGTTTCAATTCATTTTGGTTAACTGTTATACAAACAGCATCTGTAATTATGATGTACATGTATCATAGTTTATACAGCTCAACTAACTACTTATTGTTAAGAAAGATTAAATTATTATAATACAACCAATTTGGCAAGAGTAATACCGGTAATAAGCATTACAAAATTGAGTTTGTTGTCAATTAGTTTTTTCTGTCATTCTGTAATTAGCGCAAACAAACACACATGACATTCGTATTGAAAATCACTGGAATTTGAAATATTATTTGCCATTCTCAAAATACAAAGATAATAATATCTATATGTATGGGTTAAAAATAATATTTTGAAGAGTCAAGTTAATGGAATGAAATATTTCAATATGTACTACAGTAACATACATATGGTATAACATCGCCTTTTTAAAGAGGTCACGGGTTCACCAAAGTTTATTCCTGGTCTCAATCCTAGTCTGGTTTACTTCAGTGTATTTTAGTAGCAGTGGAATCAGCTGATTCATTTTGAGAGAATTTCACATCTGCAATGATGTTATAAACACTGTATACTATTTTAAACACCATCAAATTCATCCTTTTAATTTTGTAAAATGTTTGGTAATCATTGGAAATGTAAAGTTAAAACACAGCTGTGATTTCATCATCTAAATTTCATTTGTTGAGATCCATAATGTTAACATAGTATAGATACAATGTACAAGGTTTAAGGCCTCTAATGCCATAGAAATGATAAAGTTAGCCATAATGTCCGTCACTGAGGAAACAGAATATTGTTGTTGCCATGGAAATAAAAAGGTTAGCTATTTCACTTTGTAATTAACTTTTCATTCAGGTATCTATCAGAAATCTATCATTATCTATGATTAAAAGATTTTCTAATTTAAAATAAGATTAATAGGTTGAAGATTATTATGGGATGAGTGTATATATGTACAAGTAATTGGAAATTACATACATGTAGATTCATCAATAATTTTCAGTTTTACATTTGAAATCAAAAACCATAAAGTCACAAAAATAAGGCAACAAAGATGTATGAAAGAATCAACAAAGATAGCTAAATGAGACAACATACATATAATGAAAGTGCCAACAAAGATAGATAAAATGACAACAAAATGACTGGAAGAGTGTCAACAAAGATGGCCGACTGAGTGTAAACAAAGATGGCCGACTGAGTGTCAACAAAGATGGCCGACTGAGTGTAAACAAAGATGGCCGACTGAGTGTCAACAAAGATGGTCGACTGAGTGTCAACAAAGATGACTGGAAGTGTCAACAAAGATGGCATATCACTATGCAATCACAGTCACTCTACTAGGTTAGGAAGTGCTATTGTTAAAAGGTGTGAACGAGCAGCTTCTGAGAACCTGTGCTGGTCTCAAAACAATGACGTAATTGTCATTGGAGGGCGCTATTTTTCACCATTATTCATTGCGATCAATGTTGCTCGAGACAACAGTGAATTTTTGAAATTGTGCTTTATTTTTACATCAAACTACAATTTCAACTGAACTATGACTAGGAGTGATATTGTATTTTACAGATGAGTGTTCTTTTGCAATCTTGTTTTGTTGACAGTCTCTTTGTCTCGATCTCTAATAGTAAAATAAACCCCTCACTTAGTTTAGAAACAATTTTATCGCTAAAAACATTGATGTCTGCAAACCTTTACAATATTCCTTTGTCCATTCTTGCTATTTTTGTGTGTATTTTTAGTCACTTTATGGCGAAATTTTGCATGTTTTCGTCATCTATGGAGGTGGTCGCCATGTTGGTTTTCAATGGAGGTAATAGAACGAAAGAGATTTTTACTTGCTGTGTTTTCATATCCCTCCATTCGCTTTATTTGACGACTGATACAAATCCCGTTCAGCTGTATCGTGCTACGAGTCATATTTAGTTTCGTTTGAATATTTTTTTGTTATGACTTTGCTTTGCGACAATTTTATGAACGGTTTATCTCAGCATGTTCGTACTGCTTTTTGATTCAGTCGAGACAGAGGCGAGACAGGGGCGAGACAGGGTAAAATACCCGGATGTTAATTTTTGTGTGGGAATTTTTTGGGAGATTCACTAATGTAGTATTCTATTAACTATTAATAATTTCTGATAAATTATAATTGAGTCTAGGATACAGGGACAGTGTAATATGTATGTAAAATAACATACCGATAATATACATGTAAACATAGATAAACTACACATGACTTGCCATGTATATTTTAAGAGTTACTGCACATATTTATCTGTCTTAGAAAGCATACATGTATTAAATATTGACCAATACCTTGTTATATGTACAACTAAGAAAGAAATACACAAATGGAGCAATTTTGTGAATAATGGTAATAATCCCAACACAATAGAATCTGAACTTCATGTTGAGTGGTCTAACATACTTGCTGGATCTAAATAAATACAACCAGTTGATTTCACCAAGAAGTCTGATAAAATATTTTGCTATGCACCTGGCAAAGATAGGTTTATTTCCAAATACTGATGCAGTATATTTATCATTTTCCAATTATTTTCAGTGCTGACCATAGAGCTGATACATGAGGTAGTGACAGAACAGTACCAGTAAATTATAGTATAGAATGTAAATGGAAACTTGTTCTTGAGTCATAAGAGTTGCTCATAATATTCCATATATTTTTTTTCAATTATGCAAGGATTTTAAGTTTTCAAAAAGTGTCAACACCATATTTATAAGAAGGCTTTATTTGCAAATTGACTTCAGGTCTGTTTTGCTGGTTTACAAATATTAAAGTAACTTGTCACAAGAATGTTATCACAACCAATCCCTGGCAATTTATGCGAGGAACAAAATTTATCAAACTGTCATGATGGCGAGACTGCAAGTTAGGCAGTGTTTTGGATCACCACATGGATCCTTGCAATCTATCTTGCACATGTACATGTATGAAAGAAGCGGAACCACATTGAAAGCATCGTTGTGAATTTTAGAAGCAATAATTTGTTTAAAAAGATACTACTAAAAGCACAACATGACATATTTACCAGAATCGTCACTGTACAACTACTACAGTGCAGCAGACAATGTACCAGCACCAAGACCTCGTCACTAATTTATTATAAGGCCATGTTTTCAATTGTGTTAATAAACTCACAAACAATAAACAACAATAGTTATCAGATTGAACACAGTTAAAACAAAAACAAAAACAATAACAACTGTGTTGAAAATTAGCATACAAATCACTTTTTCATGGTGTTCCATGTGCACCATTCAAACAGCCTTCTGGTTAATAGCGCAACAGATCACCTTAAAACTCCTAAACACCAACATGTTGTTTATAGTAAATATTCAGCCAGAAACTGTATTTTGATACTTAATATGTAGTATCTATATATGTAATATCAAAGCAATTGAACTATTGGTTTTTAACAAGAAGTCGAAAATATCACTTTTTACCAAAAATTACAAAAATATTCACCAAAATTAGAGAATTGAAGATATCATCACGAAATGAACAAATCTGAGAGAGGTCCACATGTAGTACCTATATATGTAATATCAAAGCAATCGGACTTGCGGTTTTTAACAAGAAGTCGAAAATATCACTTTTTACCAAAAATGACAAAAATATTCACCAAAAATAGAGAATTGAAGATAACATCACGAAATGAACAAATCTGAGAGAGAGCCACATGTAGTACCTATATATGTAGTATCAAAACAATTGGACTTGCGGTTTTTAACAAGAAGTCGAAAATATCACTTTTTACCAAAAATGACAAAAATATTCACCAAAATTAGAGAATTGAAGATATCAACATGAAATGAACAAACCTAAGAGAGGTCTACCCAAGGTACATATACACCAAGTATCAAAGCATTCAGGCTTGTAGTTTTCAAGAAGAAGTCGAAAAAGTAAAACATTGACACGGACGACGGACGACGACGGACAATCACTCATACAATGTTTGATAACCCCTGCTCGACAAAGTCGACAGCGGAGCTAAAAAATGATCATCAAATATTTGTTTGGGACTTACTTCTATTTTTATTGAAAAATCCACCTATGCCAACTTTCAATGCTGGCAGTTGGACCACCCAAGATGAAAGAAACTATTGCAGAAGCTAATCTAAAATTTGATACATTTTTTTCTTGATAAATTAAACAGTAGACTGCCTAAAATATCATTAAAATGTCATCTACTCTTATCTTTTTCCAAAAAAATCACATTAATGAACCTGGTATGTCAAAATACAATTATTTTTAAAAAATTTTATTGGTAACTAAAGTATATTCTAAAAGAACGCAGGTGCATTGGCAGCAAATGATCACGGTAGCGCAATTCGGTCATGCTGCGTTTCACAGTTGTTGATTATTACGCAGTAGTGATTATAATAACTTACAAAAATGAATTTTTTGAATTGTTATGAAATGCAAATAAAATTAAACTAAGTTTCATCGTAAGCAAATGATTCTGATCGCAGATATAAACACTCGATGCTGTAGGGTATTCGTCATGTTTTTTCTTTTGTATTAGTTGACCTGGGACTGATAGATCAAATCACTAATTAATCAATCAAAAGGATGGATGATGCAATTGTGTTAAAATTACCATAGCTCATTTGAATATGTTAATTTTATTGAACGTGACATGAAAGATATTTGCCGATTTTGTAGTATGATTCTTTGGCTTGGATTTTGATGGGAAACAATACGATTTATATTATAAATTACCCGGTATGTTTTTTTTGAAATTATAAACTGAGCATTTGAAGAATAATATAACATTGTTTACAGTGATAGCTGCTCATGGTCGATACAAAGCTTACTCATTCACACCAGTCACAATAAACATTATACTCTTGAATAGGCATTACCAGTAATGAATACGGTCAAACTTAAATTAGACTCTCTTTTAGGCATTAGGAAAAATTAAAATAAGACCTTAAACAAACAACCTGTCGGCTGAGATAGCTTCGCTGTTAGCAATGCACATTTCAATTAAAGAACAAAAGATATCTTTAAAAAATGAACAATATGTATAGTACAGTGTATCAAAGCAATCAGACTTGCTGTTTGCAACATAAATTCGAAAATATCACTTTTTATCAAAAATGACAAAAATATTCATTAAAATTAGATAATTGAAGACATCATCCTGAAATGAACAAATCTGAAAGAGGTCTACCTGTAGTACCTATATATATATAATATCAAAACAATCAGACTTACAATGTACGGTTTTCAACAAGAAGTCACAAATATAACTTTTTACCAAAAATTACAAAAATATTTATTAAAATTAGAGTATTAAAGATAACATCACGAAATGAACAAATCTGAGAGAGGTCCACATGTAGTACCTATATATGTAATATCAAAACAATCAGACTTACGATTGTCAGCAAGAAGTCAAAAATATCACTTTTTACCAGAAATGACAAAAATATTCACAAAAATTTGAGAATTAAAGATATCATCTTGAAATGAACAAATCAGAGAGAGGTTCACATGTAGTACCTATATACAGAATTTCAATGTAATTGGACATGAGGTTTTTAACAAGAAGCTGAAAATATCACTTTTTACCAAAAAAGACAAAAATATTCACCAGAATTAAAGATATCATCACAAAATTAACAAATCTGAGAGAGGTCCACATGTAGTACCTATATATGTAGTATCAAAGCAATTGGACTACTGGTTTTTAACAAGAAGTCGAAAATATCACTTTTTACCAAAAATGAAAAAAAAATATTCACCAAAATTAGAGAATTGAGGATATCATGAAATGAACAAATCTAAGAGACGTCTACCCAAGGTACATATACACCAAGTATCAAAACATTCAGACTTGTAGTTTTCAAGAAAAAATCAAAAAATTAAAACATTGACACTGACGACGACGACGACACCGGACACCGACGGACAATCACTCATATGATAAGCTCTGCTCGACAAAGTCGACAGCAAGCTAAAAACTGATATGAACACATTTTAGGAAACAACAAATTTTAATACCATTTCAGAGTAACATCATTACATTTTGAATCGAATGCATGTATGTTGTAACTATGTAATTTACATTTTATACATGTACATGTATACATGTATATACCAATACCTATGCAATTTAATCAAATGCCATTAAATAATATTATTACACATCTGGCACCGTAACGCCGTGCCATAATTTTGCGGTATTTTACGTAGTATTTTCATTCTCATAAGGAAATGTGAATTCCAAATATGGAATGATTACGCATGTAAGCGTCCTCTAATAAAAAAACAAAAACATGGCTGCCATCAGGGTTTGACCGGACTCCACACAAAGAAGTTCGCTGATTTTGTTCTAAACTTTTTGGATTTCGGCATTCCCATGATGTATGTATAAAAGATGTATAAATGTAATAATGAGGTTATTACGAGGATACCTCAAAGAATGCACAAAGACAGTACAGCGGAATTAACGCGCAGCGAATGTCGATGCAACGACGTACTGTCTGGGTATTTTTATGGTAAATTATACAAATGAGCAACATGTTACTGGATACTGTAAATGCATCAATTATTCACTGGTTGTTAAATTTGCTATTTAAAAGCAAAATCTGCGAAATTAAAACCTGTGAACTTGTAGAATAACAACAGAACTCATTGTTTCCTTGCCAACTTCATGACCCAAGGGCAATCACTCAAAACATCAAAATAGTAAAATTAAATGCCAGTGAAAATAAATGGTTTTACAGTATTACTTTGCACTTGTTAACATGCAGGATACACAGCATCTCTCAAGAAAATAAATTCCATACTACACAAACATCAAGGAGATGTCATGACGTTTTGTTATTAATACTCTGTTCATGGTTGACATTTGATATTCTAACTTGTCAGCTGTGATAATTCATGAGAATATGAGACTTATGTTATAGTGCAGTATTTTAGTTTACTGTGAATAACCTTCAAGTGCATCAATCTTCAAGGTGATATCTTGTATATGGACAATATAGTGTGTATAGTATTTGCTCTAAGTTATATTATAGACTATTAAAAGCACACCTCCAATAGAGATACATGTACAAATGTACCATATCTGTTCTATTGGAAGCATATCTCCAATAGAGACACATGTACCATATTTGCTCATTAGAAGTACATGTACATCTCCAATAGACACATGTACATGTACCATATTTGTTCTATTATAAGCACATCTCCAATAGTAGCACATGTACCATATTTGCTCTATTAAAAGTACATTTCCAATAGAGATACATGTACCGTAGTGTTTGCTATTTCAAAGTGTACCAAACTCACACCCAACCATTAATGCTTAATGTTTTCAATAGTTAATTTATCAAATGTTGCATAAATTCATCTATTACATTATACTACATGTACAATAGCTGTCAATCTATATATATGAACTACAAATATGTCACACTCTGATAAAGTCAGGAATTGACAAACAGGTGTCATGTAGTAGTTATGATGTATAATAGATGATCACATGTTGCTATGGAAACCAGACAACTATTTTGTCACCTACCATCTCTTAAAATAATCCTGGTTTATTTATTTCTCCCTTGTATGCTGGATTATTAAAATATGACATACTTTCTGAATATGGAAATAAATGCAATTTAAGAAAGCATTACTAGATGTAAACTGTACCTGGTGATAGACAAGCACATACATTGTACCATTGGTGCAGCATGGTATAAAACTCGTTGATTATTCAACAGATTTTTGTTAGCTATTTTCGAATTTAAACAGCAGTGAAGCTACATTAGTACATGTACATATCACAACATAATTTGATGTGACAGTAAAAATATAATATTAACACAAAAGTGAGGCCTTTACTATTTGAAAATAAAAATTATAAACCTCAAATTGACCCATATAAAAAAAACCATTAATATGAACAATTGTTAAATAAATATACATAAATACATACATTTTGTATCACTTTAATTAACCTTTTCTTTCCTTTTCTTCTTCATAAGAATACGACAAAAATGGCCAAATTTTTGGAGTAAAAACTGAAAATTTACTCAAACTTTGTCTGTTGGCTCCAAAATTAGGATTCAATTTCCAGAAATATTGAAGAATATAAAAATAAAAGTGAAACAAGATTTGGGTGAGAAAGTCTGGTGGTAAAATAGAATATACCGTAAATGCATCTACAGGAAGTCTTAATTTTTAGCTGATTTGATGTTGCAGGAATACCTACATGTATTAGGTTTTAAATCCACTAATTGTGGTGGAAACAATACATTATATTAATATTGCATAATCACTGGGTTAGCAAATTTAATGATCATCAAAATAAAAAATAAAAGAAAGCTTAGAAAGAACTCATGGTTGCTGAGAGTATTAAAGACACATTAAAAATTACTTGTACTTGATATATTGATGGAATAGCTGAAAACTAATTATGTAAATCAGGTAACTGATATGAACAGATTTGAGTGTAAAACTAATAAGGCCTGCGTAATGTAATATCTATGTACCAAGTTTCATTGAAATGGGATTAGAACAAAAAAACTATGAATTATTATTAGAGAATTAATATGAACAAATTTTAACCCAAAATAAATCGGGTCTGTTATTGTTCTAGAGCATTTATGTACCAAATTTTATTCAAATGTGATGATCAGTAATTGACATATCAGTGTTAATTATTTATTTTAATTAGTTGATTAATAAGCATAAATATTTACCAAAAACTAATTGGGTCTCTGCATAGTCCTAGGTTCATTGAAATGTGATGATGAATACTCTATAAAAGTTTCATTAAAATTCAATTAGTGGTTCTTTATATACAGTACTCATTTCGCCCAACACTCCCGCCCGCTTCCGGATTTCGATCGCTTTTTTTTCGCTCGCTTTGTTCAATTCGACTGCGCAATTTCCGCTTTTTTTTCGACCGCGCAAATCCGGAAGTATCCGCTCGCGTAATCGCTCGCTTGCTCGCCTGACAGCGCAACCGCCCGCATTTACAGTTCATTACCTACTGTTTCATGTGCAAGTGTATCATTTTTGTTTTTATGATGTTAAAATAAGAATAAATACAATCAAAAATTTATAGAACGACCGTTGAAAAAATACGGTGGATCACACGGCCATATAAAATTGGTAATAATACATACGCGTAGTAATAATGTCCACCATAAACAAGATCGAACCAAACATGTGAAATCAAACACGACACTGACACAACTAATATGAAATAAAACCATTCTATTTTTGGTGGAGAGCGAAAAATGTCTACTGTAGAGTACGGTATTCGTTGAGTAACCGTGTGTAGGGTGACGGTTGTCATGCACGCATGGTTTGGGTTTAACACGGGTCAAGTTGTAAAACCCTGGGAAAAAAATGATTTTGACAAGATAATTTAGAAACTGATATTAAGAATTATTCATAACGAAATGTATTCCATATGTACCCATATTTTTTTTTCTTAATTACTGATTACACACGAATATTACAGAAAAAATAATTTGCTATATTATCTATATTTGTGCCTTTTATTTGTCTTGAATCGTGACTGAAAGGAGCTGGATGAAATTACAAACTATGTAGTGTGTTCGATAACTCATGTATGAACAACAATTTTAATAAATATGATTTTACTTGGTAAAATTACTGTATTTTTCTACATAAAAACAAAAGAATTTCACAATGTCTTTATTATCATAGCGTTGTTGGTAATAGTTGAAAATGATACATCCATGTGAACCTGCTTATGTACACATCTAACTGCGTCATCGCTAAGTTTCCTTGGTGGACCACGAGCTCTGTTCCTTGTTTGCACGTTATCATGTTTACACAATCGCAGACATTATTTGTAAGGGTGCCCTTTGAAATGGCACATTTGCTCGATGTTTTAGCGAGTATTCCGCGGGTATATGGCTTGTTCTCACATCAGCATAATTTTCTTCGAGTTCACTCATCGCTTTCCCACATGCACTTCTCGTTCTTTGCTGCTAGCTTTTTTTGCACTCTAATATGTTGTTGTTTTTGTCTTTCTAAACATCGAGTTCATTTTTGACATTCAACGAGATCGCTTGAATTTTGAATTTTATGACGGTTCGAATTTATCCACTTTTACAGTGATCAACATTGCGTTCGAGTAGAGTTACTAGTAATTACAAGCCTGATTTACATTTTTCTTGCGGTGTTTTTCGTCAATGTATTAAATATAAGTGCTTTGGGAAATAACATAATTATATTGCGCGAGTGAAAGAGTTTGGTGAGACTGTCACAACACGTTTTATTTATTTCCAACGCGCGTGGTCGGCGCCTCTGATTGAGTTTATTTTGTATTTTTGTTTTCAAAATGTATCACTTGCTGCGTTTTTTTGTTTTCCTCAACAAAATAACTGTTCCGAGATCTCTTGCATTTTTCGTCCGGCTGCTGCCAATCCAATAATTCGTCGCCGCATGTACTCAGACAAGCGATTAATCATCACAGTCATTATACTAGTAGTTTAAGTCCAATTGATTTGTAGAAATTCAGCTATGCGATAATTATATGTGCAGTTTTGTTTTGCGCACCCAGACACGAGCAAAAGTTAACCAATAGATTGTCTGAACTACAGCATTCGTATTACTTATGCAAATTGAGTAAGGGTCATAGTGTGAGTTGCGTCGCAACACAGTCCCTCTATCAGAGGGACTGTGGTCGCAAATAACAAAGTGTCAAATTATTTTGAGCGCCGTTTGGAATAAACTTAGTCAAAATCACACACAGAAACACACACACAACACACAAATACTAGTACTCAATACATATCGCGATTGACCATATATAGCTGCTTGAACTACACACACAAGGACGTAAATATGTAAATACAGGTCACAGTTCGACTTGCGTAGCAAACGTTACAATGTGTCAAGTGATTTGAAGGCGTCTTTGTTGCAAAACAGAGAAGCAATAGGCGTTGTGTTTTGAATCGTCATTAAAACCTAAATTTATTACGAATAAAAACTTAAGTTTATACATACAATGTACGATCATTGTTACTCCAGTGGTCGGTTGGCAAGCGGACGATGTTTCTGAAGCCAGCCATAGCAGGAGCAAGCGAGCGAGCAAGCGAACAAAAACGAGCGAGCGAGCGAACAAAAGTGAGCGAGCGAACAAAAGCGAACACGAGCGAGCGGAAAAAAACGGTCGGTTTCCGGTCAGAAAGCAGCGAGCGGTCGGAAATTAAGCGATAAGCGGTCGGAAAAAAAGCTATAAAAGCGGGAGGTTGGGCGGAATGAGTACTGTATCAGTGTAACATTCATGGAAAAAATTAATTATGTAAATTAGGTAATTAATATCCACAATTATTTACCCTAAAACTAATCAGGTCTCTGCATAGTCCTAGAGGATCTATGTAGCAAGTCTCATTGAAATATGATGATCAGTACTTGAGTTATCAGGCAAAAAGCTGAAAATTAACTAATTATGCTAATAAGGTAATTAATATGCACAAATATTTACCCCAAAACTAATCAGGTCTCTGCACAATCCTTAAGTAACTATGTACCAAGTTTCATTGAAATGTGATGATTACTACTTGAAATATCGAAAGCTGAAAATTAATTAATTATGCAAATTATGTAATTAATATGTACTGATATTACCCTGAAAACTATCAGGTCTGTGCAGCGTCATATGACATCTACATGTATGTACCAAGTTTCATTGAAATGTGATGATTACTACTTGAAATATCAAAAGCTGAAAATTAATTAATTATGCAAATTAGGTAATTAATATGTACTGATATTACACTAAACTGTGCAGTGTCCTATGATATCTATGTACCAAGTTTTATTGAAATGTGATGATTAGTATCAGTGGAAAAGCCAATCATTATGCAAATTAGGCAATTAATATTGCACAGATTTTTACCCAAAACTAATCAAATCAAATTTGTTCAGAGCATCTATGTGCCAAAATCCAATGAGTGGTTCTTTAGACATCAGTGGAACAATCATGGAACAACTAAAAATCAGCTAATTATCATGCAAATTAGGTAATTAATATGCATGGACTTTACCAAAACCTAATCAAATCTGCGCATTGGCCCAGAGCATCTGTGCACCAAGTTTCATCAAAAATCAATGTATGATTCTTGAGATATTAGTGGAACAGACACACACACACACACACACAGACACACTAACTGCAAAGACTCCCTTTTTGTGCTTTGCACACGGGAGTCAAAAAATACACCCAGTGAACAAGTAACACATCGCCAACTTAGGCTGCTTTTTTCATGACAATCCATGGAGACTTTGTGTTAAGCCCTATAAAGTACGAAATGTACCACACCACGCTATTCATTAATTGGATACTTTTAACACTGCATAACTTATCTTATATTACAGTGTATATGTAAATAATATGGTGATCCAAATGGGAATTTTGTAATTATATATTATTAATTTAGTAATCCATAATTTAACTAATATTATTAGTGATCTAGCACCCAAAACAATAGTACCATACAATCTTCATTTGAAGATGCATCCCTAATAATAAAAGTCACACCAATTCTTTTTGAATAATTGAGAACCAAAATTTCATCATTTCTCATATGTGTAGATGCTCTAATAGAAGCCACATTCCCTCTGTTGCATTGTACAATTTTAATAGAAGCCGTGGTTTCTAATACAGATTTTACAGTATTTACTGATTGGTAAAAACCCATACCTACATTTTCTCTAAAACGCATCTGCACTAGTTCTAGCATTCAGCAATTTTCCTTTACAAAACTAAAATTGAACATGTTCCAGGTCATTGACATCACATTTAAACAGTTTTTTTACATTGAATGCAGGAGCACATAGAACATGAATATACAAATGTAATATCATCACTGAATGTAAGCAACCACACAGCACAAAATGTTTTTCTTGGCATTTTTGGCCAAAAACTTGTATTTATTAGTACTCTCTCTCTTAATTTTTGTTGCTCCCACTGGAACATAAGGTTAACACAAGACCCCTCCACTCAACACGGTTTTTAGCCTTGGTTTCAGTCTCCCCCATGTTAAACTCATTTCCCTGAGTTCTTGCTCAAAGGTTCTCCGCCAGGTGTTCTTCGCCCTGCCCCTTGGTCGTTTTCCTTGTGGTGTCCAGCGGAGAGCTATCTTGGTGTTGTATGAATCGGGCATTCTGAGAACATGCCTAAGCCATCTGAGTCTTCTAAGCCTTATTTATGCAGGTGGCTCCAGTTCTTTTGAGGAGGTCCAAGGTGGATATTCGGCAGGGCCAGACAACTTTGCAGATGCGCCTGAGGCAGTTATGGTGAAAACTTGATAGCTTTTTCATGTCAACCTTGGTGACCCTCCAGCTTTCGCTCCCATACAGTAAAATGGATTTTACATTGCTGTTATAAATTTTGACTTTAGTGCTGATGTTATACTGGCTGGATTTCCATATGAGCCACAACCTTTGAAATGCAGATCTTGCTTTGGCTAGTCTGCTTTTAATGGACTTTTGTGTGGGGGTTCTCATTGCTCACAACTGCAACTATTAGTACTAGATACATAATAATATCCTGAAAATAATGCAAGCAATTTACTCAGGCATTGTCTTCCACTCCAAGTAGGTTGATACAATCACTGTATGCATACTTTGTAATACATATTCCCATGATAATTTAATTCTAAATACATAATTACCCGATAGTCGTCTTTTGAAATAGAATTTTTAAATAAATATTAGGTATATGATTTATTGTACATGTACAAATTTAGCCACTGATATTTTTAGACTGCCAAAATATAGGTACATGTACAATTGTCTTCATCTTTATTAATCAGCATATAAATTGTAAACAATCTGCACTTCATCATTTAAGTTAAACATTTGGCAGATTTGTAAATACTTTCTAAAATCGCTCTGTCAATTTTGAATGAAATGGACATAATCAAAGTTTATGAAAAAAAAATAATAGTTCTGTTAATATTTTGTGAAAGTTGACATTGGTGTTCAAAGGATTCGTCTTATTTTCCATTTAAATTTACTCTTTCTGCCAATTATTAGGAATACACCTATGATGTGTTTATATGGTTTATATGATTGTGGCCAAACAAGAGTTGAAGAGCCAAAGTTAGACCTGGTTTGTTGACAGCTGAGATGGAACAGCAGCCTTGATCATTAATTTATTTAGATGGGTAGTTTCATGTCTAGGGTCATGTTGGGGTTTAGTTCTATCAGAGTCCAACCCTGATGGTTTGTCAGTCTAATGCACAGCCATTTTATAGCAGGATCCACAGCACAGTACATGCAAATGTGTAAAGTTGCAGTTTCCAGCGAAGGCTACAATAAAGTAAGTTTTCCAAAAATGTTGTCATGTGACTGATCATGCGTGTCTAAATTAAAATAATGAAATAACATCCTCATACATTACGCATCAATTTGAACGAAATAACATCCTCATACATTACGCATCAATTTGAACGAAATAACATCCTCATACATTACGCATCAATTTGAACGAAATAACATCCTCATACATTACGCATCAATTTGAATGAAATAACATCCTCATACATTACGCATCAATTTGAATGAAATAACATCCTCATACATTACGCATCAATTTGAATGAAATAACATCCTCATACATTACGCATCAATTTGAATGAAATAACATCCTCATACATTACGCATCAATTTGAATGAAATAACATCCTCATACATTATGCATCAATTTGAATGAAATAACATCCTCATACATTACGCATCAATTTGAATGAAATAACATCCTCATACATTACGCATCAATTTGAATGAAATAACATTCTCATACATTACGCATCAATTTGAATGAAATAACATCCTCATACATTACACATCAATTTGAATGAAATAACATCCTCATACATTACGCATCAATTTGAATGGAATAACATCCTCATACATTACGCATCAATTTGAATGAAATAACATCCTCATACATTACACATCAATTTGAATGGAATAACATCCTCATACATTACGCATCAATTTGAATAAAATAACATCCTCATACATTACGCATCAATTTGAATGGAATAACATCCTCATACATTACGCATCAATTTGAATGAAATAACATCCTCATACATTACGCATCAATTTGAATGGAATAACATCCTCATACATTACGCATCAATTTGAATGGAATAACATCCTCATACATTACGCATCAATTTGAATGAAATAACATCCTCATACATTACGCATCAATTTGAATGGAATAACATCCTCATACATTACGCATCAATTTGAATGGAATAACATCTTCATACATTACGCATCAATTTGAATGGAATAACATCCTCATACATTACGCATCAATTTGAATGAAATAACATCCTCATACATTACGCATCAATTTGAATGAAATAACATCCTCATACATTACGCATCAATTTGAATGAAATAACATCCTCATACATTACGCATCAATTTGAATGAAATAACATCCTCATACATTACGCATCAATTTGAATGAAATAACATCCTCATACATTACGCATCAATTTGAATGAAATAACATCCTCATACATTACGCATCAATTTGAATGAAATAACATCCTCATACATTACGCATCAATTTGAATGAAATAACATCCTCATACATTACGCATCAATTTGAATGAAATAACATCCTCATACATTACGCATCAATTTGAATGGAATAACATCCTCATACATTACGCATCAATTTGAATGGAATAACATCCTCATACATTACGCATCAATTTGAATGAAATAACATCCTCATACATTACGCATCAATTTGAATGAAATAACATCCTCATACATTATGCATCAATTTGAATGAAATAACATCCTCATACATTACGCATCAATTTGAATGAAATAACATTCTCATACATTACGCATCAATTTGAATGGAATAACATCCTCATACATTACGCATCAATTTGAATGAAATAACATCCTCATACATTACACATCAATTTGAATGAAATAACATCCTCATACATTACGCATCAATTTGAATGAAATAACATCCTCATACATTACGCATCAATTTGAATGAAATAACATCCTCATACATTACGCATCAATTTGAATGAAATAACATCCTCATACATTACGCATCAATTTGAATGAAATAACATTCTCATACATTATGCATCAATTTGAATGAAATAACATCCTCATACATTACGCATCAATTTGAATGAAATAACATCCTCATACATTACGCATCAATTTGAATGAAATAACATTCTCATACATTACGCATCAATTTGAATGGAATAACATCCTCATACATTACGCATCAATTTGAATGAAATAACATCCTCATACATTACGCATCAATTTGAATGAAATAACATCCTCATACATTATGCATCAATTTGAATGAAATAACATCCTCATACATTACGCATCAATTTGAATGAAATAACATCCTCATACATTACGCATCAATTTGAATGAAATAACATTCTCATACATTACGCATCAATTTGAATGGAATAACATCCTCATACATTACGCATCAATTTGAATGAAATAACATCCTCATACATTACACATCAATTTGAATGAAATAACATCCTCATACATTACGCATCAATTTGAATGAAATAACATCCTCATACATTACGCATCAATTTGAATGGAATAACATCCTCATACATTACGCATCAATTTGAATGGAATAACATCCTCATACATTACGCATCAATTTGAATGAAATAACATCCTCATACATTACGCATCAATTTGAATGGAATAACATCCTCATACATTACGCATCAATTTGAATGGAATAACATCCTCATACATTACGCATCAATTTGAATGGAATAACATCCTCATACATTACGCATCAATTTGAATGAAATAATTTGAGCAGAAATTGTTATGTCTTTCTTTAAAAACCATACAGTACAGTTCTCGCGGAAGCTTTGGCTTTTGTGGCATCATTGTCGCCTACGCATGGCTTCATTGTCGCCTCAGCATCACATCGTTGTGGCATCAGCTTCGCGTCATTGAAAATTGAAGCTATGTTCGCCTCGCTATTTTGTGGCATCATCGTGGCCTCAGCTTCGCAGTCTCATGGCATCAACATGGCATCAGCTTCAACTTATTGTGACATGAGTATGACCTCATTATTTGCACGCAGAAGGGCAGTAGACAAAAACATGTACAGAAGTTCGATATGTAATCGATTTGAAATTCAAGGCGAATAAAATAATATGATCAAGAGTAAAATGACATTTTAAAAAGATATCTTGTTTAATTATTTTAGTGTTGCGAGTATTGGGCACCAAAAACGAAGTACATTACAATCGGCAAGGTGACGAGTTCCATATTGACTAGAAGTAAAATCGTGATAAATTCAAATCACACGATGCAATCGTCGTTCTGATACAACACAATATTTGCTGTATACGAAGTGAAACTGTTCTTGTTATAAATTTACCTTTTTTCGCTCATTTTATTTGCTGCTAGAAGAGCAGATTCAGATTCCTCATTTCGGTGGTATTTTTCTGTGTTTCGTTTAGTTTTAGCCGAGTCCGACCCCATGCCCGGACTACTAAAACATGCAATACACGCGTATGCCGCCTGGAGCGTTGGCGTCGTCGCCAGTCATCTTGATACAAAGTTCCAAAACAAGTGCGTACATTTTCAACGTATGATTGGATGGTTGTAGTGGCGTCGGTCTGGTAAAATTTGACAACCAATTCTCAAAATTAAGTCACGATCAATGATCTGAGCTCGATCTATATGTACTTTAAAAGTATTCTCACAAACATATTTTCGAATGAAAACGAGCCACATGCCCTGTAAAAAATCGAATAGCGCTTGACATGAAGAAATAATTTATTGGGCTTCAGAAAAAAAACGTGTCCATTTAGTGTGGCCGTAAATATTTGATGACCAGCCGATGAACAATTTGAAAATCATGATTCACACGGAAGTCCTTCGATACTGAAAATTATCGACCCCAGTCTGGTTTACCTTATTTCCCAACTTGCAAAACTGATTTGTATCTCACCCCTGTTTTTTTTCTTTGTTTTTTTGAACTGAGGTAAAATCACATCCGTTTGTCAAAATATACCGATGTTTTTCAGTGAATAATTGCGAAGCCTGTCACAGCACAAACAAAACTTTGTGAATCGACGATGGAGATTGGATGGTACGACGACCCTTCAATTTGCGTTAAATTATGTTTTGTTACAACATCATTGATTGGCTGAAAGTCACCTGATCGGAGCACGACCTGGGTCACAGAATCATATTTGTCCGTCTTATCAACAGGACTTTGCGAAAAAACCACACCCACATTTTCAACCATTTTAGCGCGGAAGTTGCCAACAAATGTCGAAAACTTGTGAATTTTATGAATTCGAATAAAATAAAGCTAGCGATTCGTAAGACTGGTTAATAATATATCCCCCGATGCTCTTCGATTTTTTTTTATTTCAAGGTGAGAAATGGATACTAGTAGTTGAAGTTCCATCGATTTCAAGGCGACTATTTAACCGCGACAACTCTACGCTCTGTTGTAGTTTCGCGAGGTAAAACAAAAATACAATAAATAGTACTTGTTTAATTATTTGGTTGTACAGCCCGCAAATTACGGGACATGATCCCCATGAATTGCGATAAATAAATGCTGATTGTGTTGAATGACGGACGTCGGGACCATTTGGAGAAACAAATTACGGTCGGTAGACATTTCAAACAAATGAAATTATTAACGAAAGACGAGATTTTTCTAGGTATTTACGATCATACCAAATATATACAAAATTGACAAATACACAAAGAGGTGTAATAGTAGGTCATTTTTATTTTAGCCTTAGAAATATTTTCTGTCACTCAGTCCACGTCCATGCGTGGGAATTCTATTTAGCTTCATGGTCCTTCGGCTTGTCTTCTGCTTGGGGGGAAACAACAATAATTATACAAATCGTAAACTCAACACAATCAGGAAAAGAAACCCAGACAACCATGTTGTACTTCTGTTGAATACATTTTGTAGCAGTGCGTCACGTCGGAATATTGTCTAAAATAAAATATTCAATCCCAGCCAAATCTAGGTCAAAGGGTCAGATTGCGTGCATATAATTATAGATAGTTAAAACAAAAAGTATTTGAACTTTTGACGGTTGTTCAACATCTATGCACGGTTATCTATGAAAACCAGAAAATTGTTAGTAGTCTGAATTTTTGCACGGTCGAAAATAAAACGGAAACTGACCGGTCAAAAGTGGAAGCGGTCAAGAGGTTTGGGGGGAAATGAGTACAGTACATTATCGCCATAATGAGGCCACAATGAAGCGAAGCGATAATCGCCTAACTTTTTAATGTCGCGACATTGAAGCGATGCTGAAGCCATAACAATGCCATAATGATGCGATGCTGAAGCGAAGGTGAAGCTGCAGTGAAGCCAAAGCTTCCGCGAGAACTGTACTGTATTTGCTCTGTTACCCCTGTAGTGTGTGCATGCACTTAAGTAAATGACAAAGATGTGTCCATTGGTAAATTAAGTCATATTTTAATGATCAAGTATACAATACATGCAACTGGGTGTATGTGCATTTCTATTGAAGATGAACCTCAAAAAAACAAAAGAAATATGGTTCAAGATTCATTAACTAAACGTAATTACTGAACTTGAATCAATCAAAGTAAATCAGCACCCAAGTGCGTTGATTTGACCTCTTAGTGGGTATCATGCTAGCACAAGAAACGTGGAAAGATTATTTACATTCTCAAGCATGAATTGCATGGATTATATTTTAAGGGTTAAAGTACTTGATATAAGAAGTACACCCAAAAAAGCATAATTTGGTCAGTTGGTATAGAACTACAATGTACAGATGAGTTATTCTTTTTAGGTACACATGTACACTGTAGTACTGTAGCATATTATAATTTATGTAAACTGTATTTATTGTACCGTTATGTTGGATTATTAAAATAAATACGTAATTTTGATCATAGACATAACTACCATTTATGTAAGAGCATTGACTAAGAATAGAGCGAATATTTCATTTACCTGTATGTTTATGTCCACATAACAAACAAAATCATTCAGGACATGTCATTTTTGAAATATTGAAATGTCCTTCAGTGATGATGCATTGGGTGTCGTGGGTGATTTAATGACCGAGGTGTCATTTTTGTAGGAGGTTACTAATGAGGAGATGGGTTTTACACACAGTAATATAAAACGTGGGAGAGACATGGAGATGGAACAAAATTTTACTACAGTACTAAACTTACTAAACTTTTTACCATTTCTCACATAAATGATTATTTTGTCGGGACAAAAGCTGATATCTGTCTCAAATATTTGGCCGATAAACATCAAACAGTAATAAACATCACAGTTATCTGTGTGATAAATATTGATTATGAAAAAGGAATAGTTTCTTATGAAATAGAAACCTTACACAAATATACGAGTGAGAATTACAATGAGGAGTTATGAATGCATTATAAAGTTTAACTGGAGGGGAGGGGGGGGGGGCAAACACTGTAGCACTAATCAACACCCACCAAAAATATTCTTTTCTATGGGAATAACAACTACATGTATGCAAAGCTTTATTCAAGATCCAAAACCAAAAAAAAAAAAAAAAAAAAAAAAAAAAAAAGAATCTATAGTTATATGGAAATAACAATTACAGACATTGAAATTTGTTTTGTCTCAAAATCCACATACAGAAAACTAACTCAGAGTCTGCAAAGAATATTCAACAACCACATTAAAGCAGGAGAGTCATCATCTGTACACACGCTGGAATTGAGTCCCAAGCGACGATAACACACGCTAAAATCGCAAAGGCTCATGGGTAGACGATCGTTTGTAAACAATGTTACGCTATGGCCATCTGATGCATGTGCAGATGACAACTCCTCCGCTTTAAGATTGTGACAGGTAGTCCACTTGATATATAACATTATTAGTTTCGAGGAAGACGACCATAAATTGGCTAATTGTTGTACAAGACATGAAGGTAGCAATAACACACCAAGATTTAATTTCTGATTACAGCAATTTTTTTTAGAAATGCATAATACATTGTAATTTTAGCTTAGACGATTTCTGTTGAAGGTTTGTGCTTCAGTTATTATGTAACATTTTTGCTTGATTAGTAGTGCATATTTTTAAATATGTAAATTACAGAGGTGTTTCTATGGTCAAAATAAGTAATATTTTAATAATTTTGGTTTATATGAGCTTCTAAAAGTTCAATTATGATACATTCTGTGTTATTCAGATAATCATTAACTTTAATCCAAGCTATTATTTTCAGTGAGTGGTAATGGTCAGGTAGACATACCAGTCTAGATAAAGTGATAACACCTTAATGATTAAAACCTTACTGACCTGACAAACATGTATAACTCATTTTAAAATGAAACCCAAATATCCACAAGTGTGCTACAGGTATCCATTCAACAAAATTCAAACAAGGGCCCTGGACACAACCACTGTAACCAGGGGCCCTGGACACAACCACTGTAACCAGGGGCCCTGAACACAACCACTGTAACCAGGGGCCCTGGACACAACCACTGTAACCAGGGGCCCTGGACACAACCACTGTAACCAGGGGCCCTGGACACAACCACTGTAACCAGGGCCCTGGACACAACCACTGTAACCAGGGGTGAAAATCATATTTTTTTTTCATCCACATGTTATGTTGAAAATAAAAAGTTAAATTCAGGTTCTGATTGAATATAACCAGGGATCAAAATTAAATAAAGCATGTCCACCTGTCCCAGACATGCAGCATTTAGCTAGAACTCGTAAATATACAAATTACCTATCCCTGTGGATAACAAAATAATGATGGAAAGTTATTGGTAATTTACAAAAAAATTGCTTTCTTGTATGAAATTTTATTTCAATTAATATGTTTTAATTTATCTTGCTACAGACAGATACCAGGTACATCATCACTTGGGACAGGCACTTTTATTCACCAACCGCATGCAGTCCAAATGGTCAGGCAACTTTATTTTTGTAATTTCCACCCCTTATGAGGGAATATGATGGAACACTGTCATTCTCTTTTTACATTACTGTTGATTAGCCCTGTTCTGAATCATGTTGCCATGGTATCCATGAATGATTGGCTGATTTTGTGGGTGATGTTTCATGTCTCAAACTGATTTTGAGCGAGAGAATTGCAAAAAATATTAATTATTATAAAATGATGAATATTTGTAATCAAGAAACATACTTTTAACACAATAAACCATTATTTAAGTACAAGCATACAATTTAATTTAAAATTTCAACATCTCCATCAATTAGTATTTTCAATATGCATATTTCCAACGGTTGAAGGCAGAGTCATAACAAATGCAACCGAGAAATATCCACGAGAAATTTCAATCCTCCTAGGATAATTAATTTGGACATTACGATTTTTCTGATCAGATTATGACACGCTATAAAAGAGATAAAGTTTTTAAGCCATTTAAGACTTTCAAGAGTACCCTGCTATGTCATGAAAATGTACTTAAATTCACAGGAATTTAATTTAATGGATTAAACAGCTGAATTAATAATTAAAAATAATTAAATAGTCTTAACAGTTCATGTACAACATTTGTTCAATCATTACTAAATGTATTTTCTGCAACCATAGAAGCCAAATTAAAATCTGTTATGCAAAGTACAATGACATAATTTTATACTTAATTTAATTTATTACAATTAATATAATTATATTTTAATTGTACAGTGATATATGCAATAGACTATTTGGGGCTAATGATATCAACCAAATGTTTGGCATTCCCATTATGTTATTGCACATAGTCTGTGCAATATGTCCAAATTATCATGTGACCTACATTTACAGTTACATGTAAAGACTCTAGGAATACATGTAGCTCAGACTTCCAGCATAAATTACTAAAGACAATCAAAACATTGAAATGAACCTGCCTTGGAAGTATGTAAATTCCACAGGCCGGAGTATGTTTTTTGAAGAAATGATTTTTGCCAACAAATCAGTAGAAACTGCAACTTTAAATTTTGTTTATGTATTCTCCCAAGTATAATTTTAGACTGTGTTGATATAGCCTTTTTTTTCTTGGTAATTGAGAAATAACAATTTAACACTTACCGGGGGTAAGTCATATTTTTATTAGAATTGTTGATGGGTATTTAACATTAGTACATGAATCTGATTCAAAATTGTGTGTTGGTTTCATTTTGCGTATTCACAAATATTGCAATGAACTATGGTCGCAGCGATCGCAGCTACTAATATGCTGTATCACAATGTATACAAACCAAATGGGAGGGGCCAGCTTTTGACACGCAGGGACATGGGGCCCGGGGAGGGAGCTCATTACCGCATAATACAACGTAATAGCTTTCCAGGTATCTTAAGTGTGCGGTTATATGAAGCCTCTGTTTACACTGCTGCTCGGTAAGAAAAAAAAAATACCGCTGTAGAGACTCATGATGGCGGAGACGAGTTCATTGACAATGATTTAATATTATCATGAATCAACATTATCAAACAAACCTTTGAATGTGGCGTTATTTTGTTGCTGTTATTAGGCGGTCAAGTCTTTGCAGTACGATTTTAATTATAAACACCTTCGAATATTGATCTCTATTATAAGCGGATACATTACTGATCGCCCTAAATGAGGCACAGATCAGCGGTATTTTGTTAATATAGTAAAGATATCTACCTTTGGAGCGACGTCATCTTCTTTCGTCGTTTCAGTTGTCACAGCTTGTGTGATGTCTTCGGCATTATCGGCAGTTTCACCTCCTCTGTGCCTAAGTTCAGTGTCCATAATACAAAACGTACAGCAGACTACACCAAAACACAAGCGATCCGCAGTACATTCACCGCTACCAACCCAAAAAATCCAAAAACTGACCCGGTCAGATATGATACAGCAGATCTATTGAGTTAGCTGAGAATTCTATCAAAATAGACTCCCTAGCTTACCCTATAAATTTACAAGGTCAGTAAATCCTAGAGGTCAAACGCCGTGTTTTGGTCGATAAAAAGATTTTTAAAACATGAATTCACCCCAAAGTTGGAATATATTTATATTTCCTGTTTATAACTGTACTAAATATCATAGTTGCTACGGGTTATATTGCAAACACAATCACTCCAGTCTCACAACGCTAGGAACACCAGGTTATTAAAATGTGACGTCAGTTTAGCATTATTCTCACGACATACGTTGATGGCACTGTTCACAGATGAAAGGACGCTATTTTTGTAGGAAAATTCGAAACAGAATTTGCTAAAATTAACTATGTAACTATGTTACATTCTTGGCCAATAGTGTGGTTAAAAAGACTCGGATCACCATTTTAGGGAAATACACTTTTGCTGTTGAAAATGGTATTAATGTGCTACTAGTCATTTTCAACCTGAGCCCAAAACTTTGGGTTCTAGACCCGGGCGGGACCCGGCCCGGCGGGTACCGTACATCCCGGCCGTACATAGAGCATGGAGCTAAAGATTGTTTTAGCCCCATGCAATAGAACAAACAAACAACGAAATAACAGTAATCGAAATTTTCGCTGAAATATATAAAATATTTAGACCGACTCGGGCCCTCTAAAAATATATATATATATATGTAGTTGTTGTACTTAAACAATTGCAGATTATTCATTATTTTTGACACACACCTCACATGATTCAGAAGTTAAGAAAAGCTATCAAATAATACCTGACTCATGTTTTTACCCGAATACGATGACTGGTTGTAATTTTTCTCAAATTTGTATAATGTTTAACGTTAAAATATGAAGGCCGGTAAATTACACAACGATGTCAGTATTGTGATGGTATGAAATATGCGAGGCTATAGGTTGAGGATAATGCCAGGGGCGGATACAGAATTTTTGTATGGGGGGATCCAAACTTTAAAATCGCCAGACTGTTTATATTATACAAACAAAATTGAATACAAGAACCCACCCCCTAGATCCGCCACTGGATACCATACAATTATGCGATAGGATGATCGATGCGATTGTCGCTTGAAATAATTACTAGTATCATGGTCGAAGCCGCGTTTATCCGATTTGAGATCATGGAAGGCAAAAGTGGGGCTTGCAGTGTTTTTTTAGTTCAAGGATGCCGAGTTGTCGCAATACAATAACATGTATTGGGGAAGAAGGTGACGATTTTTTTTAGCAACGGACATATGGGGATGGAGTAAAGTAGGATAAGTATCATAGATTTCTCCAGAACATTTCGACGTATGGGAGATGATGAAGTATTATGTATTATATACTACAGGGAATTCCGGAATGTAGTGGCGGAAGCGTGAAATTATAAAAAAAAAACTTAGGCAAATTATTGTTGTTTCTTATAAGTGTGATTTCAACGTCAAAGACGGGTCAATTTTCACATCTATGTACGTAACCCCACAATAGTCTCATCACAGTCTCTCTTCCATCGGCGTCTCTTGCATAATATTTGATTTAAGGCAATGTCCATCATTATATACAATGAACAACAAACTAGTTATTTACTACTGTACCTGTATTAGTGTACCCAGAATGATCATCAACGGACGTTCCACTAAACAACACGAACTGTATACACGTATGGACAAAGTATGTGTTCATAGATCTGTAATAGCTAAACAGGTTACATAAAACAGTGAACAACAACAAACTTTGTCTCTCCCTGCATGTCATTTAAGCTCAAACATAAACAACATGCCAATGTTCATAGTTACGGAAACAAAAAAATCAGTCTTCAAATACATTCAACATTTTTCATTAGGCTCATTTATTAATTGATTCAGAATTGAAAACGAAGGTATGTTCTTTACATTATGTGTTTCTAAATTCATGTTGAAAGGTGGACGAAAGACATTTTTAAATTTACTAGAAAATATCCATTGCTTTTCTTTTTATTATTTTCTTTATTTTTCTTGAATAGTACTTTGAACAAGAATTTTCGAAACATTGCACTCTTATAAAACAATCACGTTACAAAAAATGTAACTATTAAAATGTAAACTTTGAAAATCTGTCTATTTTGGGATTTTTTTTTAATTTGGAAGTATGCAAGTGTTGTCTTGGCCAGACGTTATTTCAAATAATAATAAGACCATCAAAAATGAAAATAATACAGTAGATAATATGATACAATATATAGTAGATAATATTCTGTCAATATATTAACTATGCTGTAAGATGATTATTCACATCATCTTTGTCTTCTTTCATAAATTATAAAAATTGAAAACAAATGCTAACATTTAGAATTGACATACGTAAGCGCATGTGAAATATCGTTCATCAATCGAAAATTTCGATGTAACTTCTTACAGTAGCATAGCAGATCACAATCGCGCAGGACATTCCAGTCAATGTAACTACTTGCCTTGTATGTTTACCAACTTTCCGCGTAACTATATCAATTTTTGCACGCTACCTCGCAGTCTTTCAACGTAAATCCTTCCATTTAACATTTTCCACTGTAGCAATACAGGCTTTTCACGTAACCTCATCAATTTTGCCCGAACTTTGCAGACTTTCTACGCAAAGTAACATGGAACTTTGCGGAGTTTTCACGTAAAGTTACTAATTTTGCACGCAAATATGCAGATTTGTTACATTTGTAACTTTTCCAATATGCGCGAAGGTTTGCAGACTTACCACGTAACTATAACACCTTTCACGCAATTCGCAGACTTTCCGCATAACTTTTATCATTTTGCAGTCCCGGCATTAGCAGTAACATGGAGGTGATTTTACCAACATTGTAGGAATTCCACGGAACTTTCCACGTACCGTAACCAATACTGCAGAAAGCTTTGTAAACATCCCATGTTTGTGCGCAACTTTGTTGACGTTTCATGCAATTTTGTAGACTTGCCAACATGATTGCCCGAGGATTTCCAGACTTTCCATGTATCTTTACCAACTGTGCACGCAACTTTTAAGAATTCCATATATTATTTTCCACGTAATTTTATCAGATTTGCACGCAATTTTGCAGACATTCCATGCAACTTTATTAATTTTGCACTCACCCATACTTACGTTCCACCTAACTTTACAATATTTGTACACAATTTTACTGATTTGCCACGTAGCCTGAGTATACTTTCCACAAAGGTTTAACAACTTTTCACGTATTTTTAGCAACTTTATACATAATGAGTGTCACTTACCAAATTGCTCAGAGGGGTGGTCATTCATTTTCCCCAGTGAGCCTTCTTATCCAATGAACAACAAAGATAAATGTCAACACTCTGGAAATGAGGGCGCACAACAATTGACAAAAGTATTTTAAAAGCGAAGTTGCAGACTATTGACAAATAATACAGACTTTCTAATTAAATTTACACCACTTGCCACGCAATTTTGACTTTTTTCACGCACATTTCAAGACTTTCTACATAGCACAGCAGATTTTAAATGTAACCTTAGGAACTTTTTACATATTTACAACAATATTTTCCACATACTTGCAGACACAGTAACCACGTAGTAAGTAATACAGATAATCCATGAAACATCAATTATGCACGAAACTTTGCTGACTTTCAGGTAACCGTACCATTTTCCCCATGGAATATAACAAACTTTCCATGCAACTTTGCAGACTTTCCAGTAATCATTTTACTAACTATACATGTAACTTTACTTTGCAGCCTTCCCATACAACTTGCTCAACCTTATGTATATTCCGCACAACTTTTAACATAAATACACCATATTCGCCCAAAATAAGATATTGAAGATATAGTCACAAAATGAATAAATCTGACAGAGAACCAGCCAAGGTACCTACACACCAAGTATCAAAGAAATTGAGCTGGTAGTTTTCAAAAATAAGTCGAACATAGCATTTTTTTTACCAAAAATAAAGAGTTAAATATATTGTCATGAAATGAACATATCTTGACAGGCAACAACAAGTCGAAAATATCACTTTTTACCACGAATGACAAAAATATTCACCAACATTAGAGAATTAAAGTTATCTACATGAAATGAACAAATCTGAGAGAGGTCTACCCAAGGTACATATACACCAAGTATGTAACCAATCATGCTTGTTTTTTTCAAGAAGAAGTCAAAAAAGTAAAAAATTGACACCGACTGACATCTGATTATCATCAGCATGTTTTCATTTAGTGAACTTATTTCTATGTCTAACAAATTTAACCAAATTGTCATGTATATATTGAAAACTATGCATGCTAGTCACACTAAAACTTGGGCAAGCTTGTATACCAATAGACATATCAAAACTATGACTGGCCATAAATTACTCGAGTTCCTGTAAACACAAAAAGAGTTCATAATGGCGACAATAACAATGACAAACATAACACCTATACTATTCCTTTTCTTTCATCTAATGATATCGATAAAACAAAAATCAATAATTTCATAAATACATGTTTTATTCTAATGATTTATTCAATTTAATTTAATGATCAAGAACTTTAGAAATTGATACAAAGTTTGTAATAGATCGTAAAGCAACACTATAAAAATAAATAAAGCTTCGTTAACATGATTACATTATGTTAATAAAATCTTCTTTTAAAATTAACTGAAGATATTGATAAAAGCTACAACTGGATCAAAATATATAAAAGATATGTAAAAAGTGAGAAAATGTAAAAATTCCTCAGAATGGATTACTGTCAAGGTATGTAAGAAAAAGTTGTTCATACAAGCCTGGTGGGTAGAATTGTGAACCACCTTAAGTAGTTAAATAATAACAGTCAAAAATAACCTGCAATTAAACCAAATTCCTGACACAATATGTATTGTTGTGCATTGACAAAATCGCAGTGCTCTCTACGACAGCCAATGTCATTAAATAAACTTTTTTCTCGAAAAGTGGTTGAACAAAAACAATATTTTATTAATTTATCAATTGAATTACATTTCCAGAAAGTAATTCGAAAAGTCATCGTTTACTTATTTCAAGAGTGGCACAAGTAACTGGCCTTTGCCAGTAGATTTTATAAAAAAAGTTTTATGTCATTATTAATTTTGTGTATGTATTAGCTAAAGCACGGGAATGCATTTTTTAAGTTTTGAAGCAGTATTTATTTATTTTAACCTAAAAAGTTCAATTGATTTTCTTGACATAATAAATAAATAAATAAAAAAAAACTTGGAAAACTCATAGTTGAAAGTCTGTTACAGTCAGTATGGTGTTTATTCTAATGCATTAATGTGTTTGGAAGGCAAAACTTGTAACCTTTCTGAGTAGTCATAGATTTGGATTACCGGTACAATCAGCCATCAAAATAAGATCTCTACCTGATATAATTTTTTTTTTAATCAGAAGATGTGTTGATGAACTGATGAAGTCAAATAAAAAACATGATTCTCTAAACAAACAGGACTGCATCAGGAAGTTGTCATTACAATCAAAATTGCTAACATTATTAAAATCATTGATTTTTTTTAATAAAAGAAAGCTACTCAATTGTAAATATTATTTTTTTATTTTTACATATGTGACAATTCATATCACAAGGACTGGAAGAATGAAATTAAAAATATGGAGTTATTGTACTTAAAAATCTATGTACAAAATGGATTAAATATAGCATAATCTGTCTGTTTTAGAGCATTTTGCCATTGTTTCCTATGACAAGGATATATTTCAATATCTCAAAATTTTAGTCAGTGATAGAGTAAAAAAAATTATATACAATACCTAACAATGTACTTGTTCATTTCTAGAAGTATTCAAAAAATGACAGTTTAGTGGGTTTTTAATGAGCCGCTGCTAAATTTTATGCTTGTTAACATAAACAGATTGACAGTGAATCAAGAAAGTTCACATTCAGGTGATTAATTGTAGACAGATTTTGACACAAAATACTGTCACTGCCATATGCACTAAAATACGCGTAAATGTTGAAAACACACACGCAAGTAGTAATCTACCTCAAAGGTGTCTATGAGCATGTAAACATTTGTAATTGTGAGAACACTCCCTGTGTATAGTTCTGGCAACAGTGTCACTTTAACTATATCGGTAGTCGAGTAATTAATTATCTGAGTATACCTCCATTCTGACTATAATAATGAACCGCAAACAAAAGTGCTCATAACATCACTAATTAGTGTACAGAGGTTTTTCTACAATTTACAACTATGAATATCATAGTACTGATTGTATGTTAAATTTATAACTATTACTTCTGCATTGGTCAAGATTTCCTTCAAAACCTAGTTGGATTAGAGGGTCTAAAAAAAAAAAAGTAGAAGTCACTCTCATGTTTGTCTTTCAATCTTTTCAACAGCTCTCAGCAATGTTTCATCATCAATGTCATCATCAAAACTTGCTTCTTCATCTTTCATTTTTTCCTCCTCTTCTTCCATCTTTTGAAGAGCCTCTAAAAGTTCCTCATCATCCAGGTCGTCATAGAAACCAGGCAAGAATTCAGCGGGGACAGCTTTATCAAGCGTTTTAAAGTTCTTTGCCTTACAGTCTGGGTCATGACATTTCTGATAAAACACGCCTTGATGCAGGTCCACAATCATCCTACACATTTGAAAAATAACAATTCATTGTTAATGACACAGTCCCCGTCCAAAAATTTGGGATCTGACATATCAATTTGATGCTGATGAAGTCATTGAGATTAGATTGAAATTAATAGGAGATGGATTTGTAAAAAAATATGATTTAGTGCTTTTACACGAGAATTGATGTTCATGTTGATGTATCTATTGGTATACTGTCTTTGTACATAATTTAAACAGAAATATTCATTGCATTCATGGAAAAGTAGGCATGGGTATCATGAAAAACAAAATAGCTACCAGTCAGCCATATTAGTTTGAATCACAGAAAAAATATGACATGCAACTATAACCCTAATATGTATGATCATCATACCAACTTTGATTCAAATTGGCCTAGTCATCTCTGAGAAACAGCTCCGGACATGTAAAAATGACGACTTAGCGCTATTACATGAAATTTGGGCATCAATCCGCCATATTGAATCAAATCACAAAAATTATGTTGGTGCAGATGTATCTTTTGGTATACTGTCTTTGTACAAAATTTAAACAAAAACATTCATTGCATTCAAGATAAAGTAGCATGGGTACCATGAAAAACAAGATAGCCACCAGTTGGCCATATTTGTTTGAATCAAGAAAAAAAAATGACGTGCACCTACAACCCAATATGTATGATCATCATACCAACTTTGATCCAAATCGGCCCAGTCATCTCTGAGAAACTTCTGCGGACACGTTTAGGTATCAGAAATAACAAATTTTACATCCAAAATGGCCGCCAGCTGGCCATTTTTGCTCCGATAATAAAGTAAATTGACGTGCATATGTAAGACATTATGTATTGTCTTCATGTAAAGTTTGAATGGGTGTCCGAGATATAGCTGCGGATGTACAAACGAAACGAACGCAAATTAATAGTCCCTCAATAGTGGAGAAAATGCTAAAATATTAGGGATGTACAAACCCATTTGTTTACCTAATCATACTTACCAGAATACCTGTGGAAATACTAAATTTCATTTATTACTTGTTAGGCTTAATTACAGATTACAGCCCCAAACGGAAACCACTAGAGAATATACCCGGGTCCAAAAGAAACACCCTAGGGTAGCATTCTGAGAAAAAGGCCTTGCCTAAGGGGTCACCCCCAGGGCGATCACGCACCCAAGGCCTGTCAGTTTCAATTCCCACAAATATTCCGCTGCGCAACAAAAAGACCCCCTGGGCATATGCCTGGATATGACCTCAACTTCTTTATTTTGTCAAAAGTGGGGGGTGGGCGTTTGCCCAGGCATGGGCTTTTACCCTGATAAATATGATAATAAAACAAATAAGGTACATGTATACCCCATTAGCTGAACAGATAAATACATATTTTTGGTCAATTGAGGTTTTTTTTGTTGTATATATGGAAAATGAACTAGTAATTTCATATAACTAGTAGTGTCTCAAACCTATATTTATACCGGTAATCATATTTGCTCGTTTGAGGCAAGGAGCAGGAAGGCTATGGCTAACTTTTTATCAGCTATGACTAGTAGCAAAAGGTTGATAGCAACTATAATAAGTCCAAATGTATTGAGATTGAGCAGAACTTTGTATAGTTGGTCAGAGAATGTTTTTAAACATTGTAGTACCTGTTACTTACTAATTCCCACTTTTGATGTTGTACTTTTGCGTATATTTCATTTTTGAATTGTATGAGCTGGCTCTTTAATTAAAGAATAATTAAGAATTTCCTGGGAATTACTATCCAACTTCAACTCACATTATGTTATTACTTTTGTGTTGTCTGCCAATATTCGCACACCATCTGTTCTTTACTATATCATAAATTATAAGCTGTCCTTGTGAGAAGTACGTCCACCGTCGGATTTCACCTTTCACTCCACCAGTGTTTATCTGTGTTTTAATGTAGTCGTCTAGTTCTGGATACGGGGAATGCTGAAACCCTTCAACAATAGTGTCATCTATTGGTCAAGAGATGAAATTGTTAGTAATAGTTCAAATATTAAAAATAAATATTTAAAAATTTTAAGTACATTTCCACCGTCGGTAGTGTAATAATAATAACTTTATTGCATCCTTAGAAATACAATGTTTCTATCAGTTAATAGCAATAAAAAATAGTTGTGATACATGTAACTACTACTACAAAAAGAAAGTTAGTTGTTAAAAGGATATATAAAAGCAAGTGCTACATATCAAATGGCATTTTCATTTCTTGATTGAAATGCGTTATGAATATAGTTGCCAATCTTTTTTATTATTACATCATCTTTTGAAGTCATAAAGAAAATAAATTTCTGGAGATCATCCTGTGTTTCTTGTGGAAATGTAATGTCTTGTATGATTTGTTGGCGTATTACTTTATATTGTGGACATTTCATAACAAAGTGCAGTTCATCTTCTATTTTATTCTGTGAACATTGTTTGCAAATTCTATTTTCAGTAGGTATATTTGGTTGCATATGCCTCTCTTTTTCTATTGCTAAATTGTGATTACTAGTTTGAAATTTTGCCATTGAAATTCTTTGTTTCAAATTCAACACATCCAAATATTTTTCAAAATTATAAGAGTCTTTGAATTTTTCATAAGTTCTCAGTTTTGTTTTTTCAGTTATATTTTTTCTCCAGAAATTTATGTATGTATTTGCTGTATATGTTTTGTTAACAAATCATTCTGTTGTTCTGGTGAAAAGTTCATGTTGTTCATCATTTTTTGTATTGAAGAGTACCATTATAAATTGGATTTCTTTTGTTCAAGGTATGCTTGTTTTGTGATATTATTGTCAGAGACAGGTAATTTAATTTAATTCAATTGTGTTTTTTCTGTTATTGTTTTGTCCCATTTGTTGTAATCTTGAATTTCATGGCCCCAGATTTCAGATCCATTCAGTAATATTGGTTGAATACACCTTTTAAAAAGATGGATGAAAGTTCTACAATTTGTTTCTGGTGGTAGAAACTGTTTCAATGCATACATTGTGATCTGGTCCTCAGAAACTGAACTCCAACAGAACTTCTAAAAAAGATTTTCTTGGTATTTATTGTACAACTTAAATTCAAATGACTAATTCCTAAGTCGTAAAATTTAGAACTGGTCACGCTGGGTCCCTCAGGTTGCTGTTTTTTTATGGCACCTGGAGTATTCAATTGGTAAATCCCATGAGCATATTCAATATTCTATTTTGAGTGGTGGTAAGGGAAGTAAGACTGAGCATAGTAAAATTGACAGTAATGGTCCAAATTGCTCTAATAGAATTGTTTTCATTTCATCAATAACATTTGATGTATTAAACTTACCTTTTGGTTTTAGTGGGGATGTACCAGATTCAGTATTTGATACATCAAGTTTTGTTTGTCTTCTTGAAGCATCGCCATGGCAATCTAATATTTGCAATGTACTGGTGTACCTAGTAAGAGACGCTACAAGTGTTCTTTAAACATACATATATTGTATCTCATTAAAATAAACATAAACACCATATTCACTCTTTCCCTTTCCCTCTTTTTCATGACACACAGATTTGTTGTGAAGTAACTGACTGTGCTAATTCACTGACACACTATTGAGGCAACAGAAAATTGTAAATTGATATAGTGATCTTGAAATACGAATATAGTTACATAATGTGTAATTTGGTAAAATGAAATTCATAAAATAAGAGTAAAACCGAAGGGAATCTGAGGCTATAATATTTTTGTTTGTGCCTCAAGTTACCTAATATCAAGCCTCATACAATCTCCCAGCAGTCAACAAACAGATTAAACATTGATTTGGCAGATTTTGACTAAGAGTACCTGTGGATTCAGTCCTGTTAGAGGACACACTGTTAAAACACAAGTAACACTAAAGATTGACTGCACCTATCAGAAGAGACTAACTATATAAACTTACTTCACATTACTGATAATAGAATCAGTAAACATCTGATATTCTAGTGGTAAGCCTTTCTCTTGTTTGGCTTTATATACATTCTGTTTGGATAATTCAAAGATATTTGTCTTGCCTTTCTTTGCACACTTGTAAAGACGAAAATTTCTGTTTTTAGTATAAACACCTGAAATGAAACCATGGCGATGAATTTAGCTGAAGACAAGTCAATTGTAAATTTCCTTATTAGAAAGACCTACATGTGTCTTTACTTGATATGTTTGACATCTTCTGATATTTGTCAGAGAATGTCTTAAATATGCAAAAAAAACAAAAGCAGAATCACATATTTTGACCATCTGAGGACAAACTACATACAGGCATTTTATGCTGACATCATTATTTTTTAAACTGCAGCTCTGTGTGTATGAAAGGAAAGATGGTAACCATATTTCAGTAAGCCTATTGTAAGTGATGTATCTGGTGGAAGTGTTTCTTGAATTAATATTTTTGAAAATCAGAATGAAAAGAGTACATTTAGTTAACTAGTTATGCAAGATTTAGAGCAATTCTTATCTAAAAGATGAGAAGGCATGTTTCAAACAGTCTCCCAAATGACTTAATTACAGGTTTATTCAAATCAATGTGTTAATATAAACTGTACATGTAAATTCAATATATCCTTCCAATGCAGACAGCTATGTTGGACAGTCGATTCGTCTAAAATCACAATCGTTCTAGGTTGATTTTCCTCTATTCCTGTTCACCATTTCTACCAGTAATAAGTCAGAATGTTCAAATATTCTTGTTTAATGCAATGGCAGAAGAGTTCTAAAAGCATGGATTGTTACGTCACAATGTACATATATTTTGCAGTGTATAGCAGGTTGTCAGTGTAGTAAACACGGTTGGCCAAACCTGAGATAGAAACCGACAAAACCTTGCACACAAACGTAAATCGAAATTGGGAACTATGCACAAGATCATATGGCTGATCAAAGGCAATGAGACGAATGTGTATTGGGAATCATGATGCATCAGACTTGCATCATGATTCGTAGAGCATTCACTAACGAATGTGACTTTGGGGGAACCTTGGTTAAACGTCCACAGGTGCTTATGTTCGACCGAATCTTGTTGACACTAAAATAGCACATTAAATTGCAATAATGCCATTATGACAGAAAGATAGCCACACAGCCCTGTCACATTGTTCCAAACTGAAATATGGTCTCTGTAGCAACGTGCAACTATGGTTGAAATACCTCCACTGTTATCAATGCCATTTCAATTAAATAAGTGACAAAATGACAAAAATATTCACCAAAAATAGAGAATTGAAGATATCGTTACAAAATGAACAAATCTGACATAGGTCTACCCAAAGTACCTACATACCAAGTATCAAAGCAATTGAACTTAAAAATACAATTGTTGATGGATGATGAGCGACAATATGAACAGCTTCGCTTTGTCATCTACGATGATAGCGGTTAGCAGAATTTAAAATTTGCAATACTGATCATGTTACTGCACATATATGCAACGTATTATGGGGAATGAACTCCCATATGAAAAAATATCATCACCCTGGAAACTGACCAAATTATATGTCAATTTTTGGAAATGTTCTAACAATATTAGGATTCATATCAATGATAATAAATGACTTTTCATCCCATGTCACTAAGCAACATTTTGAGATCTGAAAAAATTATCTCACCATGGAAACCAGTGTAAAACTCTTGTATCTTGAAAACTTGTTCGATGACCTCCCCCCTCTTTTTTCAATTTCAGCATTTTCATAGTACGAACCCATAATAATGAATGTATGAAAAAAAAGATATTATACAGTCTTTTTGGCTTGAGGGGACTTTGAAGCCGTATTTTACGCATATCTTCAAAAAAAATAACATGCAACTTATACATAGCTACATGTACATGTATATCAAAAAATGTCACTATTTTCCAAAGATTAACAACAAGATTTCCCCAACTATAATATGTCAAAATGAAAATATAATTTACCTTCGTCAACGAACAGAACTCTCTCACTACTTCTGTTGAACACAAACAACTGATTCAGATCTAAATCTGAAAGTAAGTGATCTGTTCTTTGTTTCTTTGGCTTTGATTCTTCAGCAGACTGGTCTTTGGATTCACTCTGATTATTAGTGGCTTTATTCCTTGCAATGTTTGCTATAGCTGTACACACGTGATGTACAAAATTACCTACAAAGACAATAAATCAGTTAGCTTTACAATCCAATTAACAGCTAAAATTTACCATGGCAGGCAATTTTCAACACAAGACTTTCTAGCCGAATATTTCTGCACTTTTTTCTAATATTCTTCAATATTTCTGGTAATGAACCCTAATTTTGGAGTCAACAGATTTTTTTAGTTTTTACTCAAAAATGTTGGCTATTTTTGTCCTAATCTTCTGAAGGAAAGTGTAGACTAAAAACAAGACTATTTTATGAATTCTTGATGAAAAGAGGAAACTACAGGTGAAAAGGTTAACTTAATGTAGAAATAATAATGTAGAAATACATCAGATGAGGTCAATCCACATGCCTGTAGATTAGTTGGTCCACTTTCATTTTTCAATTCCAAAAATAATTATTTTTATCACACTGGCATCTTCTTGCATAAGCCAACCTCATCAAGTTTCCCCCAAAACAGAAATACAAATAAATATTATCAAAGCATTTTCCATGTACCCGGTACTGTAAAATCTGTATTAGAAGCTACAGCTTCCAATACAATAGTACCGGTACATTGCAACATAGGGGAGGCGGCTTCTATTAGAGCATCTACACATATAGTAAACTTTTGTTCTCAATTGTATGAAAAAAAATGGTGTAGTTTTTATTTGGGATGTGTCTTCTAATAAAGTATTTTATGACTTTAAACAATCTATGTGAAAGTTTAGGTCAATATCCATTGAATAGTACACTATACCTTTTTAAAATGAACCTATTGGAGGAGGGGCCCCAAAACAGATCACTATAACAGGTGTTTTTAGAAGTATTTTTGTAAGACAATTGCAGCCATAGAGTGTCACTGCTGACTAAAACATATCAAAGAAAACTCTGGTGTTCTAGAGGCAGTGCATTCACATGAAATAGGAATTATTTAAGAGCTAAGCCAAGAAGCCAGTCGGCTGATAGAGCTTTATGGTATGACATGCACAATGTGAATTTGAATATAATAAATAATCTAATTACTGTGAAATACTTTGCTTGGAATTAATTTTCGCTATAAAATATACCTTTTTCCTATATTTTATATTCAACTTGTCAAAAATCAGTGAAAATAAATTCCATACAAAACAACTGAAAAGTCTTTGCAGCGAAAATTAATTCAGCTAAAATAAAGTATTAAATTACTAGGTAATTAATAAGCATGGATTTCAACACAAAAATAAAGTCAGTGGATAATCACAAAAAAATGTCTCAAGTTGAGTGGAGATACAATGTAGTTACATGTAACAGTTAAAAGTTGCCTAATTTATTGGGCAATTAGTAATTATTATGCATGAATTTAAATTGAAAACTAAGTTGGTATGTTGATTATCCCATCCACTTACGTACTAAATACGTATTTAAATCTAATGAGTGGTTCTTGAAACAGCTAAATATTCACTAATTTATGTAAATTAGGTAAACAATATGCATGAATTTAACCTTACACTTATACATGTATATACAGTCTTTTCTTTCTTTCATAATTTTTTAATAATGGTAAGTTAAGCTTGGAACCTACTATACATGACAGGGCTGTCTGCCATCTTCCTAATCATAATGGCTAAGTAATGCCTATCCAGTGACAACTTAATGAATGTTCTCCAAATTCAAATCTCTAATTTAACGTATCTTTAATGGTGGCTTTACAGTAGTTATCTTTTACCTGTATGATTATTGTCTCTGAAAGCAGAGCCTGGTAACCTGAATATCAGATGTCTGCTAAATTTAATGTTACTTGTTGCATCCAAATCAATGACGTTTCTTCGACTGCACTGAATTCCATATAATTCATGAAGAAAATGACAAACACACTGCAATAAAAGTGAGTCATATATGTTAATTCCTTACTTCATGTGTTGACTTTTCAATAGTACAAATGTACATGTAAAAATGTCTGCAATACTGTTTGGTCGCTGTGCAGATTGTGTTCAGCGCTGTAAACATTGCTTAGTTGTCACAACACACAATTTTGATTAGTGTTTAAATTCACTATCATCCCTGTAACTGGCTTTCAGTATCCCTTCCTATGCAAGTGGATATTTGTGAAGTGAAAACTATTGGTATACGAAAATCTCAAAATAGTAGTAAGTAGCCCTACAATATGGTATCTAGTGAATGCAAAGATAAAAGAACACACTGTTAAGTAAATATTCTTTCATCTTCCAAAAAGACTGACAATTGTATTGTTCACAAATTAGTGAGATGCATCATGGGAAGTACTGTAATTTTTTATTTTTACCTTCAATTTTAGCATAATAATAGATCACTTTCCCGGAAGTCAAAGATACGCAGTTTCTTATTATAGACTAGTACATAAATGTAAACCACAGTCCCAGATAGAGGGACTGTGTGTAAACACAGGTGATATTGTGTTTTTGGGTGTACCACAGTCCCTCTATCACGGACTGTGGGTGTACCAATGAACATCACAAAATTAAAATTCCCTTTTATCGAATATCGACAAACTGACATGTTTGTATTTTCTGCCATGACAAAGCAGGTGTATTGATGCACCCCATTCTCACTACTTCAGGGAAAGTGGTCTGTGTAGTGTGTGATTCCTCCACATTATATGTACACTATACAGGGCTACTAAAGTACTGCACCTGTGTTTCTAGACTGTTGACAGTCCTCAAGCCTAATTTGTTAGTATACTAAATCAGCAAACACTGAAGAAGTGCCGCAGGCATTTCAGCGAAGGCCACAGGCCTGAGGATGTTCACATCTGTATTGTTTCCCATGATACATGTATTAATTATGCATGCAAGCGAATAACGTGACTTGGTTTTAATAATAGGCAGAGCATGGCTTGGTTCAACCACAATCCCTCAACAAACGGTTGAGAAACGCTATTGTCTAAAGGTGTGAAATACACTTTATGTTGATAGATGCTGGTTATGCTATGAATTGTGAGTAAAATTGACATACCACCCTCAAATAGCTGTGCTGTTGTCAGTCTTTTTTTCTCGTTGCAATAGTAAAATACTCAAATTTTCTGATATATTATATTATTAAAGTTTCCATTATTCTGACATTACCACTTGAAATCACAAGAATCTCAGATAAAAGGGAGAAAAAATGTTAAGTCTGAACTAGGTGCTATTCTTAAGATAATTGATTTTCTTCCGAGTGTGTTTTTTTCTATCAACGTCTGATTGGCGTTATGCTCTGGTGGCTATATGGCCATCGATGTATTCTAAACCTTTTTTTGTAATGTCTATGTTATACAGAATGCCCAGTGTACCAATATTATAAATTTCAATACATAATTATTAAAAGAATGTAGCCAATTGTTATTTCCATCATATTTTTGCGGTGAAAAATACAAAATGGCGTCCCATATCATTACAAGGTTTTTTTTTTTTTATGATCGGCAAAAAAGCTCGTTTTTTTTTTCAGCACCTTTCACGAAATGTAACCAAATCAGAGCAAAGTAGGACATGTATATTTCATATTTATGCATTTGTGTACAATTTTGTTGAAATTGAAACGAAAGATCAAAATATCCCGAATTCTTTTCAACATGCTCATTGAGAGACAGTGCTATTTCAAAATGTTGACGCTTGACAAAATGACCGGGTTATGGTGCGAAGCACAACATTTTTAAACCTTTACAGATATGTTGAATGGTACTCAAAAAATTTTTTTTTACATTTTTGCATCTATAGAACAAACATAAACTAACAATATTAAATTGCATACTATTCCATCTAAATTCTTATTCAAAACTTGGGTTGTTTTCAAAGTTAAAATTTGCTATAAGGTGTGAATGTGTGAAGCCATAAAATCATGTGTCTGCTTTTTTCTAATAAATAAGCAGTAGTCCCATTCGACACCAACATCATCAAAATTGACGAAATCTTCATACATTTCCACGAATTTGTTTGGTTATATTCTTGATTATATCGAACGATCAAGAGTCACTTTGCATTGATTAAAACAATAACATTGGGTAGGAGTATAGGCATACTGTATTTGCGCAAAGCATCCCGGGTTAAATGACATCATGATATATGCTAATTTTATGTTGAGAATAAAATTATTTGTAAGACGTCTAGTAAACCCCAGACGTTGTTTTGTCTATTGAATAAACATCCAGCGGAAGCATAACCAGCATAGTGCACAGGGAAGATTTTCGTTTCTCAGCCGTTTGTTGAGGGACTATGGTTCACTACTAGTATTTTTCTGTGTATTTATTTCCAGTACCAAATGACATGCCCACCAAATCTGTGATTGGCTGGTTGCTTCGTGACGTTGCATGAGCTATCAATCATTCTCTGTTGAGTACCAGTTGGAAAACCATGTAATGTCGCGTGAGGCCTTTACAAGTTAACAATCCTTAGGCCTACAGTCTATGCTGAAATGCCTGCGCCATTTTTATGCAAACTTGCTGATTTGTCTACTGTGTTTCTTAAAATACAATATGTTCAGTGTTGTGTACTCATGCTATGAAAGACCAAGGAAGATGCGAAAAGAACTTTATTATTTAGCCGTCATTATATGGACCAAAAACATGACGTCATCGCTCATGTCTAATATTAACCGTAGAGGGTGCAGTAACACTAATGATTTCAATACAATACATTTAGTAAAAGTTGTCCTAAATCCGTGTTCAGTAAAAGTGTGTTATATGGTGTGTTAACTTACCTGTATAAAAATATCAACCATCGCTACACCATCTGATTCAGGGTTTAATTCTATACTGTATTCAAGATCAAAATACAGATGACATGCAGCGCCTAAAAATAGATACAATGTATAGTGACTTGTATGAAAGATCTAATGAAGAATGTCTATGTAAAGGAAAATGTGACCATAATGCTTATCATCCACAGTGCTGCGTGGACATGCTAACCAATAAACTACACCCACAAGGTGATCACAATTGAAGATTATTATCTAGTAGTTAAATACAATGTACATTAAAAGTTATTACTATATTTGCTCTATTGAAAGAGTATCGCCAATAGAAGTAAATACATGTATGAAACAAACTTTGCACCTATTTTATACTGAATTATTTGAATCACAATCCCTGATGATACAAATTATTGGACCATAGACTTAATGAAAGCAAACATGCTACTAATCAAGCCAATATTGTACACACACACACTCACTCACTCACCTTCTGGTATGATCTCATAGAAGTGAGGTGGTTCGATATCTTTCCAATCAAATACTGTGTGTCTGAGTTGTTGATAGGAAGTCACAATGTATCTCCTTTGACCAGATTCATCTACGTCAACAGCAAACACATGCATATCCTGAAAAGAACACACTATACTGTAACCTGCCAAATGTAATGTACAATAATTATTGTTTATGTCAACACATGACATGTGTATATGTGTATACACACACACATGTATATCTTTAGAAATGCCCAGTTAGCTGGCGTAAAAGTGATAATTAAATGTGATAAATTTACTGATTGATATTCACTTTATGGGACAGCCATCTTGAATAGGGCTTAAAGTGACAAGTTGAGAAACATACAAAGGACTGCATACGAGCACCTAATTGCAAGAAGAACATAGTAATATCACTTTCCTGGGTTTTTGAAACCAAAATCGTCATTCAACTCAGGAGCAAATCACAGTCTTAAAGTTAGATGATGATTTCAGTTTTAAATACCCTGGGAAAGTTTTCTGTGTTCTTCGTGTAATTAGGTGTCATAGGTGTCATATGAAGAACAAAAACAACAAAATTTAAATTGGTTTACATCAGTAAAAAACATGGTCTCCGAAAATATTACAAACTTGTCCTCGTCTGTCATACCTCAAAAATTACCACACAGTAAAATAAAAAACATACGAAACAACATCCAACAAAGGTATGTAGAGTTCTGGAAGTTGAGTGTAACAGATGATAATAGAAAACTGAGAACGTATATAAAGTTTAAAGACTCGTACACTTTTGAACCATATTTGCTTTTATGTAATCTGAAACATAAAATCTTATTGACTCGTTTCAGAATAAGCAGTCATGTATTAGAAATTGAGAAGGGTAGACATACCCAACCCAAAATACCTTTAGAAGACAGAATCTGTAAGCAATGTTCCCAGATCAAAATTGAAAATGAAGAACATTTCTTCATGGAATGTCTTAGGTACCAAAAAGAAAGACAAAAGCTATTTAATAATATCAGTATTCCAGAAGAATTGAAAAGTGATAACCAGATATTTAAATATATTATGAGTTCAAGAGAAGACGTACTAATAAGACAAGTTGGTGAATACTTATACAAAATATTTGAAATCGGAAATATCAATAACTGACATTTTACTTTTACTTTAATTTTATATGTATTGTACTTTATTACTAACATTTTATTGCTGTTCAACCAATGGAAATTATTTCTAAGGATGCAATAAATTCATTATTATTATTATGCAGCCCTGTGGTTTGTAGCATTTTCCACACAAAACTGTTGAAACCAACAAATTTTGTTAGCGGTTGACTTAATGTTGCTCAAAGGGAACATTTCGCTATGAAATTTTTTGTAGGAATCTGAAAAATGCATTTTTCAAGTTGTCTTTCTATTTAGTTTCAAGCTGTATTCAAAACTGCTGCCCCAATATAGTAAATACTGTAAAATGACTAATTTTCACTGGGTTTAAATTTCACTGATTTACCATTTCAGGCATATTCAGTGGGTTTTAAATTCACGGTTTTATCATTTAGATAATGGGTTTTATGCTAAGTTTTACATATTCACTGGGTTTTAATTTAGCGCATTTTCCAGTCAGCAAAATAAGCCAAATCCAGTGAATAATTAACCATTTTACAGTACTAGTAATTATGAATTGATCTCTGTTATGGTATTATCACATGTATGCCAGCGGACTGTGGAAATTCCATACCTCCTTGCCAGTAGCAGTGAAATTGAAGGCTTGTTTTTGTCTATGAAATTCCCTCCAAAGTGGACTTGGATCAGTGAGTCTGGAAGCAAATTGAAAATTTTTATTTCATTTTATTATTAACAAAAATAAGACCAGAAAACCCCACAAAAAAACATCTTGCTCAGTAGAGAAGAATTGTTTTATTTTTCCCTCTCACAATTATTATTTGCAGCTGACATCATAAAATCATAAATTACCGGTAGTTACATTGTATAAAGTGAGTGATTATTATGTTTTAAATTCAGGTGATTGATAACACAATCAAATGTGAATAAAACAGACTCAGCGGTGACTTTCTAACAATAATATCATAGCCTTGGCATTGTGTATATTTTTTTCCCTATATCTGGTGCTATTTCAGCACTGAATTCAATAGCATTTCACCATTTACATCTGATCATGTTTCAAAAGCACAGCTTTATTTTATTCCAATATCCTTGTATTCCTAAATTTGTACAAGTAGCTTGGAGGTAAATAACAATAAACTAACATACACACATGTACAAATTTGATACTATGATAAATTATACTACAATACATCAATATTTATTTTAATGCAACATGTATTAGGTAATAATTAAACAATGCTACAATGGGATGGCAATGCCCATCGCAATATGTATATTTTACCACTAGAATGAGCGCTATTTCACCATTTAATCTAGCCCCATTTCACAATTTAATCTAGTACTATTTCACCACTAGATCTAGCCACATTTCATGTTAGTGCTACGGTACTCACACTGACTAATCGCTCTGCATCAATTTCAGCACAACAATGTATACATACCTCCAGAATTGGAAAAAACAGTGAACAAATATAATTTGTGAAACCAAAATATGCAAAGAATTTCGCAATCAAACTTGCAATAGTGACCACCTTTTAAAGAGCATACATGTAGGTATGCCCACAGTGACCACTTTTGGGCAGTCCCAATGCAATTTACATGTAAAGTAACCTGTAAATATATATACCATTTGTCCAATGTGACAAGTGTCCACCTTGTTAGCCCTGGCTTGGCACTTCAAGTATCTTTAATGGATGCTTAACACAGGTTAAACTGTGGCTAATTTCTTATTCAAATAAAAAATTATGTTTACAATTCTATGCATTTTTTGAAAAAAAATATTGAATTCAGAGCATTACCTCGGTCTATATTCAGGTGCAAGAAAATGATGTTTGTAAATTTCTTCTTTCACTTTAAAAATTTCCAGTTTTCCTCTCCATCTTCTTTCTCTTCTATGATAAATAAAAGTTGTCAGAGTGAGGTCATCATAAGGGAATACTGCTGTACATGTATATGCATAAAGGTAGCACAGTGATCATATCTGATGCGTAACAGAGATCATTGCAACCCAGTACTGCCTGAGTGCATACTTTTACAGTACATCTTTTCCTGCATGTAGTAATAATTTAGTGCAATATAACAGCCCAAAATGCCAGCAAAAAGGGTTAAGGGCGGTGGTCCTCGTGCCGCGTCCTGTTTGATAGCAACTTATACAATGCGCGTATAATACATTGTTTGTTTACATGAAAATAGAACACACACAACAACTACCACCTTTTAGTGCCTGCATGATCGGCTGCATTCAGTGTTGTGATTTTATTTCAGTCCTACAGTCTGGCAAAACAAGCATTTCATGAAGGACAAAAATGCTTACAATTATTTTGGATTTTATCTGCGCAAAATATAATGAAAGAAAATCTACAAAAAAATATGTTATCTTCACCAAATTCTAAAGCAATATTAACACAAAACAAGAGCACTCAAATTACATTGTTGAAATGTGGCAAAACCTTAGAACACAAAAGTTTTTTATTTGCAAATTCTGAAATAGAAAAGGTATTCGGTTGTGTAGCAGCTAGCCATCAAAGTTACTTACTGAGGATGACAAATTTTCAATAAATAATTTCCTTTAAATTTTGAAAACTGTTTATTTAAGTTTATTAAATGTATGTGTTGTAAATAAAATTGGGTGAAGTAATCATTAACATCAGAACAATAACAGGGGAGAGTTGTCACCAACATCTACAAAAAGAATCACGCCTTTGGTAGTTTTCTATGGACAGTCCTTAGCATTTTCCACTAACATTGCGATTTCTGTAATGCAGAAAATGACCTTTGTGCGAATTTACACGAAACACATGTGATCAGTGCTATTTTCGGTCTTTGCGAAGCTCAAGCTGAGGTGGAACACGAGTAACCCCCCCCCCCCCCACCCATTTCGATTTTGAGACATGCTCAGAACAGTTACTGCAAAATATCGTCTAAATAGTGTGCATGTTGAACCTAATTGAAAATTATAACAGAAAACTACACTGGTACTGTGGTAGTATGTGCTAAATGAAACTGGTCTGAGATGGAAACACGAGATTCGTTTCGACGCCATTCCTCGACCAGAACACTATCAACAGGATTATGAGAACACTTTCTGGGAATCGCGTGCCCATGCTGTACATCGTTGCCCTCCTAGATGCACAGGAACCTCTTATTGGGGACAATTTACTCACATACTTACCGATACCAGGCGATTCAGTCGCAAAGTGTACATTCAAGAAAACAAACACCACACTCCAGCAATGGCAAATGTAGTAAATGATTGGCTATTAGTAATCACGTTGTAAATGTCAAAGGGCAGGCCAAAGGTCAAAAAAGTGAAAAGTAAAATGAAATTCGAAATTGAAAGTGACATTGAACAATAAATGCAATTTCAAAACCAGTTTAATAGTGGTAATTTACTTCTATAAACACTATTCAAGAAAACAGTTAACTTTACTTAGAAAATAAAGATGTGAAATAAGGAGAAAATGAGCACCAAAAAAAAAATACATGTATTCCTGGGGTTCAAAGGTCATACAATCGGAAGCATGTTTTTACAGTTAATATGTTAAATTTAAAACGAAAACGAATATTGAAATGAAATTTGAATGAAAAATAAAAGTTCTAATAAAAACCCAGATTAAATGGAAAACGAAATTTAAATCAAAAACAAAATTTAAAATGAAAACGAAAGTCAAATCGAAAACGAAATTTAAAATGAAAACGAAAGTCAAATCGAAAACGAAATTTAAAATGAAAACGAAAGCCAAATCGAAAACGAAATTTAAAATGAAAACGAAAGTCCATTTGAAAACGAAATTCAAAATGAAAACAAAAGTCAAATCGTAAACGAAAGTTAAATCGAAAATTAAATTGAAAAAAAAATGAGGTGAAATTGAAATTTTAAAATTGAAATTTAAAAAAAATACAAAAATAAAGCCTAATTATTGAAATCAATGTGGTGAGCCACCTTGGTTGCCGTACTACAGTGACTGTGTAGTGTATTTGTTTTGTCGATTGTTGTCAGTTGTCTGTTTTGTGTTCTTGGAATTTTGTACAAAAATCAACAACGGCTAAATAATTATGTTATTTCCATTATGCAGTATATTGTAGACAGTACTTGTATACTTTGTTATCCAGCATAAATATCAGATTGTTCGGAAGCATGAGATTGTAATGTAAATTTCGTTCATTAATGTTGTAAGATGACACTTTCTCAGGGGCCTTCAGAGTCCCACTGGCATGTTGGCATGTTCCGGCCCGTTTACTTACTTGTTGTCAGTGTCTGAATGTATATTCAAAATAAGACCAAGTGAACGTCAGAATATTAAAAAAATCAGAAACCTAAAAATCAGTTGCCCATGCCGTCGACATCCTCAGCAGCGATATGATTTTACACATCAAAATTGAGAATTGCAGGTGTAGACATATTGCATAGAAATGAACACTAAATACATCTATCCCGGCCAGCAATCGAATCATCAATCTTCATGAGTGACGTAACTGGCATTTTCATCTATTTGCTTCTATTCTATTCTAAAACACTCAAGTGAATGTTGTCAAATTCGCGAGTGTGCATATTTTCGTACAGTGGCGTAAACATTGCTACAATCAAAGACACGCTGAACAGAAAGTCAATTCTGGGCTAGTACCATTGTCAAATTCTGGGGAGTAGAGGACTGATTATATGGGAGACGTCGCAATAAGGAACTATTAAAATTGTTCAAAATCCTTTATTGGAACAGAGCATGTTCTATATTCACCAAAAACCAAAGTTGTTATGTTTCTAGACAAACAACAGACTCGAAACAATAGAAACAGTCTGATCCGAGCGACCTGCATTCTTGAAAAGTCTTATCGCCCTTGTGTTTCCGAGCAAAAAAACATTGAGGCCAAAAACGACCGATTTTTGCCAAATCTTTTATGAATTTTTCATAATTTAGCTAATTCAGTCCAGCGGTTAGATAGGGTAATTATTATAGACAGCTAGAGAACCAAAATTTGGGACTTGAATCGCTCCGGCGACGAAAAATCTGCGAAAATAGTCAAGGGGGTGAGGGACTGCATTTAAAAACATATTTTATATATAGGGTATATAACTATATAAATATCTGGAGACAGAAAGAGTTCATAAACATGCACAGTTTTGAACCTTACCTTGCTGCATTAAATACCAAACAAAGAATTATGTCTAAATTTAGAACAAGTAACCACAATTTAGCAATAGAGAAAGAAAGGCATACCAATTCAAAAACACCCTTTGAAAATAGAATTCAAAAACAATTGAAGATGAATTACACTTTTTACTACTTTTCCCTAAATATTATTTAGACCGCCAAAAAATCCTGACAGATATTGAATTCCCTGCTAAAATCACCAATTCATTCCAGAAACTTGTATACACATCTACTCAAAAATAAAAGACATGATCAAAAATAGCCGTGGTTTCACGGACCCGGCTGTATACCAATGATGTGTATATAATTGACAGACGAAGCAAATACCTTCTCGGACCCAAAACACTGCAAAACCATGGCTAGATCAAAAACATTGGAAATTTTTTATACAGATGCTTCAAAAAAGTTTGTTCATTTGCAGTTGGTTTTTAGTTCCTATATATTTATTGCTAACAACTGATAGAAATGTTTTTTTTTTCTAAAGATGCAATAAATAAAATGTTACTTTTACTATCTTGTGCTATATCTTTGCTGTTGAAAGTAAAAATTTTTAATTGTTTTTAAACACAAATGAAAATATTATTAAAAAGCAAGATCATGTGGCTCCTGTGGATTAAACATCGTTTATAAAAAACAAGCCATGCATGGCACAGTTCCCGTTAGTTATCAAATTTAAGACATATAGTTTTGTTTATAGTAATATAGCTGGAATATAACCATGTCAGGAATATGATTTTTTAACATTAAAATGATTGACATTTGTATCTGATCGTCAAAAAAGTACTTGTCCATATTGAGAGATATTGCTCTGGAACAGCATTCAAAATCAGCCATTTTGAATACATGTATATATATACAACATGATGTATAACGAATATATAAAATTTGAATATAATCAGTCAAAGCATTTAAGAGATATGGCTCTCGAAGCCCAATCATTTAAACAAAATGGCCGCCAGTCAACCATTTTGAATCCAATCTGAAAAATAAAATGACGTGCGTCAGGAACCTGTAATGTCTAATGTATGTACCAAGTTTGAACGAAATCCATCCATAAATGCCAGAAATGCTTGATATTTGATGATTTTTTAGCACAAAAATGACCACCATTCGGTCATTTTGAATAGGATCGTCAAACCAATATATCTGTTTATCTATAACATGATGTATAATGAATATTTAAAATTTGAATATAATCAGACAAAACAAGTCGGAGATACATGTATGGGTCTAGAAGCCCATTCATTAAAACAAAATGGCCGCCAGACACCCATTTTGAATCCGATTTGAAAAAAAAGTGATGTGCATCAGGAACCTGTAATGTCTAATATATGTACCAAGTTTGAACGAAATCCATCCATAAATGCTTGATATTTGATGATTTTTTAGCACAAAAATGGCCACCATTTGGCCATTTTGAATAGGATCGTCAAACCAATATATTTGTCTATCTATGACATGATGTATAATGAATATTTAAAATTTGAACATAATCAGTGAAAGCAAGTCAGAGATATGGCACGAGAACCACATTCATTAAAACAAAATGGCCGCCAGTCGGCCATTTTTAATCTTATCTTAAAAACAAAATTATCCGCATCAAGGTCCCATAATGTCTAATGTACTGTGGAATACTTTATTTTCGCTGGAATTAATTTTCGCTGAAAAGGCTTTTTGGGCGTTTTCCTTGGAATTTATTTTCACTGATTTTTGATGAGTTGAATGTGAAATATAGGAAAAAAAGTATATTCGCTGGATTTTATTTTCACGGAATCATCCTTTCAGCGAAAATAGCGAAAATAAATTCCAAGCGAAAATAAAGTATTCTACAGTATATACCAAGTTTGAACAAAAACCATCTGTAAACAGCCGAGAAATGCTTGATTTTTAGATTTTTTAGCACAAAAATGGCCGCCATTCGGCCATCTTTAATCAGATCGTAAAACAAAATGATTTGCATCAAGGTCCTATAATGTCTAATGTATATACCAAGTTTGAGCAAAATCCATCTGTAAACAGCCGAGAAATGCTTGATTTTGATGATTTTTAGCACAAAAATGGCCGCCATTCGGCCATCTTGAATCAGATCAAGAAACAAAGTGACATGCATATGTATAATATCATGTATGATGTATGTGTGAATGTTGATTGTGATTGGTCCAGGCATTTCTAAGATACAGGTCCGGACGCACACACAGACGCACGCACGGACACACGGAGGTCAAAACATAAGTCCCGTATTTCTATCAGTACAGTAGCAATAAAAGTATAACAAAGTATAATAATAATAATGAAATAATAAAGAAAGAGAAAATATTATAATGTTAAGTATAAAAGTAAAATGTAATGTGTTAAAATTGTTTACTAATACTAATAAGTTTAATAATAATAAAACTAAGACTAATAATAATAAAATTCAAAGCTATCAACTATCTATTCTTTCTTGAAAGGCTTTGTAAATAAACTGTGAAACCTTTTTTATAATTTCACAATCATCTGCACTGAGCAATCGAATAAATGTATTGTGTGCATCATGTGATAGAAAATTAAATTCAGACATAAGTTATTGGCGCAAGTTTCCATATTTTGGACAGATCATGAGAAAGTGAAATTCATCCTCAATCACATTCATGTTGCACTGTTTGCATTTTCTTTCACTTACTGGTGTTTTAGGGTGTGTGTACCTGCCATTTTCAATTTCAAGTTTGTGTGTGCTTGTTCTCAATTTTAGTAATGCATTTCTATGGTTAATGTTTTGTAGTGTCAAATACGGCTCAAAAGAGTACATGTATTTAAATTTGATTTTTGCAAATGTTCTAAGTTTACTATTATTTTTTGAGATTTGTGACTTCCACTGGTTTACATATTTTTGTTTTATATTTTCTTCAATGTTATTTATAATCTTATGAATGTTTCTTTTTGGAATACCTGTTGTAAAATTTACTAATGATGTGTAATAATTATCTTTTAATATTTTATTTACTGATGATAACCATGTATGTTCAGTTGCTGTGATTTTCGTTGTTCATAGTATGCTTGTTTTGTAAGGTTATCCTCTGGCATATCTTTTAGTCTTAACCAGTATTTTATTAGCATTTTTTTAATATCTATTAATAGTGGTAGTTTGCATATTTCGCTTCTACATGTAGCGTTTCTTGTATATCTGTTCAAACAAAGTGTTCTCTTACAAAATTTTAAGTGCGTTTTTTCAATTGGACATTTCTCCCATTTTCCAAAATGTCTGATCCCCAGACATCTGCACCATAGAGTAAAAAGGGTTTAATGTTTGAATGAAATAATTTCAAGAAGAGTTTGATGTCAGTGTTCCCTTCCAATGTTTTGTTCAGTATAAACATAGCTTTGCCTGCTTTCTCTTCTAATGTTTTCTTCGCTTCTATAAAATTTCCAGATGATGAGATTATTATCCCAAGATAAGTATAACTTGTCGAACAGCTAATAATCGTATTTTTGTAATAGAAGTATTCAGATGTTTTTTAATGATTTATTCCTAAAAATTAAGATTTTGTTTTGACGGCGCTGATAACAGGTTTCGGACACAATATACTAAACTACCGTAGATTTGTTCAGAACAATACTTACAATTTCCTTTCCTGCGCTAAGGTCAGTCGTGGCGGCGATAGTGCCTCCATCGTACCCGAGTTACACAGTATAACGAAGACAAACACGAATACACAGAATTCATAAATTTAATATTTCCCTCCAGCTGCCTTGTAATGCCAGGGGTCAACAATTGGTACATTCGCGGTCAAAATATAGTACACCTAACACCTAATTCGACATGTATGCACTGAACGAAAGAATTAAGAAATAAAAACATTGTATATGTATAAGACATATAGATATTATTTGTAACTCAATAGAAGCAGTTTTGGTTGTGGCTGTTCAGTGACAGTTTACTACTAGTATTGTATCTAGTATCAATCCGCTAAAACTACGATCTTCACCCGGAAGTAAAATGTGTTGAACCTTTTCGGAAAGTGGATGAAGTAAAATGCGTGCAAGGCGAATGTTGTCAAACTTTTTGTTTACGACTGGCTCTGGTAAGTTTGTAATTAACAATTGTATGATTTAGAACTGATCACGAGTACATTGAAGAAACTGGCTAAAGACAATCTCCGTATGGATTTTCTGTCGCTATAATCACGAATACAACCGAACTCGGCCAGATTTCAACTCGGCCAGGAAAAAAATGCACAACTCGGCCAGTCGCCAACTCCCGTGACTATTTTGTTGTCGATTTCAACAACGCAAGTTTACAAACACACACACACAAACGCTACTGGTTCTCCGACATGTTGTTGATTTCAACATTGGCTGAACATTGTCGATTTCAGTGACGCAAATTTTCTTTTCAAAGGAAAAACACAGACATTACATCGAATCACAGACATCACATCGGCGACCGTCTATTTTTTTTACATTTTACTGTGATATGACAAAAGACACAGCGCTGGCTGTTTCGTCACTGAAATCGACAACCCTTTTTTTTATTAACAAAGCACGATAGGCATCACTGAAATCGACACCCTTTGACGCCCGTACATTTTTTATATTTTGTTGTGATATGACTCTGACAGTCTGTAATACAGCGCTCGCTGTTGCATCATTGACACCCTTATGCACATATGCTGGCCGAGTACGGTCACTGGCCGTGATCGGTCACTGGCCGAGTAGAAATCTGGCCGAGTTCGGTGGTCACCATAATCACGATGCCCCATGCATGTTGTCCATGTTGTTTGTTGTTGACGCGTCGATGCAAATGATTTTATTATTGTGTATTTGAACTGCAAATATACTTGACCCTACAATATCATGAAAAGTGATTACGTCTAATAAAAGCAAAAAAATGTAATTATGAGTACCGGTATTACCATTAGGATGTACGAGCTTGCTTCCATGGAAACAGTGACTTTCTATTGTTTCCATCAGTCTAAGCAGGGCGGTAGGCAAAAGTGTAAGATAAGCCAGGATTAAAGAAAAATTTTAAATGTTGACGATTTATTTAAATAATGACAATAAAATGCATTTACTTTGAATAAGTATGTCTGAATGTACTTTATATATGTACACAATTCTGGCTGTACCATTGGCTCATATTACTTAATTCTACATATATAAAATGCATTGTATCATTCGAGCCGTAAGTTATGAATTAGCGACATACATGTAAGAAGTATTGAACAGCTCCACCATCGGCCATTTTTTCGTTTTGGCAAATATCCAAAAGGAACGATTTCGTTTTTAGCTTCACGCTTGAGTGCACATTTCTCGTTTCCTTGGTTTTGGCCATAAAATATTTAGCAAAACTATAATATAGACGGGGTATGACACAGTGTGTTCCATTTTCGGACACGCTGTGTACCAGAATTCTCGTTCAAGAACATTATTTATGGTGTTCGTACATGTAGTTGACAGTCAAGTGCCAAATAACCACATCATCATTATTTTAGTGTAAAATAGTACGTAATTGCGATGGTTTTGAAATTTGTTATGAATACAGAAATACATATTGAAAATTTTTGCTTGATCGAGCTTATTTTTTGAGTTATCACACCCTGACGCTGACTGTTCAAAATCAGAGTCATCCGAAAAGTTGGTTGTCAACAGCACATCAGTAGCTGCAGTATTGCGAGGGTATATCATTGTTTTATTGCCGGTAAGATTATTTCGCCCGTCTCGAACTAATTTTAAATATGCACAGAACGGCAGCTATGCATCTAGTGACAGCGATGCATCATGAGTGACTGCACAACAGCGATTATTAAAGTTTCTGCATTTCACAGCAAACATTTGATATTAAGCCCAGATACATGTGAGTGAGTTATGTTTTTTAATGATTGAATATGGTGTGTACTATGTTTTATAAAAGGCATACATGCATAATATTGCAAAACAGTGGTACATGTATGAGCATTGGATGAAAAATTGCAGGTCACGTGTTCTATATGGCTAACACCTATTGGTCAGCTTGAGTCTTGTCATACCCAGTCTATTATTATGAAAAGCGGGGGTGAAAGCGTCCTACATTCAAACGTTTTTAAAAAGCACGCTTCCATGTCTTGTATGTGCTAGACGTACGACAAGACGCAAAAACAATACATGTACGAGTTCGAGTCAAAACATTTTCACCACTGACGGTAATGCTCGTAGTACTGTTTTATCATTTCTAGAATGTTACTAATAAATTATTTTATCCAAGAAGAAAAATATTCATGTATTATCTCTAGTATTGTATTAACCCAGGCACTTTTACCTATTGCTCTTGGTCTAAGCTGATCATTTATTTATTTATTATTTACAAACCAGACACTTTGCGATGGGCGCTTTTTTAACAAATCCAAAAATCACTCTGGATAATTTTGTTCACTTTGTGTATGTACTATATTTGCATTTGAAGTTTTGAAAATTGTTACTATAATTTATTGAAATCAGAAAATCGGGAACAACGGTTTTGAGAAGTCGTCGAGCTAGTAACATCACTTTTCCGCAACTTTGCCAGTGTTGATCTCTTTGTAGTAATGCACATTATCATTATCGATATTGGCAACAAAAGTCGTTTTTTGATTCATGAAATTTTAACACTTTTTCGGCATAGTGCCAAGATCTTGTTTACTTTAGAACATTCTGTAACAGCAGACTTGGGTGATTTTATTTGCTATTGTGGATTTTCAGCTTAAGTGTGCAATTCAAATTTGTTCACAAACTGAGTATTACTGATTAATTAAAATTTATTATTTAGTTTCTCATGGTCAGTTTCACAATATTTATGCTAATGCAGTTGCATATATCACATATAAGTCATTCACGGCTAAATGATATTTTTCTTGTGCTACATACTTGAAAAAAATGTCAGCATCACTTCTCAAAATACCACACATTAGCCGTGAATAAACTCTTAATACAACTCGAAATATACCAGTCATTGTAAATATCTGTTTGACCAAGTTTTTTTAGCTTCTGTGCAAAAGCATTACTGTAATCATATAATTTGGTTTGTGACTGACCTAACTTACTTTCATTGTTGGTTTTCAGAGTTTTAAAAATGTCTCAGCAAGAAAAGCCCTCAACATCCAGCACATCTCTGCCAAGAGGTCTGGTATCAAAAAGAGGTCGTGGTGTAAGGCTGCCCTCTATCAGATCACCTAGAGACCTGACTCTTGGTGGTGTTCCTAAGGTTAGTATTTATTGGTTCCCAGTGTTCCTTGGGAATTGGGCATGTAGGATGCAAGTAACTTACTAGTACCGTTATCGCCATATTGTTCCACTGGCCGGGATTCTATCCCTAGTTTACACAACTGAGTGATATAATTTGAAATTCTAATTTTCGTTTAAATCTTTTTTACTACAACATAATGCCATGCCTATTCAGTATGTCTGCTTAGACTTCATATTAGAGATGGTTCTGGTGTTTCTTGCTATTTGTATGCGAAATGATAAAAAAAAGAAACAGTTTTATATTTGCAAAATGTTTGGGAATAATTGGAAACCCCTGCCATATATATAGAATGCCCACAAATGTAAGTGCTTATGTCAGGTAGCCAAAGGAAATAGAACAAGGAATAAAAAAGTGATTAATCAATCTTATGGCCTGGTGCACCTTGATGTAGGAATCTGCTACAAGGTTACCGGTAGTGTCGCATAATCTTTGACATACTATAAATGCTGCCCTCTATCTGATCACATAGACACTTGATTTTTATTGTGAAATACGTGGTTCTGATTGATTAAAATTACATACAAAATTACACAGGAAGCTTGTTGTGTGTTAATCTGTTACAACTACCTATACATATAGCAGTGTTTTAATATTAAATGCTTGATACCCAAATTGTTGATAATGATTTTTATGATAACCACTAGGTTCATCACAAATTCACAAAATAGTTTATATTCTGCATTTTCCTTCATTAGATTGGAGCAAAAATAGCCAAATTTGTTGAGTAAAAACTGAAAATTGACTAAAATTTTGTCTGTTGGCTCTAAAATTAGGGTTCCTTTCCAGATATATAGAAGAATATAAGAAAAAAAGTTAAGACAAATTAAGACAAAGAAAGTCTGGTGGTGAAAAGGTTGAAACAAGGGAGTTGTCGCCTGTGCATGTGGCATGTGACATATTGTGTCATTCTCCTCAAACCCATAAGCTTTTGCATTTCAGTGTGTGTTGTTATCCTCACGTAGAACTTGATGTGTGCAGGTGACCACCCCTCCGAATAATACCATTGTATAATAATTTTGTTAGAACTCTCTATTTTTTGTATGTACCAAGACAATTCCTATGTAGTCTGGGATTCTGCTAACCTTTATTAGCAACAGTGAATTACTTCTAGATATAGATTTTAAAAATTATGTAACTCTCACTGACTAAATCTAAATTAATCAATTAAAAAAATATCATGTGATCGATGACTCACAGAATGGTAAATTAAGAAGACACATGTTTAATTACTTAATTGTATGCTCATAATACTGTAACATATTTAAATTTTCTACATGATTCTGACAAAAATTATGATCTTCATTCATCATCTTCTCTTCGTTAATTGGCAGAATAGGTTGGTAATTATGTAAGAATATTAACAATGTAGTAGTAGCCAATATGGTTTTTATTATTGATAGAAGTAGATTGAAGTAGATACAAGTACAAAGTTTGTGAGCATGTGGACTAAGGCTAATATATTTCGCATTAGGCCAAAAATAATCTAGTCCTAAGATTGTTTTTGAGAGAACCTTTGTGGCGGTGAGCAAATTTTGTTTTTTCCCTAAAAATTTTAATGTTTATGCTCATCATGAATGTTCTTTTAAACAAAATACAAAATACATGAACTCCTGCAGTGCTGTCAATTTGGTTGGTGCAAATATAGAAAACAAAATATGATCTGGCATTAGTTTGTATTTTTATGGCTATAGCTTAACTTATATTTCTTGTTTTTTTTCAGAAAACATTTACACCAAACTTAACAGCTAGAAAAGAAAGATTCAAAGAGGAGTAAGTATTGCGTTATACTGGTCCAGACAAGACAATTTTATTGTTTTCTATTGTTCTCTGCTGTACCCTCTAGTGACAAAAGTAACATTTCATTTTGTTTTTGTGCTAATGATAGTGTGATAAAAGGGAGATTTTCAATCTTGTTCCATAACCTCACAGTATGTCATGAATAAATAATAGCAATAAATACACCACAGAAGAAACCAGACCAGTCATCATAATTTCCCATGATAATTTATTTTAAAGAAATTATCATATAGGATATAGGAAATACACAAAATCAAGCTTTTCTACAAGTTTAGAACCTGATCTTAGATATTCATTCATGAATTTGATTGAAACTTCAAAAATAGAATGTCATGGAACCATGCTGTACGTTGTTAAATTTTACAGATGTTTAAAGTGAGAAAGTCATCACCTGTCATGCGTCAAATGGCCATAGCGTGTTATTTTTCACAAAAAAGCATCTACCCATGACACTTTTCATTTTAGCGTGTGCAGGTGATGACCGCCCCGCTTCAAAAGTGAGTTGTCTCTAATAACAAATACTTTGCATTGCACAAGTAACTACACATGAATGCGGTGGACATAGTAAATTCTCATATTCTATCTACTCTAAGTTGTATTGCTCTATTTGTTTTCTCAGACCTAAAGACAGCACAGCTTATGATGGTTCAACAAATAAGCGAGGGAGAACTCCAAGAGAGAGAGGGAGGGGGAGAGGACGTGGACGAGGTCGAGGGAGGGGTGATATTATTCAGTCACATTCTATATTTGAGCAAGGTCCAGCTGAGAGACTAGGTGGTGGTAGAAGAGGTATGTAATACTGTAAAATACTTTATTTTTGCTTGGAATTAATTTTCTCTATTTTCGCATGAAGAAATGATTCAGTGAAAATAAAATCCAGTGAATATACCTTTTTTCCTGTATTTAACATTCAACTTGTCAAAAATCTGGAAGAATGTCAAAACACAAAAACACCTAAAAATTCTTTTCAGCGAAAATTAATTCCAGCTAAAAGAAAGTATTTTACAGTACCTCAAAATACTGTGAACCATTTAATTTCTACCGTTAAATATTTTTGCGATTTTGGGATTGTATGACATATATGAAGAAAAAAATTTGTGAAAGTTGAGACATTCTCATTGCTACAAAATTACCTGATTTTCACTGACTCAGTAAAGTTTGTACATGTAATCACCCTCTTTATCTTATCACAATCTATTTGCTATTGGCTGCTTGTTAGGTAATAATAATAGTCTTTATTGAAATTGTATCCTAAAAATGGACATAGATCAAAGTACAATAAAGCATGGTTGTCATTCCATGTCAAAAGCAATCAGAGTAGAAATAAAAACATACACTATAAGAAAAAACAAAACAAAAACGAAAAAAAACATCAACAAACTTGCCAGAAAATGGGTTGGAAATGCATATTTATAAAGTACATGTATATTTAAAGTGCCTGTGCAATGCCCACCCACACATTTCCCGTTTTAGATCTGTGTCCCACTGAAATGGGCAGTTATTGATTTCTCGTATCCAAGTAAATTTGAGATATTTCTCGTGTTGTAGCCACGTCCACCTATCCTGAAACAGTCAACTGTTTCCGGATTTCCGCCTATCGCCGAAAGTGCGCCACCAAATGCCAAAATATGAGAGGAAGTCATACCCCTGAGTCCTAATAACACTGGTCATTCAATATACTTTTAAATGACGTACATTTTTCGGTTGGCGTTTGTTTTTGTTTTATTTTGTCTATTTTATTTTTTTTGAGAGAGTTTTTAGATGTTGTGTTGTGGGCAGTTGCCGTGATAGGTATAGTCATAGTAAAGTATACATACGTTTCTTATCGATCCGAAGGTGCGACATCAGTGGACGAAAGCCGTGAAAGCAACGAGAAATGTTGGGGTGGACCTTCTCCTTACAAAGTCATATGTAGTGTCAACTTAACTTCAGATTCTTTTTTTTGAAAAACTGTTCTCGTCCATGAAAAAAACAACTAGGTTTAAAGAGAAACACCAACAACCTGGCGTAAGAAATAGATTCCGGACCAGCCCATAATCATTGAGGCGGATTTCAGTAGAGAGAGAGAGACGTCGGGCAAGTGTTTCAAATGATTTGCCTTTTTTTGCGACCCTGATTATCATTTTATAGAGACCATTCAGTCCGTGTTAAGTAAAAGGTAGCAATAATTTTGACAGTGACACTAAAAAAAATAGCGTCGGACAAACAGGAAATTACACAGCCCTTACTCACTGTTTTCATTTTCGCATGCTAAAAGTTTCTGAATTGTTCGGTGATTGGTGTTGAATGTCGAATTCACACCTCTGTTACCTTTACTTGCAGCTTGATCTGCGTAATAATTTATGGAATAAGAATCCGGGCTTGGGCTGTCAATGTGTTTCCACCAAATAAAGTTTTAATATGATGTCATAATTATGACAATCACGCCATGGAATCCACTCTGAATTTATCTGTATGTGTGTCGTTCTCGTTTATTTTTGTTATCCAATTAAACGCCGCCTTTAATGCACTTGTCCTCATCGTGACCCGACGCAGTCACCTATTTCAACAAAATGTCAATTTAATTTTGTCCAGCGACAGTGTACAAACGTGCGCCGGTGACGGCGACGATCCCCGGTGACCAGCTACACCAGAACGGACATATTTCGCATCTAACTCAAACCCATGCAACAAACTTGATACTATGTGTTCAATATGGTCCATTCTTCTTCGACGAACAAGTACATAAGGAACAATTTAGTCAAAGATGAGAAAACTGCACAAGAAATTTGCCTTATTTACACGTATCAGCAATGCAAGCTGCCCAGCGACTTCCCCTTCTGACGTCACAAGGGGAATTTCTGTATGCTAATGAGGAGCCTCGTTTTAAAATACACAAAAATAAAGTTGCCGTAGACTTTGTTTAAAACACATTTTTTCACTTAAAAAAATAATTTATGCTTAGAAACATAAAAAATAATAATATTTATGTATCAATGAATAATTTTAGGCATGGAAATACATTTTTTTGTAGTAGCCATCTCACAGGCACTTTAAGGATTATTTATTTAGATACATGTATCTGTGAGGCAGCTGTTTTTTTAAATTTTGTTTAAGGTATGAACTATCCCCATATATACATGTAGTGGTGGTTTCACAATTCTTTTCAAATTGTACAAAAGTTAAACTTGACCAAAGAATGTTTTTTGTATATGTACATTCACTCAATATAAATTTGCCACTGGTGTTGTATGTGTGCTGATATATTTGTACATAATAGAGGCAGTAGCTGCAGAACCAAGCCCTAAATGGGTATGGTAGCTGTCAGGAGATCTATATATTTTATATCTATAACTGTTACTGAGGAACAATAGATAAGTTACAGCGCCCTCAGTCATTTTCTGTGTGAGAATGGAGGGTTGATTTCTCGCTTGCACAATTTATTCCCAGGTTCCCTGTATTCTGATCTATTGAATGTTTACATGGTGAAATTAACCCCCCCCCCACCTCCTACACAAATGAAATTGAAACGTTTTTTCACCAGAGCATGCAAGTTTCAAAGGTAACGATAGAACCCAAAACTTGTGTTTCAATTTCAATATTAATTTCTTACTGTTGAATGGATTTCTCAGTGATAGGAATAATTAAGTTTACTTTCTTTTTTCAAAAGGTGGCTATGGAGGAGGTGGTGATGCATTATCGAGTAGCTCAGCTTATAGTAGACCTAGTGTTTCTGTCAAAAAAGAGTCTTCAACAAATGAACTCAGTCAGGAAATGATGGATCAGCTCCTGAGAGATGATGTAAGTAGCACTGGAAGACAATGGCATATTTATTTTATTTTATTGGACCTGGGCAATGGTACAGTTGTTTAATGTGTTTTTAGGTTTTTAGTTTGTCAAAGGTTTTTTGGGTTTGATTACCCAAGCCAACTGTTTGGCCTGTCTTGAGAAAAAGGTGATGATTTATTCCCAAGAAGACGTAATGTCGGGAATAGTTCAGTATAGTATGCATTGTCCTGTTTTCTTACAAATAGGGGCCTTTCATACACATAATCAAAAGCAAAGAAATTCCATGGTTTCTACTTTTGACAGGTAGAGAATTGTCTGACTACACAAAATTCACAAAAGACTAGCAACACTAGTCTATCAAATATGCATATGTGGATCATACGTAAAATCTCATAGCTAGACCAAATTCCCTCTTGTTATGGCTATTGAGAGGCAGAGATTCAACACCCTGGTATAACCAAGACTCCTAACTACTAGTACCATTACTATAAAACAATTTTGTACTGGTCACTGGTAGCATAGTGGTTGTTGCATCAGACTCATGATTACTAAACCCAAGTTCAAATCCTACCTCAGGCTGAACACCAGAAGGGTCGACCCCTACCCTGGGTGAGTGTGCCACAGACTCAATGGTAAGGCCAATTCCACTGGCCGAGATTCATTCACTAATGAATGCGACTTTGGTGGAACCTTGGTTAAGGTCCACAGGTGCTTGTGTTCGACGGGGCCTGGTTGACGCCAGGATAGCGCATTGAATTGTCATTTGATGGAGAGATGGCCACACAATCCTGTCATGTAGTCCCAAAACATGAATATGGCTTCTGTGGCAAAAATGTCAGCACTTGCAATTTGCAATAACAAAAAAAAAGTCAGGAGAGACAACAGTTACATTTAATGTCCAGAACTGTCGCCAGGCACAAAAACATTTAAAAAAAAAAAAGCATATTCACATATTTTGCAGGGAAACAATGAGTTTTATTGTTAATTTACATGATCACATGGATTTAATTTAGCGGGTTATATTTATAGCAAAAATAGCAAAATCAAAACCAATGAGTATTTAATGCATTTTCAGTATCAGTCTATCTAGTAACTAAAGGAGCCAACAATTGTTGTTTTGTTTTAGTTTCTCGATGACAGCATGTGGAAGGACCAGGATAAGAACTATATACCAATTCAGTTGCCGCTGTCAGACACTGGTGAAATATTCAAAGAGGAGAAAACAGAGGAGAATGATGATGAGAAAATACAAGTGAAAGAAGAGAAGATGGAGACAGATGGTGCTACACTTACAGGTTTGTTTATACTCACTGATGATGTATTCTTGGCACAACAAAGGCATTCCCTTCATCTTTATAAATAAATGGCAGTTGAATCAGACCAGCCAATCAACGAGAATGCAAAATGACATCATTTAAAATGATATAAGTACTGTTGCTAGGGACATGCAATTTGTGCTAACATTTTGTTCGACAAGATGTATCACCAAAATATCAAGTCATCATATATGGTAATTATTTCACTAAATATTTAAAATTGTTGAACCATAGCTACTGGGAACCCCTTTTCAGATCATTGCTTGCAGTTATATTATTAAATGCTGTATTTGCTCAAATAGAAGCATGTGTGCTAACTTCATCTTCCAATACCTTCAGCACACAGGAATTCTTTCTAAGCTTTCTTTGATCAGTTTATTAAGGCACAAAATATTCTTGTCTCAAGCTCCTGACCTCTAACCTACAATAAATTTTATCATTAACTGATATATTTCATATTTTAATAAGCTGATTGCAGTCATTTCAAAAGATCTCCCATAAAAGGATGCATTCAGTGCAATTCAATTATAATACTGTGAAGACATTAATAATACACTGGATTTAAATTTTGCTGATAAATGAAATTTGCAGAAATTATTGTTTCACTGACCAATCTGTGAATATATGAATCAAATATGCTCAGTGAAACTAAATATTAAATATTAGTGAAAATTAATAGTTTCACAGTAGTTTCACTTTCCTTTTGTTTGCAGTGAAGAAAGAACCAATTACAGATGATGTTGAAATGGAAGATTTGCAGAAAGAGCAGGAAATGACATCATCATCGTCTAAAAAAATGGATGCTGAAGCTCCAAGTGTCAAGCCAAAGAAAGTTCCTGTTAAAAGTAAAATTGGTAGCATAAAAGACCCACAGGATGTCACGTCTGCTAATTTGTTCTGTAGTAGCAGGCACTCTGCGTCAGGTCAGCTGTTGTTCTTTCAGTTTCCTGACACCTTGCCTGCAGTTCCTCTATCACGAGATGGTGAAGTGGCAGCAAAACCAGAGACCCAAAGAGGCATGCAAGGAAAGAAAGATAAAAGTACTGTGAGTATAGTTACAATATAGATGTAAGCTAAGTCCCACATGACAATGTCTGATTTTGAAATTGCAAAGCCAGATTACGAAAACTAAAAATTACTACTAAGAACTGCACAAGAATTTGGAAAGTCAAATCTTGAAAAAATGTTTGCAGACAGAATATACCCGGTACTACCGTATTACCCCGGGCACGCGCCCCTCCCTGGGCAAGCGCCCACCCCCTGTTTTCACAAAAGTTACATGTTGGAGACATCCTAGGTTAAACGCCCAGGGTGATTTTTAGCCAAGAACGGGGTCAACAATAAAGTTTTATTTGTCAAAAACGAACGCGTTCGATTTATTTAAATAGTGTGCTTGTTACGGTAGTTCTCTTTTTGGAGTGTGTGGTGGCCCTGAAAAGGGCCGCTTTGTTTGTGTTTTTACGTTTCAAAACGTAGCATTTTGCTGACTGTGAATCCATAACGGGAGCTAGCACTTTTGAGACATCACGTCGTAAACTTGCTACTTTCTTTCCATCCTTCATCACAGCTATGGCATTACGGTCATGTGGATTATTTTTCTGTTGTTGGAGAAAAAACATTTTGCCGACCTCAAGTCCATTACGATAACCATAATGATGCATGCCGACGATGGGAACTTGTTGCATCATCATTATTTTTGTAGTTTTGTCACGTGTGTGGGTGCGTGAATAAATCATGTTAATGAGGTCGACCAGAGTTTATTTTCAGTCTGTTTTTTATGTTTCGCCATTTGGATATGTTTATGTATTCACAATAGTGTGTAAACATTTCACATCAGCAATAAAAGGTTTATTTGTTTCATAACCCTGTCTGCTATTCTTCAGTAATTACGATGCGATGTATCAATACGTGCGTGAACAAAATTATGCTAATGAGGTCATCGCCATCTTGGATTACAAGCAGTAGTTTTTCCCGGCCGTTTCGACTTGCATGCACTGATCATGGTTACTAAAAAAGCAACCGTGCATTGATTACAATACTTACCATACTTTGTAGCCAATTTCAGTGAGTAATACAACTTCATTCGCTGACATAAAACAAGTTTTATTCTTGAAATTCGACTCCGTGTCTTAGTGTTCCCACAGTTCTTGACCGAGTGCTCACGTTTATTGAAACCTCGCATAAATCAAGAAATAAGTACGTCTACAACGTGTACGAAAGCTTTCCTTTATTTGACCTTATCATACGATCCCAAAAACAACTTTTTAAAATCTTTTTTGGGGTGGTCCTCGGGTAAGCGCCCACCCCCATTTTTCCCCGATTTTGTATGTTCAGGCCCCTGGGCGCGTGCCCGGGGTAATACGGTATACTGATATCTGCTGACATTTTGTCTGTTTTGTATGACATTTTTTTTTACTGAAAGTTGAATGTAAAACATAGAAACAACAATATTTTCACAGAATTTTATTTTCTCTTCAGCGAAAATAAATTCCAAATGTAAAAAGTACTTTATAGTATATATGTAGAAATTATATACATACAACTGTTGTGTTTTCTTTTTGGGAGGAAAATCCTCATAAATGGTATATCGCCATCTATGGTCTTGCAATCAATTCCTTTTGTTTAAACTGCTTCTTATGGTAACATACATACTTACAGATTTGCAAATATTGATTTAATTCAAGATAAGTGCAAGGTAACAATTTATAGCATAGATGTTAAAACACAACATTAGTAAAACCTAATTACATGTATGTGGTCATCTGTGTCACAGCATAGATGAAGTCTGTTTATGACAATAAAGTATTAGTTACGACCAGTGTGCCCCCTAACATGACTCCTAATGGAATTCTAAAAAATCAAGTTGTCAGCTTGGTGGCTGGGAATCCATAAAAATTAAATGTTATGTTGCGAAAGGGAGCTATGAAGTTTATAAAATGAGAATTTGATATTACCAAATTACAGTACTTCAGTAATTATACACGAGACAGTTTGGTAGATCACTATGTCAATCTATAATTTTCTGTGGTATGAGCCCGAAAAATTAACATAAAGCTAGTTGCCTCACAAAGTAACTCATCTGTGACGCATCATATGTTTGCTTAATGGGTACACTGGTTACGACCATGTCATCACTTTAGTGGCATACTCTAGATGCATGATGTTGAAAAAAGCCAAACAAGGAGCGGAAAAAAAGAATAGAAAAGTGATATGGGTTGCTCATGTGCAGTTCTAATAACATTGCCCATTTAATTATTGACAGGACAAAGAAGAAGAAAAATCTGACCCCAATTGTACATTGAAAAACATATCAGAGAGTTATATCGGTAAATTACAAGTATTAAAATCAGGGAAGACTAGACTAGTTCTTGGCAATGTGGTACTTGATGTCAATATGGGTACACCATGTGGATTTTTACAGGTCAGTTATTCTTATATGAAAGTTAAATTCCTGAAATTTGCTGATTTGTTTTCCACTTACTTTTGTTTAAGTTATGTTTGATGTTTGCAAGTCATACATTCTGTGATTACTGTAATAAACTTTGGATAAACACTGACCCAATTATTTTTGAGATATTATTTTTGCATGGCTAATAAGATTATGTTTGCATAACTAATGAGATTATGTTTGCATAACTAATGAGATTATGTTTGCATAACTAATAAGATTATGTTTGCATAACTAATGAGATTATATTTGCATAACTAATGAGATTATGTTTGCATAACTAATGAGATTATGTTTGCACAACTAATGAGATTATGTTTGCATAACTAATAAGACTATGTTTGCATAACTAATAAGATTATGTTTGCATAACTAATAAGATTATGTTTGCACAACTGATGAGATTACGTTTGCATAACTAATGAGATTATGTTTGCATAACTAATGAGATTATGTTTGCATAACTAATAAGATTATGTTTGCATAACTAATAAGATTATGTGTGCATAACTAATAAGATTATGTGTGCACAACTAATAAGATTATGTTTGCATAACTGATAAGATTTTGTGTGCATAACTAATAAGATTATGTTTGCATAACTAATAAGATTATGTTTGCATAACTAATGAGATTATGTTTGCATAACTAAAAAAAATATGTTTGTATAACTAATAAGATTATGTTTCCATGACTAATGAATAATTTTTAATTGTTGTAGGACTTGGTATCTATAAAGACAAAGGAAGATGAAAAAAACTTGTCAGTTTTGGGACATATTAAACATCGTCTTGTCTGTACACCAGATTATGAATCATTACTAGAATACGCATAAAAAGTGTTTGTAGTAAACAATTTATTTTATATGTGTTTAAGGCATCACATTGAACGGTAATAATCATGTATGTAAATGAGATAAAATGTATTGGAAAATCCCTCATGGTTTCAGTTTTGCCATTTAGTGGCAGGGAAAAGAGTACATCAGATAAATAATATCTCAAATGTGGAATTACTACTCTTGCTTCAATAAATCTGATATAAGTATTATATTACACATAAAATATATGTTTATCCATTGCACACTCATGGCAGTCGTTTAATCTAAATACCCAGTGGCATGAACAGGTCTTAGATTAGATCAAAACATTGCTGACGTCTTCTGTGTTGTTATCACTATATGCTTAGTGTTTTATTCATTTTTACCAAAAAGTGGGTAACTGAACTGTTATGAAGTTAACTATAATAAAAGGGAGAAATAATTTAAGAAAACAAAGCTGACTGGGTTATATGTGTTATGTATCAATTGAGGGCACAATATTTTTTGTAGCTATTTATATTTGAAGAATCCATTAGCAGCATACGTTGTGATGTAAATTCTTTTCATTTTTTTCAAAAACTATTCAAGGCAAGACATGATGGGTGCATGTCCTTGTCTGTTATTTTGATGAAATTTATCTGGACCCATTTTCATCATCAACCTCAGTATGCCTAGAACAATTTCATTCAAACTTGGTATGAACAAACAATTAATTTGGTTCAAAATGGCAAACTGACTGCCATGTTAATTTTATTTTGATGTGATTGATTTTATTTCTAGTTGTTACAAAAACAAGACAATAATTTTGTGTTAGTTGTGTTATTTAAATATAAACTATGTCATTGACAATGTCTTGTAAAAGTTAAAAAATTATTATTATTATTATTCAAACATTATGGCTGCATGTGGTGATAAATGACTTATGCCATAAAAAACTAAAAATGTAAGACATTTGCTCACTGTTGATTGCTGAATCAGTGTTTTGTCATTCATTTGGTATTTGATCTTTCACAGGCCAGGAGAATTACTATTGGTTCTTAAACAAATGATTTTACATTTTGCCCATATGAGGGCACAATTTAACCATGTTTTGGATAATGTTCCCATGTAAAACATGAAATAATTCTAACTGGTCTAATTTATCAAGCATATGGCAATGATTTTTAGGAAAAATGTGATTATTGTTTTTTATTTTTAACGATACTTACAATATATGTATGTGGTTTATCCTTGAACATAAGTGATGCATGTTTATTGGTGTAAAATAATTTATTTTTGTTGGAGATGATTAAGTGAAAAAAAAATCCAGCGAATATCCTTTTTCTCCTATATTTTACATTCAACTCATCAAACATCAGTGAAAATTAATTCCATACATAACATCCAATAAGTCTTTTCAGTGAAAATTGATTTACAGTAAACAATTTTGCAATCAAACAGAAGACAGAACACCTGATTTTGTTGAAAGTAGAAAAACAGAATATAAAAACTTATTTGTGTTATTTTGATACTTTTCTCCAGATACAGAAAAATAAATAGGGAAGTGAAATTGGCATTGAGAGTTTTTGCCGAAAACAAAAATTATTCATCTTGTAACGATGGTTTTATATAGTCAGTTACAACTGTATATAAATCATTTTTATTCACCCACCCCCAAATAAAATTGACTGTCCACCCTGCCACGATTTTAAATGAAGGGGTATGTTATACTCTGTATTCAGATGTAAATTCTTACAAAGTATATTCTTTATAGTATATTCTTAATTTATATATTCTAGTTTTCTTTATGATGCTTAATTGTCCCATGTGAATTTTGATATTAGTTGTCAGCCATAGGGAAATGAACATTTTTTTTCTTATGAATGTTGGTGAATGAGAAATGTGCTAAATATGCAGAGAGTTTCAAGCCAGAGTTTTAGTTAGTTATACAGCTTTGTGGTATTCTCATAATGTTAGAATATCTTCGTGATAATCCTGCTCGCACCATTGAGGAATTGACACTAAACTATCTGATGCAATTCTGTTTTATGCAATTAATACTTGTGTGACTTAAATTTTTCTGACATTGTTTTGATGAATTTAAAAAGATGTATACGTATATACGAGGCAATCAGAAAGTGAGTTCATACTGCCCTCTATTGTTCATAATGTAATGTAACGCCATACAATACTAATGTGAACGTAATCCATGCAATGAAATCTGCTCGTTTTACTACTTTTAATTCTATTGATGTAAGTAATAGAGAATCTATCATATTAGGGGGAAAAACCGCAATCACAATGCTTGAGAAGATGCACACCTCCCTATTCTTTGGGCGGAGCTACGTCACAGAACATTTTATGTTGCTAAGACACGCACCACTGTACCATATATTTCTATTGGGCAAGCTGTTGTGGAACGTCGGTCGAAGAGTCGGTGAAAACAGCTGAGGTTGAGAAAACAGCACAAACTCAACTTTGTAGTAATCCTGAGCAACTGTATTTATATATGCTGTACATATATACATCAGTTGGTTTCAGATAGGACACATTCCTATTCCTATATGTATACATCATTTGGTTTGAGATTGGACACATTCCTATTTCTACATGTATACATCAATTGATTTGAGATTGGACACATTCCTATTCCTACACGTGTACATCAATTGATTTCATATTGGACACATTCCTATTCCTACATGTATTCATCAATTGGTTTGCGATTGGACACATTCCTATTTCTACATGTATACATCAATTGGTTTGAGATTGGACACATTCCTGTTCCTACATGTATACATCAATTGGTTTCAGATAGGACACATTCCTATTCCTACATGTATTCATCAATTGGTTTGCGATTGGACACATTCCTATTTCTACATGTATACATCAATTGGTTTGACATTGGACACATTCCTATTCCTACATGTATACATCAATTGGTTTGAGATTGCACACATTCCTATTCCTATGTGTATACATAAATTAGTTTGCGATTGGACACATCAATGTTCCTAAATGTTTACATAAATTTGTTTGAGATTGGAGACATCCATGTTCTTAAAGGTATAGATCAATTGGTTTGCGATTGGACACATTCCTATTCCTACGTGTATACATAAATTGGTTAAAAATTGGACACATTCCTATTCATATGTGTATACATCATTTGGTTTGAAATTGGACACATTCATGTTTCTACATGTATCTATCAATTGATTTGAGATTGGACACATTCCTATTCCTACAGTATACATCAATTAGTTTGGGATTGGACACATTCCCAAGCCAACATTTATAAATCAATTGATTTGACACATTCCTATTCCTACGTGTATACATCAATTGGTTTAGGATTGGACACATTCATATTCCTACATGTATACATAAATTGGTTTGCGATTGGACACATCAATGTTCCTAAATGTTTACATAAATTGGGTTGAGATTGGGGACATCCATTTTCTTAAAGGTATACATCAATTGGTTTGCGATTGGACACATTCCTATTCCTACGTGTATACATCAATTGGTTTAGGATTGGACACATTCCTATTCCTATGTGTATACATCATTTGGTTTGAAATTGGACACATTCATGTTTCTACATGTATCTATCAATTGAATTGAGATTGGACACATTCCTATTCCTATATGTATACATCAATTGGTTTGAGATTGGACATATTCCTATTCCTACAGGTATACATCAATTGGTTTGCGATTGGAGACATCCATGTTCTTAAAGGTATAGATCAATTGGTTTGCGATTGGACACATTCCTATTCCTACGTGTATACATCAATTGGTTTAAATTTGGACACATTCCTATTCCTATGTGTATACATCATTTGGTTTGAAATTGGACACATTCATGTTTCTACATGTATCTATCAAATGATTTGAGATTTGACACATTCCTATTCCTACACGTATACATCAATTAGTTTGGGATTGGACACATTCCCAAGCCAACATTTATAAATCAATTGATTTGAGATTGGACACATTCCTATTCCTATATGTATACATCAATTGGTTTGAGATTAGACACATTCCTATTCCTACACGTATACATCAATTGGTTTGAGATTGGACACATTCATGTCCCTACATGTATACATCAATTGATTTCAGATTGGACACATTCTATTCCTACGTGTATACAACAATTGATTTGAGATTGGACACATTCATGTTCCTACATGTATACATCAATTGGTTTGCAATTGGATACATTCCTGTTCCTACAGGTATACATCAATAAGTTTGAGATTGAACACATTCATGTTCCAAAAGGTATACATCAATTGGTTTGCGATTGGACACATTCCTATTCCTACGTGTATACATCAATTGGTTTAGGATTGGACACATTCCTATTCCTACGTGTATACATCAATTGGGTTAGGATTGGACACAATCCTATTCCTACGTGTATACATAAATTGGTTTTGCGATTGGACACATCAATGTTCCTAAATGTTTACATAAATTTGTTTGAGATTGGAGACATCCATGTTCTTAAAGGTATAGATCAATTGGTTTGCGATTGGACACATTCTTATTCCTACGTGTATACATCAATTGGTTTAAAATTGGACACATTCCTATTCCTATGTGTATACATCATTTGGTTTGAAATTGGACACATTCGTGTTCCTACATGAATATATCAATTGATGTCAGATTGGACACAACCTTATTCATACATGTATACATCAATTGATTTGAGATTGGACACAATCTTCCTGTATGTACACATCAATTGAATTGAGGTTGGATGCATTTCTATTTCTGTATGTACACACCAATTGAATTGAGGTTGAACACAATCCTGCACCCGTGTGTACACACCAATTGAATTGTGGCTGGACACAATCATTCTGTATGTACACACCAATTGAATTGAAGTTGGACGTATTTTTGTTCTTGTATGTACTTACCAATGGAATTAGGGTTCGACACATTCCTGTTCCTGTATGTACATACCAATTGAATTGTGGCTGAACGCGTTCCTGTTCCTGTATGTACACAACAATTGAATTGATGTTGGACACAATCTTCCTGTATGTACACACCAATTGACACAGTGCTGCACCTGTATGTACACACCAATTGAATTGAGGTTGGACGCATTTCTGTTCTTGTATGTACATACCAATGGAATTGAGGTTGAACGCGTTTCTGTTCCTGTATGTACACATCAATTGAGTTGAGGTTGGACGCAGTCCTGTACCCCAATGTACACACCAATTGAATTGAGGTTGGACACAATCCTGCACCTGTATGAACACACCAATCGAATTTAGATTGGACACAATCCTGCACCTGTATGTACACACCAATTGAATTGAGGTTTGACACAATCCTGCACCTGTATGTACACACCAATTGAATTGTGGTTGGTCACAATCCTGCACCTGTCTGTACACACCAATGGAATTAGGGTTCGACACATTCCTGTTCCTGTATGTACATACCAATTGAATTGTGGTTGAACGCGTTCCTGTTTTGGTATGTACACATCAATTGAGTTGAGATTGAACACAGTCCTGCACCTGTATGTACACACCAATTGAATTGAGGTTGGACACAATCTTCCTGTATGTACACACCAATTGAATTGAGGTTGGACGCATTTTTGTTCTTGTATGTACACACCAATGGAATTAGGGTTCGACACATTCCTGTTCCTGTATGTACATACCAATTGAATTGAGGTTGAACGCGTTCCAGTTCCTGTATGTACACATTCCTATTCCTACATGTATACATCAATTGGTTCGCGATTGTATACAATTCATGTATGTACACACCAATTGAGGTTTGACACAATCTTCCTGTATATACACACCAATTGAATTGAGGTTGAACGGTTCCTGTTCCTGTATGTACACATTCCTATTCCTACATGTACTGAGTATACATCAATTGGTTCGCGATTGGATACAATTCATGTATGTACACACCAATTGAGGTTTGACACAATCTTCCTGTATGTACACATCAATTGAGTTGAGGTTGGACACAATCCTGCACCTGTATGTACACACCAATTGAATTGAGGTTTGACACAATCTTCCTGAATGTACACATCAATTGAATTGAGGTTGGACACAATCCTGTACCTGTATGTACACACCAATTGAATTTAGATTGGACACAATCCTGCACCTGTATGTACACACCAATTGAATTGTGGTTGGACACAATCCTGCACCTGTATGTACACACCAATTGAATTGAGGTTTCACACAATCTTCCTGTATGTACACATCAATTGAATTGAGGTTGGACACAATCCTGCACCTGTATGTACACACCAATTTAATTGGGGTTGGACTCAATCCTGCACCTGTCTGTGCACACCAATTGAATTGAGGTTGGACACAATCCTGCAGCTGTATGTACACACCAATTGAATTGAGGTTGGACACAATCCTGCACCTGTATGTACACACCAATTGAATTGAGGTTGGACACAATCCTGCACCTGTCTGTACACACCAATTGAATTGAGGTTGGACACAATCCTGCACCTGTATGTACACACCAATTGAATTGAGGTTGGACACAATCCTGCACCTGTATGTACACACCAATTGAATTGAGGTTTGACACAATCCTGCACCTGTATGTACACACCAATTGAATTGGGGTTGGACACAATCCTGCACCTGTATGTTCACACCAATTGAATTGAGGTTGGACACAATCCTGTACCTGTATGTACACACCAATTGAATTGAGGTTTGACACAATCCTGCACCTGTCTGTACACACCAATTGAATTGAGGTTGGACACAATCCTGCACCTGTCTGTACACACCAATTGAATTGAGGTTGGACCCAATCCTGCACCTGTATGTACACACTAATTGAATTGAGGTTGGACACATTCCTGCACCTGTCTGTACACATCAATTGAATTGAGGTTGGACACAATCCTGCACCTGTATGTACACACCAATTGAATTGAGGTTGGACACAATCCTGCACCTGTATGTACACACCAATTGAATTGAGGTTGGACACAATCCTGCACCTGTATGTACACACTAATTGAATTGAGGTTGGACACATTCCTGCACCTGTCTGTACACATCAATTGAATTGAGGTTGGACACAATCCTGCACCTGTATGTACACACCAATTGAATTGAGGTTGGACGCAATCCTGCACCTGCATGTACACACCAATTGAATTGAGGTTGGACACAATCCTGCACCTGTATGTACACACCAATTGAATTGAGGTTTGACACAATCCTGCACCTGTATGTACACACCAATTGAATTGAGATTGAACACAATCCTGCACCTGTCTGTACACACGAATTGAATTGAGGTTGGACACAATCCTGCACCTGTATGTACACACCAATTGAATTGAGTTTGGACACAATCCTGCACCTGTATTACACACCAATTGAATTGAGATTGAACACAATCCTGCACCTGTCTGTACACACCAATTGAATTGAGGTTTGACACAATCCTGCACCTGTATGTACACACCAATTGAATTGAGGTTGGACACAATCCTGCACCTGTATGCACACACCAATTGAATTGAGGTTTGACACAATCCTGCACCTGTATGTACACACCAATTGAATTGAGGTTGGACACAATCCTGCACCTGTATGTACACACCAATTGAATTGAGGTTGGACACAATCCTGCACCTGTATGCACACACCAATTGAATTGAGGTTTGACACAATCCTGCACCTGTATGTACACAGCAATTGAATTGAGGTTGGACACAATCCTGCACCTGTCTGTACACACCAATTGAATTGAGGTTGGACACAATCCTGCACCTGTATGTAAACACCAATTAAATTGATGTTGGACACAATCCTGCACCTGTATGTACACACCAATTGAATTGAGGTTTGACACAATCCTGCACCTGTCTGTACACACCAATTGAATTGAGGTTGGACACAATCCTGCACCTGTCTGTACACACCAATTGAATTGAGGTTGGACACAATCCTGCACCTGTATGTACACACCAATTGAATTGAGGTTGGACACAATCCTGCACCTGTCTGTACACACCAATTGAATTGAGGTTGGACACAATCCTGCACCTGTATGTACACACCAATTGAATTGAGGTTGGACACAATCCTGCACCTGTCTGTACACACCAATTGAATTGAGGTTGGACACAATCCTGCACCTGTCTGTACACACCAATTGAATTGAGGTTGGACACAATCCTGCACCTGTATGTACACACCAATTGAATTGAGGTTTGACACAATCCTGCACCTGTATGTACACACCAATTGAATTGATGTTGGACACAATCCTGCACCTGTATGTACACACCAATTGAATTGGGGTTGGACACAATCCTGCACCTGTATGTAAACACCAATTGAATTGAGGTTGGACACAATCCTGCACCTGTATGTACACACCATTTGAATTGAGGTTGGACACAATCCTGCACCTGTATGTACACACCAATTGAATTGGGTTGGACACAATCCTGCACCTGTATGTAAACACCAATTGAATTGAGGTTGGACACAATCCTGCACCTGTATGTAAACACCAATTGAATTTAGATTGGACACAATCCTGCACCTGTTTGGACGCATTTCTGTTCCTGTATGTACACACCAATTACGTTGAAGTTGAACACAATCCTGCACCTGTATGTACACACCAAATGAATTGAGGTTTGACTCAATCTTCCTGTATGTACACATCAATTGAGTTGAGGTTCGACACATTCCTGTTTCTGTTTGTACACACCAATTGAATTGAAGTTGGACACATGTCGTTTTACAGCAATGTAATAGAGGTATTTCGCATTCATGTTACTGCATATATACTGCAATATAATTAACTTAAACATATTCCTGTTCTTGTAGGTATACACCACATCAATTTAGATGTGAATATATTTTGTTTCTGTGTGTCTATGTATCATTTGATTTGAGTTGAAACGCATTACTGTGCCAGAAAGACAAATTGTTGATCTGGCTGAGCACTCAATCTATAATTCAGTTTAACATGATATGATATTGGAACTTTGGGACATTGCATGACGAGATTGTGTGTAGTTCGTTAATAGTATTGTGTACGCTGAGTTAGTATAATTAGGTTCTTGTTATACCTGCCATGAATTAAGGGATTCGGTGAGGTAGTTAGTGACTCCACATATTTTTCAATTTTTGAATTAATAGTTGCTTTATTTCCATCCTACTTTGTACATTTGCATGTTCTGAGTGCAAATAATTATGAGCGATTTGTCGCTAGACTGTGTCATAGACACTGCGGTCTGTCAGTTTTATATATACGGAAATACACAGACAGTTATAGTAATAGCCATACCCATATGAATCAACTATACCTTGTACAAAACATATGTCACATTCATTGTCGGACGCATTGTAACTTGGATCTGAAAAATGTATTAATATTAGGATAGTCTCATTAAACTTATGGAAGGTGTCTCCTTTGGAGGGCGATGTGCCATGAATACCATGGTACATGTGATCAGGTACACATGGCACACAATCTGATTGAACTGCAACTGTGTCAGGAAGCCGCTATTTGTACATGGTGTATGGTGCAAAGCTGGTGTCAATATAAACTGTTGCATGGTATTACATTTGGCTGATTTTCCCTTTGACATGTTGTTTTTCATGTTGTGTTGAACCGGTTTGCATGTGGTTGTGAAAGGATTGAGGAACTGCGCTTTCGACAGTAGTCGACCATGCTAACTATATCACCGCCAGTCTACGCTTACGTCACGGTGAATTATGATGGTGAATCATTGAAAGATGTACCCGGTAACGTGGCATTGCATATACGCGCAAACAACACCAGATATTCCCAGTTTGGGTGGAAGTTTATTAAAACTAATTGTTTTATTTTGAGAGAACTCATTTATTTCGATCTATATATGTCTGTTTAATATTTGATTTACTTTACGTATGCGTACGTAAATGTTTATATTATTTAATTGAAGGTGTCCATTGTATCTGTGTATGAACTGGTCTATATCACAATACCTCATAACACTCATTTGTACATTGCATTTGGAACATTCTGACATTTTAGTATCATTGACTAGCACTTCCGGACGCAATGACTATTTATGTGCTATCTATGATGAAAATAAGCATCTCACGTCAAAGAAAAACTATCCCAGATTAACTTGTTATAGTAAAGAGAATGAAAAAGGGGACTAAATAGCCTCTATCTATCACTATTCATATATCTATTCCCTTGGTGTACCACAAATATACGTATATTAAGAGTATACTTCATTCGATGCATGAAAGGTGGTGAACACTATTTGCATATTAATTCAATATCCATAAATTTCCGATCCATAATTAACCCCGATGAACGTTTAGCAATACAGACTTCGCCATCAACTTGATGTTCATTTCCTGTTTGACGCCTGGATGATTATTAACGGGGTGTTGGAGTGAGTGAAAGTAAAAGCTGATAGTTGTTTGTAAATCTTATTAAAACGTAATGACGAGAATTAAGTTCTTGTAATTGGATTTTTGTGTTGATTAAACACGTTCACTTCTTAGGATTCAGTGAGTAAAAGGTGGGAGCGTCATGTGTACAGAAACTTATGTATATGTTGTAAATACATATTTCTAAAATGAAAAGTATCGTTTCAAAACAAATTTAAATGTACCATCGACACCAATTTATTTTGTTGGATTAACCCGTGTGTGTGACTGACATGGAGTTGTTTGAGGACTTTCAACTCGTGTGTTAACACGGTTTACTTTTTCATTTTATTTCAGTTATTATTTCGCGTTACATGAATCATTGACTATAGCAAAATAGCTGTTGCCGTATATGGCTAGTTCAATTGTAGTCATGATGGGATATGTGCATAAATGTCCTGAGAAGGAGAAATATTTTAGTTTTGATTAATCAACGCCATGTTTTATTTCTTCATTCCATTTTAACATGTATTTCATTATCGTATGTCTATGTACGTATCACAGACGGGTTTTAGTTTTTTTCATTTTAATGATTACTTGGCATATCTCTTTTGAAGTTTGTCGAAGATGACATATCCATTCATTTTTCAATAAAAACGCATTTCCAGGCATCATGTTTTGGGTTGTGATAAAATTGGCTTTAAAAATAGTTAAACTTGTTAAATTTTGCTAAAAACTGTTAATTAAATTTCCTCGTTGGTCTTGATGTAATTGTAACATACACACTTTGATTAGTAGAAAAAATACGGAATGCGGATATAATTAGTTCGTTTTTCAATTTTCTGGGCTTTCTTTTATCAACTTCATGTAGCAGTGGAGCAGTTCTCAGGGTTCCCTCGCACCCAGGTTTATTCTGCGTTAAGAATAGTTGACTCATGGACTGCATCTGTATTTCAAGTGTGTTGAAAACTACATTAACACTTTGAACCGGGCAATTTCAAATAAAACATGATGATTTTAGTTTTGCAAATATTTACAATAATTTTAGAAAACCATCATCTTGGCATGCGAAATATTGCAAAGTGTTGCCATTGAGTGCAAAAATGACTCAACATAAGAAGACGAGGCGAGAAAACGCCGTACTATAATCGATAACATCAGAATGCAGGTACATGAACATCAGGTGTACAACTTTTAATGAGATTTTAATTAAACATTACTCGATATCACTTCAAATAATTGTTTTTCCTGGTTCATGATACTATTTATAAAGATTAGTAGAACAAAAACTTGTCAAATTGCATTCTGTCTAGGTAATTACTCGCCCAACCTGATTATTTGGTTTCACTGATGAATAATTGTGACGAATTCAGGTATTAATCTATTAATAATTTACCACTCATTGTGAGTTCGTGAAACTAAAATAAGGATACAATGCAACACGGCGTTAACATCAATCTAGTGAAAATGACTACAAAATCAGATTTAGTATGATGGGGAAGGGGCGATTCAATAGACATCACCTCTATAAGTTTTGATCAAAACGTTGTTGGTGGAGTTTTTCTACATGTGATCGGTTATTTGAAATTTTATTAAATTTTCACTTTCAAGACGGAAATTAGACACGATCTTCGCCTTCAAATGACGTTGCCTGGTTCTTTTTTTTCATCCCTAGGCCATTATTCTTTACGTTGTGCTCTGACATGACCTTTTATTGTCTTCTGACCTATGTCCATATATGTCCTTTTTTGGAATTTAGTTTATATCACTCTTTATAGCCTTCTTTAGTTGTAACCAGCACGTAATAATTTCTACTAACCATTAAACCTGTATGTATTTCTACTGCTCAAAGAACGACAGTATTTTCTGGCATGTGAGGAATGCGTTCCACACGATTTCTGTGTTCGATTACACACAAATAACTACATATCACGTGACACCATGCTACCTGTATAAAACTGTATATTTAATATTTTACGCACGCAACTTAGATTGAAATATTCGCCGACCGTGAAAGGGTACGTCTTTACCGGATGTGGATTTAATAAACCCGACCGTAGTGATCATTACAAATAGAATTAACTACAAAACAAATAGAAAATCAATAACGGCGAAGTGGCATGAATAATGCGGTCCTGTGGGATAGTCGACCGAACGTTGAAATGTTGGCGATCGTGGAGACTAACAGAATGCAGAATGCTCACGTTTCTGGGCCGCGATCCAACTAAGTGTTGATGGAAGCCTGATCCGCCCAGTGCAAAAAAAAAGTTATTTTGACTATAAACTGGTAAGTAGTGATTACACACTTATTTTTAAGCCATGGTTTATAACTTATTGTATGTACGCATGGTAAGGTGAATGTAATATGTGGTTACATGTCAACACATGGCGATATATCGCAGTATATAACAACGTGTGTCGAATTTGATACAGAGAGCGGTGCCACCATGTTCAACCGTACATGTCCAAAATGATTGTGTGTTCTGCTAATTGAATGTGCGAAAGGAGTAAAAAGTGCACATATTGCATTACGTGCCATCAATACTACTTTAATAGGAGCTATTCTTCAGATGCACAGACTATAATTAGTTTGTGTCGCCGGGTTTAATAGAATAACTACATGCTGTAATTGGTAATGCTTATCGCAATTTAACGACTCTATCTGTGATCTGGGAATTTAAACAACATATTAAAGTTAATTAAAGCCTACACTCGGTTTAAATTTTAATTAATCAATCCAGATGGGAGTTTGGGACTCGAGTGAATTACGTCTGCACATGCACAGTTTGTTCAAAGATTAGTCGCTATAACAACCAATCAAAATACGAGCGTCAATCCCCGCATGGCCACAACGTCCTTAATTATGTATGGATGTGCGATAGTTGGTGTTTCTCTACTCCATCGTATTGGTGAATACGTATTGGAATACGGCAATGAGAATGACTAATAATGCCACGTGATATATGATATCAATACCAACATAGTTCTTATTTAAAATATTCATTTATTTATTTATTGTTTTATTTTATTTTTCATTCCGACACTAGCACTCATGTTTAATAAAGACAGTTACACGGATGTATGTGTATTACGTATTCGAATGGCTACGTCATAATAGTTATTATCTCTATTATATTATTGATAAATTAGACATATGTGACTAAATCATTAAGCGTGATTGAATCACAGAAATCCAACCAAGTGTCTTTCAAAGTGTATTTAAGGAATGTGTATTCTTGTGGTCAATGTTATTTAATTTTCTTTTTGTCTTTTGTAATTGTAAATGTGACGTTTTTTACTGCCACCATCAACATCAAATACACAGATAACTTTTTCGTTCAGTCCAAAAACTGTTTCTAAAAATTACAGACATTTTAGTATAAATAATAAATATGCGCAAAATTTCCAATTACACGTTGTTTTCACTCACATATTATAATTTGACATCTGCCTCGTACTCGTTTATGCATCAACGATACGCCGAATTCAATTCTATGCAATGTCGAAAATTAGTTAACTAAATAAATTAATGCCACGACAAAGGCTATTACGCCGAACTTAAAACATTGCTCTCCGATAACGCTATCTATAGCCCGAAACGGATCAGCTTATAATGGCAATCTCTGTTTTCTAAATATAATTTACAGTCGGTTCAGGGCCGTGAAATTAAAGATACACCTTTGAGAATAAGGGAAATCGAATTACACGTAAATTGAATTACGCCTCGTCGTTCGAGTGTTTGTATATGAAGCGAACACTGGTATAGTTCAGTGCTTTTAAATGGGTATTAATGACGCTGACTCGATTAGCGTAACCAAATCACGACTAATTCAATACGCAAAGGGCTTTAATTGGGGCTACAATGAAAGCCGACTTGAGTCCGGTCGCCGTACAATCACAGGCGAGTCACTCTAGAGAAAACACAGCATGCGAGCATAAATAAGATAAAAACGAACGCTTGTCTATGCATATAGACTAGTCTATTAAAACGTTAAATAGATGGGCAACGTTTGGCGTCAGTTTGCCATTATATATACATATTGTTGGCTGCCGCGTTAAACGTTGTTGGTTTGGAATCATGCGCCGCGTGATTCGTTGTTAACGCTGTTCTGGTGATTATGCATACAAGTAGCCTAACCATGTCCACGTTTATGATTGTGTTTTCAAAGACTCGACGGTGTAAATATTGTCTACATATATTGTCACTGTTTCAACATTACATTTTGTTTTCCATCAGCAAACTAGACAAATTAAATGTAATTCCGCCACAATTGGGGTGTTATTTATTTCCTGATCGCCGTTATGTGGAGATAAACTGTTTATAGGACTGATTACAGATTTGCCACGAGAAATTCAGAACAATAAATCAGTTTACTTTCTCGTAGTCTTCTTGCTGACTGGGAACAACGAAATATTCTTATCAGTACCAAACGACCAAAATCTAGCTAAAAGCTTTACTTTTACTTGCAAAATTCTTATTGCAAAAAAATATAATAAGCTCAGTTAATGCGACATACTTGATTCGTTCGATTCTTCCTCGGCCAGCATAACAAATTCCCGTACATTTCATAGTTTGGAACCTTTTTTCAAAATGTTGGACGAGGTTAGAAGCTTTTGATTCTGAGGCCTTATAATGGATTATGCAAACATAGGTAATGGGATAGCAGTTAAATGGCACGGGAGAAGAAAATAAAACGTAAGGTGAACTTGAATACGTCTGTATATTTATTCATAATATCTCACAGAAACATTGTTGATGAGAGCAATCGTTGATAAATTACATCATTTGCAATATCCATATTTCCATATTTAGACAAAAAAAATGTTGAAATTGAAACAAATAACAAATTTCAACCACATTTTGGCCAGAATATCTGTCGTTGACAGGGGATAAACTGTATGTATGAATTCAATTACGATATTTATTTGCATGCAAGTTGGAGCGAACAAGTTTAGAACTGACCAGATCATGAGATAATAACAATAATGGACATTAATAAAGAGTTTATATAATGCCCCACATATAACACTCTGTAGTTCACAGATATGCCCCAGAAACATGTATGGTTTGACGGGGAAGAATGTGAGAATGAGCGGTCGCCATGACATTTGAGTCTGATTCTGGATTTCTGGAGTTTTACCATATAGATGACGCTGAATCAAAGCTAATATAAATGTTAGTGATACTCCATTGTATGTGAGTAGTAGAACCTCGAATTGAATTCTGTAAGTAACTGGGAACTAATACAATTGATGTAATACAGGGGGTAATATGGTTGAATTTGAAATAAATTGATTTGTGTATCATACAATTCATATAGTAGATCGTTGCAATAGTCTAGTTCAGCGACAAGAATGGAACAGGCTAATATTAGGGATAGATACTGCCCAGATGCCTCGGATGTCCATGCAGATCCTTTGACGTGCAGTGACATGCTTCTTATACTGAAAAATGTAATCAAATAAAACTCCGATATTTTGAACTGGCCTGAAAAGTATAAATCCAAGCTGGAGACAGTTGGGTAGATTCGGAGAGGGATCAAGTTTAATAAGAATGAGTAGAACCTCAGTTTTTCCATTCTTTAGTTGTAGTTTGTTTTTAGTCATCAAGTCTTCGATATATCAGAGGTAATCTTCAATTTTGGTTATAGCAAGAAACTAAATTTTCAGCAAATTCACACTATTTTGTTTCTCTGGTTTGCATAAAAATATCCAATTAAATTTTCCCTGAGATTCCTGCAAGAATCTTAGTCAGATTCTTATCAGTATTTGGTCAGATTATAGTGTGAGAGAATAATGTTAACTGAATGTGCGGTACATTTCCCAAATCCGTCTTAGTGACCAGACGGATAGTCTGAAATGCAGAAACACGGTTTCCATGTATACTGTATTAACTATTGTTTATAACATTAATCCCGATTCTCCGAATTATAACTAGTCGATACAATATAATGCAAAATAAATAATCCATATGGAACTGCATCCGAATGTAGATAAACAAATTTGTTTGAGAAAAATTGTCAAGAAACATAATTTTCAAGAGGTTTCAAATTATAAAGTCACTAAAACATGTGTTCACACTCTTGTGTGGGTTCTGGTTACGGTTTCACTAAGCACACAACTGAACTATATATATTTAGGGGTGATAGGATATATGTATCAAGAACAATGATAGGCAACGTTAAATTACCAAATATTAAACAGGCGAAATGATAACTATGTTGGCTTACAACGAAATGCAATAAGTATAAATCAAATTAATGTGACATTGACATATGCCATTTTTTCACAACTATACGATTCGTTACCCCTACTCGAACTGGAATATCTGGTGGTGTTTGCGTGTGTGTGTGAAATGTCACGTTATGGGGTGTTTCTAGTCTTCCGTGATTCACTAGGCGTAGACTGGTAGTCCCAACGCAATCTTGTACACGATGATAGTCTTTAAATGTCTTTACAGTTGCACGCAGACACAGAGGCGTAGACATTTCGCCGACACAAACACACACCTCCCTCAGTGTAACATCATTATATTTGTTCGGGTCATCAATGATTTATGGTCCATTGAGCACAAGAAATGCCCAGACCAGTGACCAGCATTTCTTTTCAACTGTCGAATATGTCCTCTTCCTGGTTTTTTACTTGCAAGTGCAATGGAGAATCGCCCCAATGTTATTGCAACACAACAACGAAGACATACAGGAGTCCTGCTTGCAGAGGAACGCTGTTATTCTGGAGGGCACTGCTGATAGCAGGAGATGGCAGAGCAGTCCATACAAGTCTCACAGAATGATGAGTTTCCACACGAGCCAATCAGAATCTTGCTAGCAGCTGTCTCACAGTGACAAGTCAGTAGATCGTAAACATTTCTTTTTATGTAAACCACTAGCACGTCTGGTATATTCCAATTGTCCATCCAGAGCTGTAAACATCTCTTGATATGTAAATCACAAGTACACTTGGTAGATTCCAATTGTAAACAAGTATGACCTGTCAATCACCTTCATGACATTTACCACATTTTCCCATGATTCCATGCACACTTCTATTTGCAGAATTTGAGGTAATATGACAAAAACTTAAAATAAAGGATGCTGACACCATGACATGATTTTACCTCAATGTATGACACGCTTGTGCAATGGTTCCAGGGTCTTTGCAGCTAGATGAAGATCTCAATTTCTACTTACAATACATAGTCTTTTTGGCTTATATTTCTCTCGCATCTGTGTACTACTCACAGAATTAATCTGTCGGCATTTATACAATTCCCTTTCCCATTGAATCACGGTTCATAAAACCTTGGAGATTCCTAAATATCAATTCATATAGGAGGTTGTTAAGGTTAAGGTTGTTACAATGGCCAGGTACATTATAGTTCACTTCCGCTACCGAGATGGAATCTTAAAAGATTGACCTGTGATGGAATAATAAAATATAGAAATCATAAAAGAATGACAGGTGATGAAATCCTAAGGATTGACATGTGGTAAAATCGTAAAAGATTGAACTGTAGTAGAATTCTAAAACATTGGCCTGAGATGGAATCCTAAAATATTGACCTGAGATGAAATACTGACAGATTGACCTGTGGTGGAATCCTAATACATTGGCCGGAGATGGAATCCTAAAGAATGACCTGAGAATGGAATCCTATAAGATCGACCTGTGATGAAAACTAAAATATTAGCCTGAGACGGACTCCTAAAATATTGACCTGAGATGGAATACTAACTAATTGACCTGTGGTAGAATCCTAAAACCTTGGCCTGAGATGGAATCTTAAAAGAGTAACCTGTGGTAGAATCCTAAAACTTTGGCCTGAGATGGAATCCCAGAAGATTGACCTGAGATGGAATCCTAAAATATAGACCTGAGATAAAATACTAACAGACTGACCTGTGATAGATTCCTAAAACCCTGACCTGAAATGGAATCCTAAAAGATTAACCTGTGGTAGAATTCTAAACGATTGACCTGAGATGGAATCCTAAAAGATTGACCTGTGGTAGAATCCTAAAAAAATTACCTGAGATGGAGTCCTAAAAGATTGACCTGAGATGGAATCTTAAAAGATTGACCTGTGATGGAATCCCAAAAGATTGACCTGTGATGGAATGCTAAAAGTTTGACCTGAGTTGGAATTCTAGAAGATTGACATTAGATGGAATCATAAAATATTGACCTGAGATGAAATACTAACTGACTGACCTGTTGTAGAATCCTAAAACCTTGACCTGAGATGAAATCTTAAAAGATTGGCCTGTGGTAGAATTCTACAAGATTGACCTGTGGTAGAATCCTAAAGGATTGACCTGAGATTGAATTCTAAAATATTGACCTGAGATTGAATCCTAAAAGATTGACCTGAGATGAAATACTTAAAAAATGACCTGTAATAGAATACTAAAAGATTGAACTGTGGTAGAATCCTAAAAAAATACCTGAGATGGAGTCCTAAAACATTGACCTGAGATGGAATCTTAAAAGATTGACCTGTGATGGAATCCCAAAAGATTGACCTGTGATGGAATGCTAAAAGTTTGACCTGAGATAGAATTCTAGAAGATTGACCTTAGATGGAATCATAAAATATTGACCTGAGATAAAATACTAAAAGATTGACCAGTAATGGAATACTAAAAGATTGAACTGTGGGAGAATCTTAAAAGATTGAACTGTGGTAAAATCCTGAAAAAGATTGCCCTTAGATGGAATCCCAGAAGATTGACCTGAGATGGAATCCTAAAAGATTGACCTGAGATGGAATCTTAAAAGATTGACATGTGGTAGAATTCTAAAAGTTTGACCTGAGATGGAATCCTAACAGATTGACCGGCGATGGAATACTTAAAGATTGACCTGTAATGAAATACTAAAAGATTGACCTGTGGTAGAATCCTAAAAAAAATACCTGAGATGGAGTCCTAAAACATTGACCTGAGATGGAATCTTAAAAGTTTAACCTGTGATGGAATCCCAAAAGATTGACCTGAGATGGCATACTAGAAGATTGACCTGAGATAGAATCCTAAAAGATTGACCTGTGGTAGAGTCCTAAAAGATTGACCTGTGATAGAATTCTAAAGGATTGACCTGAGAATGAATCCTAAAATATTGACCTGTTGTAGAATCCTAAAAGATTGACCTGAGACGGAGCCCTAAATGATTGACCTGAGATGGAATCCTAAAAGATTGACCTGTGATGGAATCCCAAAAGATTGACCTGTGATGGAATCATAAAATATTGACCTGCGATAAAATACTAAAAGATTGACCAGTAATGGAATACTAAAAGATTGAACTGTGGGAGAATCTTAAAAGATTGAACTGCGGTAGAATCCTGAAAAAGATTGACCTTAGATGGAATCCTAGAAGATTGACCTGAGATGGAATCCTAAAAGATTTACCTGAGATGGAATCTTAAAAGATTGGCCTGTGGTAGAATTCTAAAAGATTGACCTGCGATGAAATACTTAAAGATTGACCTGTAATGAAATACTAAAATATTGACCTGTGGTAGAATTCTAAAAAAAATACCTGAGATGGAGTCCTAAAATATTGACCTGAGATGGAATCTTAAAAGATTGACCTGTGATGGAATTCCAAAAAAAATGACCTGTGATGCAATGCTAACATTTTGACCTGAGATGAAATTCTAGAAGATTTACCTTAGATGGAATCGTAAAATATTGACCTTAGATGAAATACCATCAGATTGACCTGTGGTGGAATCCTAAATAAATTACCTGAGATGGAGTCCTAAATGAATGGCCTGAGATGGAATCTTAAATGATTGACCTGTGACGGAATCCCAAAAAATTGAGCTTTGATGGAATTCTAAAAGTTTGACCTGAGATGGAATTCTAGAAGATTGACTTTAGATGGAATCATAAAATATTGACCTGAGATGAAATATTAAAGATTGACCTGTAATGGAATCCTAAAAGATTGACCTGTGGTAGAATCCTAAAAGATTGACCTGTGGTAGAATCCTAAAAGATTGACCTGAGATGGAGCCCTAAATGATTGACCTGAGATGGAATCCTAAAAGATTGACCTGAGATGGAATACTAGAAGATTGACCTGAGATGGAATCATAAAATATTGATCTGAGATGGAATCCTAAAAAATGACCTGAGATAGAATCCTAAAATATTGACCTGATATAGAATACTAGAAGATTGACCTGAGATGGAATCATAAAATATTGACCTGAGATGAAATCTTAAAAGAATACTAAAAGATTGACCTGTGGTAGAATCCTAAAAGATTGACCTGCGATTGAATCGTAAAAGTTTGACCTAAGATTGAATCCTAAAATATTGACCTGTGCTAGAATCGCAAAAGATTGACCTATGATGAAATGCTAAAAGTTTGACCTTAGATGGAATTCTAGAAGATTGACCTTAGATGGAATCATAAAATATTGACCTGAGATGAAATACTAAAGATTGACCTGTAATGGAATCCTAAAAGATTGAACTGTGGTAGAATCCTAAAAGATTGACCTGACATGGAGCCCTAACTGATTGACCTGAGATGGAATCTTAAAAAAATGACCTGAGATGGAATACTAGAGGATTGAACTGAGATGGAATAATAAAATATTGACCTGTGATGAAATACCTAAAGATTGACCTGTAATGGAATACTAAAAAATTGACCTGTGGTAGAATCCTAAAAAAAATACCTGAGATGGAGTCCTAAAAGATTGACCTGAGATGGAATCTTAAAAGATTGACCTGCGATGAAATCCCAAAAGATTGACCTGTGATGGAACTCTAGAAGATTGACCTTAGATGGTATCATAAAATATTGACCTGAGACAAATGCTAAAAGATTGACCTGTAATGGAATTCTAAAAGAATGACCTGTGGGAGAATCTTAAAAGATTGAACTGTGGTAGAATCCTAAAACATTGGCCTGAGATGGAATCCTAACAAATTACCTGAGATAGAATCTTAAAAGATTGACCTGTGATGAAAATTGATTATTGGCCTGAGATGGAATCCTAAAATATTGACCTGAGATTAAATACTAACAGATTGACCTGTGGTAGAATCCTAGAGGATTGACCTGAGATGGAATAATAAAATATTGACCTGTGATGGAATACCAAAAGATTGACCTGTGATGGAATGCTAAAAGTTTGACCTGAGATGGGATTCTAGAATATTGACCTTAGATGGAATCCTAAAATATTGACCTGATATGAAATACTAACAGACTGACCTGTGGTAGAATCCTAAAACCTTGACCTGAGATGAAATCTTAAAAGATTGACCTGTGATGGAGTCCCAAAATATTGACCTGTGGTAGAATTCTAAAAGATTGTCCTGAGATGGAACTCTAGAAGATTGACCTTAGATGGAATCATAAAATATTGAACTGAGATGAAATACTTAAAGATTGACCTGTAATGTAATACTAAAGGTTTGACCTGAGGTGAAATTCTAAAAGATTGACCTGACGTGGAATCATAAAATATTGACCTGAGATGAAATACTAAAAGATTGACCTGTAATGGAATACTAAAAGATTGACCTGTGGTGGAATCCTAAAAACATTACCTGAGATGGAGTCCTAAAAGATTGACCTGTAATGAAATCCCAAAAAAATGAGCTGTGATGGAATGCTAAAAGTTTGACCTCAGATGGAAGACTAAAAGATTGACCTATGATAGAATACTAAAATATTGACCTGTGATGGAGTACTAAAAGATTTACCTGTGATAGAATACTAAAAGATTGACCTGTGATAGAATACTAAAATATTGACCTGAGATGGAATACTAAAAGATTGACCTGTGATGGAATACTAAAATATTGACCTGTCATGGAATACTAAAAGATTAACCTGTGATGGAATACTAAAGGATTGAATTATGATGGAATCCTAAAAGATTGACATGTGATGGAACACTAAAATATTGACCGGTAATGGAATACTAACATATCGACCTGTGATGCAATACTAAAAGATTGACCTGTGATGGAATCCTAAAAGATTGACCTGTGATGGAACACTAAAATATTGACCTGAGATGGAATCTTAAAAGATTGACCTGTGATGGAATTCCAAAAAAAATGACCTGTGATGCAATGCTAACATTTTGACCTGAGATGAAATTCTAGAAGATTTACCTTAGATGGAATCGTAAAATATTGACCTTAGATGAAATACCATCAGATTGACCTGTGGTGGAATCCTAAATAAATTACCTGAGACGGAGTCCTAAATGAATGGCCTGAGATGGAATCTTAAATGATTGACCTGTGACGGAATCCCAAAAAATTGAGCTTTGATGGAATTCTAAAAGTTTGACCTGAGATGGAATTCTAGAAGATTGACTTTAGATGGAATCATAAAATATTGACCTGAGATGAAATATTAAAGATTGACCTGTAATGGAATCCTAAAAGATTGTCCTGTGGTAGAATCCTAAAAGATTGACCTGTGGTAGAATCCTAAAAGATTGACCTGAGATGGAGCCCTAAATGATAGACCTGAGATGGAATCCTAAAAGATTGACCTGAGATGGAATACTAGAAGATTGACCTGAGATGAAATCATAAAATATTGATCTGAGATGGAATCCTAAAAAATGACCTGAGATAGAATCCTAAAATATTGACCTGATATAGAATACTAGAAGATTGACCTGAGATGGAATCATAAAATATTGACCTGAGATGAAATCTTAAAAGAATACTAAAAGATTGACCTGTGGTAGAATCCTAAAAGATTGACCTGCGATTGAATCGTAAAAGTTTGACCTAAGATTGAATCCTAAAATATTGACCTGTGCTAGAATCGCAAAAGATTGACCTATGATGAAATGCTAAAAGTTTGACCTTAGATGGAATTCTAGAAGATTGACCTTAGATGGAATCATAAAATATTGACCTGAGATGAAATACTAAAGATTGACCTGTAATGGAATCCTAAAAGATTGAACTGTGGTAGAATCCTAAAAGATTGACCTGACATGGAGCCCTAACTGATTGACCTGAGATGGAATCTTAAAAAAATGACCTGAGATGGAATACTAGAGGATTGAACTGAGATGGAATAATAAAATATTGACCTGTGATGAAATACCTAAAGATTGACCTGTAATGGAATACTAAAAAATTGACCTGTGGTAGAATCCTAAAAAAAATACCTGAGATGGAGTCCTAAAAGATTGACCTGAGATGGAATCTTAAAAGATTGACCTGCGATGAAATCCCAAAAGATTGACCTGTGATGGAACTCTAGAAGATTGACCTTAGATGGTATCATAAAATATTGACCTGAGACAAATGCTAAAAGATTGACCTGTAATGGAATTCTAAAAGAATGACCTGTGGGAGAATCTTAAAAGATTGAACTGTGGTAGAATCCTAAAACATTGGCCTGAGATGGAATCCTAACAAATTACCTGAGATAGAATCTTAAAAGATTGACCTGTGATGAAAATTGATTATTGGCCTGAGATGGAATCCTAAAAGATTAACCTGTGGTAGAATTCTAAACGATTGACCTGAGATGGAATCCTAAAAGATTGACCTGTGGTAGAATCCTAAAAAAATTACCTGAGATGGAGTCCTAAAAGATTGACCTGAGATGGAATCTTAAAAGATTGACCTGTGATGGAATCCCAAAAGATTGACCTGTGATGGAATGCTAAAAGTTTGACCTGAGTTGGAATTCTAGAAGATTGACATTAGATGGAATCATAAAATATTGACCTGAGATGAAATACTAACTGACTGACCTGTTGTAGAATCCTAAAACCTTGACCTGAGATGAAATCTTAAAAGATTGGCCTGTGGTAGAATTCTACAAGATTGACCTGTGGTAGAATCCTAAAGGATTGACCTGAGATTGAATTCTAAAATATTGACCTGAGATTGAATCCTAAAAGATTGACCTGAGATGAAATACTTAAAAAATGACCTGTAATAGAATACTAAAAGATTGAACTGTGGTAGAATCCTAAAAAAATACCTGAGATGGAGTCCTAAAACATTGACCTGAGATGGAATCTTAAAAGATTGACCTGTGATGGAATCCCAAAAGATTGACCTGTGATGGAATGCTAAAAGTTTGACCTGAGATAGAATTCTAGAAGATTGACCTTAGATGGAATCATAAAATATTGACCTGAGATAAAATACTAAAAGATTGACCAGTAATGGAATACTAAAAGATTGAACTGTGGGAGAATCTTAAAAGATTGAACTGTGGTAAAATCCTGAAAAAGATTGCCCTTAGATGGAATCCCAGAAGATTGACCTGAGATGGAATCCTAAAAGATTGACCTGAGATGGAATCTTAAAAGATTGACATGTGGTAGAATTCTAAAAGATTGACCTGAGATGGAATCCTAACAGATTGACCGGCGATGGAATACTTAAAGATTGACCTGTAATGAAATACTAAAAGATTGACCTGTGGTAGAATCCTAAAAAAAATACCTGAGATGGAGTCCTAAAACATTGACCTGAGATGGAATCTTAAAAGTTTAACCTGTGATGGAATCCCAAAAGATTGACCTGAGATGGCATACTAGAAGATTGACCTGAGATAGAATCCTAAAAGATTGACCTGTGGTAGAGTCCTAAAAGATTGACCTGTGATAGAATTCTAAAGGATTGACCTGAGAATGAATCCTAAAATATTGACCTGTTGTAGAATCCTAAAAGATTGACCTGAGACGGAGCCCTAAATGATTGACCTGAGATGGAATCCTAAAAGATTGACCTGTGATGGAATCCCAAAAGATTGACCTGTGATGGAATCATAAAATATTGACCTGCGATAAAATACTAAAAGATTGACCAGTAATGGAATACTAAAAGATTGAACTGTGGGAGAATCTTAAAAGATTGAACTGCGGTAGAATCCTGAAAAAGATTGACCTTAGATGGAATCCTAGAAGATTGACCTGAGATGGAATCCTAAAAGATTTACCTGAGATGGAATCTTAAAAGATTGGCCTGTGGTAGAATTCTAAAAGATTGACCTGCGATGAAATACTTAAAGATTGACCTGTAATGAAATACTAAAATATTGACCTGTGGTAGAATTCTAAAAAAAATACCTGAGATGGAGTCCTAAAATATTGACCTGAGATGGAATCTTAAAAGATTGACCTGTGATGGAATTCCAAAAAAAATGACCTGTGATGCAATGCTAACATTTTGACCTGAGATGAAATTCTAGAAGATTTACCTTAGATGGAATCGTAAAATATTGACCTTAGATGAAATACCATCAGATTGACCTGTGGTGGAATCCTAAATAAATTACCTGAGATGGAGTCCTAAATGAATGGCCTGAGATGGAATCTTAAATGATTGACCTGTGACGGAATCCCAAAAAATTGAGCTTTGATGGAATTCTAAAAGTTTGACCTGAGATGGAATTCTAGAAGATTGACTTTAGATGGAATCATAAAATATTGACCTGAGATGAAATATTAAAGATTGACCTGTAATGGAATCCTAAAAGATTGACCTGTGGTAGAATCCTAAAAGATTGACCTGTGGTAGAATCCTAAAAGATTGACCTGAGATGGAGCCCTAAATGATTGACCTGAGATGGAATCCTAAAAGATTGACCTGAGATGGAATACTAGAAGATTGACCTGAGATGGAATCATAAAATATTGATCTGAGATGGAATCCTAAAAAATGACCTGAGATAGAATCCTAAAATATTGACCTGATATAGAATACTAGAAGATTGACCTGAGATGGAATCATAAAATATTGACCTGAGATGAAATCTTAAAAGAATACTAAAAGATTGACCTGTGGTAGAATCCTAAAAGATTGACCTGCGATTGAATCGTAAAAGTTTGACCTAAGATTGAATCCTAAAATATTGACCTGTGCTAGAATCGCAAAAGATTGACCTATGATGAAATGCTAAAAGTTTGACCTTAGATGGAATTCTAGAAGATTGACCTTAGATGGAATCATAAAATATTGACCTGAGATGAAATACTAAAGATTGACCTGTAATGGAATCCTAAAAGATTGAACTGTGGTAGAATCCTAAAAGATTGACCTGACATGGAGCCCTAACTGATTGACCTGAGATGGAATCTTAAAAAAATGACCTGAGATGGAATACTAGAGGATTGAACTGAGATGGAATAATAAAATATTGACCTGTGATGAAATACCTAAAGATTGACCTGTAATGGAATACTAAAAAATTGACCTGTGGTAGAATCCTAAAAAAAATACCTGAGATGGAGTCCTAAAAGATTGACCTGAGATGGAATCTTAAAAGATTGACCTGCGATGAAATCCCAAAAGATTGACCTGTGATGGAACTCTAGAAGATTGACCTTAGATGGTATCATAAAATATTGACCTGAGACAAATGCTAAAAGATTGACCTGTAATGGAATTCTAAAAGAATGACCTGTGGGAGAATCTTAAAAGATTGAACTGTGGTAGAATCCTAAAACATTGGCCTGAGATGGAATCCTAACAAATTACCTGAGATAGAATCTTAAAAGATTGACCTGTGATGAAAATTGATTATTGGCCTGAGATGGAATCCTAAAATATTGACCTGAGATTAAATACTAACAGATTGACCTGTGGTAGAATCCTAGAGGATTGACCTGAGATGGAATAATAAAATATTGACCTGTGATGGAATACCAAAAGATTGACCTGTGATGGAATGCTAAAAGTTTGACCTGAGATGGGATTCTAGAATATTGACCTTAGATGGAATCCTAAAATATTGACCTGATATGAAATACTAACAGACTGACCTGTGGTAGAATCCTAAAACCTTGACCTGAGATGAAATCTTAAAAGATTGACCTGTGATGGAGTCCCAAAATATTGACCTGTGGTAGAATTCTAAAAGATTGTCCTGAGATGGAACTCTAGAAGATTGACCTTAGATGGAATCATAAAATATTGAACTGAGATGAAATACTTAAAGATTGACCTGTAATGTAATACTAAAGGTTTGACCTGAGGTGAAATTCTAAAAGATTGACCTGACGTGGAATCATAAAATATTGACCTGAGATGAAATACTAAAAGATTGACCTGTAATGGAATACTAAAAGATTGACCTGTGGTGGAATCCTAAAAACATTACCTGAGATGGAGTCCTAAAAGATTGACCTGTAATGAAATCCCAAAAAAATGAGCTGTGATGGAATGCTAAAAGTTTGACCTCAGATGGAAGACTAAAAGATTGACCTATGATAGAATACTAAAATATTGACCTGTGATGGAGTACTAAAAGATTTACCTGTGATAGAATACTAAAAGATTGACCTGTGATAGAATACTAAAATATTGACCTGAGATGGAATACTAAAAGATTGACCTGTGATGGAATACTAAAATATTGACCTGTCATGGAATACTAAAAGATTAACCTGTGATGGAATACTAAAGGATTGAATTATGATGGAATCCTAAAAGATTGACATGTGATGGAACACTAAAATATTGACCGGTAATGGAATACTAACATATCGACCTGTGATGCAATACTAAAAGATTGACCTGTGATGGAATCCTAAAAGATTGACCTGTGATGGAACACTAAAATATTGACCTGAGATGGAATCTTAAAAGATTGACCTGTGATGGAATTCCAAAAAAAATGACCTGTGATGCAATGCTAACATTTTGACCTGAGATGAAATTCTAGAAGATTTACCTTAGATGGAATCGTAAAATATTGACCTTAGATGAAATACCATCAGATTGACCTGTGGTGGAATCCTAAATAAATTACCTGAGATGGAGTCCTAAATGAATGGCCTGAGATGGAATCTTAAATGATTGACCTGTGACGGAATCCCAAAAAATTGAGCTTTGATGGAATTCTAAAAGTTTGACCTGAGATGGAATTCTAGAAGATTGACTTTAGATGGAATCATAAAATATTGACCTGAGATGAAATATTAAAGATTGACCTGTAATGGAATCCTAAAAGATTGTCCTGTGGTAGAATCCTAAAAGATTGACCTGTGGTAGAATCCTAAAAGATTGACCTGAGATGGAGCCCTAAATGATAGACCTGAGATGGAATCCTAAAAGATTGACCTGAGATGGAATACTAGAAGATTGACCTGAGATGAAATCATAAAATATTGATCTGAGATGGAATCCTAAAAAATGACCTGAGATAGAATCCTAAAATATTGACCTGATATAGAATACTAGAAGATTGACCTGAGATGGAATCATAAAATATTGACCTGAGATGAAATCTTAAAAGAATACTAAAAGATTGACCTGTGGTAGAATCCTAAAAGATTGACCTGCGATTGAATCGTAAAAGTTTGACCTAAGATTGAATCCTAAAATATTGACCTGTGCTAGAATCGCAAAAGATTGACCTATGATGAAATGCTAAAAGTTTGACCTTAGATGGAATTCTAGAAGATTGACCTTAGATGGAATCATAAAATATTGACCTGAGATGAAATACTAAAGATTGACCTGTAATGGAATCCTAAAAGATTGAACTGTGGTAGAATCCTAAAAGATTGACCTGACATGGAGCCCTAACTGATTGACCTGAGATGGAATCTTAAAAAAATGACCTGAGATGGAATACTAGAGGATTGAACTGAGATGGAATAATAAAATATTGACCTGTGATGAAATACCTAAAGATTGACCTGTAATGGAATACTAAAAAATTGACCTGTGGTAGAATCCTAAAAAAAATACCTGAGATGGAGTCCTAAAAGATTGACCTGAGATGGAATCTTAAAAGATTGACCTGCGATGAAATCCCAAAAGATTGACCTGTGATGGAACTCTAGAAGATTGACCTTAGATGGTATCATAAAATATTGACCTGAGACAAATGCTAAAAGATTGACCTGTAATGGAATTCTAAAAGAATGACCTGTGGGAGAATCTTAAAAGATTGAACTGTGGTAGAATCCTAAAACATTGGCCTGAGATGGAATCCTAACAAATTACCTGAGATAGAATCTTAAAAGATTGACCTGTGATGAAAATTGATTATTGGCCTGAGATGGAATCCTAAAATATTGACCTGAGATTAAATACTAACAGATTGACCTGTGGTAGAATCCTAGAGGATTGACCTGAGATGGAATAATAAAATATTGACCTGTGATGGAATACCAAAAGATTGACCTGTGATGGAATGCTAAAAGTTTGACCTGAGATGGGATTCTAGAATATTGACCTTAGATGGAATCCTAAAATATTGACCTGATATGAAATACTAACAGACTGACCTGTGGTAGAATCCTAAAACCTTGACCTGAGATGAAATCTTAAAAGATTGACCTGTGATGGAGTCCCAAAATATTGACCTGTGGTAGAATTCTAAAAGATTGTCCTGAGATGGAACTCTAGAAGATTGACCTTAGATGGAATCATAAAATATTGAACTGAGATGAAATACTTAAAGATTGACCTGTAATGTAATACTAAAGGTTTGACCTGAGGTGAAATTCTAAAAGATTGACCTGACGTGGAATCATAAAATATTGACCTGAGATGAAATACTAAAAGATTGACCTGTAATGGAATACTAAAAGATTGACCTGTGGTGGAATCCTAAAAACATTACCTGAGATGGAGTCCTAAAAGATTGACCTGTAATGAAATCCCAAAAAAATGAGCTGTGATGGAATGCTAAAAGTTTGACCTCAGATGGAAGACTAAAAGATTGACCTATGATAGAATACTAAAATATTGACCTGTGATGGAGTACTAAAAGATTTACCTGTGATAGAATACTAAAAGATTGACCTGTGATAGAATACTAAAATATTGACCTGAGATGGAATACTAAAAGATTGACCTGTGATGGAATACTAAAATATTGACCTGTCATGGAATACTAAAAGATTAACCTGTGATGGAATACTAAAGGATTGAATTATGATGGAATCCTAAAAGATTGACATGTGATGGAACACTAAAATATTGACCGGTAATGGAATACTAACATATCGACCTGTGATGCAATACTAAAAGATTGACCTGTGATGGAATCCTAAAAGATTGACCTGTGATGGAACACTAAAATATTGACCTGAGATGGAATCTTAAAAGATTGACCTGTGATGGAATTCCAAAAAAAATGACCTGTGATGCAATGCTAACATTTTGACCTGAGATGAAATTCTAGAAGATTTACCTTAGATGGAATCGTAAAATATTGACCTTAGATGAAATACCATCAGATTGACCTGTGGTGGAATCCTAAATAAATTACCTGAGATGGAGTCCTAAATGAATGGCCTGAGATGGAATCTTAAATGATTGACCTGTGACGGAATCCCAAAAAATTGAGCTTTGATGGAATTCTAAAAGTTTGACCTGAGATGGAATTCTAGAAGATTGACTTTAGATGGAATCATAAAATATTGACCTGAGATGAAATATTAAAGATTGACCTGTAATGGAATCCTAAAAGATTGACCTGTGGTAGAATCCTAAAAGATTGACCTGTGGTAGAATCCTAAAAGATTGACCTGAGATGGAGCCCTAAATGATAGACCTGAGATGGAATCCTAAAAGATTGACCTGAGATGGAATACTAGAAGATTGACCTGAGATGAAATCATAAAATATTGATCTGAGATGGAATCCTAAAAAATGACCTGAGATAGAATCCTAAAATATTGACCTGATATAGAATACTAGAAGATTGACCTGAGATGGAATCATAAAATATTGACCTGAGATGAAATCTTAAAAGAATACTAAAAGATTGACCTGTGGTAGAATCCTAAAAGATTGACCTGCGATTGAATCGTAAAAGTTTGACCTAAGATTGAATCCTAAAATATTGACCTGTGCTAGAATCGCAAAAGATTGACCTATGATGAAATGCTAAAAGTTTGACATTAGATGGAATTCTAGAAGATTGACCTTAGATGGAATCATAAAATATTGACCTGAGATGAAATACTAAAGATTGACCTGTAATGGAATCCTAAAAGATTGAACTGTGGTAGAATCCTAAAAGATTGACCTGACATGGAGCCCTAACTGATTGACCTGAGATGGAATCTTAAAAAAATGACCTGAGATGGAATACTAGAGGATTGAACTGAGATGGAATAATAAAATATTGACCTGTGATGAAATACCTAAAGATTGACCTGTAATGGAATACTAAAAAATTGACCTGTGGTAGAATCCTAAAAAAAATACCTGAGATGGAGTCCTAAAAGATTGACCTGAGATGGAATCTTAAAAGATTGACCTGCGATGAAATCCCAAAAGATTGACCTGTGATGGAACTCTAGAAGATTGACCTTAGATGGTATCATAAAATATTGACCTGCGATAAAATACTAAAAGATTGACCAGTAATGGAATACTAAAAGAATGACCTGTGGGAGAATCTTAAAAGATTGAACTGTGGTAGAATCCTAAAACATTGGCCTGAGATGGAATCCTAACAAATTACCTGAGATAGAATCTTAAAAGATTGACCTGTGATGAAAATTGATTATTGGCCTGAGATGGAATCCTAAAATATTGACCTGAGATTAAATACTAACAGATTGACCTGTGGTAGAATCCTAGAGGATTGACCTGAGATGGAATAATAAAATATTGACCTGTGATGGAATACCAAAAGATTGACCTGTGATGGAATGCTAAAAGTTTGACCTGAGATGGGATTCTAGAATATTGACCTTAGATGGAATCCTAAAATATTGACCTGATATGAAATACTAACAGACTGACCTGTGGTAGAATCCTAAAACCTTGACCTGAGATGAAATCTTAAAAGATTGACCTGTGATGGAGTCCCAAAATATTGACCTGTGGTAGAATTCTAAAAGATTGTCCTGAGATGGAACTCTAGAAGATTGACCTTAGATGGAATCATAAAATATTGAACTGAGATGAAATACTTAAAGATTGACCTGTAATGTAATACTAAAGGTTTGACCTGAGGTGAAATTCTAAAAGATTGACCTGACGTGGAATCATAAAATATTGACCTGAGATGAAATACTAAAAGATTGACCTGTAATGGAATACTAAAAGATTGACCTGTGGTGGAATCCTAAAAACATTACCTGAGATGGAGTCCTAAAAGATTGACCTGTAATGAAATCCCAAAAAAATGAGCTGTGATGGAATGCTAAAAGTTTGACCTCAGATGGAAGACTAAAAGATTGACCTATGATAGAATACTAAAATATTGACCTGTGATGGAGTACTAAAAGATTTACCTGTGATAGAATACTAAAAGATTGACCTGTGATAGAATACTAAAATATTGACCTGAGATGGAATACTAAAAGATTGACCTGTGATGGAATACTAAAATATTGACCTGTCATGGAATACTAAAAGATTAACCTGTGATGGAATACTAAAGGATTGAATTATGATGGAATCCTAAAAGATTGACATGTGATGGAACACTAAAATATTGACCGGTAATGGAATACTAAAATATCGACCTGTGATGCAATACTAAAAGATTGACCTGTGATGGAATCCTAAAAGATTGACCTGTGATGGAACACCAAAATATTGACCTGTGATGGAATCCTCAATTATCGACCTGTGATGGAATACTAAAAGATTGACCTGTGATGGAATACTAAAATATTGACCTGTGATGAATACTAAAATATTGACCTGTGATGAAAATTGATTATTGCCTGAGATGGAATCCTAAAATATTGACCTGAGATTAAATACTAACAGATTGACCTGTGATAGAATCCTAGAGGATTGACCTGAGATGGAATCATAAAATATTGACCTGTGATGGAATACCAAAAGATTGACCTGTGATGGAATGCTAAAAGTTTGACCTGAGATGGAATTCTAGAAGATTGACCTTAGATGGAATCCTAAAATATTGACCTGATATGAAATACTAACAGACTGACCTGTGGTAGAATCCTAAAACCTTGACCTGAGATGAAATCTTAAAAGATTGACCTGTGATGGAATCCCAAAATATTGACCTGTGGTAGAATTCTAAAAGATTGTCCTGAGATGGAACTCTAGAAGACTGACCTTAGATGGAGTCATAAAATATTGACCTGAGATGAAATACTTAAAGATTGACCTGTAATGTAATACTAAAGGTTTGGCCTGAGATGAAATACTAAAAGATTGACCTGTAATGGAATACTAAAAGATTGACCTGTGGTGGAATCCTAAAAACATTACCTGAGATGGAGTCCTAAAAGATTGACCTGTAATGAAATCCCAAAAAAATGAGCTGTGATGGAATGCTAAAAGTTTGACCTCAGATGGAAGACTAAAAGATTGACCTATGATAGAATACTAAAATATTGACCTGTGATGGAGTACTAAAAGATTTACCTGTGATAGAATACTAAAAGATTGACCTGTGATAGAATACTAAAATATTGACCTGTGATAGAACACTAAAATATTGACCTGTCATGGAATACTAAAAGATTAACCTGTGATGGAGTACTAAAGGATTGAATTATGATGGAATCCTAAAAGATTGACCGGTAATGGAATACTAAAATATCGACCTGTGATGCAATACTAAAAGATTGACCTGTGATGGAATCCTAAAATATTGACCTGTGATGAAACACTAAAATATTGACCTGTGATGGAATCCTCAAATATCGACCTGTGATGGAATACTAAAAGATTGACCTGTGATGGAATACTAAAATATTGACCTGTGATGAAATACTAAAATATTGACCTGTGATGGAATACTAAAATATTGACCTGTGATGAATACTAAAATATTGACCTGTGATGAAATACTAAAAGATTGACCTGTGATGCAATACTAAAAGATTGACCTGTGATGGAATCCTAAAATATTGACCTGTGATGGAACACTAAAATATTGACCTGTGATGGAATCCTCAAATATCGACCTGTGATGGAATACTAAAAGATTGACCTGTGATGGAATACTAAAATATTGACCTGTGATGAAATACTAAAATATTGACCTGTGATGGAATACTAAAATATTGACCTGTGATGAATACTAAAATATTGACCTGTGATGAAATACTAAAAGATTGACCTGTGATGCAATACTAAAAGATTGACCTGTGATGGAATACTAAAAGATTGACCTGTGATAGAATACTAAAATATTGACCTGTGATGGAATACTAAAAGTTTGACCTGTGATAGAATACTAAAAGGTTGACCTTTGATAGAATACTAAAAGATTGACCTGTGATAGAATACTAAAATATTGACCTGTGATGGAATCTTTAAAATATTGACCTGTTATCGAGTAACTTGTATGTAATGTATGTCACCTCATGATTAATGATGTAGTCAGACTCATCAACAAGGTATCAGTGATGCCAATCAGTTAATTTAGTTACTAGATTAAACAACTAAACGATCACAGTAATGTACACACAGTAGCGTGATAACTATTGGAAATCTAGGCATGTAAAATCTTCGGTAAAAAACTCCGTCGTCCCTCTAGTACGTATTATTGTCAATGGATACCATCCTGTCTGCAGCAAATAAATTCTCCGTTTCTTGAATTGATTGTACAGACTTGACATGTCGTACACAACGATTGTAGGCACTAGAGATAATTATGTTATTGCATTGTGACTCCCTCGTGATTTCGTTTTATAAACTAACACAATCAATTGGCCAAGACTTAAAAACATCGTGAATGGCTCTGAAAGGTCCCCGTAATGGTAACCACAATACCACGTCACGTTGCCTATAGATTATACAAGTCAGTCGAATACGAACTCTGAGGATCGCTGCTACATGGTAAACTAAGTAACCGTGATCAATGAAAGGAATGTATCTGGGAGTTAGCATTACAGTGTAGTGTGTCAGTCTTTACATCCCATCGCTGCCACCATACAAGTTACTTTTCTCTAGTAAAGAAGGTTTCCATGCTCTCGATCATCACAAATATGCAGTTTTACACAGAGACAGTACAATTCCAATTGTTTCTCTAAACCACAGATCTACTAAAATGCTCATCCATTGTCGGTTATGTGCCATATATATATATGCTATCCTTGATATCTGACGAATATTGTATATAGTACTGTATTTGGCACATAGTCCTTGCAGTAAAATAAATGTGACAATTACACAATACCTGTAATACCTGCTTGTTTCGTTATATTATTCGAAAGAATAAACAATACACAATGTAGTTGATGGTGTTTTAAACAAAGTAGCATATGAAATAAATTATTTAACAAAGGGATATTAGACTTTTGTGTTTTCTTCAAATAAAACACTTCATATGAAGTGACAACTTCACAATCCTTGCTTTTAAATAATACGTTATGATTGATATGGTGGATATTAATGTACTGTATTTGTCCGATAACTCGCCTTGGGCGATGTTTTAAGAAGACGGATCATATTCTTGGTCGGGTGCTGGCTCCAAAACATCTTAATTTCTATTTTAAGCCACAAAAGCCTAAATACAATAGACATAACAGGGGTTGCAAGATATCAAGAATATTGCAGTTTATGCGTCAGGAAACACCTTCAGTTGTTTCTAATAAGATATGCATCTAAAACTGTGTTGAATTGATTACACTACGAACGTATTCGTATTTTCGAAAAGCATCTGGTGACGAACTCAAGGCAAAACAATACAACACGAACTTGATTTATAATTGTTGCATGGCGATCTCTCTTCATTAACCACTTGTTCACAAACCGTCTCGACACGGTTACATTTTCGCCCCGCTTTTCGTGAATTTCAGCAAATATATAAGGGAAAAAGGTCGTTATTTGCAATTTCTGAAGGGGAAGTGCTTGGCGGCCCACGGGGTCATATGTCTACACGGATCAAAGAGAAGGTACTAATAATTTAACAAACAAACCAAATTGTTCGCTCGGGTTGATATCGAAGCTCCAGGGTTCTTCACTATTCGGCGCAGGTGTTCAACGAGGTCACCACCGAAAGAACTGAAATCACGCTGCGATTCGTAAATGTTGCTAATAGCGTCATTAATAATTGAGAATACCCTAAAATATGACCACTGGCTGCAAATATACACGTGACCAATAACGTGTCCAATTGTGTAGGCTTGTCTTATCACGTGGGAATAATCATATTTCAATAAATTATACATGATATTAGATTGTGTGATACACAGGTCAAGTTTTTCAATCTACAAAACATCATAATAAATAATAATAATATTTGTTTATTGTTTACCTGTATAACAGTGACATAGTAGTTTCCATGGTGATATCAGTGTTTAGTTACTAATATGAAATCACACATTAGAAATATGTAAACAACTAAAGTGCCAATTTTTTCGCCAATGGTATTAAATAAAACTCACTTGAAAAACTCTCCAACGACCCACGATTTTCCAGGGAATGTCTGACAGGGTTAAAGTTTTCAATAAAAACATGCTGATTTATACAATTGTCATTTTCAGAGAAATCAATCATAGTTGGACGGGATTGAATATAGCGAACAACTTTAAGTTTATAAATTAAAATCCTAGTTTATTACCAATTAATATATGAAGCACATAATTTGCATAAAAATTTGCATAAAATTAATTAGTTTTGCTTCAGCTTTAATTCGACACACGGGCACATTCAGCGTTTAAAAGTGACACAACCCCGTTCTTCATTTAGTTATGCGGGTACAAATCATCGAACTAATGTTGTTTGATTGAAAACTCACGAAAAGCAAGAAGAAATATCTGCAATAAGTAGTAGTATGAGTTTACTTACTTACCTCGTATACTTACGACGTATGTTCCAGATTAAGCGCTTCACACCGTAGGTCAGGAACCATTTGAAAAGTAATTAGAATGATGAAATCCGAGATCACCTAAAAACAATAATTCAACAAAATTGTTTTTGCTTAACTTAAAAGTCTATTTTTTTAATCTTATCCCGGAGTACATGCTACTCACTTCAATAATAGAAACTATAAAAAAATATGCTTTAGTATTGTCGATTGAAAATGCGCGGGAAACTCATTGGAGACTTCGCAGTAATCATGATTAAAAGATCAGTTTAATTCTTTGTTTCGATTTTTCGCTAATCACATTTTCAACTATGTCGTAAGCAGGGCACGATGTCGCCGTACAATTAATTTCAGTATTTATGCTAATAAACAGGCATCCCAACATTTAGTATTGGTCACTCTCCTCTTGTTTAAATATTTATTTATCATCTCAAATGATATAGGTGATACTTGCCGTGGTCCAGTAAGGCTCATTTTAATATTTGAGATCTCAGTTGTACGGTTTCCATAGCAACCACAACACTTTTGAAGAATTTACACATCATTGATATTCATCCCAATAAAATACAATTGAGGTATATTAAACAAAGGTGTACATCTGTCTGCAGGTATGTCTGTTCCTCCGTCCGACCGTTTGTGTATTTATTCATACATCCAACCAACTGTTAGTCCATCACAACACGCACTCATTCACATGTGAACTTAACCATATTAAAGTATTTTTCACGAAATGCTGTTTATATGCCAGGTAAACTTATGGAATTATACCCACCTGAAAATTACAGCGTGCGAGTATTTGCTGATATACGATTTTGTTTTACAGAAATGGGGGGGGGGGGGGGTAGATCACACTCACAGTACATCCATACAGTTATTTTTACATTTATCCACTTATTATAATTGATCAAGTTTAACGTAATGGCGAGTGTAGTTTGACGAGATCGCAACTTGTACTAAATCTTGATGCATAAACATAAATTATTCCCGTATAAAGGGGTATTTGGGTGTATATTAAGCTATCGCAGAGGTAGTTACACGCTGTCCTAGAAGGAGAGTGTTACTCCATTTCAGATCAACGTCAATATCACGTGATAAATTGAAATTGATTGGATATCACTGACATTCCCGCATGTCACTCACATTTCACTCATATACTATCACTCACATGTCACGTGAGTCGCATGCGACTCGCCCTCGCTATAACGTTAGACCAATCAAGAACAACCTAGCTAGCATTGCTTACTGGTGTCCAATATCTGTGATAAAAGCCAGTCAAGTATGAGTGGTTATTGCACATACTGAATAGACATCGTATCTTGTCAATTGACATTGTAGCACGTCCAATGGTTTTTAAGTTCGCACAGATCTGGTGGCCGTTACCCAAACTTTATTAAGTATTAAGATCTCATATAGTAATTCTCGGTGAATTAGTCGCATTTATCAATTACCACCTGTACGCCAGCTGACTGCGGTAAAATCATTCACCCTGCTTGGGTACACTATTGGACGCGATATACGTAATCGATCTATCAAAATGTACTATTTTCACGAGCGAACATCCGGGCATTTTCACCGCACCGCATTTCCAACCACAACAGCAGTCGAAAACTGTCGAAATACTGTACTTTGGGGGTAGTTGTTGAGGCTCTCCTGAACAGCATAACAAGATTACCCCTCTCTATGCTACATATATAGTAATTTGGTTGTTCGGGTTTGTTTCATAGTTGAGTTTGTGCTGTTTTCTCGCCGTTTAAATACATAGTACAGCAACAGAGAATGTTTGAATGAAGAAAACAACAAAAAACTTTGGGAACCATGTCGGGATCTATGGATTGACTCGGAAAAAGTCATATCTAAGAACTGCTACGTCATTAGTCGTGGTTGCCGTAGTTCGGGTTGACTTTACATTATAAGGCAGGTAGAGTTATGAGAGCCATTAAACGGAAAATAGTGTTAACTATGAGTAATTCTTAATATTTGTCTTAAATAACGTATATTTATTTGATTCGTGCAACTACTTTCTATGCGACATGGACAGATTTACGTCAACGCTGATATCGAACATTGTAACCAACTCTAAAAGATGCGTTCTATTTTCTGTTTGTAAGAGACGCCCCAGCGAATCACAGACAAGCCATGCAGCATAATGTTGAGCATCTCTCTCCGGTGAGGGCGCCTATCTATTATCCATTTTCATTTGCTCTGTCTGTGATAAAAGCGTACACATCATTGCGCCAGTTGGGTTGTCGACACATTAATGAAGTAACGTTAATTGTATGTGGAAATTGGAAAGACAATAGCACTAGAACTAGTACATTTCCTACAATGTGTGTTCAATATGCACTCCCCGCCACGTAAAACTCTGGTATATCCCGTTAGTTATATCAAATAACAACGTTAAGTAAAATAATGAATGCGATTGCGATATTTTTTTCCGTGAATCCGAGTGGCTTTCCGGAATCAAATCAATTTGAAAAAAAAATTGTGCAAACTCGTAACTCCACTGAGGGGCCTGCTGATACCTAATAAGATTAGGTATTGGTTCAGTTGTCATTAAGAATTGAAGTTCTTTCCGAGGGCGTTTTTTAAATCCACCGCAAGCAAGGGGCCTTTATGAAGGTGTGATGGCATTATGCACTGCCATCCAAATGAAATCATAATGAAAACTGTATCATGCACTAATATAATTACGTGTGGTGAGTAATTGGGATGTGTGTTCATCCAACAATCACCTAGTTTTGTCAGGTCTATTAATGCTCGGTGTCCGACGGGCATGTGCGCCAGCGATTGGACGGAAACGTGCCTGAGTGGGCTACCCATTGAATAACGCAATTCCTCACCGATATCTGTGATTCGATGAAGAAGCAGCGGCAGCTTACTTTTTAATGGGACGCCGTGACGGCAAAATAAGAAAGGTTTAGAAAGAGAACGCAGAGAGAGGATGAAAAATCAGCAGCACCGCCGGCTACTGAAATGAGGAGACGAGCTTTTGATCTTAACGTGTGGCAGCGATATCAAGAAAACACTCTGGTTCTGGACTTCAATGTTTCTTAATTCCGTAACACTATAAAATCTTTCTGTTATTTAACGGGTTTTCTTTACGAGTGAGTATTTTGCATTTTATAAATTCAAACCAAATAACATTTATTGATTATTTTAATCATTAATACTACGACTAGGCGTTTCGGGTTGATTTTGCGTGTTGTGAAATAATGCGATAATAATTGATGCTAAGTAGTTATATTACTGCATCCATAAATCGATATTTTTCCTTAATTACTTGTATTTTTATGACATTTTGACGGATCTTGCCGTGCATCTTTCATCAGCTAATCTTATCGTCGTACAATATGTTGGGTATCAGTATTGAATGGTACGCCATTGTCAACTATCCAATCGTACTTCTTGAAGACGCTTCGGTTTTTTACTTTAATTTTAACAAAGTGGTAAACTTGTTGCTTTGTCAACTTTATAGATTTGTTTTAATAAGCGTTCCATGAATTATTTTTTTAAGTTTCAAACATTGTGCAATATAATAATATTTTCAGATTTTAATATTGGTGGGAAATTTATGTCTGTCAGTCAATAACTTTCGGTTGCTTGTGAGTATATATCTGTTACTAATTTCGAATTTAGAGTAACTGCATTCAATGGTGTACCAAGGAGTTACGTTAACAGTAAGGCACGTGTATTCAACAAAATCGTCTGTGTTTAATATATCTACATTAGATATTTTTAACACAAACCAACTTCAAACCGCAACGCAATTCATGTGATGCTACTAAAATTATAACATTGACAATTTAAAATGAAATGATAACGTGAAATGGAGGAGTACGGTTGGGACACCATTCTGTAGTTGAACTAAGCATGTCTCCTTGGGCGCTCACTGAATTCTCTACCTCTTGATTACCTAAGCATACATGATAAATTATACGGCGTTATTATGCTTGAATAGATAAAATTGCTGTTGTGTGGCGAACAGTGCACTGACGGAACAAATTATCGGCACATTTGTTGCTATGGGGAGCCAAGCAGAATCAGTCAGCGGCGAATAAGTGCACCACGCCACGGAGGTCGCATCCACACGCCGACTAGAACACCTAACCGTAACGGAGGCGGCAGTGAATGTTCTGACTTCTCTCTCGCCGTCTCTCTGATCATCCAGTCGTTTCGTTGCTAACTATCAGGGGAACGTTGGCGCTCCTAGTGATTCCTGCGTTTGAGGACCCATAATAGTACCCTGCTTCGCTTGGCTGAGGATTGCATTAAATTTCATTAGTAATTAATACAGCGGCTCCCCGGGCACAGCCTCTTTTCCCAGGCGACGTTACTCAACTAGATTTGGTAATTGTGAAAAACGATGTGTGCGTCAGCTATCATTGTACGGTTTCCACTTGGGTGCATGGGGTGGGTATAACAAATGTGTTTTGATAATATGTTTTGATTGTGAGCAAAGCGTTACCGTAACTAAATATATACACACGTTAACATATTCAACACAGAATGTAAACAAGTAACTGAGGGAGGGGGGTAATATCTAAGGTACACAAGTATCATACTTATGGATAGATTGTGTTTGTAAAACTATGAAGTGCGTCTCGTGGCGGCGACCGAGGACAATAACCAGTCGAATCAAACCTGGCTCTGTGATACGAAGTGGTAAAAGATAAAGGGGTGCGGTAAATGTCTAGAAAATCAACAACGTAGAATAGAATAGAAATTATACACGTATTTTCAATATTCTTATTGCCTAAAACGACAAGACTAGCAGCGGGCCCGTAATAGTATACTAATATTATTAACCAGTTCCAGTTGAAACTCCTGAATTAGGCATAATCTTTTATTTTTTCTCGTAAAACAAACTGTTTAATATCACGGAAATGGTGAATACAGCTCCGCTATGCGATGACTGCAAAAAATACAGGGAAAACTGCGAGTGTATCACTCTATGCATTGCGAATCTCAAAATGTAGCTTCGATCTGAGGTCAAATACGCTTTAACCCGTAACACACTCGTCGCATCAGTTATCCCAGCAGATGTTAGAATAACTCATAAAATATCATTTTTATTAGGGATAATATGAATAATATTTCTGTAATGATGTTTCATTATACTCTAGGTACACTGAAATCAATTTATCAATAGTCAAATCATAAGAATTTATAGCTGTTGACTGGTAATAAGTCATGCGATTGAGAACGCTTGCCCTAGCTAATTTCTGACGCTCCAGCCATGCCCTTGCGAACACGTGGGATGTCCCCAAGCTCTACGGTGAATCATTGCAAAGGAAACTCGAAATGATGTCTTTATTTTATTATCTCTGTTTGTACAGGGTGGAAAGTGTTGAAATAGCGGCGAGAGGTCGATAAGAGAACACAGCCTTGTGACGACTGTGGAATACAGCGACGTACACTGGCTGCCAAACGTAACTACAGCGGCGGCGTACACATATAATAGTACCGTACTGACTGCTGACACATTACGAAGCACAGTGCAGCGAGTCGATACGATTCAAGGAATATCCCATACTACACATAGCGTCAATCGTGCTCAAAGGAAGACTGATATTAGGACAATTCCGTCTAGGATAGATTGTTCAATTGCGAGTACTGTATTCATAAGGTAGTTGTCGTGAAATTCAGTTCAGCGCAGACCGATCTAGCCACCAATCTCACTGACTCTATCAATTCCGAGAATCTAAGTAGTTCTTCGTAGTGACGCAATGATGTACTGTTACCACTGCACTTCGCCCTATTCTGGACATCCCCATGTTGACATGGAAACCATTCTATCTGGATGTCCACCGCTATCTTGTAAGTAGTCATATTCCGTGTTTTCAATTCTCTTCTCAAATGTAAAAAGAATCATGTGAAAAGTGAAAAGCCTCTTTCCCAGACAAAACTATCGGCCAGAATAGGGGTAACAATTGCCCAGTGTATGAAACAAACTCGGTAGCTACCACAATTATAACATAAAAGCAGTAGTAGTAACAAAAACAACAACACGTAAAGTTACTTGCAGTCCCTTGTTATTTCATAATACAATAACACCATGCGGCGGCATCGTAACGTATCCGGCGCGTTGTTTTATCAAATGTGTCAAAGACTATTAATTTTTAAAGTTGGCCTAAATATGTGAATTTCCTAAATGACCCATTGCAGGTGAAACTCTGCATCCACCTATTAAACTGTACGTCTGCAGAGGGTCGACAAGGGATATTTTCGTAAGCTGTTATCAATTGTTCTTATTTTTGTAATGGTGTAATTTAAATAAATATAAAAAACGTAAATTGGTAGATATGGGCAATGTGTGAAATGTAATCTGATATTTTGTTCGTCCGTAATTTATATAAAGATCCCTTTTGTAAGTTTATTTTTCTTTTTCCACATTAAATGTTGTAATTCGTACTCAATTTCCAATTTTGATTCTTAAACACAAATTATCAAATATATTATGAAAATGAAATTAGGAATTTGCTTTTCTGTAAAGTCTAAAAACCTATTTTTTTCACTGTGAATGGAACTTACATTTGATTTCGTGTAAAAACGTAAAATGCCATCTTTATTTTGTGTAACCTGTACCAGCTACCCCTTGCCCACATCCTCTGCAGTTCTCAATGCCGTATTGGTCATCAACGAAGACTCAATCTAATCAAATAAACTGCTCTCACACTATAGCGTGGCTTGAAGATGAACAATATCGTTCCCAATTATTTGATGTTAGTGGTGAGCTCTGTGCCTAAATAATATCCAATTAACGTATATAGTTCATATGCAAGCACCACCACGGATAATATGCATTTTCAAAAGTTTGTTTGAGGAAACGTTGAAGGACGCTGTGTCAAATCGGGACGTTTTTTAAATATAGAAACACAAACAAATATATGACGTGGTATGAGTGAGAAATACACTTATCATCGTGTTGTGTAATTTGCGAGCTATTAGTTTATGTTACAGCGATGTAGTGTAATAGAACCTGGAGCGGCCACGTCTCACAAAAAGACATCACGCATTTTAAATTTCTTTACACTAAGTGAACATTCATCTTTTTTTATCAACAATTTCACAATAAAAAACGAAATGTGTTTTAATGTACGTGAGTCTGACAATATATTACAGTTCACATATCTCTCGTAATATAAATCTCTTTCAACCGCGAATAATAGGTAAGACTAATTGTTGAAAGACACTATGGATGAGTGTCGTACAACGAGTCTGTGATACTCCCCCTCCGTTGAGTACACCGCGTCAGCACTATGATGTTCGCGATTCTGTTCTGAGAGTCATTTTTAGAGATTAGGACAGGCTTTTGGAGGTTATCGTTTGCCAACTTTAGTTTCCCGTGTGGATGCTCTATAATCTTTTGTAATCACATACCTTTTCGACGTTGTGCATGAATGAGGCGTCGATATGGCCCCTTAACGTTAACGTTGTGATGATGCGTGGATGTTCCCGTCAAGTCTACAGCGTGTTGTTGCCACAGACGCTCTCGTACACCGATGAAATCGACACTGGAATGATATATAGTTCATTTCCCGACTAATTCAATTACAACGCCGTCGTAGGTAACTTTAGATAAAGTGACGACGGGCAAAGGCGGTGAGGCAGACTTACCTTATTTATTCGCCTTTAAAACGTAGCCTATGTCTTGTTATGGGTATTTTAAGAACTTGGTGCAATCGTCTAGCGACTTGTAGCCTAGGGTTAAATGTTGCATGTGATTAAGGCGAATATTCGCATAAATATATATATGTATGTGTGGTTTTTTAAAGCGAATTTCCTGAATTGTGTTGAATGGAAATTCAATGATTGAGCTAGCGGAACTTAGTAAGAACTATTTTGTTATAGATTTCAGCTGCAGTATTTGGCATGTAAGTTGTCAGGAACAACAATTTGAAATATACTCTGTAATAATATGTAAGCATATATCTGTGGTTGTTACGATGGAATAATAATTGCAATAAACAGATAATAAATAAATAAATGAAGAAAGACTCTGAGTCAATAAATAACCGTTAGCAGTATAGTTTTACCAATATACTGCATCAGACCGTAGACCACGTGGTAATAGGCATGACATGGGTAACCTCGCGAGACATCAGTGACCTGTATTTCGCTAATGCAGAGTAAAACCCAGGCAGTCGCAATGTAATTGTGACTTGATTCAACCGTAATTTGAACCATAATACAATTATTTGTTTGACTTTTATTACAATCGGATGATTTCCACATAGAAGCACACTTTGCGTTTTATATCAGGCTAGCTATTTTACGCGGAGAAGAGAGACTTCTTTAATTTGAAGAAAATTTAAATGTCAACTCTACTTAAATTACTAGGTTAAATTAAATAAATAAAACGTGTGCTGCAATATCTGAACATTTACAGAGAGCTGTACACATGTAGCTGTATTCTAGTGTGTCTGTATATGTGGGAATTTCATGTTGAAAAATAAAATAAAATACATAACGAGCAATTTCAAGAAAAAAAAGTATATATAACCTGGGCACCAGTCTCGCGTTTCACGTTGATTTCAGTACTGTGTCAATGTGACAGTGTGGCGTAAGTAGAGTTACTTGACTAAGTCGAAGGTGGCTGTGGCGTAATAGTAGAATTTCCGGACTCCAGTCTCACTGTCAACTATTATAGCACAACTATAAGCACTATGTGTTGTCTATCAATGAGCAGTATCGGATTATATTCTGTACACAGCTCCCGTGCGTAATCAAGTTAAGAGACCCGGACACCACGAATGTAGATGATAAAAATTACTAGTACCGATGGATAGTTTAAGCTGATGATCACGTGATAAACTCAAACAATTTTCTTCTATAACGTCTAGGTGTACGTGAGTGACGTCATAAAATTAGGCCAAACATTAATAGCATTTTTAGAAAATATTTGCTTCAAGGTTTTGGCACTCTTTTAGTAACCGTGGTTTGGGGAAATCTAAAACAGAGCGTTGACTAATATTACCCGACAACTTGAAGAAATAATCGTTCCTTACAACTTATAACTTACAGACGTCTTCAGACGCCTTGGGAAAAAGTGTAAAAAAAGCCCTGACATTGTTCATTTATCGAATTCAAGGCGAGGCACGGAGCCAGTTCATTATCTGTCTGTTCACAGCACGTGTTATTACCAACGTGTGTATACGCCACTATCGTAATAATAACACCATCATATCGATGGGAACTTAGTTATTGAATTACTACACTCTGACGAGACTCGTTCGGGAGAATTATCAGACATGTACAGTGGTTTATGCACAGCAAAATTGTACCACATTATTCATTTTTTAACATGTAGAAATCAAGTTTGCTAAACACAGCTACAAATAGCAAAATATATACAGTTAATAATAAACTATTATTTTATTTTTTTACCTATTTTGTTATTGTCACTAGTAGTAAACATAATGTTGTGTATGTCCATCATGGGTTGTTGGCAGAGTATATAACGCATTGAACACACGTATACTTCTAATGGGTCGATGGAAATCTAGATATACCCCGATACATCGTGACTCGACGCAGAGAAGAGACACCGGAGAATCGATGATTGCCAAGCAGTCTGTGGCAGATTATTGAATCACATTCTGTATTTACGTGTATAAACTTGTTTACTGATTTATTTGGGTCGCTGTTACAGTATTGTAAATATCGCAGTTGATTGTCCGGTGATTCCCCCCTGGCTGACTACAAATACACCAGTTTGACTTTCGTCATAAACAGTACGCTATGTGTGTGCGTATCTACCATGTCAAATTTCAGACAAATGAGTCGATACATATTGTGTTTGTTAACACTAAAATGAACTATTGTAACTTTTCACAAAATAAAGCCACTTTGATCTAAAATTAACCAAGAAATTATAGAAAAGAAACATATAAATATACAAAATGTTGCACAACAATGTTAGAGGGACAATCAATTCAAGTTAAATATCTTCGTATGACGTCACTATAAGATTGATATTCCATTTTCGGAGTGTGGTAAGCCAGTTAAATATTGAGTGATCCAACATTGATTTTTTGGCATGATAGGCCAACAAAACTGTTACAAATTTTACAAATAATCTAAATTACGGCTTGATATGTACTATACTCTCTTTTAGATGGAACGTTACATTATCCTCCTGACTTTGATGACAGTTTTGCTCGTCGTAAACAGAGACGAAACAGGACTACTTTTACTTTACAACAGGTAGGTAGTCTGTTCATTAACGCGTGCATTTGGCATATCGAATTGAGTTTGATATCGAGTCAAATTCAAATGTTGATCTCCCGAGTATTTACTGAGCTTGTGTGAGGCAAATTATCATTGCTAGCGATAGAATAATGGATGGAAAATTGTTTCAAGTTTACAAAAGCAAATTTTGATATTTTCTTTGACGCGTGTTTCTTAAAAGATTGGCCGGCGACTGTTAAAGGGCGGTGGTCGTCGCGCAGCACGTATTCGAATTTCATGTAAACCAACAATGTATTTTACACGCGTTGTATACGTCCTTTAATGTTCCGTAACGGCATTAACAAATAATAATAAAAGCGTAGAGAAAATGACATATAATATTTAATCCGATGAGAATCTCCGTAAACACATATTTGTTGTACACATTCTTTCAATAACTTTAGCTGGAAGAACTTGAAAACGCTTTTGCAAAGACTCACTATCCCGATGTGTTTACTCGAGAAGACTTAGCGATGAAGATCAACCTCACTGAGGCGAGAGTCCAGGTAGGTCGCGGATTGATTATCTGAATATTCTGTTATGATGTCCGTAAGTTATTTGATATGTTAATAAGATCCTTATCTGACTAAGAAAAATTGAGGTCATGTAGTATTGCAAATAATCTTTCCACAGACACGTATAACGACCCATGTCACATGTGGATGAGGTTCAGATTAAAATCCTACGGGTTTGAACTTTGATGAAAGGTAGCCTTAGTGCACCCTGGTTTATTATGCCATACAGCCTGAGTCGAGGCAACATATATTTAAAATAAAAAAGGAAAAAAAAAAATCTCAAGAGATGAACACAGGACAGTTGACTTCATGTTCTCTCAGTCCTTGTCCTTGTCGTGTTTATTGCCACCATGCGGCAACCATATACCAATAATTGCACCAAGACCGTAGTATTATAATGCGTGACAATTGAACGCTGCTTGTATTGACAGTACATTAGTATAAATTATTTCGGTATTGAAAAAGCGTATGTCGATATAAAGTGCCACTTGTGTTTTAATTTATATGTCTGTGTGTAGATATCATCGGGTGGCAATATATTCTAGTCCAACTAGTGTCATAGTGCCTGATTTTATACATTAAATTGGCGAATACATATGTTTTGAATACATAAAATATACACTCAAAATATAAAATATATATTTTTTGAGTTTTAATATAACACCTATAAAAAATTGCACGGCAAGGCCTCTCACTTTGCTGATGTGCCGACAACATTAAGCAACTCGGTTTGATATCTGGCTGAAAGCAAGTCGCCCATGCAGGACGATGGCAAGCAGGCAAAGGGCCAAATAAAATAGCATAGCTCATTTCCAACAACACGTCATTTCCGTGTATCCCATCATGCTTCACTATATATAAAAGTGATGTTTTAGAAACAGCAACATAGTTTCATGTTATAAATTGGTGATATTTTCACAATATGCCTGCCTTGTATTTGTGTGAACAAAACGCACTGTTGATTAGTGCGAATAACTGCTGTTGTTCTAAGATTATGCGTTATATTTGTTACGCTCAAAATAAGAACGCCGAGATGTTCGTTTTGTCTTTAGTTGCTGAATTCTAATGAGACATTGGCTTTATTATTATTTTACGAGGCAGTGTTTTCGAAGTCTATATTCCCCACAAAGCTAAAGGATTCTGCCGGCTCTGATACTGCTTAATCCGATCCAACAATCAAAGCTCGCGAGAGTTAATAATCTTGTCTGGGACGTGGTTAATACGTTGGGTGGATTTTTGGTATGCAAATTACATTCCCATGGCGATAAGCGAGTATTTGATGATATCTAATCAACCAGGGGCGATAACGTGGTACTACAGTTGCATAGGTTGCGATATTTTCACAGCTAATCGAGGGGTACATAACATATACATATTTTCGGATGAGAAGAATCTGTAACACAGCCCTGTGGTTGTTAATTTGTCATTTTTACAGACATGCTATGATTTTTTAATATATTTTCCGCTATGTGCTATTTATATATGGGAATAATTTCACATTTGTTAGGGCCAGAAACTTATGCCGTTGCCATAAGTTAATTTAACAAAGAGGTGATGATACGGAACCGATTTGAAACAAATCACGGCGCAGTTAAGGGGTCGGGAGAACCGCCTGTCACAGGTGCAACAGTTACCGTATTGTAATTGGGTTTGTGTAATGAAATAAAACTAGTAGTCGTCTGAGATTAACTCACTCAGTGAGTTGTAACCGTGTCTCCATATCAACAAGCATCTACCTCCACGCTTTTGATGACTTCATCAAATTTTGAGTACCCATCATCTGGGTAGTAGATCTTTATCGCAGAGATAGCCAAATCCAATTGACTGCATGGCGGATTTTTGTCTAATCCCCTCTGACGTCATCAATATGCAAATTATCTCCCGATAGAAAAATGAGCTTGCTCGCTCTATCTCAGCGTTTCTACAACTGTTTGTTTTCAATATTTCTGTGATAATTTTTTCTGTGGAGTGTACGTAATGTGCTTCAGTCAATCGCTTCCACACAGAGAATCGCATTTTTCAAGATTTCGTTTTAATTAATTAATTAATTAATTAATCAATCAATTTGTTGTTGTTTTTTTAGTTGTTCGCAATTAAATAAGCTGTTCGAATATTGTTTGGCTGTTAAAATATCGATAGTTATGAAAACTAATTAACGTAATACTTGGTTGAAATAACAATAAGTCGACAAAAAGACTGAATATTCAGAAACACCCGTGAAAAAATAAATTTAAGGTCTAACGAAGTGGTCTTAAAATTAAGCTCCAGTAAAAGGCAAAGCGTGTAATTCTCTTCATACACTAATACAGCCTCTTAAGCAGGAACTGAGCGCGTAATCTAGTGCCATGGGTAGTATTTAGTAATCATATGACACGTTCCTAGACAAGATCCTGCCAGGGTGTTTCATATAACGAAGTGATCACGAGACCGACATGTGATTATATATACACAAACATTTTCTTTAATGATATGATAATTAAGAAAATCTTAAATTGTATTATCTTTAGTTAATTAAATATTGATTGTTATCACATTTGGCACTTAGGTTTTCCATTTAGACGGGATTTTGTCTGATTAATTATTGAAACCTCTACATGTTTTCAGTTTGCCCGATGTAAAAGACGAAATTGATGGGTTTTTTTCCGGAGAAATCATTAAAAGGCTTCATTGTATTCATGTATTTATTTATTTTACGGCTGTGGAGCGGCACTGCTGGGAAAACTGTTAGGATAGACGCACGATGTGTCAAGCACGCGCTCGATACTCTGCCAGGGGGAATTCGTAGTGTACATTTCTATTAATGGCACAAATTTAATTTGGTGTGAAATTTGTATTATGTTTTGTCCCAATCATTGATCACAATACGTGTATAAAAAGTTGACAGGCTGTTATTTAACTGAGTCGTCATATATCAGTTGTATGTCAATGACGCTCCTTTGAAATAGGTGTTCTTTCTGTGAGTCCGTCAACTTGTTTTTCTAGGATTTCACATGGACGTCGGGATAGTTATATAAAATCTCCAATCAAACTGTTCAGGTCTCTTTCGTGTTGTTTCTCGATCTAGAAATCTTCCGGTCCGGTCCGGTTATGTCAGGTTAGGTCTTGCCAGGTCAGATCAGGTCAATCTCGTCCTGTCGGTGTTGTGTGTTTAAATCAGCTGATAGTGAAAGCGCTTTTCATCATTACAGAGATGACTATGTAATGATGCCATCACGATTTTAATATTAATATTAAATAGATTTAATAAATGAATGTCTTCCTATTTACCACGCATGTGTTTCTGTCAGATCTGTTCATTTCATAACAATATCTGTAGTGTTATATACGTTTTCATGTTTCGTCAATATTTTTATGATTATAATATTTTAACTTTTTTCAATCCGTAATTCAAAAAATGCTTTCAAATTCACAGTGATCCGTGTTCGTATTGCTTTGTCTCGGAATCAACAGGGCTATATTTTGTAACATGCTGATTGTTTCCACTTTCACGTTTAAGGTGTGGTTTCAAAACCGCCGGGCAAAGTGGCGGAAAATGGAGAGAATGAAGCACGACCACACTAAAGGTACAAAACAGCAAACTAACCAGGATAAGATAGATACTCAAGAAGAGTCAACTGAAAATATTAATGGTATTGATAACCCAAGTGAGCCTGTTAGCCCCGAGTCGCCTTCTACTAGCTGTATATCTGTCTGTAGTCCAACACCTCCCCCAGTTTCGCCACAACCACCTGTGAGCTCGCCTGTAGTACTGACTAGTCCTCCGAGATCACCATTGCCTACCACTGAACATGTGTCTGAAGTAAGGTGAGTCCCCCGAGTTGACACTGCAGTCGAAGACTTACAGCTCCTATATACAGCGGTCACTTAAGGAGTTGATCTTGCAGTGGACCTTCTTTTCAAGACGAAATTTCACAATAAGTTAAAGAGCCTCTTGATATCATATACACAATTCAAGACTTATAATAATATACTATTATGTGACCAGTGATGAGCATATTTGCATATTCGCAAATTCGCAACATCTAGATTTGTTTTCGAACTTAAAATATATGTAATATTTTAATATTGTATGTTCTATGTTTATGACATTTAATGTTTCACGTGATACAATACATTGTATACACACAGACATATAAATTAAAATACATTGATTGTATCTTGCAGTTCAAGTTTTCGACCGGCACAACCTCTTTTTACCAGCCCTCCGCCTCCATTGCACACTATTTCTGTGCCTTCATTGCTCTCACAGACGCCGTCCTCATTCACAGGTAGGAGAATATCCATAACTTACCGGAACACTCATCTGTTTTGAATGTGACGTCACAAACCGGTTTCTGTTGTACGTCATATTACTTTGTTCGATTACGTCATAAATTATAGGCTCGATCGACATTCGTTAACGACACGAATTTGTCATCTTCTCATTTATACCAAAAAATATTGCTCCAAGTGACAAAAACCTTCCAAATTTGGCGGTATTTTAAAACTGATATTTACCTGTCAAGTTGTGAAATAAGAAAAAATTCTCGTTGCGACTTTTCAATGATTGCATCAGAGTTTCCTACGAACAAGGATGAACAAAAATTGCGAATTATATGACAGACTTGGACGGAAATGCCACAAGACATCGAAAACTGCGAATTGCCCATTAGTGTCAGGGAAATACTTGATGGTCATACTTCTAAAGACGATTCCGTAGCGTGAAGCTATATTTGATTATTACTATATTATGTGTCAACTCGCACCACAGCGTATGTGCGTGTCTATAAATGATGAGAATGGTTGTTTTGACATTAACCCGAGGCTGGAGTAGAGGTTTTGGCGTTTTGGGACCTGTCAGTGACGTGACTGAAGAACATTTGCATAATTATTCATGTATGTACCAGCGAAGTTGAATCAGTGTAATTACAACATTTACAATACGTAAATATAGGAGTCCCTCTATTGATGATCCATCTTTATGATCGTCCAGTTCTCGTAATATTTACTAAACTTTTTAAATTTTATGTGACGGTAGATAAGGAATTTGTTGTTTTCCATTTCTTGGGGAGTTTCGCTGCTAGAGGCATTGGCTATCGAATGCACAGTGTCCGATAAAAATGGTCTTATCTGTTGGGACAGTTTCTTTTTATCATAACAAATTAAATATTCAACACCAGTTGATGTCTGTCGACAGATGACCGCTCCAGGTAAAAACTGGGGCCGCTTTAAGAAGAAAAAGCATATTATTCAGAATTGTAGCATTATTTTGTATATATAAAGTTTAAAAGCTCAATAACTGTAACTTGCTTGGTCATCTGCCGTCTGAAAGAAATAACCGACATAGTGTCCTCGTACTCAAGACACTGCTTGAGTGCCTGAATTAACTTCACTTTCTCTTTCCGGTTGCAATTGTCACGTGTTCTATTGACAACGTCATGAAATAAAAGTATAATCGCCCAGTATTTTGTTTCATTCTAGGCGCCCGTGTAAAGCAGTGTTTTATTCAGGACTGTACGTGTTCATCGGTGACCACATCGTCACCATCAGCTGCTCCGCCGGTAACATTTCTAGACAACGAGCAGCGGAATTCTAGCGTCGCTAAACTACGAATGAAGGCCAAACAGCACACGGAGAAAATTCTACAAAGCGCTAAATTTTACCAAACATCACTCTCAACCGTGACGTCACATCCGTCCGGCGTTGTCGGCTCACTATGAGCTGCGATGTACGTCACAGTAGAACACTGTTTTATTTCATGACAGTACACATCTTTTCCAACATGCACTGTAATATAAAAGTTAGCGTTATAGCTGACGTGATTCAATGAGTTGATTCGAGTTTCTGTATTTGTAATTCAAATTAATAAGCAAAACAAACGAGAAATACACAATTTTGTTAACGTGGTTCAGTACTGTTAAATAAGTGTAATTTTTAATGATAATTTTAATTGTGCACGATGTAAGCGGAAGTTCACAGCGTAGCAAGGGTACGTGGTCTGACTGGACGAAGATACAATTCATTTACAATTTACATAGCATTAGACAACTCATAAATGTATGCTAGCATGACGTCATGATGGTACCCTATAGCTTTGTCGTAGTTTGGAACCTTTAGAAACTTTACAGTTAAATAACCAAGCTTATCATCTACGGTCATCTAAGGTGTCTTATTATCACGCGGTACTTTCGCTAACGTAGTTTACTCATACATGTTTTGGTTTTAATTAAAAGCAGAAAAAAATAACACTATACCAAATGAGTGAATTTAAAAAACCTAATGAATGAGCACAAAACTGAAAATTACGCATTTTAGTCACCATGCCCATTCTTAAAAACGTCATGAACCAACCCTAGCAACTTGCTTAAGAAATTAGTGTAGCAACGGATAATGTTGCTTGCAGTAACCATGGTGGCGCTGATGTTTATGTAAAATGAAATGCGGGTTGGGGTCCTCGTCCAGTCAGATAACGTTTTCACATTCTGTGGCGTGGCCTTGCCTCTAAATGGTGCGCTCTATGCTACTTTCAATACTTGTAAACAGCACTATGTAACCGTTTATCCCACGATAACACCACTCCATCGTTAGGGACAACATAAACTGGCGGAGCATTTAAAGTCAACAAATATCAATACTTTATTTTTAAAATTTGTCAAGACGATTTCATTGCTTGAACCAAAATACTGCTTCTATCACAAAAACTTCGAAATGCATTGTGGTCCTGCCAATAACACGTGATGTAAAACTTCTCCTTTAATCCAACGTTATGGTAACTGGGGGAAAAGAAAAAAAAAAGTCCCGACAATTGAAAATTAAAAAAAATAAAACGTTAATGAACAAATTGCAAAATTTACGACTAGTTTGCTTATACTCTTCATTTGTGATGTCAATATGTCTCAGATTTGTTTAATTTCGTGATTCTGTACTGTAGACCGCCTGTTTCAAGGATCTACTGACGTTCGTATTGTCCGATTTGGACAAGCGTCGTATTCTCGGGGCGAACATCCGGGTATTTTCCCAGTCTGGCAACCTCAATTGAGGAAAACAACGGCAGATTACCTCAATGTTGAGTTTGTGCTGTTTCCTCGACTTTAACTTCTTTCACCGGCTCTTTGACCGGCGTTCCATATTAGCATGCACATAGCCCATAGAAATACACCACAGTGGTGCACATCTGTGATGAAGCCCCGCCTACAAGATCATGTGTTTTATGGGACGCATTAAAGTTTTCTCCATTTTAATATTGTTTCCTTGCTCACAACGGAGAAACGAACACTTATATGGTAAAATGAAATTCACAGTCTTTAATCTATTGTATCAATTTCGAATAAATAAACTCGTATGAAGTGAAACAAGTGACTATTGTTCTCTCTAAGTGGTAGTCTATGGCGAAGTATTTTGCTAGTACATGTACTTTGTTGATATTTTGCAAGATGCCACGCCATACTAAACATGCCATAGGCATTGTTAGACAAACCAGCATATACCAAGCCATACTGCAGTTACCATAGACCGTGTTAAAAAAACCAGCATATACCAAGCCATATTGCAGTTACCATAGACCGTGTTAAAAAACCCAGCATATACCAAGCCATACTGCAGTTACCATAGACCGTGTTAAAAAACCCAGCATATACCAAGCCATACTGCAGTTACCATAGACCGTGTTAAAAAACCCAGCATATACCAAGCCATACTGCAGTTACCATAGACCGTGTTAAAAAAACCAGCATATACCATGCCATACTACAGTTACGATAGACCGTGTTAAAAAAACAGCATATACCAAGCCATACTGCAGTTACGATAGACCGTGTTAAAAAAACCAGCATATACCAAGCCATACTGCAGTTACCATAGACCGTTTTAAACAAACCAGCATATACCATGCCATACTACAGTTACCATAGACCGTTTTAAACAAACCAGCATATACCATGCCATACTACAGTTACGATAGACCGTGTTAAACAAACAAGCATATACCATGCCATACTACAGTTACCATAGACCGTTTTAAACAAACCAGCATATACCATGCCATACTGCAGTTACCATAGACCGTGTTAAAAAAACAGCATATACCAAGCCATACTGCAGTTACGATAGACCGTGTTAAAAAAACCAGCATATACCAAGCTATAATGCAGTTACCATAGACCGTTTTAAACAAACCAGCATATACCATGCCATACTACAGTTACTATAGACCGTTTTAAACAAACCAGCATATACCATGCCATACTACAGTTACGATAGACCGTGTTAAACAAACCAGCATATACCATGCCATACTACAGTAACCATAGACCGTTTTAAACAAACCAGCATATACCATGCCATACTGCAGTTACCATAGACCGTGTTAAATAAAAAAACAGCACATACCAAGCCATACTGCAGTTACGATAGACCGTGTTAAAAAAAACAGCATATACCAAGCTATAATGAAGTTACCATAGACCGTTTTAAACAAACCAGCATATACCATGCCATACTACAGTTACTATAGACCGTTTTAAACAAACCAGCATATACCATGCCATACTACAGTTACCATAGACCGTTTTAAACAAACCAGCATATACCATGCCATACTACAGTTACCATAGACCGTTTTAAACAAACCAGCATATACCATGCCATACTGCAGTTACCATAGACTGTTACAAATAAACCAGCATATACCATGCCATACTGCAGTTACCATAGACCGTGTTAAAAAAACCAGCATATACCAAGCCATACTGCAGTTACGATAGACCGTGTTAAAAAAAACCAGCATATACCAAGCCATACTGCAGTTACCATAGACCGTTTTAAACAAACCAGCATATACCATGCCATACTACAGTTACCATAGACCGTTTTAAACAAACCAGCTTATACCATGCCATACTACAGTTACGATAGACCGTGTTAAACAAACCATCATATACCATGCCATACTATAGTTACCATTAGCCGTTATAAACAAACCAGCATATACAATGTCATACTATAGTTACCATAGACCGTGATATACAAACCAGCATATACCATGCCATACAGCAGTTACCATGGACCGTATTAACAGACCAGCATATACAATGCCATACTATAGTTACCATAGACCGTGTTAATCAAGCCAGCATATACCATGCCATACTACAGTTACCATAGACCGTGATAAACAAGCCAGCATATACTATGCCATACTACAGTTACCATAGACCGTGTCAACAAACCAGCATATACTATGCCATACAACAGTTACCATAGACCGTGTTAATCAAGCCAGCATATACCAAGCCATATTACAGTTACTATAGACCGTGATAAACAAACCAGCATATACCATGCCATACAATAGTTACCATAGACCGTGTTAAACAAACCAGCATATACCATGTCATACTATAGTTACCATAGACCGTGTTAAACAATCCAGCATATACCATGCCATACTACAGTTAACATAGACCGAGTTAAACAAATCAGCATATACCATGCCATACTGTAGTTACCATAGACCGTGTTAAACAAACCAGCATATACCATGCCATACTACAGTTAACATAGACCGTGTTAAACAAACCAGCATATACCATGTCATACTATAGTTACCATAGACCGTGTTAAACAAATCAGCATATACCATGTCATACTATAGTTACCACAGACCGTGCTAAACAATCCAGCATATACCATGCCATACTACCGTTAACATAGACCGAGGTAAACAAATCAGTATATACCATGCCATACTGTAGTTACCATAGACCGTGTTAAACAAACCAGCATATACCATGTCATACTATAGTTACCATAGACCGTGTTAAACAATCCAGCATATACCATGCCATACTACAGTTAACATAGACCGAGGTAAACAAATCAGTATATACCATGCCATACTGTAGTTACCAAAGGCCGTGTTAAACAAACCAGCATATACCATGCCATTGCATACTACAATTACCATAGACCGTGTTAAACAATCCAGCATAAACCATGCCACACAACAGTTACCATAGACCGTGTTAAACAAACAAGCATATACCATGCCATACTACAGTTACCATAGTCCGTAATACCATCCAGCATATACCATGCCATACTACAGTTACCATAGACCGTATTAAACAAACCAGCATATACCATGCCATACTGCAGTTACCACGGATCGTTTTAAACAAACAAGCATATACCATGTCATACTACATTTACCATAGACCGTGTTAAACAAACCAGCATATACCATGCCATACTACAGTTACCATAGACCGTATTAAACAAACTAGCATATACCATGCCATACTAAAGTTTCCATGGATCGTTTTAAACAACCCAGCATATACCATGTCATACTATATTTACCATAGACTGTTTTCAACAAACGAGCATATACCAAGCCATACTGCAGTTACCATAGACCCTGTTAAAAAAACAGCATATACCAAGCCATACTGCAGTTACCATAGACCGTGTTTAAAAAAACGAGCATATACCAAGCCATACTGCAGTTACCATAGACCGTTTTAAACAAACCAGCATATACCATGCCATACTATAGTTACCATTAGCCGTTATAAACAAACCAGCATATACAATGTCATACTATAGTTACCATAGACCGTGATATACAAACCAGCATATACCATGCCATACTGCAGTTACCATGGACCTTGTTAACAAACCAGCATATACTATGCCATACAACAGTTGCCATAGACCGTGTTATTCAAGCCAGCATATACCAAGCCATATTACAGGTACTATAGACCGTGATAAACAAACCAGCATATACCATGCCATACAACGGTTACCATAGACCGTGTTAAACAAACCAGCATATACCATGTCATACTATAGTTACCATAGACCGTGTTAAACAATCCAGCATATACCATGCCATACTACAGTTGCCATAGACCGTGATAAACAAACCAGCATTTACTATGCCACACTACAGTTACCATAGACCGTGTTAACAAACCAGCATATACTATGCCATACAACAGTTACCATAGACCGTGTTAATCAAGCTAGCATATACCATGCCATATTACTGTTACTATAGACCGTGATAAACAAACCAGCATATACCATGCCATACAACAGTTCCCATAGACCGTGTTAAACAAACCAGCATATACCATGTCATACTATAGTTACCATATACCGTGTTAAACAATCCAGCATATACCATGCCATACAACAGTTACCATAGACCGTGTTAAACAAACCAGCATACACCATGTCATACTAGAGTTACCATAGACCGTGTTAAACAATCCAGCATATACCATTCCATACTACAGTTAACATAGACCGTGTTAAACAAATCAACATATACCATGACATACTACAGTTAACATAGACCGTGTTAAACAAATCAGCATATACCATGTCATACTATAGTTACCATAGACCGTGCTAAACAATCCAGCATATACCATGCCATACTACCGTTAACATAGACCGAGGTAAACAAATCAGTATATACCATGCCATACTGTAGTTACCATAGACCGTGTTAAACAAACCAGCATATACCATGTCATACTATAGTTACCATAGACCGTGTTAAACAATCCAGCATATACCATGCCATACTACAGTTAACATAGACCGAGGTAAACAAATCAGTATATACCATGCCATACTGTAGTTACCATAGGCCGTGTTAAACAAACCAGCATATACCATGCCATTGCATACTACAATTACCATAGACCGTGTTAAACAATCCAGCATAAACCATGCCACACAACAGTTACCATAGACCGTGTTAAACAAACAAGCATATACCATGCCATACTACAGTTACCATAGTCCGTAATACCATCCAGCATATACCATGCCATACTACAGTTACCATAGACCGTATTAAACAAACCAGCATATACCATGCCATACTGCAGTTACCACGGATCGTTTTAAACAAACAAGCATATACCATGTCATACTACATTTACCATAGACCGTGTTAAACAAACCAGCATATACCATGCCATACTACAATTACCATAGACCGTATTAAACAAACTAGCATATACCATGCCATACTATAGTTTCCATGGATCGTTTTAAACAACCCAGCATATACCATGTCATACTATATTTACCATAGACCGTTTTCAACAAACGAGCATATACCAAGCCATACTGCAGTTACCATAGACCGTGTTAAAAAAACAGCATATACCAAGCCATACTGCAGTTACGATAGACCGTGTTAAAAAAACCATCATATACCAAGCCATACTGCAGTTACAATAGACCGTGTTTAAAAAAACCAGCATATACCAAGCCATACTGCAGTTACCATAGACCGTTTTAAACAAACCAGCATATACCATGCCATACTACAGTTACCATAGACCGATATAAATAAACCAGCATATACCATGCCATACTGCAGTTACCATAGACCGTGTTAAAAAAACAGCATATACCAAGCCATACTGCAGTTACCATAGACCGTGTTTAAAAAAACGAGCATATACCAAGCCATACTGCAGTTACCATAGACCGTTTTAAACAAACCAGCATATACCATGCCATACTATAGTTACCATTAGCCGTTATAAACAAACCAGCATATACAATGTCATACTATAGTTACCATAGACCGTGATATACAAACCAGCATATACCATGCCATACTGCAGTTACCATGGACCTTGTTAACAAACCAGCATATACTATGCCATACAACAGTTGCCATAGACCGTGTTATTCAAGCCAGCATATACCAAGCCATATTACAGGTACTATAGACCGTGATAAACAAACCAGCATATACCATGCCATACAACGGTTACCATAGACCGTGTTAAACAAACCAGCATATACCATGTCATACTATAGTTACCATAGACCGTGTTAAACAATCCAGCATATACCATGCCATACTACAGTTGCCATAGACCGTGATAAACAAACCAGCATTTACTATGCCACACTACAGTTACCATAGACCGTGTTAAACAAACCAGCATATACCATGTCATACTATAGTTACCATAGACCGTGTTAAACAATCCAGCATATACCATGCCATACTACAGTTAACATAGACCGAGTTAAACAAATCAGCATATACCATGCCATACTGTAGTTACCATAGACCGTGTTAAACAAACCAGCATATACCATGCCATACTACAGTTAACATAGACCGTGTTAAACAAACCAGCATATACCATGTCATACTATAGTTACCATAGACCGTGTTAAACAAATCAGCATATACCATGTCATACTATAGTTACCATAGACCGTGCTAAACAATCCAGCATATACCATGCCATACTACCGTTAACATAGACCGAGGTAAACAAATCAGTATATACCATGCCATACTGTAGTTACCATAGACCGTGTTAAACAAACCAGCATATACCATGTCATACTATAGTTACCATAGACCGTGTTAAACAATCCAGCATATACCATGCCATACTACAGTTAACATAGACCGAGGTAAACAAATCAGTATATACCATGCCATACTGTAGTTACCAAAGGCCGTGTTAAACAAACCAGCATATACCATGCCATTGCATACTACAATTACCATAGACCGTGTTAAACAATCCAGCATAAACCATGCCACACAACAGTTACCATAGACCGTGTTAAACAAACAAGCATATACCATGCCATACTACAGTTACCATAGTCCGTAATACCATCCAGCATATACCATGCCATACTACAGTTACCATAGACCGTATTAAACAAACCAGCATATACCATGCCATACTGCAGTTACCACGGATCGTTTTAAACAAACAAGCATATACCATGTCATACTACATTTACCATAGACCGTGTTAAACAAACCAGCATATACCATGCCATACTACAGTTACCATAGACCGTATTAAACAAACTAGCATATACCATGCCATACTAAAGTTTCCATGGATCGTTTTAAACAACCCAGCATATACCATGTCATACTATATTTACCATAGACCGTTTTCAACAAACGAGCATATACCAAGCCATACTGCAGTTACCATAGACCGTGTTAAAAAAACAGCATATACCAAGCCATACTGCAGTTACGATAGACCGTGTTAAAAAAACCATCATATACCAAGCCATACTGCAGTTACAATAGACCGTGTTTAAAAAAACCAGCATATACCAAGCCATACTGCAGTTACCATAGACCGTTTAAAACAAACCAGCATATACCATGCCATACTACAGTTACCATAGACCGATATAAATAAACCAGCATATACCATGCCATACTGCAGTTACCATAGACCGTGTTAAAAAAACAGCATATACCAAGCCATACTGAAGTTACCATAGACCGTGTTTAAAAAAACGAGCATATACCAAGCCATACTGCAGTTACCATAGACCGTTTTAAACAAACCAGCATATACCATGCCATACTATAGTTACCATTAGCCGTTATAAACAAACCAGCATATACAATGTCATACTATAGTTACCATAGACCGTGATATACAAACCAGCATATACCATGCCATACTGCAGTTACCATGGACCTTGTTAACAAACCAGCATATACTATGCCATACAACAGTTGCCATAGACCGTGTTATTCAAGCCAGCATATACCAAGCCATATTACAGGTACTATAGACCGTGATAAACAAACCAGCATATACCATGCCATACAACGGTTACCATAGACCGTGTTAAACAAACCAGCATATACCATGTCATACTATAGTTACCATAGACCGTGTTAAACAATCCAGCATATACCATGCCATACTACAGTTGCCATAGACCGTGATAAACAAACCAGCATTTACTATGCCACACTACAGTTACCATAGACCGTGTTAACAAACCAGCATATACTATGCCATACAACAGTTACCATAGACCGTGTTAATCAAGCTAGCATATACCATGCCATATTACTGTTACTATAGACCGTGATAAACAAACCAGCATATACCATGCCATACAACAGTTCCCATAGACCGTGTTAAACAAACCAGCATATACCATGTCATACTATAGTTACCATATACCGTGTTAAACAATCCAGCATATACCATGCCATACAACAGTTACCATAGACCGTGTTAAACAAACCAGCATACACCATGTCATACTAGAGTTACCATAGACCGTGTTAAACAATCCAGCATATACCATTCCATACTACAGTTAACATAGACCGTGTTAAACAAATCAACATATACCATGACATACTACAGTTAACATAGACCGTGTTAAACAAATCAGCATATACCATGTCATACTATAGTTACCATAGACCGTGCTAAACAATCCAGCATATACCATGCCATACTACAGTTAACATAGACCGAGGTAAACAAATCAGTATATACCATGCCATACTGTAGTTACCATAGGCCGTGTTAAACAAACCAGCATATACCATGCCATTGCATACTACAATTACCATAGACCGTGTTAAACAATCCAGCATAAACCATGCCACACAACAGTTACCATAGACCGTGTTAAACAAACAAGCATATACCATGCCATACTACAGTTACCATAGTCCGTAATACCATCCAGCATATACCATGCCATACTACAGTTACCATAGACCGTATTAAACAAACCAGCATATACCATGCCATACTGCAGTTACCACGGATTGTTTTAAACAAACAAGCATATACCATGTCATACTACATTTACCATAGACCGTGTTAAACAAACCAGCATATACCATGCCATACTACAATTACCATAGACCGTATTAAACAAACTAGCATATACCATGCCATACTATAGTTTCCATGGATCGTTTTAAACAACCCAGCATATACCATGTCATACTATATTTACCATAGACCGTTTTCAACAAACGAGCATATACCAAGCCATACTGCAGTTACCATAGACCGTGTTAAAAAAACAGCATATACCAAGCCATACTGCAGTTACGATAGACCGTGTTAAAAAAAACCATCATATACCAAGCCATACTGCAGTTACAATAGACCGTGTTTAAAAAAACCAGCATATACCAAGCCATACTGCAGTTACCATAGACCGTTTTAAACAAACCAGCATATACCATGCCATACTACAGTTACCATAGACCGATATAAATAAACCAGCATATACCATGCCATACTGCAGTTACCATAGACCGTGTTAAAAAAACAGCATATACCAAGCCATACTGCAGTTACCATAGACCGTGTTTAAAAAAACGAGCACATACCAAGCCATACTGCAGTTACCATAGACCGTTTTAAACAAACCAGCATATACCATGCCATACTATAGTTACCATTAGCCGTTATAAACAAACCAGCTTATACAATGTCATACTATAGTTACCATAGACCGTGATATACAAACCAGCATATACCATGCCATACTGCAGTTACCATGGACCTTGTTAACAAACCAGCATATACTATGCCATACAACAGTTGCCATAGACCGTGTTATTCAAGCCAGCATATACCAAGCCATATTACAGGTACTATAGACCGTGATAAACAAACCAGCATATACCATGCCATACAACGGTTACCATAGACCGTGTTAAACAAACCAGCATATACCATGTCATACTATAGTTACCATAGACCGTGTTAAACAATCCAGCATATACCATGCCATACAACAGTTACCATAGACCGTGTTAAACAAACCAGCATACACCATGTCATACTAGAGTTACCATAGACCGTGTTAAACAATCCAGCATATACCATTCCATACTACAGTTAACATAGACCGTGTTAAACAAATCAACATATACCATGACATACTACAGTTAACATAGACCGTGTTAAACAAACCAGCATATACCATGCCATTGCATACAACAATTACCATAGACCGTGTTAAACAATCCAGCATATGCCATGCCATACTACAGTTAACATAGACCGAGTTAAACAAATCAGCATATACCATGCCATACTATAGTTACCATAGACCGTGCTAAACAAACCAGCATATACCATGCCATTGCATACTACAATTACCATAGACCGTGTTAAACAATCCAGCATAAACCATGCCATGCAACAGTTACCATAGACCGTGTTAAACAATCCAGCATATACCATGCCATACTACAGTTAACATAGACCGAGATAAATAAATCAGCATACACCATGCCATACTATAGTTATCATAGACCGTGCTAAACAAACCAGCATATACCATGCCATTGTATACTACAATTACCAAAGACCGTGATAAACAAACCAGCATATACCATGCCATGCAACAGTTACCATAGACCGTGATTAACAAATAACCATATCCCATGCCATACTATAGTTGTCATAGACCGTGATAAACAAACCAACATATACCATGCCATATTATAGTTACAATAGACCGTGATCAATAAATCACCATATACCATGTCATACTACAGTTACCATAGACCGTGTTAACAAACCAGCAGATACCATGCCATACTGTAGTTACCATAGACCGTTTTAAACAAACCATCATATACCATGCCATACTATAGTTACCATTATCCGTTATAAACAAACCAGCATATACAATGTCATACTATAGTTGTCATAGACCGTGATAAACAAACCAACATATACCATGCCATATTATAGTTACAATAGACCGTGATCAATAAATCACCATATACCATGTCATACTACAGTTACCATAGACCGTGTTAACAAACCAGCAGATACCATGCCATACTGTAGTTACCATAGACCGTTTTAAACAAACCATCATATACCATGCCATACTATAGTTACCATTATCCGTTATAAACAAACCAGCATATACCATGCCATGCAACAGTTACCATAGACCGTGATTAACAAATAACCATATCCCATGCCATACTATAGTTGTCATAGACCGTGATAAACAAACCAACATATACCATGCCATATTATAGTTACAATAGACCGTGATCAATAAATCACCATATACCATGTCATACTACAGTTACCATAGACCGTGTTAACAAACCAGCAGATACCATGCCATACTGTAGTTACCATAGACCGTTTTAAACAAACCATCATATACCATGCCATACTATAGTTACCATTATCCGTTATAAACAAACCAGCATATACAATGTCATACTATAGTTACCATAGACCGTGATATACAAACCAGCATATACCATGCCATACTGCAGTTGCCATGGACCGTATTAACAGACCACCATATGCAATGCCGTACTATAGTTACCATAGACCGTGTTAATCAAGCCAGTATATACCATGCCATACTACAGTTACCATAGACCGTGATAAACAAACCAGCATATACTATGCCATACTACAGTTACCATAGACCGTGTTAACAAACCAGCATATACTATGCCATACAATAGTTACCATATACCGTGTTAATCAAGCCAGCATATACCATGCCATATTACAGTTACTATAGACCGTGATAAACAAACCAGCATATATCATGCCATACAACAGTTACCATAGACCGTGTTAAACTATCCAGCATATACCATGCCATACAACAGTTACCATAGACCGTGTTAAACAAACCAGCATACACCATGTCATACTATAGTTACCATAGACCGTGTTAAACAATCCAGCATATACCACGCCATACTACAGTTAACATAGACCGTGTTAAACAAATCAGCATATACCATGCCATACTAGAGTTACCATAGACCGTGTTAAACAAACCAGCATATACCATGCCATTGGATACTACAGTTAACATAAACCGTGTTAAACAAATCAGCATATACCATGCAATACTACAGTTAACATATACCGAGTTAAACAAACCAGCATATACCATGCCATACTAGAGTTACCATAGACCGTGTTAAACAATCCAGCATATACCATGTCATACTATAGTTACCATAGACCGTGTTAAACTATCTAGCATATACCATGCCATACAACAATTACCATAGACCGTGTTAAACAATCCAGCATAAACCATGCCATGAAACAGTTACCATAGACCGTGATAAACAAACCAGCATATCCCATGCCATACTATAGTTATCATAGACCGTGATAAACAAACCAGCATATACCATGCCATACTACAGTTACCATAAACCTTGATAAACAAACCAGCATATACCATGCCATACTTTCGTTACAATAGAGCGTGATAAATAAACCAGCATATACCATGCCATACTACAGTTGCCATAGACCGTGATAAACAAACCAACATATACCATGCCATACTATAGTTACAATAGACCGTGATCAATAAATCACCATATACCATGTCATACTACAGTTACCATAGACCGTGTTAACAAACCAGCAGATACCATGCCATACTGTAGTTACCATAGACCGTTTTAAACAAACCATCATATACCATGCCATACTATAGTTACCATTAGCCGTTATAAACAAACCAGCATATACAATGTCATACTATAGTTACCATAGACCGTGATATACAAACCAGCATATACCATGCCATACTGCAGTTACCATGGACCGTATTAACAGACCAGCATATGCAATGCCATACTATAGTTACCATAGACCGTGTTAATCAAGCCAGCGTATACCATGCCATACTACAATTACCATAGACCGTAATAAACAAATCAGCATATACTATGCCATTCTACAGTTACCATAGACCGTGTTAAGAAACCAGCATATACTATGCCATACAATAGTTACCATATACCGTGTTAATCAATCCAGCATATACCATGCCATATTACAGTTACTATAGACCATGATAAACAAACCAGCATATATCATGCCATACAACAGTTACCATAGACCGTGTTAAACAAACCAGCATAAACCATGTCATACTATAGTTACCATAGACCGTGTTAAACAATCCAGCATATACCATGCCATACTACAGTTAACATAGACCGTGTTAAACAAATCAGCATATACCATGCCATACTAGAGTTACCATAGACCGTGTTAAACAAACCAGCATATACCATGCCATTGCATACTACAGTTAACATAAACCGTGTTAAACAAATCAGCATATACCATGCCATACTACAGTTACCATAGACCGTGTTAAACAATCCAGCATACACCATGTCATACTATAGTTACCATAGACCGTGTTAAACAATCCAGCATATACCATGCCATACTACAGTTAACATAGACCGTGTTAAACAAATCAGCATATACCATGCCATACTATAGTTACCATAGACCGTGATATACAAACCAGCATATACTATGCCATACTGCAGTTAACATGGACCGTATTAACAGACCAGCATATGCAATGCCATACTATAGTTACCATAGACCGTGTTAATCAAGCCAGCGTATACCATGCCATACTACAATTACCATAGACCGTAATAAACAAACCAGCATATACTATGCCATTCTACAGTTACCATAGACCGTGTTAACAAACCAGCATATACTATGCCATACAATAGTTACCATATACCGTGTTAATCAATCCAGCATATACCATGCCATATTACAGTTACTATAGACCGTGATAAACAAACCAGCATATATCATGCCATACAACAGTTACCATAGACCGTGTTAAACAAACCAGCATAAACCATGTCATACTATAGTTACCATAGACCGTGTTAAACAATCCAGCATATACCATGCCATACTACAGTTAACATAGACCGTGTTAAACAAATCAGCATATACCATGCCATACTAGAGTTACCATAGACCGTGTTAAACAAACCAGCATATACCATGCCATTGCATACTACAGTTAACATAAACCGTGTTAAACAAATCAGCATATACCATGCCATACTACAGTTACCATAGACCGTGTTAAACAATCCAGCATACACCATGTCATACTATAGTTACCATAGACCGTGTTAAACAATCCAGCATATACCATGCCATACTACAGTTAACATAGACCGTGTTAAACAAATCAGCATATACCATGCCATACTATAGTTACCATAGACCGTGATAAACAAACCAGCATATACCATGCCATACTACAGTTACCATAAACCTTGATAAACAAACAAGCATATACCATGCCATACTTTCGTTACAATAGACCGTGATAAATAAACCAGCATATACCATATCATACTACAGTTACCATAGACCGTATTAACAAACCAACATATACCATGCCATTGCATACTACAATTACCATAGACCGTGTTAAACAAACCAGCATATCCCATGCCATACTATATTTGCCATAGACCGTGATAAACAAACCAGCATATACCATGCCATACTGCATTTACCATAGACTGTGTTAACAAACCAGCATATACCATGCCATACTGCAGTTACCATAGACCGTGATATACAAACCAGCATATACCATTCCATACAACAGTTACCATAGACCGTGTTAAACAATATGTCATGCCATACTACATTTACCATAGACCGTGTTAAACAAACCAGCATATACTATGCCATACTGCAGTTACCATAGACCGTGATAAACAAACCAGCATATACCATGCCATACTGCAGTTACCATAGACCGTGATTAACAAACCAGCATATACCATGCCATACTACAGTTATCATAGACCGTGATAAACAAACCAGCATATACCATGTCATACTACAGTTACCATAGTCCGTGATAAAGAAGCCAGCATATACCATGTCATACTACAGTTACCATAGACCGTATTAACAAACCAGCATATACCATGCCATTGCATATTGCAATTACCATAGACCGTGTTAAACAAACCAGTATATACCATGCCATACTGCAGTTACCATAGACCATGTTAACAAACCAGCGTATACCATGCCATACTACAGTTAACATAGACCGAGTTAAACAAATCAGCATATACCATGCCATACTGTAGTTACCATAGACCGTGTTAAACAAACCAGCATATACCATGCCATTGCATACTACAATTACCATAGACCGTGTTAAACAATCCAGCATAAACCATGTCACACAACAGTTACCATAGACCGTGTTAAACAAACAAGCATATACCATGCCATACTACAGTTACCATAGTCCGTAATACCATCCAGCATATACCATGCCATACTACAGTTACCATAGACCGTATTAAACAAACCAGCATATACCATGCCATACTGCAGTTACCATAGACCGTATTAAACAAACTAGCATATACCATGCCATACTATAGTTTCCATGGATCGTTTTAAACAACCCAGCATATACCATGTCATACTATATTTACCATAGACCGTTTTCAACAAACGAGCATATACCAAGCCATACTGCAGTTACCATAGACCGTGTAAACAAACCAGCATATACCATGCCATACTACAGTTACCATAGACCCATATAAATAAACCAGCATATACCATGCCATACTGCAGTTACCATAGACCGTGTTAAAAAAACAGCATATACCAAGCCATACTGCAGTTACCATAGACCGTGTTAAAAAAACCATCATATACCAAGCCATACTGCAGTTACAATAGACCGTGTTTAAAAAAAACCAGCATATACCAAGCCATACTGCAGTTACCATAGACCGTTTTAAACAAACCAGCATATACCATGCCATACTACAGTTACCATAGACCGATATAAATAAACCAGCATATACCATGCCATACTGCAGTTACCATAGACCGTGTTAAAAAAACAGCATATACCAAGCCATACTGCAGTTACCATAGACCGTGTTTAAAAAAACCAGCATATACCAAGCCATACTGCAGATACCATAGACCGTTTTAAACAAACCAGCATATACCATGCCATACTATAGTTACCATTAGCCGTTATAAACAAACCAGCATATACAACAGTTACCATAGACCGTGTTAAACAAACCAGCATACACCATGTCATACTATAGTTACCATAGACCGTGTTAAAGAATCCAGCATATACCATGCCATACTACAGTTAACATAGACCGTGTTAAACAAATCAGCATATACCATGCCATACTAGAGTTACCATAGACCGTGTTAAACAAACCAGCATATACCATGCCATTGCATACAACAATTACCATAGACCGTGTTAAACAATCCAGCATATACCATGCCATACTACAGTTAACATAGACCGAGTTAAACAAACCAGCATATACCATGCCATACTAGAGTTACCATAGACCGTGTTAAACAATCCAGCATACACCATGTCATACTATAGTTACCATAGACCGTGTTAAACAATATGTCATGCCATACTACATTTACCATAGACCGTGTTAAACAAACCAGCATATACTATGCCATACTGCAGTTACCATAGACCGTGATAAACAAACCAGCATATACCATGCCATACTGCAGTTACCATAGACCGTGATTAACAAACCAGCATATACCATGCCATACTACAGTTATCATAGACCGTGATAAACAAACCAGCATATACCATGTCATACTACAGTTACCATAGTCCGTGATAAAGAAGCCAGCATATACCATGTCATACTACAGTTACCATAGACCGTATTAACAAACCAGCATATACCATGCCATTGCATATTGCAATTACCATAGACCGTGTTAAACAAACCAGTATATACCATGCCATACTGCAGTTACCATAGACCATGTTAACAAACCAGCGTATACCATGCCATACTACAGTTAACATAGACCGAGTTAAACAAATCAGCATATACCATGCCATACTGTAGTTACCATAGACCGTGTTAAACAAACCAGCATATACCATGCCATTGCATACTACAATTACCATAGACCGTGTTAAACAATCCAGCATAAACCATGTCACACAACAGTTACCATAGACCGTGTTAAACAAACAAGCATATACCATGCCATACTACAGTTACCATAGTCCGTAATACCATCCAGCATATACCATGCCATACTACAGTTACCATAGACCGTATTAAACAAACCAGCATATACCATGCCATACTGCAGTTACCATAGACCGTATTAAACAAACTAGCATATACCATGCCATACTATAGTTTCCATGGATCGTTTTAAACAACCCAGCATATACCATGTCATACTATATTTACCATAGACCGTTTTCAACAAACGAGCATATACCAAGCCATACTGCAGTTACCATAGACCGTGTAAACAAACCAGCATATACCATGCCATACTACAGTTACCATAGACCCATATAAATAAACCAGCATATACCATGCCATACTGCAGTTACCATAGACCGTGTTAAAAAACAGCATATACCAAGCCATACTGCAGTTACGATAGACCGTGTTAAAAAAACCATCATATACCAAGCCATACTGCAGTTACAATAGACCGTGTTTAAAAAAACCAGCATATACCAAGCCATACTGCAGTTACCATAGACCGTTTTAAACAAACCAGCATATACCATGCCATACTACAGTTGCCATAGACCGATATAAATAAACCAGCATATACCATGCCATACTGCAGTTACCATAGACCGTGTTAAAAAAACAGCATATACCAAGCCATACTGCAGTTACCATAGACCGTGTTTAAAAAAACCAGCATATACCAAGCCATACTGCAGTTACCATAGACCGTTTTAAACAAACCAGCATATACCATGCCATACTATAGTTACCATTAGCCGTTATAAACAAACCAGCATATACAACAGTTACCATAGACCGTGTTAAACAAACCAGCATACACCATGTCATACTATAGTTACCATAGACCGTGTTAAAGAATCCAGCATATACCATGCCATACTACAGTTAACATAGACCGTGTTAAACAAATCAGCATATACCATGCCATACTAGAGTTACCATAGACCGTGTTAAACAAACCAGCATATACCATGCCATTGCATACAACAATTACCATAGACCGTGTTAAACAATCCAGCATATACCATGCCATACTACAGTTAACATAGACCGAGTTAAACAAACCAGCATATACCATGCCATACTAGAGTTACCATAGACCGTGTTAAACAATCCAGCATACACCATGTCATACTATAGTTACCATAGACCGTGTTAAACAATATGTCATGCCATACTACATTTACCATAGACCGTGTTAAACAAACCAGCATATACTATGCCATACTGCAGTTACCATAGACCGTGATAAACAAACCAGCATATACCATGCCATACTGCAGTTACCATAGACCGTGATTAACAAACCAGCATATACCATGCCATACTACAGTTATCATAGACCGTGATAAACAAACCAGCATATACCATGTCATACTACAGTTACCATAGTCCGTGATAAAGAAGCCAGCATATACCATGTCATACTACAGTTACCATAGACCGTATTAACAAACCAGCATATACCATGCCATTGCATATTGCAATTACCATAGACCGTGTTAAACAAACCAGTATATACCATGCCATACTGCAGTTACCATAGACCATGTTAACAAACCAGCGTATACCATGCCATACTACAGTTAACATAGACCGAGTTAAACAAATCAGCATATACCATGCCATACTGTAGTTACCATAGACCGTGTTAAACAAACCAGCATATACCATGCCATTGCATACTACAATTACCATAGACCGTGTTAAACAATCCAGCATAAACCATGTCACACAACAGTTACCATAGACCGTGTTAAACAAACAAGCATATACCATGCCATACTACAGTTACCATAGTCCGTAATACCATCCAGCATATACCATGCCATACTACAGTTACCATAGACCGTATTAAACAAACCAGCATATACCATGCCATACTGCAGTTACCATAGACCGTATTAAACAAACTAGCATATACCATGCCATACTATAGTTTCCATGGATCGTTTTAAACAACCCAGCATATACCATGTCATACTATATATACCATAGACAGTTTTCAACAAACGAGCATATACCAAGCCATACTGCAGTTACCATAGACCGTGTAAACAAACCAGCATATACCATGCCATACTACAGTTACCATAGACCCATATAAATAAACCAGCATATACCATGCCATACTGCAGTTACCATAGACCGTGTTAAAAAACAGCATATACCAAGCCATACTGCAGTTACGATAGACCGTGTTAAAAAAACCATCATATACCAAGCCATACTGCAGTTACAATAGACCGTGTTTAAAAAAACCAGCATATACCAAGCCATACTGCAGTTACCATAGACCGTTTTAAACAAACCAGCATATACCATGCCATACTACAGTTGCCATAGACCGATATAAATAAACCAGCATATACCATGCCATACTGCAGTTACCATAGACCGTGTTAAAAAAACAGCATATACCAAGCCATACTGCAGTTACCATAGACCGTGTTTAAAAAAACCAGCATATACCAAGCCATACTGCAGTTACCATAGACCGTTTTAAACAAACCAGCATATACCATGCCATACTATAGTTACCATTAGCCGTTATAAACAAACCAGCATATACAACAGTTACCATAGACCGTGTTAAACAAACCAGCATACACCATGTCATACTATAGTTACCATAGACCGTGTTAAAGAATCCAGCATATACCATGCCATACTACAGTTAACATAGACCGTGTTAAACAAATCAGCATATACCATGCCATACTAGAGTTACCATAGACCGTGTTAAGCAAACCAGCATATACAATGCCATTGCATACAACAATTACCATAGACCGTGTTAAACAATCCAGCATATACCATGCCATACTACAGTTAACATAGACCGAGTTAAACAAACCAGCATATACCATGCCATACTAGAGTTACCATAGACCGTGTTAAACAATCCAGCATACACCATGTCATACTATAGTTACCATAGACCGTGTTAAACAATCCAGCATATACCATGCCATACTACAGTTAACATAGACCGTGTTAAACAAATCAGCATATACCATGCCATACTATAGTTACCATAGACCGTGCTAAACAAACCAGCATATACCATGCCATTGCATACTACAATTACCATAGACCGTTTTAAACAAACCAGCATATACCATGCCATACTATAGTTACCATTAGCCGTTATAAACAAACCAGCATATACAATGTCATACTATAGTTACCATAGACCGTAATATACAAACCAGCATATACCATGCCATACTGCAGTTACCATGGACCTTGTTAACAAACCAGCATATACTATGCCATACAACAGTTGCCATAGACCGTGTTATTCAAGCCAGCATATACCAAGCCATATTACAGGTACTATAGACCGTGATAAACAAACCAGCATATACCATGCCATACAACGGTTACCATAGACCGTGTTAAACAAACCAGCATATACCATGTCATACTATAGTTACCATAGACCGTGTTAAACAATCCAGCATATACCATGCCATACTACAGATACCATAGACCGTGATAAACAAACCAGCATTTACTATGCCACACTACAGTTACCATAGACCGTGTTAATCAAGCTAGAATATACCATGCCATATTACTGTTACTATAGACCGTGATAAACAAACCAGCATATACCATGCAATACAACAGTTCCCATAGACCGTGATAAACAAACCAGCATATACCATGCCATACTACAGTTACCATAAACCTTGATAAACAAACCAGCATATACCATGCCATACTTTCGTTACAATAGACCGTGATAAATAAACCAGCATATACCATATCATACTACAGTTACCATAGACCGTATTAACAAACCAACATATACCATGCCATTGCATACTACAATTACCATAGACCGTGTTAAACAAACCAGCATATCCCATGCCATACTATATTTGCCATAGACCGTGATAAACAAACCAGCATATACCATGCCATACTGCATTTACCATAGACCGTGTTAACAAACCAGCATATACCATGCCATACTGCAGTTACCATAGACCGTGATATACAAACCAGCATATACCATTCCATACAACAGTTACCATAGACCGTGTTAAACAATATGTCATGCCATACTACATTTACCATAGACCGTGTTAAACAAACCAGCATATACCATGCCATACTGCAGTTACCATAGACCGTGATAAACAAACCAGCATATACCATGCCATACTGCAGTTACCATAGACCGTGATTAACAAACCAGCATATACCATGCCATACTACAGTTATCATAGACCGTGATAAACAAACCAGCATATACCATGTCATACTACAGTTACCATAGTCCGTGATAAAGAAACCAGCATATACCATGTCATACTACAGCTACCATAGACCGTATTAACAAACCAGCATATACCATGCCATTGCATATTGCAATTACCATAGACCGTGTTAAACAAACCAGTATATACCATGCCATACTGCAGTTACCATAGACCATGTTAACAAACCAGCGTATACCATGCCATACTACAGTTAACATAGACCGAGTTAAACAAATCAGCATATACCATGCCATACTGTAGTTACCATAGACCGTGTTAAACAAACCAGCATATACCATGCCATTGCATACTACAATTACCATAGACCGTGTTAAACAATCCAGCATAAACCATGTCACACAACAGTTACCATAGACCGTGTTAAACAAACAAGCATATACCATTCCATACTACAGTTACCATAGTCCGTAATACCATCCAGCATATACCATGCCATACTACAGTTACCATAGACCGTATTAAACAAACCAGCATATACCATGCCATACTGCAGTTACCACGGATCGTTTTAAACAAACAAGCATATACCATGTCATACTACATTTACCATAGACCGTGTTAAACAAACCAGCATATACCATGCCATACTACAGTTACCATAGACCGTATTAAACAAACTAGCATATACCATGCCATACTATAGTTTCCATGGATCGTTTTAAACAACCCAGCATATACCATGTCATACTATATTTACCATAGACCGTTTTCAACAAACGAGCATATACCAAGCCATACTGCAGTTACCATAGACCGTGTAAACAAACCAGCATATACCATGCCATACTACAGTTACCATAGACCCATATAAATAAACCAACATATACCATGCCATACTGCAGTTACCATAGACCGTGTTAAAAAAACAGCATATACCAAGCCATACTGCAGTTACGATAGACCGTGTTAAAAAAACCATCATATACCAAGCCATACTGCAGTTACAATAGACCGTGTTTAAAAAAACCAGCATATACCAAGCCATACTGCAGTTACCATAGACCGTTTTAAACAAACCAGCATATACCATGCCATACTACAGTTACCATAGACCGATATAAATAAACCAGCATATACCATGCCATACTGCAGTTACCATAGACCGTGTTAAAAAAACAGCATATACCAAGCCATACTGCAGTTACCATAGACCGTGTTTAAAAAAAACAGCATATACCAAGCCATACTGCAGTTACCATAGACCGTTTTAAACAAACCAGCATATACCATGCCATACTATAGTTACCATTAGCCGTTATAAACAAACCAGCATATACAACAGTTACCATAGACCGTGTTAAACAAACCAGCATACACCATGTCATACTATAGTTACCATAGACCGTGTTAAACAATCCAGCATATACCATGCCATACTACAGTTAACATAGACCGTGTTAAACAAATCAGCATATACCATGCCATACTAGAGTTACCATAGACCGTGTTAAACAAACCAGCATATACCATGCCATTGCATACAACAATTACCATAGACCGTGTTAAACAATCCAGCATATACCATGCCATACTACAGTTAACATAGACCGAGTTAAACAAACCAGCATATACCATGCCATACAAGAGTTACCATAGACCGTGTTAAACAATCCAGCATACACCATGTCATACTATAGTTACCATAGACCGTGTTAAACAATCCAGCATATACCATGCCATACTACAGTTAACATAGACCGTGTTAAACAAATCAGCATATACCATGCCATACTATAGTTACCATAGACCGTGCTAAACAAACCAGCATATACCATGCCATTGCATACTACAATTACCATAGACCGTTTTAAACAAACCAGCATAACCATGCCATACTATAGTTACCATTAGCCGTTATAAACAAACCAGCATATACAATGTCATACTATAGTTACCATAGACCGTGATATACAAACCAGCATATACCATGCCATACTGCAGTTACCATGGACCTTGTTAACAAACCAGCATATACTATGCCATACAACAGTTGCCATAGACCGTGTTATTCAAGCCAGCATATACCAAGCCATATTACAGGTACTATAGACCGTGATAAACAAACCAGCATATACCATGCCATACAACGGTTACCATAGACCGTGTTAAACAAACCAGCATATACCATGTCATACTATAGTTACCATAGACCGTGTTAAACAATCCAGCATATACCATGCCATACTACAGATACCATAGACCGTGATAAACAAACCAGCATTTACTATGCCACACTACAGTTACCATAGACCGTGTTAATCAAGCTAGCATATACCATGCCATATTACTGTTACTATAGACCGTGATAAACAAACCAGCATATACCATGCCATACAACAGTTCCCATAGACCGTGTTAAACAAACCAGCATATACCATGTCATACTATAGTTACCATATACCGTGTTAAACAATCCAGCATATACCATGCCATACAACAATTACCATAGACCGTGTTAAACAATCCAGCATATACCATGCCATACTACAGTTAACATAGACCGAGTTAAACAAACCAGCATATACCATGCCATACAAGAGTTACCATAGACCGTGTTAAACAATCCAGCATACACCATGTCATACTATAGTTACCATAGACCGTGTTAAACAATCCAGCATATACCATGCCATACTACAGTTAACATAGACCGTGTTAAACAAATCAGCATATACCATGCCATACTATAGTTACCATAGACCGTGCTAAACAAACCAGCATATACCATGCCATTGCATACTACAATTACCATAGACCGTTTTAAACAAACCAGCATATACCATGCCATACTATAGTTACCATTAGCCGTTATAAACAAACCAGCATATACAATGTCATACTATAGTTACCATAGACCGTGATATACAAACCAGCATATACCATGCCATACTGCAGTTACCATGGACCTTGTTAACAAACCAGCATATACTATGCCATACAACAGTTGCCATAGACCGTGTTATTCAAGCCAGCATATACCAAGCCATATTACAGGTACTATAGACCGTGATAAACAAACCAGCATATACCATGCCATACAACGGTTACCATAGACCGTGTAAACAAACCAGCATATACCATGTCATACTATAGTTACCATAGACCGTGTTAAACAATCCAGCATATACCATGCCATACTACAGATACCATAGACCGTGATAAACAAACCAGCATTTACTATGCCACACTACAGTTACCATAGACCGTGTTAATCAAGCTAGCATATACCATGCCATATTACTGTTACTATAGACCGTGATAAACAAACCAGCATATACCATGCCATACAACAGTTCCCATAGACCGTGTTAAACAAACCAGCATATACCATGTCATACTATAGTTACCATATACCGTGTTAAACAATCCAGCATATACCATGCCATACAACAGTTACCATAGACCGTGTTAATCAAGCTAGCATATACCATGCCATATTACTGTTACTATAGACCGTGATAAACAAACCAGCATATACCATGCCATACAACAGTTACCATAGACCGTGTTAAACAAACCAGCATACACCATGTCATACTAGAGTTACCATAGACCGTGTTAAACAATCCAGCATATACCATTCCATACTACAGTTAACATAGACCGTGTTAAACAAATCAACATATACCATGACATACTACAGTTAACATAGACCGTGTTAAACAAACCAGCATATACCATGCCATTGCATACAGCAATTACCATAGACCGTGTTAAACAATCCAGCATATGCCATGCCATACTACAGTTAACATAGACCGAGTTAAACAAATCAGCATATACCATGCCATACTATAGTTACCATAGACCGTGCTAAACAAACCAGCATATACCATGCCATTGCATACTACAATTACCATAGACCGTGTTAAACAATCCAGCATAAACCATGCCATGCAACAGTTACCATAGACCGTGTTAAACAATCCAGCATATACCATGCCATACTACAGTTAACATAGACCGAGTTAAGCAAATCAGCATACACCATGCCATACTATAGTTGTCATAGACCGTGATAAACAAACCAGCATATACCATGCCATACTACAGTTGTCATAGACCGTGATAAACAAACAAACATATACCATGCCATATTATAGTTACAATAGACCGTGATCAATAAATCACCATATACCATGTCATACTACAGTTACCATAGACCGTGTTAACAAACCAGCAGATACCATGCCATACTGTAGTTACCATAGACCGTTTTAAACAAACCATCATATACCATGCCATACTATAGTTACCATTATCCGTTATAAACAAACCAGCATATACAATGTCATACTATAGTTACCATAGACCGTGATATACAAACCAGCATATACCATGCCATACTGCAGTTGCCATGGACCGTATTAACAGACCACCATATGCAATGCCATACTATAGTTACCATAGACCGTGTTAATCAAGCCAGTATATACCATGCCATACTACAGTTACCATAGACCGTGATAAACAAACCAGCATATACTATGCCATACTACAGTTACCATAGACCGTGTTAACAAACCAGCATATACTATGCCATACAATAGTTACCATATACCGTGTTAATCAAGCCAGCATATACCATGCCATATTACAGTTACTATAGACCGTGATAAACAAACCAGCATATATCATGCCATACAACAGTTACCATAGACCGTGTTAAACAAACCAGCATATACCATGTCATACTATAGTTACCATAGACCGTGTTAAACTATCCAGCATATACCATGCCATACAACAGTTACCATAGACCGTGTTAAACAAACCAGCATATACCATGTCATACTATAGTTACCATATACCGTGTTAAACAATCCAGCATATACCATGCCATACAACAGTTACCATAGACCGTGTTAAACAATCCAGCATATACCATGCCATACTACAGTTAACATAGACCGAGTTAAACAAACCAGCATATACCATGCCATACAAGAGTTACCATAGACCGTGTTAAACAATCCAGCATACACCATGTCATACTATAGTTACCATAGACCGTGTTAAACAATCCAGCATATACCATGCCATACTACAGTTAACATAGACCGTGTTAAACAAATCAGCATATACCATGCCATACTATAGTTACCATAGACCGTGCTAAACAAACCAGCATATACCATGCCATTGCATACTACAATTACCATAGACCGTTTTAAACAAACCAGCATATACCATGCCATACTATAGTTACCATTAGCCGTTATAAACAAACCAGCATATACAATGTCATACTATAGTTACCATAGACCGTGATATACAAACCAGCATATACCATGCCATACTGCAGTTACCATGGACCTTGTTAACAAACCAGCATATACTATGCCATACAACAGTTGCCATAGACCGTGTTATTCAATCCAGCATATACCAAGCCATATTACAGGTACTATAGACCGTGATAAACAAACCAGCATATACCATGCCATACAACGGTTACCATAGACCGTGTAAACAAACCAGCATATACCATGTCATACTATAGTTACCATAGACCGTGTTAAACAATCCAGCATATACCATGCCATACTACAGATACCATAGACCGTGATAAACAAACCAGCATTTACTATGCCACACTACAGTTACCATAGACCGTGTTAATCAAGCTAGCATATACCATGCCATATTACTGTTACTATAGACCGTGATAAACAAACCAGCATATACCATGCCATACAACAGTTCCCATAGACCGTGTTAAACAAACCAGCATATACCATGTCATACTATAGTTACCATATACCGTGTTAAACAATCCAGCATATACCATGCCATACAACAGTTACCATAGACCGTGTTAATCAAGCTAGCATATACCATGCCATATTACTGTTACTATAGACCGTGATAAACAAACCAGCATATACCATGCCATACAACAGTTACCATAGACCGTGTTAAACAAACCAGCATACACCATGTCATACTAGAGTTACCATAGACCGTGTTAAACAATCCAGCATATACCATTCCATACTACAGTTAACATAGACCGTGTTAAACAAATCAACATATACCATGACATACTACAGTTAACATAGACCGTGTTAAACAAACCAGCATATACCATGCCATTGCATACAGCAATTACCATAGACCGTGTTAAACAATCCAGCATATGCCATGCCATACTACAGTTAACGTAGACCGAGTTAAACAAATCAGCATATACCATGCCATACTATAGTTACCATAGACCGTGCTAAACAAACCAGCATATACCATGCCATTGCATACTACAATTACCATAGACCGTGTTAAACAATCCAGCATAAACCATGCCATGCAACAGTTACCATAGACCGTGTTAAACAATCCAGCATATACCATGCCATACTAAAGTTAACATAGACCGAGTTAAGCAAATCAGCATACACCATGCCATACTATAGTTGTCATAGACCGTGATAAACAAACCAGCATATACCATGCCATACTACAGTTGTCATAGACCGTGATAAACAAACCAACATATACCATGCCATATTATAGTTACAATAGACCGTGATCAATAAATCACCATATACCATGTCATACTACAGTTACCATAGACCGTGTTAACAAACCAGCAGATACCATGCCATACTGTAGTTACCATAGACCGTTTTAAACAAACCATCATATACCATGCCATACTATAGTTACCATTATCCGTTATAAACAAACCAGCATATACAATGTCATACTATAGTTACCATAGACCGTGATATACAAACCAGCATATACCATGCCATACTGCAGTTGCCATGGACCGTATTAACAGACCACCATATGCAATGCCATATTATAGTTACCATAGACCGTGTTAATCAAGCCAGTATATACCATGCCATACTACAGTTACCATAGACCGTGATAAACAAACCAGCATATACTATGCCATACTACAGTTACCATAGACCGTGTTAACAAACCAGCATATACTATGCCATACAATAGTTACCATATACCGTGTTAATCAAGCCAGCATATACCATGCCATATTACAGTTACTATAGACCGTGATAAACAAACCAGCATATATCATGCCATACAACAGTTACCATAGACCGTGTTAAACAAACCAGCATATACCATGTCATACTATAGTTACCATAGACCGTGTTAAACTATCCAGCATATACCATGCCATACAACAGTTACCATAGACCGTGTTAAACAAACCAGCATACACCATGTCATACTATAGTTACCATAGACCGTGTTAAACAATCCAGCATATACCATGCCATACTACAGTTAACATAGACCGTGTTAAACAAATCAGCATATACCATGCCATACTAGAGTTACCATAGACCGTGTTAAACAAACCAGCATATACCATGCCATTGCATACTACAGTTAACATAAACCGTGTTAAACAAATCAGCATATACCATGCCATACTACAGTTAACGTAGACCGAGTTAAACAAACCAGCATATACCATGCCATACTAGAGTTACCATAGACCGTGTTAAACAATCCAGCATATACCATGTCATACTATAGTTACCATAGACCGTGTTAAACTATCTAGCATATACCATGCCATACAACAGTTACCATAGACCGTGTTAAACAAACCAGCATACACCATGTCATACTATAGTTACCATAGACCGTGTTAAACAATCCAGCATATACCATGCCATACTACAGTTAACATAGACCGTGTTAAACAAATCAGCATATACCATGCCATACTAGAGTTACCATAGACCGTGTTAAACAAACCAGCATATACCATGCCATTGCATACAACAATTACCATAGACCGTGTTAAACAATCCAGCATATACCATGCCATACTACAGTTAACATAGACCGAGTTAAACAAATCAGCATATACCATGCCATACTATAGTTACCATAGACCGTGCTAAACAAACCAGCATATACCATGCCATTGCATACTACAATTACCATAGACCGTGTTAAACTATCCAGCATAAACCATGCCATGAAACAGTTACCATAGACCGTGATAAAGAAACCAGCATATCCCATGCCATACTATAGTTATCATAGACCGTGATAAACAAACCAGCATATACCATGCCATACTACAGTTACCATAAACCTTGATAAACAAACCAGCATATACCATGCCATACTTTCGTTACAATAGACCGTGATAAATAAACCAGCATATACCATATCATCCTACAGTTACCATAGACCGTATTAACAAACCAACATATACCATGCCATTGCATACTACAATTACCATAGACCGTGTTAAACAAACCAGCATATCCCATGCCATACTATATTTGCCATAGACCGTGATAAACAAACCAGCATATACCATGCCATACTGCATTTACCATAGACTGTGTTAACAAACCAGCATATACCATGCCTTACTGCAGTTACCATAGACCGTGATATACAAACCAGCATATACCATTCCATACAACAGTTACCATAGACCGTGTTAAACAATATGTCATGCCATACTACATTTACCATAGACCGTGTTAAACAAACCAGCATATACTATGCCATACTGCAGTTACCATAGACCGTGATAAACAAACCAGCATATACCATGCCATACTGCAGTTACCATAGACCGTGATTAACAAACCAGCATATACCATGCCATACTACAGTTATCATAGACCGTGATAAACAAACCAGCATATACCATGTCATACTACAGTTACCATAGTCCGTGATAAAGAAACCAGCATATACCATGTCATACTACAGTTACCATAGACCGTATTAACAAACCAGCATATACCATGCCATTGCATATTGCAATTACCATAGACCGTGTTAAACAAACCAGTATATACCATGCCATACTGCAGTTACCATAGACCATGTTAACAAACCAGCGTATACCATGCCATACTACATTTACCATCGACCGTGTTAAACAAACAAGTAGGGTGCTGAAAATGTCGAATTTCATGCTTCTTGACTAAAAGTCTAACTTCTCTAAATAAATATGTTTCAAATCGCTCGTGTCGTCAAAAGAATTCATATTTTAGAAGTTATTATGGGGAGAAAATGCAATGTAGTTTGTACAGCTACATCATGTGTAAGTCTCATGAAGATGTAGTGGGCACTGAAGCTACGCCGACGTTTGTAAGCTATTATGTTTAGAATAATAGGTCAATTCCCTTGTAAAATGTCTGTAACGATGTATATGTGAGGCATACTGAAGCATTGTAATAGGGCGTCGTCGGCGAGAGGTCTGCAAGGTTGATATTAAATATATTATATACGATTAACCTTTGACCTGGCAATCCGCGAGTTTGTTTATCATGAGGCAAACTGAATTCCCCTAACAAATTAGTAATTCAATTAAAATGTACATTTCCATCAACCAACTAATTCTCCATTGGATTTCGTTTACATATTCCTTGAGGCCGGTACAGCAATGCACTACGCCTATCGCGTTGTATGTCTCTATTCCAAACTATGTCAACACTAGCAGCGCATGTTTCATAACCTCCACCGACGAACACCCTACACACATGACAATACTAAAACTGGTTTTCCTTTTCCACCTGACTGATTTTTTTATATCTCAACACAGGGATATATTGTAACTGGGATATCCCCTCAACCTAGGGATTTACTGTAACTGGGATATCCCCTCAACTCATGGGCATATTGTAACTGAGGTAACTCCTCAACCCATGGATATAGTGTAACTGAGGAAACCCCTCAACCCAGGGATATATTGTAACTGGGATATCCCCTCAACCCAGGGATATATTGTAACTGGGATATCCCCTCAACTCATGGGCATATTGTAACTGAGGTAACCCCCCAACCCAGGGATACTGTAACTGGGATAATCTCTCAACACATGGACATATTGTAACTGGGATAACCTCTCAACCCATGGACATATTGTAACTGGCGTATTCTCTCAACCCAGGGATATATTGTAACTGGGATAACCCCTCAACCCAGGGATATATTGTGACTGGGATATCCCCTCAACCCAGGGATATATTATAACTGGGGTATCCCCTCAACCCGGGGATATATTGTAACTGGGATATCCCCTCAACCCATGGATATGTTGTAACTGGGGTATCCCCTCAACCCAGGGATATATTGTAACTGGGATATCCCCTAAACCCAGGGATATATTGTAACTGGGGTATTTTCTCAACCCATAGATATATTGTAACTGAGGTATCCTCTCAACACATGGATATATTGTAACTGGGGAATCCCCTCAACCCGGGGATATATTGTAACTGAGGTATCCCCTCAACCCAGGGATATATTGTAACTGGGACATTTCCTCAACGCACGGACATATTGTAATGTGGGTATAAACTCAACCCAGAGATATATTGTAACTGGGATATCCTCTCAGCCCATGGATATATTGTAACTGGCGTATTCTCTCAACCCAGGGATATATTGTAACTGGAATATCCCCTCAACCCAGAGAATATTGTAACTGGGATATCCCCTCAACGCAGGGATATATTACAACTGGGGTATCTCCTCAATCCGGGTATATATTATAACTGATATATCCTCTCAACCCAGGGATATATTGTAACTGGCGTATTCTCTCAACCCAGAGATATTGTAAGTGGAATATCCCTCAACCCAGAGATATATTGTAACTGGGATATCCTCTCAACCCAGAGATATATTGTAACTGGCGTATTCTCTCAACCCAGAGATATATTGTAACTGGAATATCCCCTCAACCCAGGGATATATTGTAACTGGGATATCCCCTCAATCCGGGTATATATTATAACTGGGGTATCCCCTCAACCCGGGGATATATTGTAACTGGGATATCCCCTCAACCCATGGATATGTTGTAACTGGGGTATCCCCTCAACCCAGGGATATATTGTAACTGGGACATCCCCTCAGACCAGGGATATATTGTAACTGGGGTATTTTCTCAACCCAGATATATATTGTAACTGAGGTAACCCCTCAACCCAGGGATACTATAACTGGGATAATCTCGCAACACATGGACATATTGTAACTGGCATATCCTCTCAACCCATGGACATGCTGTAACTGGCGTATTCTCTCAACCCAGGGATATATTGTAACTGGGATAACCCCTCAACCCAGGGATATATTGTAACTGGGATATCCCCTCAACCCAGGGATATATTATAACTGGGGTATCCCCTCAACCCGGGGATATATTGTAACTGGGATATCCCCTCAACCCATGGATATGTTGTAACTGGGGTATCCCCTCAACTCAGGGGTATATTGTAACTGGGATATCCCCTCAACCCAGGAATATATTGTAACTGGGGTATTTTCTCAACCCAGAGATATATTGTAACTGAGGTATCGCCTCAACCCATGGATATATTGTAACTGGGGTATCCCCTCAACTCGGGGATATATTGTAACTGAGGTGTCCCCTCAACCCATGGATATATTGTAACTGGGATATTTCCTCAACACAGGGATATATTGTAACTTGGGTGTCCTCTCAACCCAGGGTTATGTTGTAACTGGGGTATCCCCTCAATCCAGGGATAAATTGTAACTGAGGTATCTCTTCAGACCAAGGCTATGTTGTAAGGGAGGAATCTCCTCAACCCAGGGACATATTGTAACTTGGGTATCCCCTCAACCCAGAGATATATTGTAACTGGGATATCCTCTCAACCCATGGATATATTGTAACTGGCGTATTCTCTCAATCCAACGATATATTGTAACAGGAATATCCCCTCAACCCAGGGATATATTGTAACTGGGATATCCCCTCAACCCAGGGATATATAGTAACTGGCGTATTCTCTCAACCCAGAGATATATTGTAACTGAAATATCCCCTCAACCCAGAAATATATTGTAACTGATATATCCTCTCAACCCAGGGATATATTGTAACTGGCGTATTCTCTCAACCCAGAGATATTGTAAGTGGAATATCCCTCAACCCAGAGATATATTGTAACTGGGATATCCTCTCAACCCAGAGATATATTGTAACTGGCGTATTCTCTCAACCCAGAGATATATTGTAACTGGAATATCCCCTCAACCCAGGGATATATTGTAACTGGGATATCCCCTCAACCCAGGGATATATTATAACTGGGGTATCCCCTCAACCCGGGGATGTATTGTAACTGGGATATCCCCTCAACCCATGGATGTGTTGTAACTGGGGTATCCCCTCAACCCAGGGATATATTGTAACTGGGATATCCCCTCAACCCAGGGATATATTGTAACTGGCGTATTCACTCAACCCAGGGATATATTGTAACTAGAATAACCCCTCAACCCAAGGATATATTGTAACTGGAATATCCCCTCAACCCAGAGATATATTGTAACTGGGATATCCCCTCAACCCATGGATAAATTGTAACTGAGGTATCTCTTCAGACCAAGGCTATGTTGTAACGGAGGTATCCCCTCAAACCTGAGATATATTATAACTGGGATATCCCCTCAACCCAGGGATATATTGTAACTGGCGTATTCTCTCAACCCAGGGATATATTGTAACTAGAATATCCCCTCAACCCAGGAATATATTGTAACTGGAATATCCCCTCAACCCAGAGATATATTGTAACTGGGATATCCTCTCAATCCAGGGATATATTGTAACTGGCGTATTCTCTCAACCCAGGGATATATTGTAACTAGAATATCCCCTCAACCCAGGAATATATTGTAACTGGAATATCCCCTCAACCCAGAGATATATTGTAACTGGGATATCCTCTCAACCCAGGGATATATTGTAACTGGCGTATTCTCTCAACCCAGAGATATATTGTAACTAGAATATCCCCTCAACCCAGGAATATATTGTAACTGGACTATCCCCTCAACCCAGAGATATATTGTAACTGGGATATCCTCTCAACCCAGGGATATATTGTAACTGGCGTATTCTCTCAACCCAGAGATATATTGTAACTGGAATATCCCCTCAACCCAGAGATATATTGTAACTGGGATATCCTCTCAACCCAGGGATATATTGTAACTGCCGTATTCTCTCAACCCAGAGATATATTGTAACTGGAATATCCCCTCAACCCAGGTATATATTGTAACTGGGTTATCCCCTCAATCCAGGGATATATTATAACTGGGGTATCCCCTCAACCCGGGGATATATTGTAACTGGGATCTCCCCTCAACCCATGGATATGTTGTAAGTGGGGTATCCCCTCAACTCAGGGATATATTGTAACTGGGATATCCCCTCAACCCAGGAATATATTGTAACTGGGGTAATTTCTCAACCCAGAGATATATTGTAACTGCGGTATCCCCTCAACCCATGGATATATTGTAACTGGGGTATCCCCTCAACCCATGGATATATTGTAACTGGGATATTTCCTCAACACAGGGATATATTGTACCTTGGGTGTCCTCTCAACCCTGGGTTATGTTGTAACTGGGGTATCCCCTCAATCCAGGGATATATTGTAACTGGGATATCCCCTCAACCCAGGGATATATTGTAACTGGGGTATCCCCTCAATCCAGGGGTATGTTGTAACCTGGGTATCCCCTCAACCCAGGGATATATTGTAACTGGGATATTCCCTCATCCAAGGGACATATTGTAACTTTTGTATCCCCTGAACCCAGAGATATATTGTAACTGGGACATCCTCTCAACCCAGGGATATATTGTAACTGGCGTATTCTCTCAACCCAGGGATATATTGTAACTAGAATATCCCCTCAACCCAGGAATATATTGTAACTGGAATATCCCCTCAACCCAGAGATATATTGTAACTGGGATATCCTCTCAACCCAGGGATATATTGTAACTGGCGTATTCTCTCAACCCAGAGATATATTGTAACTGGAATATCCCCTCAACCCAGAGATATATTGTAACTGGGATATCCTCTCAACCCAGGGATATATTGTAACTGCCGTATTCTCTCAACCCAGAGATATATTGTAACTGGAATATCCCCTCAACCCAGGTATATATTGTAACTGGGTTATCCCCTCAACCCAGGGATATATTATAACTGGGGTATCCCCTCAACCCGGGGATATATTGTAACTGGGATCTCCCCTCAACCCATGGATATGTTGTAAGTGGGGTATCCCCTCAACCCAGGGATATATTGTAACTGGGATATCCCCTCAACCCAGGAATATATTGTAACTGGGGTAATTTCTCAACCCAGAGATATATTGTAACTGGGGTATCCCCTCAACCCATGGATATATTGTAACTGGGGTATCCCCTCAACCCATGGATATATTGTAACTGGGATATTTCCTCAACACAGGGATATATTGTACCTTGGGTGTCCTCTCAACCCTGGGTTAAGTTGTAACTGGGGTATCCCCTCAATCCAGGGATATATTGTAACTGGGATATCCCCTCAACCCAGGGATATATTGTAACTGGGGTATCCCCTCAATCCAGGGGTATGTTGTAACTTGGGTATCCCCTCAACCCAGGGATATATTGTAACTGGGATATTCCCTCATCCAAGGGACATATTGTAACTTTTGTATCCCCTGAACCCAGAGATATATTGTAACTGGGACATCCTCTCAACCCAGGGATATATTGTAACTGGCGTATTCGCTCAACACAGGGATACATTGTATCTGGGATATCCCATCAACCCGGGGATATATTGTAATTGAGGAATCTCTTCATACCAAGGATATGTTGTAACTGAGGTATCCCCTCAACCCAGGGATATATTGTAACTGGTGTATCTCTTCAACCCTGGGATATATTGTAACTGGGGTATCCCCTCAACCCAGGGATGTATTGTAACTGGGATATCCCCTCCACCCAGGGATATGTTGTAACTGGAGTATCCCCTCAACCCAATGACATGTTGTAATTGGGGTATCCCCTCAATCCAGAGATATATATTGTAACTGGGGTATCGTCTCAACCCAGGGATATATTGTAACTGAGATATCCCCTCAGTCCAGGGATATTTCCTAACTTGGGTATTCTCTCAACCCGGAGATATATTGTAACTGGGATATCCTCGCCACCCAGAGATATATTGTAACTGGCGTATTCTCTCAATCCAGGGATATATTGTAACTGGGAGATTCTCTCAACCCAAAGATATATTGTAACTGAGGTATCCCCACAACCCAGTGATAAATTGTAAATGAGGTATCCCCTTAAACCTGGGATATATTGTAACTGGAATATCCTGTCAACCCAGGGATATATTGTAACTGGGATATCCGCTCAACCAAGGGATATGTTATAACTTGGGTATCCTCTCAACCCACGGATATATTGTAACTGGGATATTCCCTCAACCAAGGGACGTATTGTAACTTGGGTATCCCCTGAACCCAGAGATATATTGTAACTGGGATATCCTCTTAACCCAAGGATATATTGTAACTGGGATATCCCCTCAACCCGGGGATTATTGTAACTCAGGTATCTCTTCATAACAAGGATATGTTGTAACTGAGGTATCAACTCAACCCAGAGATATATTGTAACCGGGATATCCCCTCAACCCAGGGATTTAATGTAACTGAGGTATCCCCATAACTCAGGGATATATTGTAAATGGGATATCCTCTCAACCCAGGGATATAGTGTGACTGGCGTATTCTCTCAACCCTGGGATATATTGTAACTAGAATATCCCCTCAACCCAGAGATATATTGTAACTGGGATATCCCCTCAAGCCAGGGATAAATTGTAACTGAGGTATCTCTTCAAGCCAAGGATATGTTGTAACGGAGGAATCCTCTCAACCCAGGGACATATTGTAACTTGGGTATCCCCTCAACCCAGAGATATATTGTAACTGAGGTATCCCCATAACTCAGGGATATATTGTAACTGGGATATCCTCTCAACCCAGGGATATAATGTAACTGGCGTATTCTCTCAACCCAGGGATATATTGTAACTGGAATATCCCCTCAACCCAGGGATATATTATAACTGGGGTATCCCCTCAACCCGGGGATATATTGTAACTGGGATATCCCCTCAACCCATGGATATCTTGTAACTGGGGTATCCCCTTAACCCAGGGATATATTGTAAATTGGATATCCCTCAACCCAGGGATATATTGTTACTGGGGTATTTTCTTTACCCAGAGATATATAGTAACTGAGGTATCCTCTCAACCCATGGATATATATTGTAATTTCCGTATCCCCTCAACCCGGGGATATATTGTAACTGAGGTATCCCCTCAACCCAGGGATATATTGTAACTGGGATATTTCCTCAGCACAGGGACATATTGTAACTTGGGTATCCACTCAACCCAGAGATATATTGTGACTGGGATATCACCTCAACCCAGGGATATATTGTAACTGAGGTATCCCCTCAACCCGGCGATATATTGTAACTGAGGTATCCCCTCAACCCAGGGATATATTGTAACTGGGATATTTCCTCAACACAGGGATATATTGTAACTTGGGTGTCCTCTCAACCCAGGGTTATGTTGTAACTGGGGTATCCCCTCAATCCAGGGATATATTGTAACTGACGTATCCCCTCAACCCAGGGATACGTTGTAACTGGGATATCCCATCAACCCAGGGTTATATTGTAACTGGGGCATCCCCTCAACACAGGGATATGTTGTAACTTGGGTATCCCCTCAACCCAGGGATATATTGTAACTGGGATATTCCCTCAACCCGGGGATATATTGTTACTCAGGTATCTCTTCATAACAAGGATATGTTGTAACTGAGGTATCCCCTCAACCCAGGGATATATTGTAATCGGGATATCCCCTCAATCAAGGGATATATTATAACTCAGGTATTCCCTCAACCTGGGGATATATTGTAACTGAGGTATCTCTTCAGACCAAGGATATGTTGTAACTGAGGTATCTATTCAGACCAAGGATATGTTGTAACTGAGGTATCCCCTCAGCCCAGGAATATATTGTAACTGGGTTATCTCCTCAACCCATGGATATATTGTAACTGGGATATTTCCTCAACCCAGAAATATATCGTAACTGGGGTATCCCCTCAACCCAGGGATATATTGTAACTGGGATATCCTCTCAACCCAGGGATATATTGTAACTGGCGTATCTCTTCAACCCTGGGATATATTGTAACTGGGATATCCCCCTCAACCCAGGGATATATTGTAACTGGGATATCTCTTCAACCCTGGGATATATTGTAACTGGGATATCCCTTCAACCCAGGGATATGTTGTAACTGGGGTATCCCCTCAACCCAGGGATATATTGTAACTGGCATAACCCTCAACCCAGGGATATGTTGTAACTGGCGTATTCTCTCAACCCAAGGATGTGTTGTAACTGGGGTATCCCCTCAAACCAGAGATATATATTGTAACTTGGGTATCCCCTCAAACCAGAGATATATATTGTAACTGGCGTATCCCCACAACCCAGGGATATATTGTAACTGAGATATCCCATCAACCCAGGGATATTTCGTAACTTGGGTATCCTCTCAACCCAGAGATATATTGTAACTGGGATATCCTCTCCACCCAGGGATATATTGTAACTGGCGTTTTCTCTCAATCCACGGATATATTGTAACTGGAATATCCCCTCAATCCAGGGATATATTGTAACTGGGAGATTCTCTCAACCCAAAGATATATTGTAACTGAGGTATCCCCGCAACCCAGTGATAAATTGTAACTGAGGTATGCCCATAACCCTGGGATATATTGTAAATGGGATATTCTGTCAACCCAGGGATATATTGTAACTGGGATATCCCCTCAACCCAGGGATATGTTGTAACTTGGGTATCCCCTCAACCCACGGATATATTGTAACTGGGATATTCCCTCAACCAAGGGACGTATTGTAACTTGGGTATCCCCTGAACCCAGAGATATATTGTAACTGGGATATCCTCTTAACCCAGGGATATATTGTAACTGGGATATCCCCTCAACCCGGGGATATATTGTTACTCAGGTATCTCTTCATAACAAGGATATGTTGTAACTGAGGTATCCCCTCAACCCAGGGATATATTGTAACCGGGATATCCCCTCAACCCAGGGATTTATTGTAACTGGGGTATCTCTTCAACCCGGGATATATTGTGACTGATGTATCCCCTCAACCCAGGGATATATTGTAACTGGGATATTCCCTCAACCCAGGGATATGTTGTAACTCGTGTATCCCCTCAACCAAGGGATATGTTGTAACTGAGATATCCCCTCAACCCAGGGATATTTTGTAACTTGGGTGTCCCCTCAACCTAGAGATATATTGTAACTTGGATAGCCTCTCCACCCAGGGATGTATTTAACTAGCGTATTCTCTCAACCCAGGGATATATTGTAACTGGAATATCCCCTCAACCCAGGGATATATTGTAACTGCTATATCCCCTCAACCCAGGGATATATTATTACTCGGGTATTCCCTCAACCCTTTGGATATTTTGTAACTGAGATATCCCCTCAACCAAGGGATATATTATAACTCAGGTATTCCCTCAACCTGGGGATATATTGTAACTGAGGTGTCTCTTCAGACCAAGGATATGTTGTAACTGAGGTATCTATTCAGACCAAGGATATGTTGTAACTGAGGTATCCCCTCAGCCCAGGAATATATTGTAACTGGGACATCCCCTCAACCCAGAAATATATTGTAACTGGGTTATCTCCTCAACCCAGGGATATATTGTAACTGGGATATCCCATCAACCCATGGATATATTGTAACTGGGATATTTCCTCAACCCAGAAATATATCGTAACTGGGGTATCCCCTCAACCCAGGGATATATTGTAACTGGGATATCCTCTCAACCCAGGGATATATTGTAACTGGCGTATCTCTTCAACCCTGGGATATATTGTAACTGGGATATCCCTTCAACCCAGGGATATGTTGTAACTGGGGTATCCCCTCAACCCAGGGATATATTGTAACTGGTGTATCTCTTCAACCCTGGGATATATTGTAACTGGGATATCCCCCTCAACCCAGGGATATATTGTAACTGGTGTATCTCTTCAACCCTGGGATATATTGTAACTGGGATATCCCTTCAACCCAGGGATATGTTGTAACTGGGGTATCCCCTCAACGCAGGGATACGTTGTAACTGGGGTATCTCCTCAACCCAAAGATATATATTGTAACTGGCGTATCCCCTCAACCCGGAGATATATTGTAACTGAGATATCCCCTAAACCCAGTGATATATTGTAACTTGGGTATCCCCTCAACCCAGAGATATATTGTAACTGGGATATCCTCTCAATCCAGGGATATATTGTAACTGGCGTATTCTCTCAATCCAGGGATATATTGTAACTGGAATATCCCCTCAACCCAGGGATATATTGTAACTGGGATATCCTCTCAATCCAGGGATATATTGTAACTGGCGTATTCTCTCAATCCAGGGATATATTGTAACTGGAATATCCCCTCAACCCAGGGATATATTGTAACTGGGATATCCCCTCAACCCAGGGATATATTTTAACTGGGATATTCCCTCAACCAGGGGATATATTTTAACTGAGGTATCTCTTCAGACCAAGGATATGTTGTAACTGAGGTATCCCCTCAATCCAGGGATATATTGTAACTGGGGCATCCCCTCAAACCAGAGATATATTGTAACTGGGGTATCCCCTCAACCCAGGATATATTTTAACTGGGGTATCCCCTCAACCCAGGGATATGTTGTAAATTGGGTATCCCCTCAACCCAGGAATATATATTGTAACTGGAATATCCCTCAACCCAGGGATATATTGTAACTGGGGTATTCTCTCAACCCAGGGATATATTGTAACTGGGGGATTCTCTCAACGCGAAGATATATTGTAAGTGAGGTACCCCCGCAACCCAGTGATAAATTGTAACTGAGGTATCCTCTCAACACATGGATATATTGTAACTGGGGTATCCCCTCAACCCGGGGATATATTGTAACTGAGGTATCCCCTCAACCCAGGGATATATTGTAACTGGGACATTTCCTCAACGCACGGACATATTGTAATGTGGGTATAAACTCAACCCAGAGATATATTGTGACTGGGATATCCTCTCAGCCCATGGATATATTGTAACTGGCGTATTCTCTCAACCCTGGGATATATTGTAACTGGGATATCCCGTCAACCCAGGGATATATTGTAACTGGGATATCCCCTCAACCCAGGTATAAATATTGTAACTGGGGTATCCCCTCAACTCAGGGATATGTTGTAACTGGGGTATCCCCTCAACCCAGGGATATATTGTAAATGGTCTTCTCTTCAACCCTGGGATATATTGTAACTGGGGTATCCCCTCAATCCAGGGATATATTGTAACTGGGATATCCCCTCAACCCAGGGATAAATATTGTAACTGGGGTATCCCCTCAACTCAGGGATATGTTGTAACTGGGGTATCCCCTCAACCCAGGGATATATTGTAACTGGGGTATCTCTTCAACCCAGGGATATATTGTAACTGGGGTATCCCCTCAACCCAGGGATGTATTGTAACTGGGGTATCCCCTCAACCCAGGGATATATTGTAACTGGGAAATTCCCTCAACCCAGAGGTATATTGTAACTGGGGTATCCCCTCAATTCAGGGATATTTTGTAACTTAGATATCCCCTCAACCTAGGGATATATTGCAACTGGGGTGTCCCCTCAACCCAGGGATATATTGTAACTGGGATATCCCCTCAACCCAGGAATATATTGTAACTGGGGTATCCCCTCAACCCAGAGATATATTGTAACAGGTGTATCCCCTCAAACCAGGGATATATTGTAATTGGTATATCCCCTCAAACCAGGGATATATTGTAACTGGGGTATCCCCTCAACCCAGAGATATATTGTAACAGGTGTATCCCCTCAAACCAGGGATATATTGTAACTGGTGTATCCCCTCAAACCAGGGATATATTGTAACTGAGGTATCCCTTCAACCTTGGGATATATTGCAACTGGGGTATCCCCTCAACCCTGGGATATATTGTAACTGGGGTATCCCCTCATCCCAGGTATATATTGTAACTGGGATATCCCCTCAACCCAGGAATATATTGTAACTGGGATATCCCCTCAACCCATGGATATGTTATAACTGATGTATCTCTTCAGACCAAGGATATGTTGTAACTGAGGTATCCCCTCATTCCAGGGATATATTGTAACTGGGATATCCCCTCAACCCAGGGATATATTGTAACTGGGATATCCCCTCAACCCAGGGATATATTGTAACTGGGATATCCCCTCAACCCATGGATATGTTATAACTGGGATATCCCCTCAACCCATGGATATGTTGTAACTTAGGTATCACCGCAACACAGAGATATATTGTAATTTGGGTATCCCCTCAACCCAGGGATATATTGTAACTGGGATATCCTCTCAAATAAGATATATTGTAATTTGGGTATCCCCTCAACCCAGGGATATAGTGTAACTGAGATATTCTCTCAAACAAGAGATATTGTAATTTGGGTATCCCCTCAACCCAGGGATATATTGTAACTAAGATATTCTCTCAAATAAGATATATTGTAATTTGGGTATCCCCTCAACCCAGGGATATAGTGTAACTGAGATATTCTCTCAAGCAAGAGATATTGAAATTTGGATATCCCCTCAACCCAGGGATATATTGTAACTGAGGTATCCCCTCAACCCAGGGATATATTGTAACTGAGGTATCCCCTCAACCCAGGGATATATTGTAACTGGGGTATCCCCTCAACCCAGGGATATATTGTAACTGGGGTATTCTCTCAACCTAAAGATATATTGTAACTGGGGTATTCTCTCAACCCAAAGATATATTGTAACTGGGGTATTCTCTCAACCCAAAGATATATTGTAACTGGGGTATTCTCTCAACCCAAAGATATATTGTAACTGGGGGTATTCTCTCAACCCAAAGATATATTGTAACTGGTGTATTCTCTCAACCCAAAGATATATTGTAACTGGGGTATCCCCTCAACCCAGGGATATATTGTAACTGGGATATTCTCTCAACCCAAAGATATATTGTAACCTTCAACACTGGGATATATTTTAACAGAAGTATGAACAACTTTGCTAAATAATGATAGAAACTAAATTCGTTTATATTTAGAAACATATTTCCGGAATTGAATACCGATACACTATTTGATCGATTATAAAACGAGGCGTAGATAATAAATTACAGTGTGCCTCTTCCTTTATATGTATAAAGCGCCGTGAGTCTCTTCCAACCTTGTATTATATAATGTTAAGGTAATGTAGGGGATCCGAGAACAAGTAAAATATCGGGGACACCCCCGCAGACCAAAATTCACCAAACCCTGGCGTGAAATGCAACGTGGATATTGTTATGTGGGTCGATATCTTAGACGTTATCTTGGGACGTTATTTTAATTTCATTTAAAAAATTATTTCTTTAGACCAATTTTTCAAATACTAGTTGGGGAGCGGAATGTGTACAATCCTCTCCCCGTAAACGTGTATAATTAAAAAAACGACAATTGCCCAGATGGTAAAGACGGATTTCAGGCAAATCGAGCACTTGATCGCACACTAAAGCCAATGACTATTATAGTCATCGTAAATCTTTCATATAAAACATTATATCGCCGAAATACATCCAAATGCTACTCAAGAATAACAACACTGGACACGTTTTCAGATGATTCGCCAATGCGGAGATCAAAACAAAGAAAGGATATTTCCAATAGCACTTATGGTTTTAAAAGTGAACTTAGTTTGAAGTGGGATGCTTGCAACTGATGCGAGAGATTTGGCGTTGTTTGATCTAAAATGCCGTATAATGGTTTTATATGTTCGTGAAATGGGGCTAACAGATAACGTTTATTGAATAATATTGAAAAATAAGAAGGGGAGATGATTTGTTGATCATTCTCAATTCTAATGCAATAATAGTTTCCATTAATGAAAAATAAATTTCAAATTTTTGAATCACATTTGTATATTTCTTAATGACAACAATGTTGTCGGAAATGATACCGTATTGAATCCCCGTCATTATAGGTACGTTGAGCGTTAGCTCAAAAGACATGTCTCTCTTTCTGGTATAATAAATAACGATAATGTGACGTGTTTACAAGGTTTATTTAATGTTGGAGATTTGGGCTTCTCAAAGGTAAAATTCGAGCGCAATAAATACACGCAGTAATTTTATAGTCTTTGTGACTAAATTTTATTCACCGTGCCGTTAGAAATCCTGATTCATTTCGATACAACAGTTAAGTAAACTGTCGTTCCCGTATTTGTTTAGATAAACAACAAGAGTAGCCCAGCAAAGTGTGTTATAATCCTCATCATTTATGTCCAGAGAAAATCATTCATAATTAAGTCTTTCATTCATTTTTCAGTCTCTCTATACTAATAATGCATTGTTTTTTTTTCGCTTTACAATCAATATACATATGTTTCTACAATATTAATGTAACAGGTGTAACGGCACTATACAATTTTATTTCAAGGAATCAAGTTTTCAGATGCATGTGCATTCATGATTGTATTTTGTTCTGTTTTGCTTAAATTGCTCTACATTTTCAGTTCAGCGAATTTGTGGAAGCTTTTTTGTCAATTCACTTAATAAGGCAATATAAGCGAACTCATTTTATTACGAGGTTATTACGAGGATACTGAAAAGTATGCACGAAGACAGTACAGTGGCAGTATGGACCGATGTATATAATACATCGCGAAAAAGATTTTCTATTCGCCTGTTCTCGTCAATAGATAATACTAGTAATTCATTTAAACGCTAATCGTTCACTATTCACCAGCTATTGTTATTCGCACATTTACAGTCGCTCATAGACTGGTCCAGTCGTGGCAATGTTATTGTTTTATATGATAATTCTTTTTATGAACGAGTTTGTAGAATAACACCTTCCCGCCTTTAAAAATACACATTGACTTTAACAATGAGTATCAATGAGTATCGGAGCAAGGTTTAAAATTAGTTTATAAAACTGCCACGGCTGGACTAGTCAAACTCGGTCTGTTTTTCACTGTGAAGTTATTTGTTAATATTTTATATAAGGCGACTTGTTTCATTCTTCGTGATCCGATAAAAGTGGGGTAGCTGTACGGTCAATATTAGCATCGTTTTTTTGTTTTATTACGCTACGGTCCTAATCCCCAGTTGATCCTTACTAGCTACCCTAACCTTCTAACTACTCTCATCGATGACTCCCTAACTCGTCATTTGACATTTATTTATTTATTTATTTATTTATTTATTTATTTATTTATTTATTTATTTATTTATTTATTTATTTATTTATTGTTTCAGTGTAAATAGTGAGACATTCATTTCAGCATGTATATTTTAGCATTTTACATTAGTACTTTTTTAAGCATGGGAAGGTACACGTATTTCAAACGTTGGGAATTTTTACCAGCCTACATCAACATTATGATTAAAATGAACACATACTAGTATACGTACGAAGTATAGAACTCGTGTTTACGTCCAAGTCTCATACTGTACCACCTGTACTTACAGCATTGGAAACGCGAATCATCATCATACAATGCGCTTGAAGCGAAGCTGACAATCATATTGAAAAGAAAAGCATCAATCACATTTTCAATTATGCTCAAAATTGGTCCTTTTTTGGCCGAATTAATTCTCATTGTCATTTAATGACAATTGCCTCGTTTGTAGATTCCCGCCGTTCTCCGTCGTCTCAGCGATACCTATTTGCCATTGTATGGGCTCCAATCCATGCGGGATGACCGGCAACGCTTTGATCCTTTTCTTTATCCGATACGTCTTCCCGGTGCCTACACCTAGACCAACCGACATGTTAACGCGTTTTAAAGGATTGTATTGCGTTTTCAATTAATGTATTAAATGCACTGAATACTGTTCTTTATTAGCCTCGTTTCCCTGTGGTGAAATCGATCCACATACAAAAGTCGGTTCAGTTGGGTTCGGAAGCCGAAAAGTGTTTCCATTGTTCTGACTATAATAGCCGTTATTACGTGGCATTTGGACGACTTCTTACGATATTATCATGGATTATTTTGAGATATTTCCATTAGGCATTGATTTCTCTGTGTGCATGAGTCCAAACACTGATATTCTGAGGGCCGGCGTTAACTACAGGCCAACCGCCAAGTCCATGTAGCACTGTTTCCATGCAAGTTGAAACGGTGATAGTCGTCGAGGTGCGTGGTGTTCGATGTGGGTCACGCAAGACGTATACACTGCGTATAAAGTACGTTGTTTATTTTGCACGGAATTAGAACACGCGCTTTATGATGATCATTGCCTTTGAACGTGATTCCTATTGTCTCGTCACAGTCGGTCCCAAATTAGCTCATATCATTGATATTCTACCCGTATAGCGGATACCAGTGGGATTGAGAATTGAACTTAATTAGTTAGAATTGTCAAGTGAAATGTGACGCTTCACCAAACATCAACAACCGGGTATGTTTGTCATGTTTACTTATCAGCTGCCACACCAGATTTGCATTCCACTTAGGGTGTCATTAACGGCTATGGGGTACTGATTTGTTTTTTTCATTGTTTGCTTGTGTCCTTTGGTGACTTTGTGGGAATTCAAGATACTACATTACTGACGCTCACATTGCCAATAAAGTTACCTTTGTGACAACACTGCTTTAACGATGTGCACTAGCTATATAATAATATGAGGAGTGCTCTGAGCGAAATAGCAAAAGTAGCTACGCAGAGCGTTCGAATTTCTTGTAAACAAATAATATATTTTACACGGTTGTATTGGTTGCATGGGACCCATATTGAACAGGATTGTTGCTTTACTGTTAATCCTAGTGATGTTCAATTCATTACCGTTCGTCTTGTATGTGTTATGTATACATCCTATTTTGAAACGTGAGAGATTAACGCTAGTTATATTATTATATTATTCCTGGCATGTCTGCAATATACCAGCAACCTGTTTGGCATGGGACGAATTCTGATGCATTCTCGTCTACTATTGTGGATTGATGCAAATTATTCTGCGGACATCGCACCGGATATGCAAGGCTTTATTTATTTGCTCCCCAAGGAGATAGCGCCCTCAACCCAAATTGTCGTGAATTGACTAAGCCTACGTGTTCTTACACAGGAAGGGGCAATTAGTCATTGTGTCAGTGTATCCACATCGCTTAATGCTTTGGTATCCACGTAAAAGTTGTGCACCTTTGCGAACAGATAACATGACCGTGTGCACATTTTGGTAATAAACTACTCGTAAACTACCCTATACTTTGGTATGATCATTTAAAGCGCAATATTTATACGTTGTGCCTTTGTCATTTCCCGTTCCAATCAAATGAGATTAACATCATCTTCCATTCTCAGTTAAATAATTCAGGCAAATACCAAGCTATCGTACTTTTATTTCTACGTTTATTGGTATATACCATCAAATAGATTAGTCAATTCGTTGTGATCAACTTACGTCACATCATGGAGGTAAAAAAAGTCAATTAACACACGTGAACTTAAGCATAACATGTGCGCGGCTAAGTAAACAATTTGGTTATGCGTCTGTAGCCGATGCCAATTGTCTATTATCAATCAAACCTAATGTTGCTTTTATTCTCATTGGTTATAACTAATTCATGATATTCTATGAAGTTTTCGGTGCGTATTTAATTATATAATATATATTATAACATAATTATATAATATTTATTATAATATAACACCAACCCGATTTACGCATAGACCCTCTATGATTTACGTCACTCAATTCTGTAACACCAACTCGAGTTACGCCACCCCTTCTGTAATACAACCTCGAGATTCGTCACTCATTCTATAACACTAACCACTAGTGACGTCACCTCATTTTGTAACACCTGTTCGAGCAACGTCACTCATTCTATAACACTAACCACTAGTTATGTCACCTCATTTTGTAACACCTGTTCGAACTACGTCACTCATTCTATAACACCAACCCCTAGTTACGTCACCTCATTTTGTAACAGTGTGTAGTATTTCAATTCATAGTGTAGTATTTCAATTCAGTGCGTTTCATTTCAATTCAGTGTATAGTATTTCAATTCAGTGTGTAGTATTTCAATTCAGTGTGTAGTATTTCAATTCAGTGTGTGGTATTTCAATCCAGAGTGTAGTATTTCAATTCAGTGTGTAGTATTTCAATCCAGTATGTAGTATTTCAATCGGGTATGTAATACTTCATTTGAGTGTGTTTCAATTCAATTCAGTGTGTAGTATTTCAATCCACTGTGTAGTATTTCAATTCGATATGTAATATTTCATTTGAATCTGTTTCATTTCAATCCAGTGTGCAGTATTTCAATTCAGTGTGGAGTATTTCAATTCAGTATGTAGTATTTCAATCCAGTATGTAGTATTTCAATTCAGTATGCAATATTCCATATGAATATGAGTGTGTTTCATTTCAATTCAGTGTGCAGTATTTCAATTCAGTGTGTAGTATTTCAATCCAGTGTGTAGTATTTCAATTCAGTATGTAATATTTCATTTGAATGTGTTTCATTTCAATCCAGTGTGTAGTATTTCAATCCAGTATGTAGTATTTCAATTCAGTATGTAATATTTCAATTATGTGTGTAGTATTTCAGTGTGTTATATTTCATTTCAGAGTGTAATATTTCAATTCACTGTGTAGTATTTCAATTCAGTGTGTAATATTTCAATTCAGTGTGTAATATTTCAATTCATTGTGTAGTATTTCAATTCAGTATGTAATATCTCAATTCAGTGTGTAGTATTTCAATTCAGTGTGTAGTATTTCAATTCAGTGTGTAGTATTTCAATTCAGCGTATAGTATTTTAATCCAGTGTGTAGTATTTCAATCCAGTATGTGGTATTTCAATTCAGTATGTAATATTTCATTTGAGTGTGTAGTATTTCATTTGAGTGTGTAGTATTTCATTTGAGTGTGTATTATTTCAATCCAGTATGTAGTATTTCAATTCAGTGTGTAGCATTTCATTTTAGTGTGTAGTACTTCATTTCACTGTGTAGTATTCATTTAAGTACGTAATATTTCATTTCAGTATGTAATATTTCAGCTCATTGTTTAGTATTTCAATTCAATGTGTAATATTTCATTTTAATGTGTAGTACTTCATTTGAGTGTGTAGTATTTCATTTGAGTGAGTAGTATTTCAATCCTGTATGTTGTATTTCAATTCAGTGTGTAGTATTTCAATTCAGGGTGTAGTATTTCAATTCAGTATGTAATATTTCATTTGAATGTGTTTCATTTCAATTCAGTGTGTAGTAATTCAATTATGTGTGTAGTATTTCAGTGTGTTATATTTCATTTCAGAGTGTAATATTTCAATTCACTGTGTAATATTTCAATTCACTGTGTAGCATTTCAATTCAGTGTGTAATATTTAAATTCAGTGTGTAGTATTTCAATTCAGTATGTAATATCTCAATTCAGTGTGTAATATTTCAATTCAGTGTGTAGTATTTCAATTCAGTGTGTAGTATTTTAATTCAGTGTGTAGTATTTCAATTCAGTGTGTAATATTTCAATTCAGTGTGTAATATTTGATCTCAGTGTGTAGTATTTCAATTCAATGTGTAATATTTCATTTTAGTGTGTAGAACTTCATTTCAGTGTGTGGTATTTCATTAAAGTATGTAGTATTTCAATTCAGTGTGTAGTATTTCAATTCAGTGTGTAGTATTTCAATTCAGGGTGCAGTATTTCAATCCAGTGTGTCGTATTTCAATCCAGTATGCAATATTTCACATGAGTGTGTTTCATTTCAATTCAGTGTGTAATATTTCATTTTGGTGTGTAGTACTTCATTTCAGTGTGTAGAATTTCATTTAAGTATGTAATAGTTGTGGTAATTCAATTCAGTATGTAATATTTCATTTCAGAGTGTAGTATTCCAATCCAGTATGTAGTATTTCAATTCAGGGTGTAGTATTTCAATCCAGTGTGTAGTATTTCAATTATGTGTGTAGTATTTCAATCCAGTGTGTAGTATTTCAATTCAGTGTGTAGTATTTCAGTGTATTATATTTAATTTCGGAGTGTAATAGTTTAATTCACTGTGTAGTATTTTAATTTAGTGTGTAGTATTTCAATAAAGAGTGTAGTATTTCAGTGTATTATATTTAATTTTAGAGTGTAATATTTTAATTCACTGTGTAGTATTTCAATTATGTAATATTTAATTTGACTGTGTTTCATTTCAATTCAGTGTGTAGTATTTCAGTGTGTAGTATTTCAAATCAGTATGTAATATTTTATTTGAATGTGTTTCATTTCAATCCAGTGTGTAGTATTTCAATTCAGTATGTAGTATTTCAATTCAGTATGTAATATTTCATTTGAGTGTGTTTTATTTCAATTCAGTGTGTAGTATTTCAATCCAGTGTGTAGTATTTCAATTCAGTATGTAATATTTCATTTGAATGTGTTTCATTTCAATTCAGTGTGTAGTATTTCAATTGTGTGTGTAGTATTTCAGTGTGTTATATTTCATTTCAGAGTGTAACATTTCAATTCACTGTGTAATATTTCAATTCACTGTGTAGCATGTCAATTCAGTGTGTAATATTTCAATTCAGTGTGTAGTATTTCAAATCAGTATGTAATATCTCAATTCAGTGTGTAGTATTTCAAGCCAGTGTGTAGTATTTCAATTCAGTATGTAATATTTCATTAGAGCGTGTTTCATTTCAATTCAGTGTGTAGTATTTCAGTGTGTAGTATTTCAAATCAGTATGTAATATTTTATTTGAATGTGTTTCATTTCAATCCAGTGTGTAGTATTTCAATTCAGTATGTAGTATTTCAATTCAGTATGTAATATTTCATTTGAGTGTGTTTTATTTCAATTCAGTGTGTAGTATTTCAATCCAGTGTGTAGTATTTCAATTCAGTATGTAATATTTCATTTGAATGTGTTTCATTTCAATTCAGTGTGTAGTATTTCAATTGTGTGTGTAGTATTTCAGTGTGTTATATTTCATTTCAGAGTGTAATATTTCAATTCACTGTGTAATATTTCAATTCACTGTGTAGCATGTCAATTCAGTGTGTAATATTTCAATTCAGTGTGTAGTATTTCAAATCAGTATGTAATATCTCAATTCAGTGTGTAGTATTTCAAGCCAGTGTGTAGTATTTCAATTCAGTATGTAATATTTCATTAGAGCGTGTTTCATTTCAATCCAGTGTGTTGTATTTCAATCCAGTGTGTAGTATTTCAATTCAGTATGTAATATTTCATTTGAATGTGTTTCATTTCAATTCAGTGTGTAGTATTTCAATTATGTGTGTAGTATTTCAGTGTGTTATATTTCATTTCAGAGTGTAATATTTCAATTCACTGTGTAATATTTCAATTCACTGTGTAGCATGTCAATTCAGTGTGTAATATTTCAATTCAGTGTGTAGTATTTCAAATCAGTATGTAATATCTCAATTCAGTGTGTAATATTTCAATTCAGTGTGTAGTATTTCAATTCAGTGTGTAGTATTTCAATTCAATGTGTAATATTTCATTTTAGTGTGTAGAACTTCATTTCAGTGTGTGGTATTTCATTAAAGTATGTAATATTTCAATTCAATGTGTAGTATTTCAATTCAGTGTGTAGTATTTCAATTCAGTGTGTAGTATTTCAATTCAGTGTGTAGTATTTCAATTCAACGTATAGTATTTTAATCCAGTGTGTAGTATTTCAATCCAGTATGTGGTATTTCAATTCAGTATGTAATATTTCATTTGAGTGTGTAGTATTTCATTTGAGTGTGTAGTATTTCATTTGAGTGTGTATTATTTCAATCCAGTATGTAGTATTTCAATTCAGTGTGTAGTATTTCATTTTAGTGTGTAGTACTTCATTTCACTGTGTAGTATTCATTTAAGTACGTAATATTTCATTTCAGTATGTAATATTTCAGCTCATTGTTTAGTATTTCAATTCAATGTGTAATATTTCTTTTTAATGTGTAGTACTTCATTTGAGTGTGTAGTATTTCATTTGAGTGAGTAGTATTTCAATCCTGTATGTTGTATTTCAATTCAGTGTGTAGTATTTCAATTCAGGGTGTAGTATTTCAATTCAGTATGTAATATTTCAATTGAATGTGTTTCATTTCAATTCAGTGTGTAGTAATTCAATTATGTGTGTAGTATTTCAGTGTGTTATATTTCATTTCAGAGTGTAATATTTCAATTCACTGTGTAATATTTCAATTCACTGTGTAGCATTTCAATTCAGTGTGTAATATTTAAATTCAGTGTGTAGTATTTCAATTCAGTATGTAATATCTCAATTCAGTGTGTAATATTTCAATTCAGTGTGTAGTATTTCAATTCAGTGTGTAGTATTTTAATTCAGTGTGTAGTATTTCAATTCAGTGTGTAATATTTCAATTCAGTGTGTAATATTTCATCTCAGTGTGTAGTATTTCAATTCAATGTGTAATATTTCATTTTAGTGTGTAGAACTTCATTTCAGTGTGTGGTATTTCATTAAAGTATGTAGTATTTCAATTCAGTGTGTAGTATTTCAATTCAGTGTGTAGTATTTCAATTCAGGGTGCAGTATTTCAATCCAGTGTGTCGTATTTCAATCCAGTATGCAATATTTCACATGAGTGTGTTTCATTTCAATTCAGTGTGTAATATTTCATTTTGGTGTGTAATACTTCATTTCAGTGTGTAGAATTTCATTTAAGTATGTAATAGTTGTGGTAATTCAATTCAGTATGTAATATTTCATTTCAGAGTGTAGTATTCCAATCCAGTATGTAGTATTTCAATTCAGGGTGTAGTATTTCAATCCAGTGTGTAGTATTTCAATTATGTGTGTAGTATTTCAATCCAGTGTGTAGTATTTCAATCCAGTGTGTAGTATTTCAATTCAGTGTGTAGTATTTCAGTGTATTATATTTAATTTCGGAGTGTAATAGTTTAATTCACTGTGTAGTATTTTAATTTAGTGTGTAGTATTTCAATAAAGAGTGCAGTATTTCAGTGTATTATATTGAATTTTAGAGTGTAATATTTTAAGTCAATGTGTAGTATTTCAATTATGTAATATTTAATTTGACTGTGTTTCATTTCAATTCAGTGTGTAGTATTTCAGTGTGTAGTATTTCAAATCAGTATGTAATATTTTATTTGAATGTGTTTCATTTCAATCCAGTGTGTAGTATTTCAATTCAGTATGTAGTATTTCAATTCAGTATGTAATATTTCATTTGAGTGTGTTTTATTTCAATTCAGTGTGTAGTATTTCAATCCAGTGTGTAGTATTTCAATTCAGTATGTAATATTTCATTTGAATGTGTTTCATTTCAATTCAGTGTGTAGTATTTCAATTATGTGTGTAGTATTTCAGTGTGTTATATTTCATTTCAGAGTGTAATATTTCAATTCACTGTGTAATATTTCAATTCACTGTGTAGCATGTCAATTCAGTGTGTAATATTTCAATTCAGTGTGTAGTATTTCAAATCAGTATGTAATATCTCAATTCAGTGTGTAGTATTTCAAGCCAGTGTGTAGTATTTCAATTCAGTATGTAATATTTCATTTGAGCGTGTTTCATTTCAATCCAGTGTGTTGTATTTCAATCCAGTGTGTAGTATTTCAATTCAGTATGTAATATTTCATTTGAATGTGTTTCATTTCAATTCAGTGTGTAGTATTTCAATTATGTGTGTAGTATTTCAGTGTGTTATATTTCATTTCAGAGTGTAATATTTCAATTCACTGTGTAGCATGTCAATTCAGTGTGTAATATTTCAATTCAGTGTGTAGTATTTCAAATCAGTATGTAATATCTCAATTCAGTGTGTAATATTTCAATTCAGTGTGTAGTATTTTAATTCAGTGTGTAGTATTTCAATTCAATGTGTAATATTTCATTTTAGTGTGTAGAACTTCATTTCAGTGTGTGGTATTTCATTAAAGTATGTAATATTTCAATTCAATGTGTAGTATTTCAATTCAGTGTGTAGTATTTCAATTCAGTGTGTAGTATTTCAATTCAGGGTGCAGTATTTCAATCCAGTATGTAGTATTTCAATTCAGTATGCAATATTTCACATGAGTGTGTTTCATTTCAATTCAGTGTGTAATATTTCATTTTGGTGTGTAGTACTTCATTTCAGTGTGTAGAATTTCATTTAAGTATGTAATAGTTCAATTCAATGTGTAGGATTTCAATTCAATGTGTTGTATTTCAATTCAGTGTGTAGTATTTCAATTCAGTGTGTAGTATTTCAATTCACTATGCAATATTCCATATGAGTGTGTTTCATTTCAATTCAGTGTGCAGTATTTCAATTCAGCGTGTAGTATTTCAATCCAATGTGTGGTATTTCAATTCAGTATGTAATATTTCATTTCAGAGTGTAATATTTCAATTCACTGTGTTATATTTCAATTCACTGTGTAGTATTTCAATTCAGTGTGTAATATTGAAATACTACACACTGAATTGAAATACTACATACTGGATTGAAATACTACACACTGAAATGAAATACTACACACTGAAATGAAATGTGACACACTGAATTGAGATATTGCACACTGAATTGAAATACTACACACTGAATTTAAATATTACACACTGAATTGAAATACTACACTCTGAATTGAAATAATACACAGTGAATTGAAATATTACACTCTGAAATGAAATATAACACACTGAAATACTACACACTGAATAGAAATAACACACACTAAAATACTACACACATAAATGAAATACTACACACTGAATTGAAATACTACACATGGAATTGAAATATTACACTCTGAAATGAAATATTACATACTGAATTGAAATACTACATACTGGATTGAAATACTACACACTGGATTGAAATACTACACCCTGAATTAAAATACTACACACTGAATTGAAATACAACATACAGGATTGAAATACTACACACTCAAATGAAATACTACACACTCAAATGAAGTACTACACATTAAAATGAAATATTACACATTGTATTGAAATACTAAACAATGACTTGAAATATTACATACTGAAATGAAATACGACAGACTGAATTAAGATACTACACACTGAATTGAAATATTACACACTGAATTGAGATACTACAAACTGAATTTAAATACTACACACTGAAATGAAATATTACACACTGAATTGAAATACTACACACTGAATTGCAATATTACACAGTGAAATGAAATATTACATTCTGAAATACTACACACTGAATAGAAATATTACACACATAATTGAAATACTACATATTCAATTCAAATATTACACACTGAAATGAAATATAACACAATGAAATACTGCAGACTGAATTGAAATACTACACACTGAACTGAAATACTACACCCTGAATTGAAATACTACATACTGAATTGAAATACTACATTCTGAATTGAAATACTACACACTGGATTGAAATACTACATACTGAATTGAAATACTACACATTGAATTGAAATGAAACACATTCAAATGAAATATTACATACTGAATTGAAATACTACACACAGAAACGCTACATACTGAATTGAAATGAAACACACTCAAATAAAATATTACATAATTGAAATACTACACAGTGAATTAAAATATTACACTCTGAAATTAAATATAATACACTGAAATACTACACACTGAATTGAAAAACTACACACTGGATTGAAATACTACACACTGGATTGAAATACTACACACATAATTGAAATACTACACACTGGATTGAAATACTACACCCTGAATTGAAATACTACATACTGGATTGGAATACTACACATCAAATGAAATGCTACACAATAAAATGAAATTGTAGTATTTCAATCCAGTGTGTAGTATTTCATTTCAGTGTGTAGTATTTCAATGTATTATATTTAATTTCAGAGTGTAATATTTTAATTCACTGTGTAGTATTTCAATTATGTAATATTTCGTTTCAGTGTGTTTCATTTCAATTCAATGTGTAGTATTTCAGTGTGTAGTAATTCAATTCAGGTTGTACTATTTCAATCGAGTGTGTAGTATTTCAGTTCAGTGTGTAGTATTTCAATTCAGTGTATAGTATTTCAGTGTGTTATATTTCATTTCAGTGTGTAATATTTCAATTCAGTGTGTAATATTTCAGTTCAGTGTGTAGTATTTCATCTCTGTGTGTAATATTTCAGTGTGTTATATTTCATTTCAGTGTGTAATATTTCAATTCAGTGTGTAGTATTTCAGTTCAGTGTGTAGTATTTCAATTCAGTGTGTTGTTTTTCAGTATGTTATATTTCATTTCCGTGTGTAATATTTCAATTCAGTGTGTTGTATTTCAGTATGTTATATTTCATTTCAGTATGTAATATTTCATTTAAATGTGTTTCATTTCAATTCAGTGTGTAGTATTTCAGTGTGTAGTATTTCATTTCAATATGTAGTATTTCAATCAAGTGTGTAGTATTTCAATCCAGTATGTAGTATTTCAGTTCAGTGTGTAGTATTTCAGTTCAGTGTGTAGTATTTCAACCCAGTGTGAAGCATTTCAATCCAGTGTGTAGTATTTCAATCCAGTGTGTAGTATTTCAATTCAGTATGTAATATTTCATTTGAGAGTGTTTCATTTCAATTCAGTGTGTAGTATTTCAATTCAGTGTGTCGTATTTCAATCCAGTGTGTAGTATTCCAATTCAGTGTGTAGTATTTCAATTCAGTGTGTAATATTTCAATTCAGTGTGTAGTATTTCAGTGTATTATATTTAATTTCAGAGTGTAATATTTTAATTCACTGTGTAGTATTTTAATTCAGTGTGTAGTATTTCAATCCAGTGTGTAGTATTTCATTTCAGTGTGTAGCATTTCAATGTATTATATTTAATTTCAGCGTGTAATATTTTAATTCACTGTGTAGTTTTTCAATTATGTAATATTTCATTTGAGTGTGTTTCATTTCAATTCAATGTGTAGTATTTCAGTGTGTAGTATTTCAATTCAGGTTGTAGTATTTCAATCTAGTGTGTAGTATTTCAGTTCAGTGTGTAGTATTTCAATTCAGTGAATAGCATTTCAGTGTGTTATATTTCATTTCAGGGTGTAATATTTCAGTTCAGTGTGTAGTATTGCAACTCTGTGTGTAATATTTCTGTGTGTTATATTTCATTTCAGTGTGTAATATTTCAATTCAGTGTGTAGTATTTCAGTTCAGTGTGTTGTTTTTCAGTATGTTATATTTCATTTCAGTGTGTAATATTTCAATTCAGTGTGTTGTATTTCAGTATGTTATATTTCATTTCAGTATATAATATTTCATTTAAATGTGTTTCATTTCAATTCAGTGTGTAGTATTTCCTTTCAGTATGTAGTATTTCAATCCAGTGTGTAGTATTTCAATCCAGTATGTAGTATTTCAGTTCAGTGTGTAGTATTTCAGTTCAGTGTGTAGTATTTCAACCCAGTGTGTAGCATTTCAATCCAGTGTGTAGTATTTCAATTCAGTATGTAATATTTCATTTGAGTGTGTTTCATTTCAATTCAGTGTGTAGTATTTCAATCCAGTGTGTAGTATTTCAATCCAGTGTGTAGTATTTCAATTCAGTATATAATATTTCATTTGAGTGTGTTTCATTTCAATTCTGTGTGTAGTATTTCAATTCAGTGTGTAGTATTTCAATCCAGTGTGTAGTATTCCAATTCAGTGTGTAATATTTCAATTCAGTGTGTAATATTTCAATTAAGAGTGTAGTATTTCAATTCAGTGTGTAGTATTTCAACCCAGTGTGTAGTATTTCAATTCAGTGTGTAGTATTTCAGTGTATTATATTTAATTTCAGAGTGTAATATTTTTATTCACTGTGTAGTATTTCAATTATGTAATATTTCATTTGAGTGTGTTTCATTTCAATTCAATGTGTAGTATTTCAGTGTGTAGTATTTCAATTCAGGTTGTAGTATTTCAATCCAGTGTGTAGTATTTCAATCCAGTATGTAGTATTTCAGTTCAGTGTGTAGTATTTCAGTTCAGTGTGTAGTATTTCAACCCAGTGTGTAGCATTTCAATCCAGTGTGTAGTATTTCAATCCAGTGTGTAGTATTTCAATTCAGTATGTAATATTTCATTTGAGTGTGTTTCATTTCAATTCAGTGTGTCGTATTTCAATCCAGTGTGTAGTATTTCAATTCAGTATGTAATATTTCATTTGAGTGTGTTTCATTTCAATTCACTGTGTAGTATTTCAATTCAGTGTGTAGTATTTCAATCCAGTGTGTAGTATTCCAATTCAGTGTGTAGTATTTCAATTCAGTGTGTAATATTTCAATCCAGTGTGTAGTAATTTATTTCAGTGTGTAGTATTTCAATGTATTATATTTAATTTCAGAGTGTAATATTTTAATTCACTGTGTAGTATTTCAATTATGTAATATTTCATTTGAGTGTGTTTCATTTCAATTCAATGTGTAGTATTTCGGTGTGTAGTATTTCAATTCAGGTTGTACTATTTCAATCCAGTGTATAGTATTTCAGTACAGTGTGTAGTATTTCAATTCAGTGTGTAATATTTCATTTCAGTGTGTAATATTTCAATTCAGTGTGTAGTATTTAAGTTCAGTGTGTAGTATTTCAATTCAGTGTGTTGTTTGTCAGTATGTTATATTTCATTTCAGTGTGTAATATTTCAATTCAGTGTGTAATATTTCATTTCAGTGTGTAATATTTCAATTCAGTGTGTAGTATTTCAGTTCAGTGTGTAGTATTTCAATTCAGTGTGTTGTTTGTCAGTATGTTATATTTCATTTCAGTGTGTAATATTTCAATTCAGTGTGTTGTATTTCAGTATGTTATACTTCATTTCAGTATGTAATATTTCAATCCAGTGTATAGTATTTCAGTTCTGTGTGTAGTATTTCAGTTCAGTGTGTAGTATTTCAACCCAGTGTGTAGCATTTCAATCCAGTGTGTAGTATTTCAATCCAGTGTGTAGTATTTCAATTCAGTATGTAATATTTCATTTGAGTGTGTTTCATTTCAATTCAGTGTGTCGTATTTCAATCCAGTGTGTAGTATTTCAATTCAGTATGTAATATTTCATTTGAGTGTGTTTCATTTCAATTCACTGTGTAGTATTTCAATTCAGTGTGTAGTATTTCAATCCAGTGTGTAGTATTCCAATTCAGTGTGTAGTATTTCAATTCAGTGTGTAATATTTTAATTCAGAGTGTAGTATTTCAATTCAGTGTGTAGTATTTCAGTGTATTATATTTAATTTCAGAGTGTAATATTTTTATTCACTGTGTAGTATTTCAATTATGTAATATTTCATTTGAGTGTGTTTCATTTCAATTCAATGTGTAGTATTTCAGTGTGTAGTATTTCAATTCAGGTTGTAGTATTTCAATCCAGTGTGTAGTATTTCAATCCAGTATGTAGTATTTCAGTTCAGTGTGTAGTATTTCAGTTCAGTGTGTAGTATTTCAACCCAGTGTGTAGCATTTCAATCCAGTGTGTAGTATTTCAATCCAGTGTGTAGTATTTCAATTCAGTATGTAATATTTCATTTGAGTGTGTTTCATTTCAATTCAGTGTGTCGTATTTCAATCCAGTGTGTAGTATTTCAATTCAGTATGTAATATTTCATTTGAGTGTGTTTCATTTCAATTCACTGTGTAGTATTTCAATTCAGTGTGTAGTATTTCAATCCAGTGTGTAGTATTCCAATTCAGTGTGTAGTATTTCAATTCAGTGTGTAATATTTTAATTCAGAGTGTAGTATTTCAATTCAGTGTGTAGTATTTCAGTGTATTATATTTAATTTCAGAGTGTAATATTTTTATTCACTGTGTAGTATTTCAATTATGTAATATTTCATTTGAGTGTGTTTCATTTCAATTCAATGTGTAGTATTTCAGTGTGTAGTATTTCAATTCAGGTTGTAGTATTTCAATCCAGTGTGTAGTATTTCAGTTCAGTGTGTAGTATTTCAATTCAGTATGTAATATTTCATTTGAGTGTGTTTCATTTCAATTCAGTGTGTAGTATTTCAATCCAGTGTGTAGTATTTCAATTCAGTGTGTAATATTTCAATTCAGTGTGTAATATTTCAATCCAGTATGTAGTATTTCAGTTGAGTGTGTAGTATTTCTGTTCAGTGTGTAGTATTTCAACCCAGTGTGTAGCATTTCAATCCAGTGTGTAGTATTTCAATTCAGTGTGTTGTATTTCAGTATGTTATATTTCATTTCAGTATGTAATATTTCATTTAAATGTGTTTCATTTCAATTCAGTGTGTAGTATTTCAGTGTGTAGTATTTCATTTCAATATGTAGTATTTCAATCCAGTGTGTAGTATTTCAATCCAGTATGTAGTATTTCAGTTCAGTGTGTAGTATTTCAGTTCAGTGTGTAGTATTTCAACCCAGTGTGTAGCATTTCAATCCAGTGTGTAGTATTTCAATCCAGTGTGTAGTATTTCAATTCAGTATGTAATATTTCATTTGAGTGTGTTTCATTTCAATTCAGTGTGTAGTATTTCAGTGTATTATATTTAATTTCAGAGTGTAATATTTTTATTCACTGTGTAGTATTTCAATTATGTAATATTTCATTTGAGTGTGTTTCATTTCAATTCAATGTGTAGTATTTCAGTGTGTAGTATTTCAATTCAGGTTGTAGTATTTCAATCCAGTGTGTAGTATTTCAGTTCAGTGTGTAGTATTTCAATTCAGTATGTAATATTTCATTTGAGTGTGTTTCATTTCAATTCAGTGTGTAGTATTTCAATCCAGTGTGTAGTATTTCAATTCAGTGTGTAATATTTCAATTCAGTGTGTAATATTTCAATCCAGTATGTAGTATTTCAGTTGAGTGTGTAGTATTTCTGTTCAGTGTGTAGTATTTCAACCCAGTGTGTAGCATTTCAATCCAGTGTGTAGTATTTCAATTCAGTGTGTTGTATTTCAGTATGTTATATTTCATTTCAGTATGTAATATTTCATTTAAATGTGTTTCATTTCAATTCAGTGTGTAGTATTTCAGTGTGTAGTATTTCATTTCAATATGTAGTATTTCAATCCAGTGTGTAGTATTTCAGTGTGTAGTATTTCATTTCAATATGTAGTATTTCAATCCAGTATGTAGTATTTCAGTTCAGTGTGTAGTATTTCAGTTCAGTGTGTAGTATTTCAACCCAGTGTGTAGCATTTCAATCCAGTGTGTAGTATTTCAATCCAGTGTGTAGTATTTCAATTCAGTATGTAATATTTCATTTGAGTGTGTTTCATTTCAATTCAGTGTGTAGTATTTCAATTCAGTGTGTAGTATTTCAATCCAGTGTGTAGTATTTGAATTCAGTATGTAATATTTCATTTGAGTGTGTTTCATTTCAATTCAGTGTGTAGTATTTCAATTCAGTGTGTACTATTTCAATTCAGTGTGTAGTATTTCAGTTCAGTGTGTAGTATTTCAATTCAGTGTGTTGTTTTTCAATATGTTATATTTCATTTCAGTGTGTAATATTTCAATTCAGTGTGTAGTATTTCAGTGTGTAGTATTTCATTTCAGTATGTAGTATTTCAATCCAGTATGTAGTATTTCAGTTGAGTGTGTTGTATTTCAGTTCAGTGTGTAGTATTTCGACCCAGTGTGTAGCATTTCAATCCAGTGTGTAGTATTTCAATCCAGTGTGTAGTATTTCATTTCAGTATGTAATATTTCATTTGAGTGTGCTTCATTTCAATTCAGTGTGTAGTATTTCAATTCAGTATGTAATATTTCATTTGAGTGTGTTTCATTTCAATTCAGTGTGTAGTATTTCAATTCAGTGTGTAGTATTTCAATCCAGTGTGTAGTATTCCAATTCAGTGTGTAGTATTCCAATTCAGTGTGTAGTATTTCAATTCAGTGTGTAGTATTTCAATCCTGTGTGTAATATTTCAATTCAGCGTGTAGTATTTCTGTGTGTTATAGTTCAGTTCAGTGTGTAGTATTCCAATTCAGAATGTAATATTTCAATTCAGTGTGTAATATTGCAATTCATTGTGTAGTATTTCAGTGTGTTATAGTTCAGTTCAGTGTGTAATATTTCAATTCAGTGAGTAGTATTTCAATTCAGTGTGTAATATTTCAATTCAGCGTGTAGTATTTCAGTGTGTTATAGTTCAGTTCAGTGTGTAATATTTCAATTCAGTGTGTAGTATTCCAATTCAGAGTGTAATATTTCTATTCAGTGTGTAGTATTTCAGTGTGTAGTATTTCATTTGAATGTGTAATATTTCAATTCAGTGTGTAGTATTTCATTTGAATGTGTTGTATTTCAATCCATACGGGCAAAGAAATATGCATGCACGAGTGCGTTAATCCATAAGTCACGTGATCAAAACATTCGAGGGAGACGGATAAGTTCTTTCACACTAAAATATTAATTATAGTACAGATTTGCTGTTAAAGGTTTAAGGTTCGTCCTTCTTTACAATAAGTACATAATTCAAGATAATTTGTGAAAGCTCGGATTGTTCTTTCCTTAGCAGTGTTGGCGGGAAATATGATGATTGACGGCAGAGAGGTCAGAAGTTAGATGGTGGCAGGAAGGGGGATTAATTCCATTAATGACGTCTTATTCAATGAGTTCAATACATTGGAAAAATAAAAAGAAAATCACGGGAAATTAGATTTCATGCACTTATTAAGTGGCCATTACCAAATCTTTTAAAAGACTAGATCCTCCAGGGCACTTGAAACTAAAATATACGAATTACGATCATTATATTGTACGCCATGCTACACTTATTAATGTGGCATTAATATTTTTTAAATAATAATTGTTAAAACACGATAAATGTTATTGTATAAGAGTACGTGTCAGGTAAATACATCACAATAAAGCTGTCAGTATAGCTCATAGAAGTGTGATAACATACATTCGTCTTTTTCCCGCCAAAATATGCTGGTCAGCGTGTTGAATATTTGTTTAGCGTCATGATGACTCAGTTAAGGGATTACTTTGATGTTATTATACGCGTGTGTTCGAAATATTAAAATGTGTTTACATATGTGTGTCTGTAGATGGAGGTGAATGGGGGTAGTGCGGCGAATTAATTGCCGGTATTTTTGAAGTGTCCACAGCAGTGTTATTATGCCGCGCGCCATTGGCCATGGTAAACGCAACTTGGTGCATGGTGATGGTACAAATATTCACGACGTAGAGCCATGGAAGCTTACCACACATTACTGGTACCACGCCCGCCATGGACAGCATTGACGTAGTGGTATGTACAATTTTTTATAAACCTGTTTGATTTTAAACGAAAGACATACTCCCGGAAGCAATTGGTTATTACGCCGGAGTAATGGTCAATTACATTGTACCTAGGGTTACTGACTCACATAATCAGTGGGAAGGACGAAGTCACTGTATTTTGAGTGAATGTTTACATACTAAACAGGGAGGTCGAAATCACTGTACCCTGAGTTATTGTACCACAGACTCAATGGGAAGGTCGAAAGCACTGTAATCTGGTTTGGGAGTGCCATCATAACTCGATAGGGACGCCAAATTGGCAAAGGAATATGGATCTCATTCTTTAGTTGGCGATGTTAAGTAATTTTAACACAAAACATTCGACATCTCGAATAGGTAATATTGAATTAAAACGACGTGTCGAAGTCGTCTGTGTCTGAAAGAATAAAAGACAGCACACGCATACCGAATTAAACCACACCTACAAAAATAACGTTTTTTTTTGTTTTTTTTTAACGCGCCATCAGAATAGCAAAGAGCTTTCGCGCTGCATCCGCCTGCGTCTCGGATTAATACAAAAGTTTAGCGTTATTCACTGCCAATGCAAAGTAAGATCAAATATTCTATTAAATGTTAAATGTATTGCCAGTGGGAAGTCAAGTACCGTTACCTCGAATACAACCATATGTTTCGCGCGTTGTATCATTGGATAGGTCGACATGAAGGACATTTAAAAAGAGATATGATTGACGCCACGTTTGAATGTTCAAGAATAAAATTTGTCAAGTGTGCCCAAAATATGCATGAGATGTCCATTATTGGGAGAGAAAAATTAGATCATATGTACAACTACGCTCTTTTTATTTATTCATTTATTTATTTAATTCATACACCGTGATATCCCGGTGATGTTATTTGACAAATCGTTAAAAAAGCAGTAACGGGAATTGTCATACCACAATATACGTGTACTAGAAGGTGAAAACCAGTAGTATACATACTAACGAGAATTGTCATACCACAATATACGTGTACTAGGAGGTGAAAACCAGTAGTATACATACTAACGAGAATTGTCATACCACAATATACGTGTACTAGGAGGTGAAAACCAGTAGTATACATACTAACGAGAATTGTCATACCACAATATACGAGTACTAGGAGGTGAAAACCAGTAGTATACATACTAACGAGAATTGTCATACCACAATATACGTGTACTAGGAGGTGAAAACCAGTAGTATACATACTAACGAGAATTGTCATACCACAATATACGAGTACTAGGAGGTGAAAACCAGTAGTATACATACTAACGAGAATTGTCATACCACAATATACGTGTACTAGAAGGTGAAAACCAGTAGTATACATACTAACGAGAATTGTCATACCACAATATACGTGTACTAGAAGGTGAAAACCAGTAGTATACATACTAACGAGAATTGTCATACCACAATATACGTGTACTAGGAGGTGAAAACCAGTAGTATACATACTAACGAGAATTGTCATACCACAATATACGTGTACTAGGAGGTGAAAACCAGTAGTATACATACTAACGAGAATTGTCATACCACAATATACGAGTACTAGGAGGTGAAAACCAGTAGTATACATACTAACGAGAATTGTCATACCACAATATACGTGTACTAGGAGGTGAAAACCAGTAGTATACATACTAACGAGAATTGTCATACCACAATATACGTGTACTAGAAGGTGAAAACCAGTAGTATACATACTAACGAGAATTGTCATACCACAATATACGTGTACTAGGAGGTGAAAACCAGTAGTATACATACTAACGAGAATTGTCATACCACAATATACGAGTACTAGGAGGTGAAAACCAGTAGTATACATACTAACGAGAATTGTCATACCACAATATACGAGTACTAGGAGGTGAAAACCAGTAGTATACATACTAACGAGAATTGTCATACCACAATATACGAGTACTAGGAGGTGAAAACCAGTAGTATACATACTAACGAGAATTGTCATACCACAATATACGTGTACTAGGAGGTGAAAACCAGTAGTATACATACTAACGAGAATTGTCATACCACAATATACGTGTACTAGGAGGTGAAAACCAGTAGTATACATACTAACGAGAATTGTCATACCACAATATACGAGTACTAGGAGGTGAAAACCAGTAGTATACATACTAACGAGAATTGTCATACCACAATATACGTGTACTAGGAGGTGAAAACCAGTAGTATACATACTAACGAGAATTGTCATACCACAATGTACGTGTACGAGGAGGTGAAAACCAGTAGTATACATACTAACTAGAATTGTCATACCACAATATACGAGTACTAGGAGGTGAAAACCAGTAGTATACATACTAACGAGAATTGCCATACCACAATATACGTGTACTAGGAGGTGAAAACCAGTAGTATACATACTAACGAGAATTGTCATACCACAATATACGTGTACTAGGAGGTGAAAACCAGTAGTATACATACTAACGAGAATTGTCATACCACAATATACGAGTACTAGAAGGTGAAAACCAATAGTATACATACTAACGAGAATTGGTAAACCGTAATATACTTAGTAACATGAGTTTTCGTACCGTAATATACCCACTAACGAGGGTTTGCAAATAATATGCCCAGTAACGGGAGTCAACCTTGTGTTATACCTCGGGACGGGAGTCGTCGTACCGAAATATACTGAGTAAGAAGACTCCGTAGGACTAACTTGTCAATCAATCAAATAACCGAATGCTAAAATGCGGAATTCTCACGGAAAAAGAAAGGCTATTATATATTGCTATTATTGTGATTACCCTATAGTTTGGTCCCAATAAGTAATACAATTGCTTTCAATAAAATGACGAAATAGCACGTATTTCTGTCTTTATTTTTCTCTGTTAAATTTTCACACCTCTCCAATAAACTATAATTAACGACCATGCGAGATTAATTTAATAAATCGCTCCCAATTTCCGGGGAGAATTGAATCTTTTTTCCCCTTTCTCTGATAATTTGCACAAGTGATATTGACACCGATTTCGAGAGGAAAAGGATGATAACGTTTCATTATTTGGAGTTTAAATGTCAATTGAGAGAGGAGAATGAATTGTGCAGTTAGTCGAAATTGATTTAGAAACTCTATTTGGAAAGTAGTATATGGATGCGTTGTTAATCGACTAGTCTTGATTATTGGCAACACGGTGACAATACAACCACACGTGGAGCCATTTAACGTGTGTTGTCGTCTCCACTAAATCTACTGTAGTATGTTTAAATCCGTTTAAAAATCTTTAAAATATACAAAGAAAAATGTTCTCATATACACTAAATCATTAAAATAGCAAACATTTTTAATTATGTATTCGTTTTAATATTATTTGAAATAATTTATAAGGTTGGTAAAGAAAAAAGCGTTTATGTTTATTTTCCAAGCTATTATTTTTGACTACTTTCTTGTACATGACTTATACCCCCCTCCCCATACTCTCACATAATCTTTCTCCTTGAGAAAAGGTGGCGCACATTCCCGTCAACCTCGCGTTCAATCACCACAACACACAGTAAACCTACGTATATTAGGGTACAGGGCTGGTGTGCAATATTGGGGACGTCAGATCAGTCCCACTATTACTCATTCCATTGCTTTACATTTTCCCAATTATAAACCTCGCACTAAAATTCTGACAAAACTCATTTCACCGACACGCCCCCACCATTACCCGTTCTTTTCACAATTAGAGTGTAAAGCACGGAGAACACCGAGACGGAGGCACAAAGGCTGTTGTTGGCGTGTAGTTCATTACGGTACAGCTTGCGCGCATCAAACATTGATGCGCTGGGTACCGTGCCAAATCACAAATGCATTAGCCGTTAGTGCGGAACAACTCTCGCGGGGTTACGCGGTACAGGCCGGAGAAGTCTCGCGGGATCGAGCGGCACAGGTGCAATATGCTTGATGAAACAATCGAATTGCTATAATCGAATCTTGGTGTTATTCTTATTGGAGTCGGCCTTACGCTCGATTAGTGAACAGTAAGTGATAAGCGCATTAGACATCCCCAAAAACACCATTAATTGACATTTCATCCTTCTTGTAAACAAACATCTAATTATAGGTTAAATATCATCCGTTACATCTAGGAAATCAAACGTAAGAACCCAGAAATAATGAAAAACGACAATTTTGACGTTACGCATTTATTTTATATTTTGAAAGAATAGGCTTCTTTTTCTAAACTGACAATTAATAATAAAATCATCTCCGATTCTTTTAAACTCAATTGTGAATCTAAAAATAAATTGAAAGTGGTTGTTTTGCTGCCTGTAGATTGAAATAATCGATACCCAGAGCGGTAAGATAACACTCAAAGCGAAACGCATAAATACATTACAACGCGCTTTATTAAAACGTTAACGAAAACAGCGACGAAGCGGCTTTCCCGTCGAAAAACCAAAATGAAGATAATAAAATACAGTATTTTGATTCCGATGTTTAAATAATTGCTAGTTTTGAATGATTTATTTCTTCTATAATGCGATATAAGAGTTAAATACAAGATCATGGCTGCACATTCAGCTGACTGTATTTCCTCGTAATAGAATTGTACTTCGCACAGCCACGCTGTTGCGATGTTTTTGATACCGGAATATGAGCTGTTGTTAGGATACGTGCATCTACGTTATTTTACTGCTTTCTAAATGTCGTCAAAGTGTGTCATGATGTTTTACGTTTCAACAAACCAGTAAGTCACACTGCAACGGTGACGATATCTTAATTTTGTTTCCCTCCAAGCCACCAACAATGTCCAATCAAGCCGGGAAATTACACAAATTTGTTTATTTCTTCAAACGACACAATCTCTAGGGCTGGGAGAGAAATAACAATCAAAGTCTATGCTGTCATTGCAGATACTCGCCGACGGTACAGCAAATCCAATTGTCGGCATAGATGATGATCCACGTCGATATCAAAACCCTGTAATCTCATTTACTCGGCAAATAGATGCTAATTTTTACACCGTAATCGGCAATCATGCAATGATGAGAGTCAAAGCAAAGATGAGAGGATCTGATTCCGCCTCGCCCCCGGCCAGGATTAGACTTTATTTCCCTCTCTCTTCTTGGCGATTATTAAATTTTCGTGACCTGTAGAATTTAATAATAACGATTTGCCCCCGGCAATTGCTGTTAGACGATTTTCTTTCTATAAACTGGATTCGCGGCATAAACCTCGGTCGCCAGGCGCAAATATCGGACAAGCACATTTCCACGTAATATATTACCGAACGTAATGCTATTTCTATCTCACAATGCAGATTTTTAATTAATTTTTGATTTCTAACAAATCTCATCGAATAAATACTGATAAGACGTTTATTTATTGTTTCTGTCTGTGTAGTATTTTAGCCGATCCAGGCAAATCAATAATTATTCATGTCGCAGTATCAAATATTATTTTTAATTAACTTCTTTTAAATAATTTTTCAGTAATCAACAGAATGCAGTTGCATAATAGTTGGCGCCATCTAACGGTTGGAATATATCCCTATTCAAGATAGATGACAGTGCTGGCTGAGTACATTGCATGCATATGCTATGTGGATATTAAATTAGCCACGTATACATGGCGATATCACGTTATCGACTTGCAGTTTTAACTATTGCGCTTAGAATAACCAAAACATCCAATAATAATCCCGATAAAGTCACATGATAATTTATGTGAAAACTTGGATCATTCCTTTCTTTCCAATACCCTCTGATACATAATAAAATTAGTGTGTGATGAGGAAGTTATAAAGTATTGAAGTCCATAGCGGAACAGTCAGCCTGCAGCATGTACTAAAGATATAACTTCACTGAATACTTAATTATTTAAAGTATAGTGATAACATTATGGAAATTACCTTGATAAATATTACAATTGATACAAAAAGTTGTACCAAGAGTAATCATGGAAATAGCAAAATGGTACCTGGCAAAATACATATGCAATATACATTATGTAATTAGCTAAGACACGTACAACGCAATACGAAACTCACAAATAAACACATGTAATGCAATATATAATTAAAAGTAAACACGCGCAATGCAATACATAATCACAAGTAAACACATGCAATGCAATACATAATCACAAGTATACACGTGCAATGCAATACATAATCACAAGTAAACACGTGCAATGCAATACATAATCCCAAGTATACACGTGCAATGCAATACATAATCACAAGTAAACACATGCAATGCAATACATAATCACAAGAAAACACATGCAATGCAATACATAATCACAAGTAAACACATGCAATGCAATACATAATCACAAGTATACACGTGCAATGCAATACATAATCACAAGTAAACACGTGCAATGCAATACATAATCCCAAGTATACACGTGCAATGCAATACATAATCACAAGTAAACACATGCAATGCAATACATAATCACAAGTAAACACGTGCAATGCAATACATAATCACAAGTAAACACATGCAATGCAATACATAATCACTAGTAAACACGTGCAATGCAATACATAATCACAAGTAAACACGTGCAATGCAATACATAATCACAAGTAAACACATGCAATGCAATACATAATCACTAGTAAACACGTGCAATGCAATTCATAATCACTAGTAAACACGTGCAATGCAATACATAATCACAAGTAAACACGTGCAATGCAATACATAATCACTAGTAAACACATGCAATGCAATTCATAATCACAAGTAAACACGTGCAATGCAATACATAATCACAAGTAAACACGTGCAATGCAATACATAATCACAAGTAAACACGTGCAATGCAATTCATAATCACTAGTAAACACGTGCAATGCAATACATAATCACAAGTAAACACGTGCAATGCAATACATAATCACTAGTAAACACGTGCAATGCAATACATAATCACAAGTAAACACATGCAATGCAATACATAATCACAAGTAAACACATGCAATGCAATACATAATCACAAGTAAACACGTGCAATGCAATACATAATCACAAGTAAACACATGCAATGCAATACATAATCCCAAGTAAACACATGCAATGCAATACATAATCACTAGTAAACACGTGCAATGCAATACATAATCACAAGTAAACACATGCAATGCAATACATAATCACAAGTAAACACATGCAATGCAATACATAATCACAAGTAAACACGTGCAATGCAATACATAATCACAAGTAAACACATGCAATGCAATACATAATCACAAGTAAACACGTGCAATGCAATACATATTCACAAGTAAACACATGCATTGCAATACATAATTACAAGTAAACACGTGCAATGCAATACATAATCACAAGTAAACACATGCAATGCAATACATAATCACAAGTAAACACATGCAATGCAATACATAATCACTAGTAAACACGTGCAATGCAATACATAATCACAAGTAAACACATGCAATGCAATACATAATCACAAGTAAACACATGCAATGCAATACATAATCACAAGTAAACACGTGCAATGCAATACATAATCACAAGTAAACACATGCAATGCAATACATAATCACAAGTAAACACGTGCAATGCAATACATATTCACAAGTAAACACATGCATTGCAATACATAATTACAAGTAAACACGTGCAATGCAATACATAATCACAAGTAAACACATGCAATGCAATACATAATCACAAGTAAACACATGCAATGCAATACATAATCACAAGTAAACACGTGCAATGCAATACATAATCACTAGTAAACACGTGCAATGCAATTCATAATCACTAGTAAACACGTGCAATGCAATACATAATCACTAGTAAACACGTGCAATGCAATACATAATCACTAGTAAACACGTGCAATGCAATACATAATCACAAGTAAACACATGCAATGCAATACATAATCACAAGTAAACACGTGCAATGCAATTCATAATCACAAGTAAATACGTGCAATGCAATACATAATCACTAGTAAACACGTGCTATGCAATACATAATCACTAGTAAACACGTGCAATGCAATACATAATCGCAAGTAAACACATGCAATGCAATTCATAATCACAAGTAAACACGTGCAATGCAATACATAATCACAAGGAAACACGTGAAATGCAATACATAATCACAAGTAAACACATGCAATGCAATACATAATCACAAGGAAACACATGCAATGCAATACATAATCACAAGTAAACACGTGCAATGCAATAAATAATCACAAGCAAACTCATGCAATGCTATACATAATCACAAGTAAACACATGCAATGCAATACATAATCACAAGTAAACACATGCAATGCAATACATAATCACAAGTAAACACATGCAATGCAATACATAATCACTAGTAAACACGTGCTATGCAATACATAATCACTAGTAAACACGTGCAATGCAATACATAATCGCAAGTAAACACATGCAATGCAATTCATAATCACAAGTAAACACGTGCAATGCAATACATAATCACAAGGAAACACGTGAAATGCAATACATAATCACAAGTAAACACATGCAATGCAATACATAATCACAAGGAAACACATGCAATGCAATACATAATCACAAGTAAACACGTGCAATGCAATAAATAATCACAAGCAAACTCATGCAATGCTATACATAATCACAAGTAAACACATGCAATGCAATACATAATCACAAGTAAACACATGCAATGCAATACATAATCACAAGTAAACACGTGCAATGCAATACATAATCACAAGTAAACACATGCAATGCAATACATAATCACAAGTAAACACGTGCAATGCAATACATATTCACAAGTAAACACATGCATTGCAATACATAATTACAAGTAAACACGTGCAATGCAATACATAATCACAAGTAAACACATGCAATGCAATACATAATCACAAGTAAACACATGCAATGCAATACATAATCACTAGTAAACACGTGCAATGCAACACATAATCACAAGTAAACACATGCAATGCAATACATAATCACAAGTAAACACATGCAATGCAATACATAATCACAAGTAAACACGTGCAATGCAATACATAATCACAAGTAAACACATGCAATGCAATACATAATCACAAGTAAACACGTGTAATGCAATACATATTCACAAGTAAACACATGCATTGCAATACATAATTACAAGTAAACACGTGCAATGCAATACATAATCACAAGTAAACACATGCAATGCAATACATAATCACAAGTAAACACATGCAATGCAATACATAATCACAAGTAAACACGTGCAATGCAATACATAATCACTAGTAAACACGTGCAATGCAATTCATAATCACTAGTAAACACGTGCAATGCAATACATAATCACTAGTAAACACGTGCAATGCAATACATAATCACTAGTAAACACGTGCAATGCAATACATAATCACAAGTAAACACATGCAATGCAATACATAATCACAAGTAAACACGTGCAATGCAATTCATAATCACAAGTAAATACGTGCAATGCAATACATAATCACTAGTAAACACGTGCTATGCAATACATAATCACTAGTAAACACGTGCAATGCAATACATAATCGCAAGTAAACACATGCAATGCAATTCATAATCACAAGTAAACACGTGCAATGCAATACATAATCACAAGGAAACACGTGAAATGCAATACATAATCACAAGTAAACACATGCAATGCAATACATAATCACAAGGAAACACATGCAATGCAATACATAATCACAAGTAAACACGTGCAATGCAATAAATAATCACAAGCAAACTCATGCAATGCTATACATAATCACAAGTAAACACATGCAATGCAATACATAATCACAAGTAAACACATGCAATGCAATACATAATCACAAGTAAACACATGCAATGCAATACATAATCACAAGTAAACACGTGCAATGCAATACATAATCACAAGTAAACACGTGCTATGCAATACATAATCACTAGTATACACGTGCAATGCAATACATAATCGCAAGTAAACACATGCAATGCAATTCATAATCACAAGTAAACACGTGCAATGCAATACATAATCACAAGGAAACACGTGAAATGCAATACATAATCACAAGTAAACACATGCAATGCAATACATAATCACAAGTAAACACATGCAATGCAATACATAATCACAAGGAAACACATGCAATGCAATACATAATCACAAGTAAACACGTGCAATGCAATAAATAATCACAAGCAAACACATGCAATGCTATACATAATCACAAGTAAACACATGCAATGCAATACATAATCACAAGTAAACACGTGCAATGCAATACATAATCACAAGTAAACACGTGCAATGCACTACATAATCACAAGTAAACACGTGGAATGCAATACATAATCACAAGTAAACACATGCAATGCAATACATAATCACAAGTAAACACATGCAATGCAATACATAATCACAAGTAAACACATGCTATGCTATACATAATCACAAGTAAACACATGCAATGCAATACATAATCACAAGTAAACACGTGCAATGCAATACATAATCACAAGTAAACACATGCAATGCAATACATAATCACAAGTAAACACGTGCAATGCAATACATATTCACAAGTAAACACATGCATTGCAATACATAATTACAAGTAAACACGTGCAATGCAATACATAATCACAAGTAAACACATGCAATGCAATACATAATCACAAGTAAACACATGCAATGCAATACATAATCACAAGTAAACACGTGCAATGCAATACATAATCACTAGTAAACACGTGCAATGCAATTCATAATCACTAGTAAACACGTGCAATGCAATACATAATCACTAGTAAACACGTGCAATGCAATACATAATCACTAGTAAACACGTGCAATGCAATACATAATCACAAGTAAACACGTGCAATGCAATACATAATCACAAGTAAACACGTGCAATGCAATTCATAATCACAAGTAAATACGTGCAATGCAATACATAATCACTAGTAAACACGTGCTATGCAATACATAATCACTAGTAAACACGTGCAATGCAATACATAATCGCAAGTAAACACATGCAATGCAATTCATAATCACAAGTAAACACGTGCAATGCAATACATAATCACAAGGAAACACGTGAAATGCAATACATAATCACAAGTAAACACATGCAATGCAATACATAATCACAAGGAAACACATGCAATGCAATACATAATCACAAGTAAACACGTGCAATGCAATAAATAATCACAAGCAAACTCATGCAATGCTATACATAATCACAAGTAAACACATGCAATGCAATACATAATCACAAGTAAACACATGCAATGCAATACATAATCACAAGTAAACACATGCAATGCAATACATAATCACAAGTAAACACGTGCAATGCAATACATAATCACAAGTAAACACGTGCTATGCAATACATAATCACTAGTATACACGTGCAATGCAATACATAATCGCAAGTAAACACATGCAATGCAATTCATAATCACAAGTAAACACGTGCAATGCAATACATAATCACAAGGAAACACGTGAAATGCAATACATAATCACAAGTAAACACATGCAATGCAATACATAATCACAAGTAAACACATGCAATGCAATACATAATCACAAGGAAACACATGCAATGCAATACATAATCACAAGTAAACACGTGCAATGCAATAAATAATCACAAGCAAACACATGCAATGCTATACATAATCACAAGTAAACACATGCAATGCAATACATAATCACAAGTAAACACGTGCAATGCAATACATAATCACAAGTAAACACGTGCAATGCACTACATAATCACAAGTAAACACGTGGAATGCAATACATAATCACAAGTAAACACATGCAATGCAATACATAATCACAAGTAAACACATGCAATGCAATACATAATCACAAGTAAACACATGCTATGCTATACATAATCACAAGTAAACACATGCAATGCAACACATAATCACAAGTAAACACGTGCAATGCAATACATAATCACAAGTAAACACATGCAATGCTATACATAATAACAAGTAAACACATGCAATGTAATACATAATCACAAGTAAACACAAGCAATGCAATACATAATCACAAGTAAACACATTAAACGCAATACATAATCACAAGTAAACACATGCAATGCAATATATAATCACAAGTAAACACATGCAATGCAATACGAAATTGCAATTAAACACATGCAATGCAATACATAATCACAAATAAACACGTGCATTGCAATACATAATCACAAGTATACACATGCAATGCAATACATAATCACAAGTAAACGCGTGCAGTGCAATATATATTCACAAGTAAACACGTGCAATGCAATACGTAATTGCAAGTAAACACGTGCAATGCAATATATAATCACAAGTAAACACGTGCAATGCAATACATAATCACAAGTAAACACATGCAATGCAATACGTAATTGTAAGGAAACACGTGCAATGCAATACATAATCACAAGTAAACACATGCATTGCAATACATAATCACAAGTAAACACATGCAATGCAATACATAATCACAAGTAAACACGTGCAATGCAATACATAATCACAAATAAACACATGCAATGCAATACATAACCACAAGTAAACACATGCAATGCAATACATAATCACAAGTAAACACATGCAATGCTATACATAATCACAAGTAAACACATGCAATGCAACACATAATCACAAGTAAACACGTGCAATGCAATACAAAATCACAAGTAAACAAATGCAATGCTATACATAATAACAAGTAAACACATGCAATGTAATACATAATCACAAGTAAACACAAGCAATGCAATACATAATCACATGTAAACACATTAAACGCAATACATAATCACAAGTAAACACATGCAATGCAATACGAAATTGCAATTAAACACATGCAATGCAATATATAATCACAAGTAAACACATGCAATGCAATACGTAATTGAAATTAAACACATGCAATGCAATACATAATCACAATTAAACACATTCAATGCAATACGTAATTGCAATTAAACACATGCAATGCAATACATAATCACAAGTAAACACGTGCAATGCAATTCATAATCACAAGTAAACACATGCAATGCAATACGTAATTGTAAGGAAACACGTGCAATGCAATACATAATCACTAGTAAACACGTGCAATGCAATTCATAATCACAAGTAAACACATGCATTGCAATACATAATCACAAGTAAACACATGCAATGCAATACATAATCACAAGTAAACACATGCATTGCAATACATAATCACAAGTAAACACGTGCAATGCAATACATAATCACAAGTAAACTCGTGCAATGCAATATATGTTCACAAGTAAACACATGCAATGCAATACGTAATTGCAAGTAAACACGTGCAATGCAATACATAATCACAAGTAAACACATGCATTGCAATACATAATCACAAGTAAACACATGCAATGCAATACATAATCACAAGTAAACTCGTGCAATGCAATATATGTTCACAAGTAAACACATGCAATGCAATACGTAATTGCAAGTAAACACGTGCAATGCAATACATAATCACAAGTAAACACGTGCAATGCAATAAATAATCACAAGTAAACACGTGCAATGCAATACATGATCACAAGCAAACACAAGCAATGCAATACATAATCACAAGTAAACACGTGCAATGCAATACATGATCACAGGCAAACACATGCAATGCAATACATAATCACAAGTAAACACGTGCAATGCAATACATAATCACAAGTAAACACATGCAATGCAATACATAATCACAAGTAAACACATGCAATGCAATACGTAATTGCAATTAAACACATGCAATGCAATACACAATTACAAGTAAACACGTGCAATGCAATACATAATTACAAGTAAACACATGCAATGCAATACATAATCACAAGTAAACACGTGCAATGCAATACATAATCACAAGTAAACACGTGCAATGCAATTCATAATCACAAGTAAACACGTGCAATGCAATTCATAATCACGAGTAAACACGTGCAATGCAATACATAATTACAAGTAAACACGTGCAATGCAATACATAATCACAAGTAAACACATGCAATGTAATACATAATCACAAGTAAACCCATGCAATGCAATATATAATCACTAGTAAACACATGCAATGCAATACATAATCACAAGTAAACACATGCAATGCAATACACAATTACAAGTAAACACGTGCAATGCAATACATAATTACAAGTAAACACATGCAATGCAATACATAATCACAAGTAAACACGTGCAATGCAATACATAATCACAAGTAAACACATGCAATGCAATACATAATCACAAGTAAACACATGCAATGTAATACATAATCACAAGTAAACACATGCAATGCAATATATAATCACTAGTAAACACATGCAATGCAATATATAATCACAAGTAAACACGTGCAATGCAATACATAATCACACGTAAACACGTCAATGCAGTACATAATCACAAGTAAACACGTCAATGCAATACATAATCACTTGTAAACACATGCATTGCAATACATAATCACAAGTAAACGCGTGCAATGCAATACATAATTGTATGTAAACACGTGCAATGCAATACATAATTACAAGTAAACACGTGCAACGCAATACATAATTACAAGTAAACACGTGCAATGCAATTCATAATCACAAGTAAACACGTGCAATGCAATACATAATTACAAGTAAACACGTGCAATGCAATACATAATCACAAGTAAACACATGCAATGCAATACATAATCACAAGTAAACACATGCAATGTAATATATAATCACAAGTAAACACATGCAATGCAATATATAATCACTAGTAAACACATGCAATGCAATACATAATCACAAGTAAACACGTGCAATGCAATACATAATCACACGTAAACACGTCAATGCAATACATAATCACAAGTAAACACGTCAATGCAATACATAATCACAAGTAAACACGTGCATTGAAATACATAATCACAAGTAAATACATGCAATGCAATACGTAATTGCAAGTAAACACGTGCAATGCAATACATAATCACAAGTAAACACGTGCAATGCAATACATAATCACAAGTAAACACATGCAATGCAATACATAATCACAAGTAAACACGTGCAATGCAATACATGATCACAAGTAAACACGTGCAATGCAATACGTAATTGCAAGTAAACACGTGCAATGCACTACATAATTACAAGTAAACACGTGCAATGCAATATATAATCACAAGTAAACACATGCAATGCAATACATAATTACAAGTAAGCAATGCAATGCAATACATAATCACAAGTAAACACATGCAATGCAATACATATTCACAAGTAAACACATGCATTGCAATACGTAATCACAAGTAAACATGTGCAATGTAATACATAATTACAAGTAAACTCGTGCAATGCAATACATAATCACTAGTAAACACGTGCAATGCATTACATAATCATAAGTAAACACGTGCAATGCAATACATAATTACAAGTAAACACGTGCAATGCAATACATAATCACAAGTAAACACGTGCAATGCAATACATAATCACAAGTAAACACGTGCAATGCAATACATAATTACAAGTAAACACGTGCAATGCAATACATAATCACAAGTAAACACGTGCAATGCAATACATAATCCCAAGTATACACGTGCAATGCAATACATAATCACAAGTAAACACGTGCAATGCAATACATAATCACAAGTAAACACGTGCAATGCAATACATAATTACAAGTAAATACGTACAATGAAATACATAATTACAAGTAACCACGTGCAATGCAATACATAATTACAAGTAAACAGTGTCTTTAAAAGCATTGATTCTCTCGTGGCTACTCGCGATATAATGCGGTACAAATACATTGTAAATGTAGTACTTTGCATTGTATGTTGCTTCACAGTATTCCGTCTGACTGTATTTTACTAAACACATGGCAACATGTGATGATCATGTTGTTTACTTTTGAGATTGAATCATTTCAACATAATACACAATGCATTAAGATACGTAAAGTTGTGATATACATCGTAAACGAAAATGGAGCGTGCCCAAAACGAGGCCGAAATTAACCTTTGACCTAGTTGTCAATTCAATGTATCGTCGATGAGTAAAACGCTCATTGGATCAAAAATCAAGCCAAATTTTCTTCGACATCTTTTCCAAATTGAATAAAGAAGCCAAATCAAATCAAGGTAATGAAATTTCTGCTGTTCTTTTGGTTAAAACGCTAATTTAATTTCACTCGGCTGTAATCGGGTTAGGCAAATGTTCGTGATCCGAGTCAGAGACTTGGATACCCGACTCACACCTCAACACAGTCATACACGAATGATGCGTATTTGTTATTTTATCATTTCTCTTCGAGTAGTTCACTCCAGTTCTAGGTTAATATTATTGCGAGGATTGCTTCCATCTTTCAATCGAGTTGCTTTAATCTCCGAAGAGACGCTTTCTCCTGCTTTTCCTTTACCCAACAGTAAGAATCACACAGGGGTACACTTTATACAAACTTATTAATTTCATTTTTCTTTAAATTGTATAAGAATATTTTTAAAAAAACACTGTTCAACTGGTTGCATGTTAAATCACGGGAGTTCAGTGGAAAATCAACGAAGCCTCACCCATGTAGCGTGATAGGAAAGACATCACGAACTAACATTCCCATCCTATTGAGAATGGTATCTTCCCAATCCGATTATAGCATAGTACCGATTTCAATTTCCCACATCAATTCACCGACAAAATTTCACTTTTTGTTCATAAGGAGGTTTTTGTTTCCGTCCGCTTTCATGACAATCCTGGCGACCGTGTTGTCACCCTCCCGGCGACGGATCGCCCTTAACGCGACTGTTCGCACATTTGAGCTCTTATCTCCGAAAAGAGCTTAATTTGTTAATATTTTATTTCAAACGAAATTTCTTCCATTATTCGTCATCCGATTATGTGTTAGCAGTAATACGGTTAATGCATTGACTGTTGCCGCTCAGTCGTACTATCCGAATCTCGGTATGTTTTCTGTTAAACGGCGCGAGGGCCCCCTAACTCCTCGGTTAGATTTTACTAGTAACTCGATATCGCTCACAGTACGGATATAGTTTTGAATTTTATGAAAATATCTTTCAAATCTAGTCCACAGACTACACAATCAACGGTAAATATCGATGCGTTGTTAAGGATCCGTCACGTATTCTTCTACAGGCAAGTGAAATGTAGAATTTAATTTCTTTCAACAAATCTGCCAAAAAAATAATAAAAAAGAAATTATTTCCCATTGGTGTGAAATATTACTTGAGGCGAAAAAATATTTTTAAAAAGCGTTCAAACGTCATTCCCTACAGATTGCGTTAAGCGTAGATAATAGCAGTATGAATGCATTGTATACCAATATACTAACTGCAGATAAAGAAATTACGTCATTACTGGCGGTATTTATATATTGTAGATATCTAAAATATGATATCCATGATGCGGGGTTCTAAAATTGATATAAATCACATCGTATTGTCCCAACACCAAATCGCATGTTTTACGGGACAAAGTAAAAGCGCCGTCTGTGATCTTTACCGGGGTAAAAGAGGGGGCTCGACAATTTCTTTAACGTGTTGATAAAATTTGATTCATTTATATAAAAGAATATCGTGAAAGTCTATGATTAATGTAAATCACGTACATGACGGCATATACACTTCTGAGTGTACTTAGTGGTTAAACCCCAAGTAGTGTTATGTGAAACAGAGAAAGGTAATCTTCAAAACCAGACTTAAATTAGCTTTTTAAAACTACTTAAAGTGAATATTTCGAAAGCGTTATGTAGAAACCGATGTATTCAAGTATTTTTGTTTATTTGTTTCATACGTGAGATGTAAAGACCGTGTCACGTGTATAATATGAACGTGATAGCATTGGGATCGACGTCGAACGCTAGGCGGTGTAGCGGTGACTTCCCCTTGATCTGCTACAGTCGACGCTCACCGCGTGTTCGAATTGCAAGTAAACAAACAATATTTTGTACGTGCTTTATATACTTCGTCCGGGTCCCATTGTCAAACACGGCGCGGTGCGACGACCACGTAGTTGTGGGGTATACACACAATTGGCAATGGACGATTGAATATAATTGTTTGTAGACGCTAAACTTGTCACTTTCCACTAACAAAACAACTTTAAAGTCCATATTTAGCCAACGTTGATTCCAATTAATCTCGTCTGCACTGTGACGTGGCAATTCTATTCAGACAAGAAAGGTGAATACACCCACTAAGGCGCGGCAACATGATGTCATATTATGAGAACGGAATCGACGGATTTGTGCTACTGGAAGAGATCAAGGGAGGTCAATCCATGAAAGTGCACCTTAAGCTTGTAAAAGGTATTTAATGACTCAGTGGCTGACTTTGCTACTAATTTGCTAATGAATCTTTTTGCTTAGGGATAAATATTCCTATTAATTCTACTAACTGGTAATGCAATTACCGGCATCAACTGAATTGAAAAAAGTATGCTTAATGATAACACAATATTTTATCATGAAACGAGGTTGGAGGTGAAGAAGTGTGGGTTGAATTTCTTCTTGGTGACATTCAGTACAATCGTTTATACGCGGTTTGTTTGAGCGGTATGCGATCCAGACTAAAGCGCCGAAATAGTTGTTATCATCTATAAACTATCAGGCATTGACTGAAATAGGTCTCCAAGGTTGGCTCGCGAATTACATCTTCGCCCGGTGCAATATAATCGCAGCAACTAAATGATTACAATACAAAATTGTCCAATGAATAATTCTGAATATCGTTTACAAAAAGAGTTTATTAAAAACGCTCGTCCCTCCTTATCGTATTTCGATCGAATCTATGAGGCTGGTGTTGACAAAATACAGTAATCTCAAATAGTGAAGTACGATTGCGCAGAACGTCGAAGCATAAACTCACCCCAGAGGCTGTGTTGAAGATAAAGATAAACCAAGCCGCAATATCGCGACTAAACCAAAATTAGTCGTTGTGAATAAAGATACCATGCAACCAAGCTGACATATCATGAAAGGTAATCTGATGTAGACTTGGCATTGCCCGGAAGTGGCTTCTTCACTGCCACGATTAGATAAGAGCAGAGCGTGCCATATCGCGACGTACCATCTCATTTGTATGGTCTCTGTACAAGCATCCTGCCATGTTGTCTGCGCTATTGTCGTCACGATCTTCAGAAAAGTTAATTCGTGAAAAATTTAAACCGAAATATAATCGCACTTTTCCCGACGTATTTTACGTGATTCGCAAACCTTACATCTCACACAATTCCTGTGCTCTGCCAAATAAAATCAAGTAATAAAACAAGCGGCAGTAATTGCTTATTCCTATTGCTGACAATATTTCAATTGCTACTTGATTTGTTTAGCGCCCATAATATACTCCATTGTTCCGCTGAGCGATTGAATTTTGAAAGTGCTTGATTCGTAGCATAATGTCTTCGACGGTCCAACGCTACGCATGTGTTTCAAACAGTACATGTCAACAGCTTCGGGCATATCTTACCGTTTCCAGAAGAACGCATTGGTAGTACTTGTACTTGTGATACAAGCTGAAATATTTCAGAACACATCGATGTATATAGTTATAATTTTGACACTGACGTCTGGAATAAAACGGGTAATTGAGTTTGAACTTGAATAGTGCGAGGAAAACCATTGATATCGCTCCCTAACTCAGCTTTGTTTTAATTTTATTTTTTACATGAAATTCGAACACTCGCTGCCCGACGACCACCACCCTTTGACTAGTTGTATGGTTTTGTTCCACGGCAGTATAATGGTAATTATTAACGTTTAAAAATCACCCACTCCCCACCCAGAACTGTTGGCCGTTCCCTAACCCAGTGTACGGATTTCCTCCACAGCAGTATATTGGTAATTATGAATGTTTAAAAATACATTAACGGTAATTGAATTTTGTTATTCGGGTTTATCGCAAAATACGTGGCCTGGGAGAAGACGGGAAATGTGATGCGTGAAATCCGTTTTGCGGAACGCCTAATTCATAATTAAGAAATTAAAAATTTAAATGAACACTACTAATTTAATAGAAATCATCTTCAGCTCCAATGATCATAGCGAATAATTTATCCTATATTCGTTTGCTTGTTTGCATAGATTTGTTGTGTGTAGCAGTCTTTTATTTGCCGACGACAATTCTCTGTAAATGACAGATATTCACAACTCAGCAGTTGTTAGTTTGTCGGGAGATTGTTGACAAAATTAATTACTAAAAGACGGAATTATGTAAAAGGATAACAGCAACCAATTCTACTCCGTGTGCATATTCTTCGCTTCGGTGCACGTGCTTGTTCACTTGGGACGGCATTTCAATCCCCGTGCGGAAGAATACATAAATGATTATGAAATTAGTATTATTACAATGATTGTTTTCGGGGTACTAGCTTAACAGAATACGTCCGCCATGTAATTAAGTCCATGGGCGGGTTATATGATGAGCCAGTATCAGACAAGGGGAATGCTTCGAGCGATTCATCATAAACAACTGCGTATTCTAGCAAAGCCATAATATCTTCGTTTTCTTTATATATTGTCATTTCAAGAGGAGCTGTGTTCCTGTGCGTATCTGCATTAGGTAAGTAAACCTAGCTCCGATAGGCGTCATAAACCCTTACTAGTTACATGATTACGTGCTGTGCCAAATATCCTCGGTCGTGGTAGTATCCGAATGTTCACATTGTTGTGTTATTCTTATTCAGTATATATCACTGTCCCATTGTTTCCTTTTTCAACACCAGTTTTCAAATATTCAAGCTGTACAAAATACAGTTATTTTGCTGAATACCATTGATATTGTTTATTTGAATATCGCATAGACACCGAGATTATAGTTACTGTAGTTAGCTAAATGACGGTGTACACCGAATATTTGTATTTGCACACACACAAAAAATACTTCTTACAGCAAAAAAGAAAAGAGAAACAGCGAGTATTGTCGAAATACGCATTTTATTCACCGATATTGATTCATTGTTGCGTTTTAATTTATTATTTCTTTACTCCGGTTAGACTAATGTATCAGCTAATAATATTGAGTTTATGAAACGAACACTAGAATTCCCTTGTATGGCAGTTACGATAGTCTACCGGTCTGAACAGATGAGTTGATGGAATTTCAATATGTGCGCCGACATGTTGAATACTTCAGCACCATACATGTCAGGAAATCGTGATGGCGACCGCCAAGCAATGAGTACTCGACACTCTCCCAATGTAAGAATACTGCAGGCACTTGACGGTCCTCATAATATTACTGCACGATTGTTATATCGATAACAGCTAACAAAAGACATCGAGTTTAAACAAATAATACAACGTATTTTTCTAATTCAAGTGCGGGAAAACAAAGATACTTAATACTAAGTGTGTATAATTGGGTGAAAATGACCATAAATAGACATTAACAAAGACATTAAGTAAAGGAAACCCCCCAAACAATACATCTAATTACGTAGGTCGTCGTGGGTCCCTGGAAATTGACAATGTTATTGCTTGATAAAGGGCTAAACGGTTATATGAGGCAGAGGTCGCCGTGTGACTGCATTACAAACTGGACGAAATGCAGCTCGTAAGCCAAGGCAATATACAGCGTCGAACCCCATATGATGTATGTTCTCGTGAAAATAATAACTATGGAGTCAACAAGTTTAAGTTCAATGTTTAGGAAATGTGTCCATATTATATTATAGAGCGCTGAACGTGCGAATTTCTTGTAAAAAAATAATGTATTGTTCTTGTGTTGCATACGACATAAGGAAGTATCGAACACGGCGCGTCGTGACGACAATCGACCTTCAATATTCCTGCCGTATTTCGTATTAAACCAGTTAGCTTTGGACATATAAACACCGTAAATTCATGGCAAAAAACACTGAAAGAAATGAACAAAATATTGAAACTCATGGACTCATATTTAAACTAGCCCACCGACAGTGCCGAACACCTTATTCAATGATTCACACACGAGTGCTGTGTTGTCAGCGTTAGCTTTTCAAACCCACGGAATAACGCTGTAATCAGCGTGATGCATTCTTGTTGAATCTATCTTCACGGTCTCAATTCACAGAACGCCTCTGTATCGACACGGTTACAATAAAATTCACAAACATGGTTTGAATCATGATCACGGCGAATAAGGGGGCACGTGGGTAATCCGCTGTAAAGCTGTAAGGCCGATTTACAAACGAGCTCATACCGAGTCTAAGTGTTACTGCCAATTACTGGTATAAAGTAGAGCGGGAATGAGATTAAGGGCACTGCTAACATCTGTCGACACATTGTTAACTCCGCATACCATGTCTTATCAAAACACAGATGTAAATACAACTACAACTGACTGGTAGCAACATCGCACTCATGTTAACACCGTTGTTAATAACGACAGATGTACCATAATAGCGACGTTCATTTGGCTAACGTCAACATAGAATGTGGCATTGTTGCAGAAAACTGTCAAAAGACAAAAAGCAAAGGCGAAAATTCAGATTCTATGTGGGTCATTTCGAATATTTAGTTTTTGCATTCTCTTTAAAAACGACATATTATTTCAAGTTATCGTTATGTTTACATTATAAAATTGTGCACCATTTAATTATCACAGTGAGTGACTGTGAATGACTTTTTCAGATTCTTTTGGTTCTTTGATTAGGAAATCGCCGGGCAGAATGGAAAAATTAAATTTCATATTTAATGTAAGAATAATGTTGAACGTTGTATTTCTCGTGAATGTAAGGTGGTCTGCTCTCAGTGTTCATCAACAAAACATGGACGGGGCTCCAGGTGTACTTGAAGAGATTGTTTACCTTATTGGTAATACTAATTACTTTTTTCGATCCAGGTCAATGAACTCAATATCATGATATAAGGTGTCAGTGGATATATTAACGGGTATAATAATTACTGTAATTATGAATCCATGTCCATAATACGCCATAATACTAATCAAATTGTGTTAAATGTGGTTGATGAACTGGTTGAGCTTCGTTATAGCTGTAGTGACCATCCGTCCCCGCCTAGGTGTTGTTAACCAAGTCCGAAACGAACAAAATTGTAGGCATGTGTGTAAAAAAAATATTGTGCACTCAATAACATTGAAATCAGCACCAATTGATGCAGTGTAATCATTATACAACCATGGTACAATACAGTATCGTTGATACAATATGTACCCAATTTGCGACCATGATACACTACAGTAATTTTTTTTACGATTATACAGTACGATACAATTTGGTATCATTATACAGTACGATACAATTTTGTAACATTATACAGTACGATGCAATTTCGTAACATTATACAGTACGATGCGATTTCGTATCATTATACAGTACGATACAATTTCGTAACATTATACAGTACGATACAATTTGGTATCATTATACAGTACGATGCAATTTCGTAACATTATACAGTACGATGCAATTTCGTATCATTATACAGTACGATACAATTTGGTATCATTATACAGTACGATACAATTTGGTATCATTATACAGTATGATACAATTTCGTATCATTATACAGTACGATGCAATTTCGTAACATTATACAGTACGATACAATTTGGTATCATTATACAGTACGATACAATTTCGTAACATACAATACGATACAATTTGGTATCATTATACAGTACGATACAATTTGGTATCATTATACAGTATGATGCAATTTCGTAACATACAGTACGATGCAATTTCGTAACATTATACAGTACGATACAATTTCGTATCATTATACAGTATGATACAATTTAGTATCATTATACAGTACGATACAATTTGGTATCATTATACAGTACGATGCAATTTCGTAACATTATACAGTACGATGCAATTTAGTATCATTATACAGTACGATACAATTTGGTATCATTATACAGTAGGATACAATTTGGTATCATTATACAGTACGATACAATTTGGTATCCTTATACAGTACGATACAATTTGGTATCATTATACAGTACGATGCAATTTCGTAACATTATACAGTACGATGCAATTTCGTAGCATTATACAGTACGATACAATTTCGTATCATTATACAGTACGATGCAATTTAGTATCATTATACAGTACGATGCAATTTAGTATCATTATACAGTACGATACAATTTCGTATCATTATACAGTACGATACAATTTCGTATCATTATACAGTACGATACAATTTTGTATCATTATACAGTACGATACAATTTGGTATCATTATACAGTACGATGCAATTTTGTAACATTATACAGTACGATGCAATTTCGTAACATTATACAGTACGATGCAATTTAGTATCATTATACAGTATGATACAATTTGGTATCATTATACAGTACGATACAATTTGGTATCATTATACAGTACGATACAATTTGGTATCATTATACAGTACGATACAATTTGGTATCATTATACAGTACGATACAATTTCGTAACATTATACAGTACGATGCAATTTCGTAACATTATACAGTACGATACAATTTCGTAACATTATAAAGTACGATGCAATTTCGTAACATTATACAGTACGAAACAATTTGGTATCATTATACAGTACGATACAATTTGGTATTATTATACAGTACGATACAATTTAGTATCATTATAAAGTACGATACAATTTCGTATCATTATAAAGTACGATACAATTTCGTATCATTATAAAGTACGATACAATTTCGTATCATTATACAGTACGATACAATTTAGTATCATTATAAAGTACGATACAATTTCGTATCATTATAAAGTACGATACAATTTCGTATCATTATAAAGTACGATACAATTTAGTATCATTATAAAGTACGATACAATTTCGTATCATTATAAAGTACGATACAATCTCGTATCATTATAAAGTACGATACAATTTCGTATCATTATAAAGTACGATACAATTTCGTATCATTATACAGTACGATACAATTTCGTATCATTATAAAGCACGGTACAATTTCGTATCATTATAAAGTACGATACGATTTCGTATCATTATACAGTACGATACAATTTCGTATCATTATAAAGCACGGTACAATTTCGTATCATTATAAAGTACGATACAATTTCGTATCATTATAAAGTACGATACAATTTCGTATTATTATAAAGCACGATATAATTTGGTACCATAAATTTGTGACCACAATAGATTATGCTACAGCTTGTCTCCGTGATAAACTACGGTACAATTTGTAACCAGGAGACATTACGATGCAATTTGAATTCATTATGATACTTTGTAACCGTTGCACAAATTGTAACCAGTTTGCGACCATGGTATATTACGGCGCAATTTGTAACCGCGATACGATACATAATAAAAAGTTGCAATGAAAAATCAGCATGTAGATATTGAATAGGTAGTACACTCTAACGCAACATACTACCGCCGTTTGTTTCAAAATTCACGTGGGCAGTACCTGTGAACAATTCTTGTCATTAACAATTTATTCAAATATACAGAAAGTCAATGTCAATAAAGTGCTGCAAAATTGAGGAGTCCAATGTGCGAAAAAAAATGTATTGTCATACTGTAACATTACATGTGTATTGCGCCGTGATTATTCATCATACCTTAAAGGGGCACCTTCCAGTTAAGATTAATTTCACAACAAATTTACTTTCTGGATTAAAATAACAATGGATAACAAAAGATAGATTAACATTGTAAACAACATAAACAATAGTGTTCCATGATTCTTTGGTGCAATCCATGGGATTGAGCGGTTCCCCTTTAATTAAAAAACACACTAAATACTCAAATATCGTTTTACGTTTTTCGTCCAGATATTATACTTTCGCTGTCGTCTTGGTAACAGATGGACGCATATGGTGTTGCATTGTGGGATATGCTAATTCAGAATTCAGAAGTAGAGCTGTCAACTTAATCTTATTGGTGGAGATAGTAGCGGTTGCTGATTAGAAAGAGGCTGTCCAAACTTCAACTTCAATCGACGCACTGCCACGCACAAGGCCGGATACTCTATACGCGACCCAAACCCGTCCGTCGCCAACATGTTCTGTTATCATTGTCCGATTCCCGCTGCTAGCTACCCGTATTTTGAGCAACGAGTGCCGACAGGGAATAATGCTCCTCTACCTTCTGTCGTGCCGCCTATATGTAAGTACTGCTTATTTGTGCTTGTGCTATATATGTGTGGTAACGTCGGTAAACTTGTGAGCCTGCTAGTTCTACTGACACGCATTTCAGCGGAAAATTTGATTTCCGGAATAGAGTTAGTTCGGCAAATCTGCGGAAATAATCTTCTTTATAACATATCATTAAGGTGCTCTAGCCTAAATTATCTCGAATTCGCCCTTGATTGAAGACATTGCAGAAAGGTTATGCGTTTTATATAAAATACGATTCATAGTGATTTACCAGGTGAAGTAAATATCGGCGGCCTTAAATTATTACTTTTGGCTACGTTTACTGTACCAACCGATCGGCGAATTCTCGTAATTTGAGCAATAAGTGACTATAGCATATAGTAGTGCTTTGTCACTTCTAAGGCTTCAAGTTAATTCCGGCATCCTTTGGGTATAACGTCGCAGTGCCGATTTACTGACATTGAGAATGTAAGCCTGTGTTGTGCACTTTACAGATGGGGAGTGCCCCTCAGTAGGAAAGCATGGCGATTCACGATAGGAGAGCAATATAATATAATTATTATTATTTTTATTATTATGTCATTATCGTATTTATTATTTGCACGTATGTGAAAATATGAAACATAATATTGTTAGTTAAGTTCTCGCCGCTCACAGGAAAATAAACTTGAATGGCTTCCTTCCCGTTGCAATCTATCCTTTGATTAGATATTTTTCAGGGTGTCGAATGAACTGCTGAAGTGCTGTGTTATTATATTTTAATTCAACCTTTGGAATAACCAAATTTAGAAATAATACGTCGCCATAATGAATTTGCCAATAGAGGTTGAGAACTGTCTCGATATACACATATATCCCTACAGCGCGACAGAGGGATTATTTTCTACAATAGTAGAAGTACATTCTCCAAAATTGTTTAAAATGCTATTTTCTGACTACTCACACAAATATTCGATATTTGTGGTTCGTTAACGTACGACGTAAAGAAAATCAAGTCTGCTCAGTTGGTTCACAGGATGTAATGAAAACATGTACACCCGCTTTTTACGATGTTGGTTGATAATTCTAAAGCTCATCCTCTCGGTGCACAATAACGGTAAAGTCCACCCCCTCTGTTAACCCTATAACAGGTAGGTCCGTCCGTTATGTGGGCCCGATAACGCTAATACTCCCTCTGTTAACCCGATAACGGGGAGGTCCATCCGTTCTGTGAACGCGATGTCAGAAAGGTTCGTCCGCTACTACGGGAAGATTGTTCACACTCCTGGCTATTGACAGCCGGGCTAGCAGCGATCGGGCATGTTTTCTAAAAAGCATTTTGATTACTAGTTTGGTAGTCTGTTCATGATATCACTTTAGAAATACTGCATAAAATACCTGTAATCACATGATATTCTAAACAACTGAAACTGTGTTTATCAACGATCACGATCACCAGTATATAACGGTAATCCTAGGCTAGGACACATAATGTCTGACTACTAGCATTTTTCATTATTATTCCGTGCTTATCAATCGCACTGCTTATTTACATAATATAAAACGCTGGACAATTTGGCGGTCGAATGTGTATAAATCACAACAAGAGGGCGCTACTCAGCGGTGCTCATAATTTGTTTCCCCACACCACATACATCATGTTATTATTACACATTGTAATGAACCTTGCATTTGTACTTGTCACTGTATTGAACTCACGTGTATGCTTGGGTTAATGACAATGACATGTTTATGTCAGTCATCAAGCATGTATGTTTGTCAAAATCTAAAAACTGTTAATTCGGGTTGTCATTCTGCGGTCTCATGCGGTCATCGATTTATTCTCATTAGAAGTTATCGTCAGCTATTCAATGTTATGGGAGACATACTGGTCATCTATTCAATGATATAGGATACATCCGGGTTTCCATTAAATGATATGGGGAGACATCGGGTAGGGTACATCCATCATGCTTGTTGGACATAGTCATCAATTCAATTGTATGGGATTCATCCTGGTCACACATTCATCAAGTTTCTATGGGGAGATATCATGTGGGCAATGGTGATTACATAGCACCGTAGACTGTACTTAATATGTAATTAAAAAGTTATTGTTGCACTGAATGTCATAAAAAGTCGACGACCTGACAATGTGTAGCTACAATTAATTGAATTAATCACATCTAACCATCCTTTGATCACTTTTATTGAATTTTAAACTGTACACACAGAATAGAAATGATTAAAAAAGCCCGCGAAGTTAGACAAGTGGGTAATTTCGAACTAGGGTCATTGAGTATTATTTTTCCATGATCACGAGTAATAATAACATTGGTTGGATCCTAATTGCGGATTAGATTTTTAGTCTGATAAGACGATGTACAGGGAGTCGGTTGTCGGTGCATTTGATCGTCTCATTCTCACACCCTGTCAATAAATGAACTTATCTTTTTAGAACGACAAATTGAATTAATAACTCTTCATTTCCTTCGAGGGATTCAATTATTTTTCCGCGTGTGCGTTCGAAAACAACCACGGTTCACGTAAAAGGAAAGGAAATCGACGGTTATCATGTAATGTCGAAAAGAACATTTTCTGAATTTTATAGTGCATTTTGAATTGGGGAGAATTGTGGAAGATCGAGTATACTAAGTAAAACGTATTGCTGTTTGAAGTGTATAATTTCAGCAAATGGGCACGCGCAAGTTCATATTTTCTTTGTTTCCGGGATGGAGGAATGGGGTGGTAGAAGAGAAAATAAGTTGTTGGTCGGGAACACGGTCTTATTTCGCGCGCCATGTCTCTATATGGCGTATCGCACTGGCAGAGAAATATAGATACTCAGCTATCAATTATTGGAAAATAAAAACAAAAAGCGTAATTGAAAATTCCACTTCTCCGTATTCTCCCCCCCCCCACAAAAATTAACTGGGTGACAAGTCGCTATGATTGTTTGACCAAGAACGCGTCAATATACGTAACAATACTAAACTCAATTAAATGAGTTTTCGGCATGGATCTGAGATGTATCTTATGTAGGCTGTTAATTACATTGCATACCTTGCCTAGTTATACTAATAGTATTTGTTGTCTATTTCTTTTTCCAGTTTCGACATCATCTTACGCAAACCACCATGAATTTGATGACACTTTCTTGCGTAGGAAACAGCGCAGAAACAGGACCACGTTTACAGCCCAGCAGGTAAATAAATTTGTTTTATGTCGCAGTGAAACACACTGAAAATTTGTCAGTGTATGGTGCGTGACATATTGCCGTTCCGTGTATAACACTGAATACATAATACCATCGGCATGTAAACCCGGCATGCCACTCGGCAGTGCAGAGAAGCTCCTACGTGGTATCACGTGATATATGGGGGTCTGACCATTTCTTTGTTACATACGCACTCACAGTATGATTCAGTAATCGTCCTTGGTCACGTCACTATTATGACAGGTAATCAAAACTACTCACTTAAAAATAATGGAGATGTGTGCTAGAAAATTCCGTAATTATAAGACCGTTGTTCTTTGGCGTCGGTATGTATGCCGCGTGCCGCTTCGTAAGCCCAACTCAAATACAAAAACAATCTCTGCTTTTATATATGAACCATAATGCGAGGCTTTCTTGTCATCGAATTAAGAATGGTTCGGGTAATCCTTTCATCGCTAGTTGTAAACTTATTTGCAGTTGAAATTGATATTGATGATTTCTACTTTATTTTTTCAAATGATTTACCACTTTTGTAGGAGAATATTTCATCCTTGAAATATTGCAATCAACTTTAGTACGTCTGTTTCTGAATTACAGCTCAGCGCTGAGTTTTAAAAAATATCAATTAAAATCCACCTCACTGGAAATTTACTTCTGGCAATTTAAACTTTAACTTTTGCACTTTTGTTTTCTGATAAAATTGGTATTTTATGGTTAAACAAATTGGACATCTGCTGTTGTCCGTCACGTGACCAGTTCGCGGGAAAAGATGATTCCCATCACCCTACTCTAGCGGCGTCATTAAAACGAACGAGGTGATAACAGAAAACTGGATACATGCCAGATCAAGTTTGATGCCCGCCTCGAACCTTACAATTCTGGCAAAGTTTATGAGTTGTCGGGCACTAAATCAGAGAGGGTACATTTTATTATTCATTAAAAGTGGATTTGGAGTCGAAAAAAAATGTAAAATGCATAAGGTTAATACAACAACTTGTCAAAATAGCGAGGTGACGAATGTAATTTCTGACACGATCAAACGAGTAATCCCCTACCTACATCGCAGTAACTCATCACCCGATATTATTATTTATGATATCACTGCAATGTTTCGTCGTAACTTTTGTATCCCCCAAGGTTTATTACTAGATAATACCAACAGGGAGGGTGAATCCTATCCATGGAGGCGTGAAAACGTTGTTTTAGCACACTTTTAGCGAATATATATACTATCTACTGATGGGGGTTAATGTTGTCTTGTCCTTATTATTTTAATCTGTGTGGGTCCATAAAATGCTGCAAATGATGTTAGTGGGAAGATTTATTGCTGTCACGAGAGATGAGATTGCAAGATCAGACCCGATTGTTTTTATGGATTATGTATATTCCATTGTGAAACATATTCGATATCAGAGGCGATTGCGCTGCAAGTATACGATGCTTTTAGTGAATATTGGCGACAAGCATATGTGTCTGCACAATTGTGAATATTTAACTGTGACTTGTGATAAAGAACTTGAACTAAAATCAACTCAATTAGAATTTGTAGAGTTGAAAACACGGGAAGCGTATCAAATTTTCAACTTGATTTTCAAGTTTTGATTTAGTCATCTACAATTGCGCACGAGTAGAACTATCGATTACATGGCAACCATAATAGTAGGGGTAGCCATGCTCTCTGTCAAGCTCACATGCCAGTGTGTCGTGTTCGTGTTTTCTGAACAGTTATTTATGTAACTTGTGACTATGAGATACTATGGGTTATTGTTTATATGGTCATAATATGGTACGTTTATTAATATAATTTGTGACTCCGTTCATGTTCATGGCTCCGGCATGGTATAGATATGTAAAAAACATACCACACCCAATGTCATGCTTGCATCCGAGTTCTGCGCCAATAATGATGTCATAATAATCTCAAGACTGGTATACTTATGCTCATCATTCATATGTTACTTTCTAGCTCTCGTGTTCATGAATTAATTTACTTTATTTTTTGATAGCTGGAAGAATTAGAATCGGCATTTGGCAGGACACATTACCCGGATGTATTCACGCGAGAAGACCTCGCAGTCAAAATCAACCTAACAGAGGCACGTGTACAGGTGGGTGATACGTTATTGCCATAACAGCGGGTAAAACAAACTATCAATGTGCCACCAATTGAATATATGGCATGCGGCTTTAATGTCATAATTGTTGTCTGAATACGTCACATAATCTTCAGCCTCGTTCGAATCCAAGTTGTGGCAGTTGTGGCGTGGCAGGTAAATGTTCGATTTGAAACATTGACAAATCCTGAAAATGTTTCATTCGCTCTGGACGTCTGTTATTGTGCATGAGACGATGGCCTAGTGCACCAACGTCCAACGAGTCAATTTGATGAACTAATCAGACAGAATATCGCGAGCGCCAGAAATCCACTAAAAATTTTTCAATGAATGGAATATTCGATAGTTTGTACCATGTGAATACGTTTTGGAAATATGTAATAATAAAAAGTCATGATAAGAATAATTATTCCAAATAAAATTATACATTTTTTCTGGGTTATTTTATAATGCCAACAAATCAGCCGAAGACGTATTTCTCTAAAAACAATTGAGTCTAACATTTAATTTAATTAGTTTCCTATTTTACGATTACGTCCCCAGTAGAAACATTTATTAGTATTTTAATAAATGAACAACCACCGAAGAACCGAAATAAGCCTTTCAGCATTAACATTGTCGAAAAAAAAAAAACATTTCACCATTTAGAATTTAAAACCCCAGTGATAAATTTTACGTAAACCATATATTTAATTTTTCAACACGAATGGCTACGAACGAGAATGAACAAAATGATACATTTGACGAACATGTCACAGGAGAACATCTACCCGCCAAGCCAAGATACAATCAATATTTGGAAAACCATTGTAGAACTAGTTTGGAACGAGGCTGAACAAAATGGTACATCTGATGATGTACCAAGCACGTGACAGTGAAACCCGCAAAGCGTATATTGAAAGATGCATTAGAGTTGAGATGGTCAAATCCAGAGGGAACACACGACACAGGTGTACCTAATTGCTGAAATAATTGAGTTCAAATAATCATATAAACATGTTATCCGATTAGGAGCAACGTTTCACTCAATTACCTTGTATTTGCAAATACTGTTCGTTACGTTACACTAAGATAATTTAACGCCATTCGGATCGGCCGTCGGAGACTGTCATCGAGGCGATTACGTCTTCTTGGAACATGTCTAGCTTTATTTGTTCAGACAGAAATAATTGTCCAGTGTTCTTTATAGTCGTTTTAATATCTAAGAAAATAAACTCATTATACCAAGCGACATCATAACGCGGTATTGAGTGTTTTTCTAGTGTTACACAGATCTACTGATTTCTCATTATTGAAGAAAGAAACTCATCTGAAACAGAAAAATACTCAGAATTGATATTTCGGCCCATGGTTCGTCAATACTTTTGTCAAAATCAGTGATAATGTTGATACACTGAGTCCAGCTTTAAATTATTATATAATATATTATTCCGTTCTTATCTGATTCAAACACACACAAGCGCAGTACTTGAATTGCATTATTATTAGAGTAGAACAAACACCCTATGCCTGTACCATATAAACCGAATGAAAGAAATGTCAGCAATACGATAAAGTCAGTCCAGCCTTAATCTCGATGCTGTTGATTTAAAACAATGACTGGCGAAGCTTACAATTGTTAAAATATCCGGATGTCAATTTGACTACATTTAAGTTATCGTCTCGTGTTGCTCCTGTTTTTCAAACAATTACGTGTAGTTTGATTCAAACAATACCACTCAACTTAATGATTTACTGAACCTTTTCTTGTTAGGGGAAAACAGACATCACGATCCGACGATTATTGTGGCCGCCTGACGGTCGCTAACGTACGCAAATGATACATGGTCTAACAGTCATAAATTGCAAAACCAATTTTAACATGAGCAAACGAAGCCAACTTGGGACGAGAACGAAATCGAGTAAGCCGCCAGACAGATACAACAAATTATTCTGCCTAAACCCAATGGGCATGTTCTTAAACATTGTCTCTCTGTGTTTACAGTCGTTATTGAATCTTGTTGACCTCTCGAATTTAATAAAACATTTACAGCTTAAATTTACCAGTCTATTCGCCTGTAAAATATAAACACAACTATCGGGGTTAAATTGTATTAAAAAGAGTGTTCTCTTTTTTATAAGGTCAGATTTGAATGTCGTTATTGCAATTATCATTAAATTTGTCTGGCTACATGACGGTACCTAGGGCACCACCAGTCATTACATACAAACTAAAATGTGGTTTTAAATCCTAACTCATTTAGGCCCACTGTCTCATAAATAAATGTCTGAGCGAATTCTGCAGTGGTACAATTATAATGTGTGGTGGTGCAGTATTTAAAAGTAATAAAGCGGTAATGAAATTATGTGCCTGTGGTCTCATACTCGAACTCCCAGATTGAACTGTGCATCAAAAATAATGACATAGAGAGCATATAAACTATAAGAAGAACAGGAACAGATGAAACAGACTTCAATGATCAAAACATTCTATTGACCTACTACGTTTAATTTGAAATTATAGGTTTGGTTCCAAAATAGGCGAGCGAAATGGCGAAAAACCGAGAAGGGCCGCCCAGACGAAACACGTGATAGCGAAAACGATAGACCGATTTCTGTGGACGAGGACAGTGACACTACAAACGTCCAAGAGCAAACGAACTTTGAAATTGCAACTGACAACCCTGTATGTAAAGAAGACGATCACCTAGACGAACAACTAGCAAGTGTTTCCCCCACCCTAAAATCAGCTCCATTACTATGGAAACCAGGAAGAGTATCATCTCCAGTCGGGTCATGTGATTTCCCCGTGGAAGACAATGACAAATATTGTAAAGCGGACTCAAGGTATGTTTCAATATACAGTGGCCCCTCGCTAAGTCGCGGGTGTCGGGATCCAAGCAAAAACCGCGACTTATCGAGGGCCGCGACTTACCGAGGGACCTCGTGAAAGAGGGAGATCGTGCATTGAAAAACATATAAAAAGCGAGTTTTATAGAGGTATACCAAAATGGGACCGGCCGAGAAGCACGTATGATCACTACTCGACACCCCTGTTGACACCTTGAGTAAGGCCGCCGTCACCCATTGAATCTAAGCAATTGACGGACAGTAGGTGTTAAGTTGCCTTTTTAACGGTTAGTTAAAAACACTATGCAACAAAACATTAGTCTTTGTACTTCAAAACACAATAGAAATTTTGGGAGCCATCAAAGTACCCGCAACTTAGCCGAATCGCGACTTACCGAGGCGCGACTTAGCGAGGGGTCACTGTATTATGTGATGTCTAAAATAATATAATCAATTAATAAAAATAAGTACTGAATATTATTCAGTAATATATTTATTAAGACTCCACATTGATCATTTAGCACAGCACAAAATCTATGATGTTGAAATAAATTGATGAAAATAATGCGAAATGTAAAACAAAAACATCCCATGAATTTCCAAGGAAAACCACGTGAATTGACTATAAATTGCTAAGTAGAATCAGTCGATATTTTTGTTCAAAACTACGATCTACTAGTATTCTATCTATAGCCGTTCTTACACATTTGTACATAGTAAGATTAATCTTATAAGACTAGTCTAATCTAATCACCTCTTCGATGAGATAATTCAGGTTGTACAGACTGTTCAATGGCGCCGTTAGATTAATCTGATAAGCATCAACGCGTCAAATGTTTCAAAAAAGACGTCAGATATTTTTGTTCGCATGCTCTATTCTTGTCTGACTGACTTACAAGATTAATCTGACTGTGAGAACATGAAATAAATATAGGATACATTGCATGACGTCACAAGCATATACCTTATACATGTGTAACTATTATTTGTAGATCTAGTACACCGACCGAGCAGAGCGACAATGATGCATGTGAAGGTAGATTGGCAGAAAGAGATATCACTCCCGGTGACGTAATGAAATCTACCAGTGATGATACTCTACGAAGAGATACTTACAACAATAAATGCACGTCGCCTGTGGTGAAAGTATCGTCGTTAGGTAAGATGATATGATATGATATGATATGATATGATATGATATGATATGATATGATATGATATGATATGATATGATATGATATGATATGATATATGAAGATATATGATGATATATGATGATGAGATCAGGTGAGATTATATATGTGAGATGAGATGTGATCGAGATGTGATAAGACTTGGTTGGAATGAGATAAGATGACATTCTACATCGATGTGTCTACATAAAGTTTATTGATTTATGAAATACAATACTAAATTGCCACTTTCCTATTCTGTTGCAGGGACGGCAGCCATTAACTCGCCACAACTACAAGCAGAGTGTCAATCAAAATTTCTTTCGCTATACTCGCCTTATCACGTGCCAGTTCAGCACAAAACATCAAGCGTCGCTGAACTTCGCCAGAAAGCCAAGGATTACACAAATGCTCTGATGGGTGCTATGTTATATAATCGCAATGGGTTCTCCCCGCGGTAACAAACATTACGTCATCTTTACACTGCTAGCATAGTGACATGTCAGGAGTTTCTTTTAATCTTTTTCTTATACATGGATGAAAAATCACGTGTGGTCATACCTAACTTATGGCGCTTATGATATCACCGTCTTTATGTCATCTCTCTTCGCACAACCTAATTCAGTACTTACTGCAATACGAGAAGCAGTAACACTTTTATTCAAATTTGTTGTCGTATATTTGTTTTCTGATTTCATATCAAACTCGGATGTTGCGTCGCTTATGCTTACGCCGTCTGGCCGTTTCACGCTTAAAATAAAAGATGTTCGTCTTTGGAACACTGCTGTAAATATTCTATTAAATAACTTTCAGCAATACAAATCTGGGAGTTTTGTTTTATCTGTGTACACGTTATACGGTTAGATTTTCAGGTCAAGAGGACAAAGGTCACTTATACGTGCATACGTATGCACATTCCTAATATACTAGTAACGCCAAGGCAAAACTAGGTATCACCTTAAAACGTTGCTATTATGTTCCCCATGTGACCCGAAAGATATGGTTTGATTCTAACGGCAGGTCAAAGGTCAATCTCACAGTATGTGTGGGTTTTTTTTTCGCAATAGAACTTCAAAGCAAAATATCACCTTCAAACTATAGACACATGTTTCCCGCAAGATATGGGTTGATTGTAAGGATAAACGTCAAACTAATAAGGTTACTAAACACTTTTCCTGCCGTAACTACGCAACCATTAATCTTAAATCATGGCTGTGATAGTTGACACTTAAGAAATCTGGCACAGGTTCGTAGTTCCTCCGAGTCGTTCACATGTAGCAAAATAGTTGCTTTGGACTTAATTTAGGTGTTCGGGTGGGGGTCAGTGAACAAAATACTATATAGACGTAAGTCGCTGGTCAAAATATATGTCATGTGATTAGAAGGTCCACGTTTCCAGGGAAGTGTACTAGTTTCCTCAGATGCCCCCTCGCGTAACGAACATTTCTATATATGATCTGGTGTACAGGTTTCACTCCTCTGATTCCTCGTCACTTCAAACGTAATATATTCCTCCACAAATTCAGGAGATTAACATCCTGAATAGTATTCACGGGGTAGTGAGTGTGTTGAGTACTGACATTGAAGGGAGGTCGTAGCGGGTACACACTCTGCCCTGTGCTGTGTCGAGGGGAAACGGCATCCTGAATAGTATTCACGGGGTAGTGAGTGTGTTGAGTACTGACATTGAAGGGAGGTCGTAGCGGGTACACACTCTGCCCTGTGCTGTGTCGAGGGGAAACGGCATCCTGAATAGTATTCACGGGGTAGTGAGTGTGTTGAGTACTGACATTGAAGGGAGGTCGTAGCGGGTACACACTCTGCCCTGTGCTGTGTCGAGGGGAAACGGCATCCTGAATAGTATTCACGGGGTAGTGAGTGTGTTGAGTACTGACATTGAAGGGAGGTCGTAGCGGGTACACACTCTGCCCTGTGCTGTGTCGAGGGGAAACGTAATCGAGCATTCATGGACTTTAAGGTAGAAGCTTACTCATAATTTTTGAGAAAAAAATTAATCATAAGTAGCAAGACTATCTTCATTGGTTTATTATGTAAAATCACGAAGCTGTTGTCCCATGACACAAGAAAATAACATTGTTTGTGTGTGTTACAGTGACGTTTAAAAAAACTCGCTATTTTAGGAAAAAAATGCAATTCAGGACAACAAAAAGAATCCAATAATTATCAATATATGATTTTTTCAGCCAATGTCACCAGCCTACAATTTAAGATATAATGTCCCTACCATAGAAACATATGGTTAAATCGCTATACTGTAGTACTACCAAAATGGCAACTATCCACTAAAATACAACAATCGTTATACTGTAGTACTACCAAAATGGCAACTATCCACTAAAATACAACAATCGTTATACTGTAGTACTACCAAAATGGCAACTATCCACAAAAATACAACAATCGTTTTCTCGAAAATTAGACTAGTGACCCCCAACTTTTTCAAAGTCAATATTCTTATATTGCCCTGGAGTGCAGTTTTTTGGCAAAATGAATAAATAACTGAAGGAGGCTTCTACTTTGACTCTATTTTACTCCCTATAAAATGTAACGGTACATAGAAACGTATGTGTCAATTAATATGGAAGCACAGTGGTGGATACAAGTTTTTATATGTCATATGTTAATAGCTTTCAATTCTCCGTCCCATCACCACTTACTAGACTACTATCCAATCAAATATATACCCACAGTACTATGAATATATCTTGGTGATCAAGAATAACATATTGCCACTCAAAAACTATCAAGAAGCCGGGAGATTCACATAAATGAATGGCAAGTATAGAAAAAAATATGTTTCGTAACATATGAAAACGATGGCCATTAACATCAAGAAGCGCCATTCAGAATGTGCATGACCTGCAATATAACTACATGGTGTCTGATTTGTCACGCGCCATTGCTTTCCAAACAGTACGAAATAGAGCCATCATTTATTATGCATGACGTAGCCAATCATCGATATCTCACTTCATTAATTATTCATACCACGTGATACCGCCCGCCATTAATAATTTACGGTCATTCGGTGAATCTCGTGAAATGATTGGAAGCAGGCCCTGCCAGTAGAAACGCAACAATCATCTGTGATTGACTTCGATTTCAAACAAAAATCGTTAAATATATTCAAAATAGATGGTCAACGTTAAAACGATAGGACGGTGAATGTACACAATGTAGATGTAATAAGAGGTTGGTCATTATAAACTTTGAGAAAACAAATCATCACAGAGAAATATCAAGAAAAAATATACACGTCTGGAATATGAGAGAAAAATAATTCTAAAATTACAAAACACGATCAAAACTAAGTGAATGGAACAAATATTTTCCACCCATATAGTTCCTATTGATCCACCCTAACGTTTCCCGATCTGTATTTTTCAAACACAAAATTATGCACATATCCACACCTTTCCCATCAACTGTTTTGCCACGCGCACTCAGCTCTCTCCGCTGAATGTCCTAACTCAGGAAGACCTTGGGCTTCAATCGTACAAATTATACTGAGATCGATATCGTATTACTCGCTAATGTCACCAATAACACAGAGAAATGTAACAACAATTGTCGAGATGGTTTAAAAATCAGTACCGCCAGAATAATGTGCTAAGGGCTAAGGAAAATTGATAACTCGGTTCTTTATATGAGATTTAATGATGATCACCATTATCATGGAACATTTTCCCGTCCCACGTGTCTGAAATACTTTGCAATCCGTAGCGCACGACCGTCACCTTTTGTTTGGTTTCAAGAGAGCTTGTCTTCTATACGCGGCTTCATTCTAGTGTCCTCGGCGGATCAGATTTTCGCTAATCCGTAATTTTCGCTCATCAATTTTTCACGAGGCTATGATCCTATCCTGGTAGATAATTGCATTAGACTCAAATTGCTGTTGAATAAATTCAATTAAATTATCGTATTTTCGATGAAAAGCGGAGCAGTATTAAACGGATGGCTGGAGGGCTTTGCTCCTGTGTGTTGAATAGTTCAGTTAGTGGGAGGACCTCTGTTATTGTGTTGATATAATAGGGCGCCCTCGCACAGTGTCATGGTCCAGAATGTGCCAAGGGTTTTCTTGACGGAAATGGACAAGCCCAGAACATATTCGTCTAGTTCCTGGACCGCGAGACATTCTGTTCGTATCGTGTAGGCACATAATTGCGCCAATCAAGTTCCACCAATTGATACGTTGTATTATCAATATTTAACCACGAGATCGTGGATAGATATGGTTATATTAGAAAGACTGATAAAGTGATTACAAAAGACTAGTCATCAAGTTTGGGGAGCAGGAGTATGGAGAATCCTAGCTGATGACGTCCTCAGAAAAAAAATCACGTGACCCCCCCCCCCCAATCCGTTATTGGCGTTGCACGTGCCAACTACAAGGTGAGGACCCGGCGTGTTTAATTAAAGCAAGTGTTAGCAACTGTGAAATTCAATTATTCCACTACAAAGGACGGAGCCGTTATCAGACTGGTATTATAACCAAGACCTATTGTTATGAAGTATATAAATAGTCCGCGTGTGGCTCTAAAGATAATCAAATTATCTTGCCTAATACTTGACCGGCACATGCCGTGTATTTATCATGATGGCACAATCCACACAACATACAAGTTGACACATTTGTCATCGGCAAGTGATGACACGTCTGCATCAAACGTCTCCGTGTTACTCGAAAACTGGCAATATTTTAAGGCGATCTTCAAATATTGGGGTGGGGATGTTTCTAGATAGAGAAGACAACCACGTTTTACGTCACTGTTGTACTCTTAAGGTATTATTATACCCTCTTAGAATTAATGACTATTTGCTATTGAGATAATATAAAGACGATTTGTTGAAATAAATGAATGTTATACGTTATCGTACTCATGCTTTCGTCATTATGGGCTTAATGTCATTAGGACATCATTAAAATAATGTGGTCAGCTGATATTTTTTTGAGAAGCAAGAAGCGATTGTATTGTTAAGGAAAATGGCAACAATTTGCATTTTTGTACTGGTTTCTGTAGTGAAATTATTTCTTCATATCTTGAAATTTTGCTCGGCGACATGGGAGGGAAAAATTCATTTATTATTTTTGATATGAATCACATTATTGTTAAAACATCCCCAAAGAAATAATTAATTGTCTGTGGCACACTCACCCGGTGTAGAGTGGCTTTGGCCTCCCCATTTAATCTGTGTTACACTCACCCAGAGTACAGTGGCTTTGGCCTCCCAATTAAGTCTGTGACACACTCATCCAGGGTACAGTGGCCTCGGCTTCCCCGTTGAGTATGTGGCACGCTTACCCAAAGGTACAGTAGTATTGGCTTCCCCATTGAGTCTGTTGTGCACTCACTCCAAGGTACGTACAGTGATTTTGACCTCTCCATTGAGTCTGTGGTACACTCACCCAGTGGCGGATCCAGAGGGGGACATGACGATTTATATCATCTTCATCACGCATAGCTTCTATGCGATTTTCGCTCCGTAATGTTAAGCGAAGCTTGCCCCCCCCCCACCCAAATACATTTTGCTGGATCCGCTACTGCAATCACCCAGAATACAGTGGCTTCGGCTACCCCATTAAGTCTGTGGCACATTCACCCCAAGGTACAGTGGCTTTGGTCTCCCTAGTGAGCCTGTGGTACACTCACACGGAGTACAGTGGCTATGACCTCTCCTTTCAGTCTGTGGCACATTTACCCCAAAGTACAGTGGCTGTAATCTCCACATTGAGTCACGGTCTGTAGTACACTCACCCCAAGGTACAGTGGCGTTGGACTACCCATTGAGTCTGTGGTACACTCTCCCAGGGTACAGTGGCAATGACTTTTCCTTTGAGTATGTGGCACACTTACCTAAAGGTACAGTAGTATTGGCTTTCCCATTGTGTCTGTGGTACACTCACCCCAAGGTACGTACAGTGATTTTGACCTCCCCATTGAGTCTGTGGTACACTCTCCCAGGGTACAGTGGCAATGACTTCCCCATTGAGTCTGTGGCACATTCACCCCCAAAGTACAGTGGCTATGGTCTCCCCATTGAGTGTCCGGCACATTCACCCCAATGTACAGTGGCTTTGGACTACCCATTGAGTCTGTGGTACACTCTCCCAGGGTGCAGTGGCTATGACCTCTCCTTTGAGTCTGTGATACACTCTCCCAGGGTACAGTGGCCTCGGCTTCCCCATTGAGTATGTGTCACACTCACCCAAAGCCAAAGATACAGTAGTATTCGGTAGTATTTGCTTCCCCATTGAGTCTGTGACACACTCATCCAAGGTACAGTGGTATTGGCTTCCCCATTGAGTCTGTGGTACACTCTCCCAGGGTGCAGTGGCTATGACCTCTTCTTTGAGTCTGTGGTACACTCTCCCAGGGTACAGTGGCCTCGGCTTCCCCATTGAGTATGTGTCACACTCACCCAAAGGTACAGTAGTATTTGCTTCCCCATTGAGTCTGTGACACACTCATCCAAGGTACAGTGGTATTGGCTTCCCCATTGAGTCTGTGGCACACTCTCCCAAGGTACAGTGGTATTGGCTTCCCCATTGAGTCTGTGGCACATTTACCCCAAGGTACAGTGGCTTTTGTCCCCATTGAGTCACGGTCTGTGGTACACCCACCCCAAGGTACGTACAGTGACTTTGATCTCCCATTGAGTTTGTGGTACACTCACCCAGAATACAGTGGCTTTGGACTACCCATTGAGTCTGTGACACACTTATCCAGGTAACAGTGGCTTTGGACTACCCATTGAGTCTGTGACACACTTATCTAGGTAACAGTGGCTTTGCACCCCTCCCCCGCGATTAAGTCTGTGACACACTTAACCAGGTAACAGTGGCTTTGCACCCCCTCCCCCGTGATTAAGTCTGTGATACACTCATCCAAGGAACAGTGGCTTTCTCGAAACTCAAACTAGACGAATGTACTCTTTCTTCTTTAACTGAGAAAAAGCAAAACGTCACATCAAAGTACTTTACCAAGAAAGATTAATAAAGTATTCTAGCCGTTCTTGTCTGACATTTTTTTACTGTAAACCTATTTTTTTATTTCAGAAAAAAATAATATGCAAATAACTATGTCTATATACTGAAATGTGAAAGGAAGTTGTCATTTAGAGACCATGTGAGGTTAATTTGACTTTCGCCGTGGGTCACCGAACATTTAACCTTTTCTTCAGAAACAACAGTTAAACAATTTCTCTTCCCATTGAACGTTCTCGGATGTGTGACCGATGACACTTATTTCGTTATTTTTGTAAAATACACCGTAGACGTACATTTTTCATTCATTCATTTTTCCACGAATCGAACGGTCAACCGATTTAATCGTAACATTCAATCGTAATGCGCTTAGAAAAAAAAAGATGACGCGATTCAATATTTTATTCATATCCATCTATTTCGGCTAGGATCAGTAATTACGATTTATCTGTGGCCAGCGTACATTTTTTTAGCAATACAGGGAGCAGGTAATTCTGAGTGAACTAACCACAGATTGAAATGAGCCGCGATTCGGGCAATTGCCAGTCGGTCTCAGGTGTACACTATCACAGTGACGGCAATTGTTATGCAAGCACGGGGAGATCATCGTAATTCCCATCGCACGTTAGCCACCTAATCCTTAATTCAGAAAATTGTCGACGGCTTAAAGGGCGGTTGTCGTCGCGACCGCGTGGGTCTAAGTTGTGTATATATATTTAAACCACATGCGTTTACATACTACTATGCGCAGCATGGAACCCGCGTGGAACGCACAAATGTTATAATTTCATTTTGTGAAGTCTTCAATTGAACGAGTTGGTGAAGTATATATAGTAGAATAAAATATTGAGGACTAAATGGAGTCACAAATCGCGAATTGATATACGGAAACAACAGCTGCATGCATCCGACACATGGTGCACAGTAATTTCATTCCGTTAAGAAGAATTTGACGAACATTTACACTAAAACGGACACCGACACAAACACCTCGCTTTAACACGCCTCAGTTACGCCATTTCGGCATAATAAAAAATCCATTCCGAACTCAAAAAGACGACGTTGTCGACACTTAATTCAGTCCCATTTGGGTATAAAAATGATTGATGACGTATGATTTACCATGGGTATAATAAAGATGCAATCTATTGCATATAAAAGCAAATCATAATAAATTTTCATTCGTGGATGACTTCATCTTCCACACTTTCCTGTTAACAAAAACAAACTCAACATGATACAGGTTAATAGACGTTTGACCTACAACGTCTATGCGTACTACGGTTTGAAACACACCGACAGTTAACGAGGGTAGTGATGTGAGGGTGAGCTAGGCAAAAGGTAGTACGAGGACACGGGTGAGGGCTGTGGTATGGGGACAGACAGAGGGTAGAGACCGGAGGGTGGGGTAGACAAAGGGTAGTACGAGGACACGGGTGAGGGCAGTGATGTGAGGGTGAGGTAGACAAAGGTAGTACGAGGACACGGGTAAGGGCAGAGATATGAGGGCAGACAGATGAGAGTACAGAGAATACGGGTGGGGGTCGATATCGGAGGGTGATGTAGGCAAAGAGTAGTACGAGGACACGGGTGAGGGCAGTGGTATGAGGGCGGACAAATGAGAGTTCATAGAATACGGATGAGGGCAGAGATCGGAGGGTGAGGTAGGCAAAGAGTAGTACGAGGACACAGGTGAGGGCAGCGGTATGGGGACAGACAGATGAGAGTACGAATACGGGTGAGGGTGGAGATCGGAGGATGAGGTAGACAAAGAGTAGATGTAGGTGAAGTAGGGCAATGGTATAGGGGCAGACAGATAAGTGTACAGTAAAATAAAGGAGAGGACAGTGATGTGAGGGTGGGGTACTGTGTTAGCACATAGTGGTGACACCCATTACATAGTGCAGAAGAGTAATTATATAATACACCAGTACCTTAATATAGAGCATTAAATGCATTACGTTCGTACATTTGTACTACGTTAGTATCAATTAACTGCAATACGTTATTTTATAGTAACTGCATTACGTTAGTGCAAAGTAACTGTATTACGTTAGAACAAAGTAACTGCATCACGTTAGTACAAATGAACTGCAATACGTTATAGTAACTGATTAGCGAAAATACAGAGTTAATGTATTACGTTAGTACAGTGTAACCGCATTACGTTAGTACAAAACAATTGCATCACGTTAATACAGAGTAACTTTATTACCGTAATGCAAAGTAACTGCATTATTTTAGTACAAAGTAACTGCATTACGTTGTTGCAGAGTAGTTTAACATTACGTAGTTTAGTATTATGAGATGTCGTTTGGGCATTGATTAAAGCAGGGGAGTCATCATCTGCGCATGCAGCAAATGGCTATAGAGTGTCGTTGTTTACAAACAAGCGTATATCAATGAGCTTTTGCGTTTTAGCGTGCGTTGTTATCGTCGCGCGGGGACTCAATTCCCGCGTATGCGCAGGTGATGACCCTCTCCGCTTTAATATCATAAAATGTAACCATACCATATGTAATGGATATCACTATAAACAATTATATATATCATGCCATACCAAGCTCAAATTATTTCTAAATAAGGGTAAAATGTCACAAAACGATGTGAAATGTTTACCATTGGTTTGATTGATAAACAAACAAACAAGAAATAGTATATTATATAATATCAGTCTCGTATATAAATTGTGGAGTCCTGTTTAAACAAATTAATCACTCGGGTTCTTAAGCACTCGTACCAACAATTCTTTTTACGGTCATTTAAAATGCAAAGCATTCTAAAATAGGATCATCTTTGCATTTTTTTCGATAATTTTAGTATATTTCTCATTTTTACCATTGTGAAGGCAAGACTGTTTGAATATAACAAAAGCAAGCACATTAGTTTTGTGATTTGAGTGTACGCGATACTTACAAGCATTGTGACAAGGCGACAGACAAACTTATGACCGACTTGATATTAATGATGTCATATTAATACAGTCAGAGTAATAACTTAAGCCATATTTATTGAAATTAATCGTATTAGACTTTGGCGGACTCGGATAAAGATACAAAGATTAGAATTCCATCAACGAAAGAGATAGTAAAAGTGATGACATTAGCAGCTAATGATATCAAATGAATATAAATTTCATTTGGAAGATTCCATGATTGGGTCAAAAGATATGACCCCCAGAAGACCAGAGTTCGCTTTATATAAATTGCTATTCTTATTTCAATATAGTTTCCTAGATATGAATGATGGGTTTTATTAATTTATATGCGGTTAAATTGATGGTTATTTATTATCTCGTTACGAAATTCATTTCGGGAAATATCGAAGATAATTAATGACGAGAATCAGTAATTAGGAGGGGTTTAATTGGATATGAAGTGGATGGAACAGCTGAAGTTCTGAAACTGACTTACTCGGTAAGTGTTGAAAGTTATATTCCCGTGCTAGGCAGACTGTGAGTGTTTGTCGCTTGCTGCGTTATACGGGTTTCCAAGAATCAAAACATCAGATATTGCTGCGTTATACGGGTTTCCAAGAATCAAAACATCAGATATTGCTCGTGCTTCCCGGTATTTACATTCAAAATAAAATAATAACAATAATATTATGCATATTCTCTTTGGTAGCAGCTTCTTTGCTGTTTAGATTCATCGCCACGTGTTAACCCTCTCGCAGGATAAAATAGATACAATCCAATGACAAATGAATATAATGAAAACAACATCCGAGCTTTGAGTAGCTATTAACGTAGGTAATCGGGATTCTTTTTCAGCTTCAACTAGATAATTCTAAGTAATAATTTTCTGTTTTCAATTTCAGAGAAATAATTGAAAAACGCCTAATATAATCAAGACCCGAAATATATTGGTTTTACGAACAAACAAATTCACTTATGCCTACCTACTTAGTGTGTCTTTTAAATCGCACAGATCTGCATTAATTTGCGTTAACTTTCCTCGACCTACTTTACAATTCACAGGTAATGCTTTAAATCGACGCTGTAAGTGTATGCATACGAGTGTGGGCACGTCTGGTATGTATGTACCAAGAATTGCAGGCGTAAAAGTTGTCTATAGTGTACTTGGGCTTGATAATGGCATTATAACACCCACTTACAGCCTTTTAGTAGAAGTACAAAAAATAGAAAGCATTGTGGCTTGCTGTACATGTTTTACATTTCTTTATGATCGAATATTTATAAGTGCCATATGTTTCATAACCCGACGTCGAATATCTCGTATCAAATGATAGCACATGTAGTTGTGTTCCAGTATCCCATCGATACACGTCGCTTGGCGTAAAATGAAGGTTAGTGCGCCCTCAACGAAAATTGTAAAGTTTAGACAAGTAGTCAGTGAAGTGAAATTTTGCTCACCAGTACTGAGATAATGTCAAGATATTACTAATTAGTATTATGCTCACTTCAAACCGCGGCGGTGGTGGTATTTCGATATATATTTGGTCAAAAACATATGCCCTAGGAACCAGAGAGTAGACAGTATCGTATTTATATTTCTGAATGAGTGACACTTCTGTTCAAATACCCTTAATAAATAATTGAAAACATGAAAATGACTCCTATTGGGAACTGGTATCATGCAATTTTATTTTTGCGAGACAAATGAAAGTATTGTTCAAATCTGGAAAATGATACCGGCAATAAATGTCCCTTCTTCTTAAAAATGGGAACTTATGTGGGTACCCAACTTGAATTGCTCTGAAAGTCCCACCACCAGGTTATAGATAAAAAGCCAGACCAAAAAAACAGACAACACAAGTTTCCGACACATAAATATTTATCATGGTATGTACATTTCCACTGATACGGTTGATTGTTGCTTCACAGCCTATTGTTGTTGTATATTTCAGTTATTGAGTTGGGCAGCAATACTACTTGTACGACAGATTCGTATGTACTTATTGTAAGTTTCATTTCATATTTCGATTTCTTTGGACAACTTTGTTATTTAATTATTTGACGAACTAACGGCATATAATAGCCGTAAATATTAATGAAAATTGTGGTTATGATATTAAGTTGAAGATTTTTTATGACGCAGATTTTAATAGGATATATAAGTTGCCAACTAAAAACAACGATTCGTTTTGAGTACTGAAATGAATTCCGTGGCTACACAAATTGTGTCCAACACACGCACGTGTACACTTTACACATGCACGAGGTTGGATTAGTCATGGTTCGATTGAGCTCACTCATTTTTATACAGGTTTTTATTCCGGCGTGAAGTGAGAAAAGCCATACGGGAGCTATGTTAAGTGTATGTGGATTTCCCCTTGATAAAGTTGATAGGTAAACTAGATAACATCGAAAACCAATCAACTATGGATAATGGGTAGTTGACCCACAGGTCACATCGATCGAAAACAATTGGAGCAGAACTTATTTGACTTGAGCATTTTGTGCGTATATTTGTTATGCTCGTCATAACTACAACACTTATGAAGCACTGAGTAGGGGTGTGTGTACGATTCTTTAAACACGGGGTCCGGCATTTTCACACCGATTCTCGACGGCGTTTTTTACATTCCCTTTAGGCGGAAACTTATAAGAATGGACTGTAACGAATCATTAGTATTTAATTTGAATTGGCATGCATTATATACTGGGTTAGTAGTTTCGTATGATTGATTTTAATAGTAATGCTTCAAAAATTGTATAATCACGAAATTAATATAATGCAAAGTGCACTGAATACTATCTACACATAAACAGACTTGCTCGACGACCTTGAAGAATTGCTATTAATAAATGTTCCGAAACGAACAGAAATCACGCTTCAAATATTACAAAAACTTAACAATCAGATAAGTGGGCCAAATAAATAAATTCCCAAAATTTATGAAAAATAATCAAAGTTGCAGGACACTGCTAAAAACATTTCTGACTGAAATAAAACAAGACTCTTTGAGGATGAAGGCGGGCGCCAGTCGAGCTATCCATATTTTGTTATTTTCATTTAATTTTAGATTTTGTATCTGGAAGGGATTTTTCTGATGCGAACAGCTTCGTGTGGATTGTATGACGATGTAACAATGATGAATGGAAACTAAAATAAAGATTTTATTACATTCTAAACAGGATAAAAATTGAAGTCGCTTACATGTCTAACGTAATGTTGAATGATTGAATTTATAATGTCTCAGTGTGAGTCTGTTCTGCTATGCAATATGTGAATTGACCATTTGAAAATTAGAATAAATAAATTTATTTTATTATTTATTTTATTATTGATATCAAGTAACATTACATTCATTGGTATGCCTGGCTGTAATTGACAGTTTAACTACTATTATCCTCCAAAAAAAAATATTATTATCAATACCACATTCGTAATATCTATGTACAGCTGTGTCTGTTACGTTACACTATTTATATTCATTGCCTAGCAACCATCACAAAACAAAAACCGAAAACTCTCAGGAAATGGTACTTTGGGCTTGATACTCCCCTGAAAAGTGTAACAAGATTACCCCTACATGTACATATAGAAATTTAGTTGCTCAGGATTACTTCAACATTAAGTTTGTGCTGTTTCCTCGACTTATGGCTCTTCGACCAGCGTTCCACCGCAGCTCGCGTATAGTCCATAGAAATACATGGTACAGTGGTGCGCGTTTTAGCAACATAGAAAGTTCTGTGACGTAGCTCCGCCCGAGAATACGCAATTTTCATCTTTGTTCCACTGATGTAACTTCGCATTGTTAAAAAATCGTTTATGCAAAAACGTCCAGCAGAAATCGCGTAGTTTATTGGCTCCTTTTGAAATTGGGCTAACGAGAAAATTGTAAATATATTTGGTTTTTGAATTACAAGGTAATTATTATTACTGATAAAGACATAATCGAAATTTCACTTCACGGAAATGAATTCCAAAGAATTGTATGTAATCAGAGGTGTATTTGGTGTAACATGAGATTTCATGATTTGGAGCAGGAAAATCATGATAAATAAAATCCCAAAAATATCCTTAATTTTAGAGCTTTCATCCTAGTCTGAATGGTGGCATATTAAACCCATCATTACGTGGAGGGCCGGCTAAAATACATTTGTTTCATTTTTTCGACACCCTTTGAAGTAAACTCGTAAATTTAAATTATCAACTTTTTTAATAATGTATTCTGGTACAAAACTCATAGATGCTAACTAAGTAAGTTGTGATGAGTCAATTACATTTGAAGGTAAGATCTCCTTCAAGCCAATTACGTAATTTCCGTTCGTATTTTATACTATTCTAACCAAACCAAATGCCCAAGGCTTTGATTGGTTGATTTTTTTTTCATTTTAAACGCGAAAGATTTCTTTTTGTCCCAAACTATTTTCAAGAATGACACTTTTTCGAATTTTATATTATCTAAACTACTTTCGTCTTTTACAAATATTGTAATATGATATGCCAACAGTGATATTTTACAATATATTTCTGTCTACAGTTTTTACATGGTAGTGATAACCCCCCTTATCATGTGACATTGACGTATTTTCTTTGATAACATGTCTCCCTACACGGTAACAAACTAAGAACTTAAAGGGTATTATTGGCAAACTCCCTTGATAAACGGGGAAAAAACGGCATCCTTCTTTTATTTAACACAGTATAAAGCAATGAAATATACCAGTAAATAAAAATACTTAATATAGTAAAATAAAAACACGTAGTAGTGACAAAAATACACGTTTCTATTGAATTTCATTGAAAGATACACATGTTTTGTTTACCGAATCATTTACACCCAAGGACAGCAATTTGTGTGCTTGCAGCTGTGCCGCGCCATTCACGTGGGCCGTTAGTAACATTCTCCCGCCAAAAAATCCACAGTAAATAATATTAAATTTCATGATGACATTGGAACATGTTATGTTGGTACATATCGGCGCGTGATGTAGTCATACAATTAATATCTATAATAGAGATAAATATCATATTTCATATTAAATGATTCGAATTTAGACATATTCCACCTTTCCCGATAATACAACCAAACACATGAATCGCGCCATCGCCAAATCGACAAGTGTCACTCAAATCGACAACTCTGTTTTGTTGTGTAGTCGTTTGCCATTTAGAATTAAGTCAAATCTCTCAAAAACATGGCCTTTGTTGAAGGACGGCTAAAGGTCAAAGCGATATCGACGTTTTGAACGGTCCCCATGTTCGTCATAGAGGGCGCAATTTAAAGGAAAGTTGTATTGGTTTGTTCATGGGTACTGTATGATGTTCAACGATCGTGGAAGTGCACCTTTCTTGTGACTCGTCGCTCTGGCGGCGAAACGCTGCTGTAACCTGGAAACGTGGCTCAGGCGAACACGAACATGTAACTGGGTCGGGAAGGGACAGAGACGGTGGTCACGTAGGTGAAGCAAATTATCACAGTCTGTTTAGTTGTTTATCATTTAGTTTAACCAATCACTATGGTCAATTAGAATATTTATATTGACATATTTACAGATAACTGCACACAATCTACAGATCAAAACGATAGCGACGATGTGACTTCCCTTCCCGTCTACTTCACAGAAACGTCTCGTCGCTGGATGAACAACTTGGAGAGGCGTATTATACGAAGTAAGCTAGTACAGCATTTAGATTTTCTGATAAAATATTATTTTTTGACGAGAATATGCATGTCTAGACCATGGTGTATTAATGTGTGTTTTTTTTCTTTACATTATATCATTGTTTTACGTTAGCGTGTTTTGTTTGTTTGTTTGTTTAAATCAAAGACATATCTCTTTCTAATGTCTTTGTTTAAATCACATAAGATAAGCATTTTACGTTTTTACAGGAAATAAAATAAAAATTCCACTTACAGTAAAATGGGTTTTTACAATTTACAAATAGAGAGGGACTGTGAATCAATATAAAATGTTACGTGCAACCAAAATCCAGTGCGTAGAATCATTGTATTGAGTTTGAAAGAAACATACGACGCATTTAAAAGAAACGGTTGTTAAAATGGTGTGTGCCTGTAACCCAGTACATATAACCCGCATACAAAATCCTGTTTATCTGCGGGAAATTACTCAACTGATGATCAACCCCTGGTGACCAACTCACACAGAATAACACAACCAATGTATAGCACTTGAGTGCAAACTTACAATTCAGCACATTTAACCCAACATGTATGATCCCTTACATAGTTCGCCCTATTCGTTTCCTAGAAACGGTTCAATACACGTTTAAACACAGGGACTGTGGTTTAAACTATCAAAGTTTAGCGAATTTGAGGATCAACATTACTGCCAGTTATAAATTATAACGAATACTGACATATGTAAGTCACCATATACATGGTCTTTGTGTCAAGTTTGGACGTGATCGGTCAAAGCAGGGAGCTTGTAGCTCCATGGTCAAAGCCTTTCGAGAAATGACACCAGACGCACGAACAGGAAGAACACAACTATATAGTTACTATTATGCAGTCAGTGGAGTTACTCATGTCAATGTGATGTTGTCAGTGGAGTCACTCATGTCACTGTGATGTTGTCAGCGGAGTTATTCATTGTCGTGATGTTGTCAGTAGAGTTATTCATGTCACTGTGATGTTGTCAGTAGAGTCATTCGTGTCAATGTGATGTTGTTAGTGGAGTCACTCATGTCCCTGTGATATTGTCAGTGGAGTTGTACATGTCACTGTGATGCAGTCAGTAGAGACATTCGTGTCAATGTGATGTTGTCAGTGGAGTCATTCATGTCCCTGTGATGTTGTCAGTAGAGTTTATCATGTCACTGTGATGCAGTCAGTAGAGACATTCGTGTCAATGTGATGTTGTCAGTGGAGTCACTCATGTCCCTGTGATGTTGTCAGTAGAGTTTATCATGTCACTGTGATGCAGTCAGTAGAGACATTCGTGTCAATGTGATGTTGTCAGTGGAGTCATTCATGTCCCTGTGTTGTTGTCAGTGGAGTCACTCATGTCCCTGTGATGTTGTCAGTGGAGTTATTCATGTCACTGTGATGCAGTCAGTAGAGACATTCGTGTCAATGTGATGTTGTCAGTGGAGTCATTCATGTCCCTGTGATGTTGTCAGTGGAGTCACTCATGTCCCTGTGATGTTGTCAGTAGAGTTATTCATATCACTGTGATGCAGTCAGTAGACATTCGTTTCAATGTGATGTTGTCAGTGGAGTCATTCGTGTCACTGTGATGTTGTCAGTGGAGTCACTCATGTCCCTGTGATGTCAGTGGAGTCATTCATGTCACTGTGATGTTGTCAGTGGAGTCATTCATGTCACTGTGATGTTGTCAGTGGAGTCATTCATGTCACTGTGATGTTGTCAGTGGAGTCATTCATGTCACTGTGATGTTGTCAGTGGAGTCACTCATGTCCCTGTGATGTTGTCAGTGGAGTCATTCATGTTACTGTGATGTTGTCAGTGGAGTCATTCGTGTTACTGTGATGTTGTCAGTGGAGTCATTCGTGTCACTGTGATGTTGTCAGTGGAGTCATTCATGTTACTGTGATGTTGTCAGTTGAGTTATTCATGTCACTGTGATGTTGTCAGTGGAGTCATTCATGTCACTGTAATGATGTCAGTGGAGTCACTCATGTCCCTGTGATGTTGTCAGTGGAGTCACTCATGTCCCTGTGATGTTGTCAGTAGAGTCATTCGTGTCAATGTGATGTTGTCAGTAGTCATTCATGTCACTGTGATGTTGTCAGTGGAATTATTCATGTCACTGTAATGATGTCAGTGGAGTCATTCATGTCACTGTGATGTTGTCAGTGGAGTCACTCATGTCCCTGTGATGTTGTCAGTGGAGTCATTCATGTCCCTGTGATGTTGTCAGTAGAGTCATTCGTGTCACTGTGATGTTGTCAGTGGAATCATTCATGTCACTGTGATGTCAGTGGAGTCATTCATGTCACTGATGTTGTCAGTGGAGTCATTCATGTCCCTGTGATGTTGTCAGTGGAGTCATTCATGTCACTATTATGCAGTCATAGGAGTCATTCATTGCCCTGTGTTGTTGTCAGTGGTGTCATTCATGTTACTGTGATGTTGTCAGTGGAGTCATTCATGTCACTGTGATGTCAGTGGAGTCATTCATGTCACTATTATGCAGTCATTGGAGTCATTCATTGCCCTGTGTTGTTGTCAGTGGTGTCATTCATGTCACTGTGATGTTGTCAGTAGAGTCATTCGTGTCACTGTGATGTTGTCAGTGCAGTCACTCATGTCCCTGTGATGTCAGTGGAGTCACTCATGTCACTGTGATGTTGTCAGTGGAGTCATTCATGTCACTGTGATGTTGTCAGTGGAGTCATTCATGTCACTGTGATGTTGTCAGTGGAGTCATTCATGTCACTGTGATGTTGTCAGTGGAGTCAGTCATGTCACTGTGATGTTGTCAGTGGAGTCATTCATGTCACTGTGATGTTGTCAGTGGAGTCATTCATGTCACTGTGATGTTGTCAGTGGAGTCATTCATGTCACTGTGATGTTGTCAGTGGAGTCATTCATGTCACTGTGATGTTGTCAGTGGAGTCAGTCATGTCACTGTGATGTTGTCAGTGGAGTCATTCATGTCACTGTGATGTTGTCAGTGGAGTCATTCATGTCACTGATGTTGTCAGTGGAGTCATTCATGTCACTGTGATGTTGTCAGTGGAGTCAGTCATGTCACTGTGATGTTGTCAGTGGAGTCAGTCATGTCACTGTGATGTTGTCAGTGGAGTCATTCATGTCACTGTGATGTTGTCAGTGGAGTCATTCATGTCACTGTGATGTCAGTGGAGTCATTCATGTCACTGTGATGTTGTCAGTGGAGTCAGTCATGTCACTGTGATGTCAGTGGAGTCAGTCATGTCACTGATGTTGTCAGTGGAGTCATTCATGTCACTGTGATGTTGTCAGTGGAGTCAGTCATGTCACTGTGATGTTGTCAGTGGAGTCAGTCATGTCACTGTGATGTTGTCAGTGGAGTCAGTCATGTCACTGTGATGTTGTCAGTGGAGTCAGTCATGTCACTGTGATGTTGTCTGTGGAGTCAGTCATGTCACTGTGATGTTGTCAGTGGAGTCAGTCATGTCACTGTGATGTTGTCAGTGGAGTCAGTCATGTCACTGTGATGAGGAAAGTGAAGTCACTCATTTTACTGGATCACTCACGTCTGAGTTTGTTGATAAACATTTAGCATCTTTACCAGCCATGGTTGTTTAATTCTGCTATCACCTCAGCGCTATATACACTTTAGCAGATTCGGCATAGCCAATGTGTATTTAAGTGCGCCCTCTTTGGCAGTACTGGATACATTTTCTTCAATGCATTGTCCAATCAAATTGGACTGGGTGATTGTCGTTCGCCACACAAACCTAAACCACTGTCACTCCACATCGCGAGGTGCCTAAACGTCCGTGTCTATGGTTACTCAAGGGCTGAAAATCCAACTTCCCTATTTTTACTATACCACAGGAAACAAACACAGCTTTGAAACATGGCCACTGTTAAATGCACAGCCCAAGGGGAGAAGTGCTATCTACCTGGATTTTGCGTGGGAGTGCTTCAGTCAGTTGAAAACTTGACCAAAAAAGATAGTTATTGACTGTGCTTTTGAGCTTAAAAAATTTGCTTTTTTCGCAAAAACATTTAAATATTTTGCCAATGAGTTAAGCCTTCGATGGATCCCAATCACGTGTTTTGTAGTTTTCTTTGGTCTTGAGCATTTGACTCTCACAGAGTTAAAATGATGTACAGCACCTTACTAGAGGTACTTAAATGCATTTGAGATGTTTTATATGTGTGACGTCAAATTTCATTGCAAGGTAAATAGGACCAGTGTTTGAAATCACTGCTCGTCCGTACTCCCGACATGGGTAACTATTCAATGGGGCTGGTGAAAATCTCAAGTTACTAGCCCTGCGGTCAGGTAGATTTTTCAAGAAAATAAAAAAAAATATTACTTTTTACAAAAATCACAAAATGTCTATGGATGTATGATTGTTTTCAAAATGATGTACGTAGAGGTCTGATGTGATCGTTTTGACATGTGCAACATGTAAAACAGGTATAAGCAACAACAATCCATGAACAATGCGTGATTTAGCAAACTCTCACACGATGTGTGATTTCAGTGAACTCTCACACTATGTGTGATTTCAGTGAACTCTCACACTATGTGTGATTTCAGTGAACTCTCACACTATGTGTGATTTCAGTGAACTCTCACACTATGTGTGATTTCAGTGAACTCTCACACTATGTGTGATTTCAGTGAACTCTCACACTATGAGTGATCTCAGTGATTTCTCACACTATGCTCATTTCTAATGCTCACAATATGCAAGAGATCCAGGTGACCCAACCTTTTCAGAGCTGGAGTTGACCTAGAGTTCTGCTTGGTGTTTTTACATTGCATTATGAAAATGTTGAGTTGGGTTTTAGGAATCAAGTCTCCAATGAAGAAGCAAAAAGTAAAATGTGACTACAAAGATATGATAAAACCAAAAGAATCTGGAAAATGTTCTCATCGTGGAAAACTGAATTCAGTGGATGATAACCAATGATACTGTCAACGAGCAGACAGTGTATTTTAAAGTATGCAGAGCAATATATAGTGAAACGTTGAAAATAAATAAGGTATTGAAAGCATAAACAGAACTGGTAAATTTTCAGCAGGGAAGGCAAGTTTTTAAAGTTACCTGCCCAAATTTCAAACACTGATAGGACTGTATAGGCAAACACAATGAAAAACACAGATGTTAAACAGATTTAGTTTTATTTCAAAAAAAAAATAATTTAGTGAATATATTACATTTTAATATTCAAGAGAGCAGCACCATATACATATAGGTAGAGTAGGGATACAAGTCTGACAGTAACAAAATATTGAGGTTGTTACTGAAAGAGTTTTGGTTTTCATGACTGCATATGTTCAAATGAATTCACATTTTGTGTAAATAAACAACACATATGTATATGTTACTATATGTAGCATGGGACGCACACTGAGCTCATGTGGCCCAGCCATTAATGCCAAAAATATTACCATTATCAAATATTATCATATATGATATGCACAATGATGGATTTTTGGAATTAAGAATGACGTAAATTTGTATAAGCTACAGGAAAACATGTGGAGCATATAAGTACATGTGAATTTGAGAGCCCTGGTCTGATCCACACAGGTTGCTATGATTCCTCATCAGTCTCATGACTGTCAGCACTCTCCCCATAGTTCTGGGCCTCTAATTGGTTAAACTCCTCCGGTATGGCAAGCGTCACAGGCTCATTGGTTCTAGGAGTGATACATGCTACATTAAAACTGATTTGTAATGGGAACGTGATATGCCTGTCAACAGACATTACTACAACTTCCTACGAGAATGAAAGAGAAAAACAAATATTCAAGTCAGACATTTTAGCACCATTCCATTCCTTGGGCTTCATACCCCACATGGTTAACTGAAAAGGACGGATAAAATCAAGGATTTATAAGAGTGGTTTGGTATGTGATGAAGATGCTGCATGAATTGAAAAAGAATCACATTGATTGGAAGATGATTGCGAAATTGAATGACAAGCAAATTTCTAGACATACTAATACAAATGACTGTCTCTGAATGAACTAAGTTTATCCTTATTCAACCAACCGATGAAAGGTTCAGGGCAACCACAACTACGCCACTGGCAATCTGTCATGCATACAGACCAAGATCCTTAAGGTAGAGATGCAGGTTGGGAGAATATATTTCTAATTGCCTCTAATTACTGTAATTACATGAGTAAAATATTCTTTTTACCAATCAAGTTATATATCATTTGAAAGAGTTTTGTTTAAACTTTTGAGTTTTATGGTTTACAATAATGTACTATGATACTATATTAAGTGGTGTTGATTTGGGGTTAAAATCATGCATTTTAGGTGAAAGTGCATTTAAATCTATTTAACTTTTAAATGCATACCCTGATTTTAATTTAAAAACACTTATTTAAAACTTCTGTTTACTAGGAACATAATGGCTTATTTATTAGTGATTCCATTGAAAAGTTTTTACACAGTGCTCTTTGAAACATTCACATTTTATAAATTGTTCACAGTTAACAGAGCCGCTAATTGGCAGCTCTATTGTTTCTGTTCCAGTAAAGACAGTGAAACCATACAAAGCCATTTACTTAGGATAGACCTGAATAATAACCCCTGAAAATTTCATTGAAAACAAATGAACCGTCTAGAAGTTAAATAGTTTTAAAGTTGAAATTTTGAGTAAAAAATGAAACTGAGATAATTGCCATTTTGTAAAAAAAGTTTTAAAACAAATCATTTGCTTCATATGTGTAACAGAAACTCCTAGAAATACACCATACACTGTAATTTGCCGATGTTAATTCGTCAGGTAAAAAAATAAAATAAAAATATTTACAATTCGAGGGAAACGGACGAAAAATCGTCCACGAAGTCTCAACCTTGCATGAAAACTGTCATGGCGTCGTGTTATCAATTCCACTGAGGGTGGGACACAATGGATTACGTAAAGCCGATGACATATTCATACAGTTATATAAACATAGCGATCGCCATTAGGTGGGTTGAGTCTAAATTTACCTTCCCTCAAACCTTTAAAAAATACTTTGTATGACGCAGTTTCCGTGGATCGTGCGAAGTTAGACGATCAAGTTGAAATGGGCCCTAATATTTTACTACACAACGGCTATTCGCAAACGCCGGTGAGACAAATTCGAAATAAAGTCACATTGGAAAGGGAACTATTGTAAATCGATGCAGGTTTCATTCAACTACAGACGAGACAGGTCAATGCAAATTAAACGAAGTCAACTCTGACCTCTGGAAATATCTCATTAATAGAGTTCCTTAGTACCAGAGGTCGCCGATCATGACCATACAACATAGTTTGTGACATCGCTACCGGTGCATGCTAGCTGACAAGGGGGTTTCCGATTAAGGTAACCAAGATGGCACCGCAGAGTGCATGATTTTTCTGTGGTGTTTAAAAACAGCATCTCATTGCCAATTTTTCGGTAATTTCCAGGTTTTTTTTTTTTATTTTTAATTAACCAAGCATTTTATGTTTGTGTATTTTAACACTGAAAAGTTAGCGATGACATGTTTACTTCAGTGTTAAAATGCCATTGGAGTAAAAATTTGTGGAAACATTTTTTAGTTTCGCTCACAATGCAAAAAAGCTTGAAATCTCTGCACCAAGAAAACAAAAGAAATTGTGGCCTTGTTTTGCAAAAAAATTTAATCGCCCTATCGACGCTCCATCCTACATGAAAATAAATGAAAAACCAATTTATTTAAGGGTGAAAAAGTTTACTTATCAGTTACAAGTGTATGTTTTGTTTCATTCCGCTTGCATGCTGGAAGCGTCTACATCTTGTCTGTTTTTTGTAGTTTGCTAGTTGATCGCGCTTGAGGTAAGTAAACAGAGAGCCGGGACAGGAAGTCGCACACCGGCTGCTCCGTAACTGGGGCCAGCAATCATTTGCATATAACATCAACAGTGACTTGTCAATCAAAGAGCAACGCAAACAAACTTTCGGGACTTTTAATCACATACGCGTGCCTCGGTTTCCTATATTTTAAAATTGATTTTTGAGTATGTTCCATATTGAAATGGTGCTACTAGGTAATGAATAAACTTACCTCATCCTTGCTAAGAGTGACTTTAAACAAACCGCTTGTTTTGGAATATTTGACCTGACCCATGTCATCATATGATACAACAGATACCCTGTAGTAAACAAATGATCGAAAGACTCCCATTATGAACAATGTTGGTAGTTTATTTATCCCTGATAGATTGGTTAATTGGACACAATTACAATGAGTGTTTAATTTGAATCAACTTTGGTGGAAATCAGTATTATAAGTAGTATATTCTAATATATATATACAAGTCAATTATTCATCATTAAGGTTTAATAATTCAAAAAGCATAATGCAGTTGTAAAATTATTTATATTTGGTCTGATATTCACTAAAATAAACATGTGAACTTTTTAGTAGAAAAATTAAGAACTGACACTAGAGGGCGTAATAAACAAGCAGCCTGTCGGCTGAGATAGCTCCGCTGTTAGCAATGCACATGGCAATTAAAGAACAGAAGATATCATTAGAAAATGAACAAATCTGAGAGAGGACCACATGTAGTACACCTATATATGTAATATCAAAACAATTGGACTTGCGGTTTTCAACAAGAAGTCTAAAATATCACTTTTTACCAAAAATGCCAAAAATATTCACCAAAATTAGAGAATTAAAGATATCATTACAAAATAAACAAATCTGAGAGAGGTCTACCCAAGGTACATATACACCAAGTATCAAAGCATTCAGGCTTATAGTTTTTAAGAAGAAGTCAAAAAAGTAAAACATTGACACGAACGACGACGGACAATCACTCATATGATAAGCTCCGCTCGACAAAGTCGACAGCAGAGCTAACAATGCAAGATCATAACCTGCAAAAAGCTCAGACTGTTTACATTTACAAAAGAGTACTCTTACCTGAAAACAACGTTTCTTTTTGGCACCAGACTAACTGAGTTCATTACTAAATGACTCACAGTATTACGTTTGCAGACTATTAACCTTAAAGAACAAACAGATAAAAGGATGTTATTTATTAAGAAGAAGAGCACTACATGCTGATTCATCTTTATATAATTACACAGTACTGCTGAGAGGTAGCTTTGTAAGAGAAACTTGATTTTAGGAATCTTGTATTTCAACACATGATTCCATACAGCAGTGTGTACAGGGTTAAAAAAATTGACAATTAGAAAATTGGAGTACGATAGAAAAGAAAGACAACCATTTTGAAAGAGAACATGACTGATGTATACCTTATGTGTGAAGGTTGGTTTGATCCTGTTTCAGTAAGACAGAAATGCTTGATCTCATCTAAACATGCACCAAAGTACCATTATGTTCAATGTATGTTTGAGATAAAGGTACAGAAGGATACACACACAGCAACATCATTTAGCTGAACAGTTCAGTTTTAATTGCAATTGGCAATCTTATTAAATAACCAGGTTTTGTGATGGTTGAAATATTGCCAATGGATATTTTTAGTGTGGAGATTCTTAATGATAGGGCCACCTAGTGGCAGACTGTAAATTCATGGTTATCACGTCTGTGTGTGTTTACATATTGTATTGACTGAATAAAAGGTCAAAATGTTCAATGCTTTCATTATTAATGGATATATGAACAGTTTTTGCAACCTTGGATACATAAATTGGAGATGTAATCAACACATACTTGTATATATGTGAAGGGAAGTAACACAACCACAAATGTTTTTAGTTTTTGGACAAAATATATGAAAAATATGTATGATCCAAATCGTTATTTACATTTTGTAAATGTGGCCATGTTTTATAGCACACATACGTTTTAATTATATGTGATATTAGTAGTAATTTAATTGATCAAAAATATTTATAAATTTTATAATGAAAACTAACTAGAATATTGCAAAGTATGAAGACAGTGTGGTGAATATTTCAACCAATGCATAGCAGAGATCAATGCAATCCTGTACTGCCTGAGTGCATACTTTGCGGTATTCTTGTGATAACCTTATTTTTGTACATATTTGCCCACGAAATAGCCAGTGAAAAGCATTTTACAAGATTTGTGTGCATTATTGTTTGCATTTAGTGAAGTGATTCTATCTCCATCCAACTATATCTATTGTTTGTATGTATTGGGATATATTGTAAATATTTACCTGTTTGAGAACATGATGAGTAGATCTAAACCATAATTATACCCAGTCCATCTCCAGCAATACTAAAAACATAAGTATAACATAGTTGAACTCTGGTGACCTTGCCCTTTATTATATAATATAGTTTGTTTCAGTATAAATATGCATTGTCATAATTAATTTTGAATACAAACAAGTTTTGGGGTTGAACCAACAGTGGGGAATCAGTCTACCGAATGTCCTTAAAAGATGTAAATATCTTACAAAAATATTGGTGCCTTATTTGTTTAATTACTTTAAGGGACATAATTTCCAGCTATATTCAAAGTAAATAAGATATTTTAGTATAAAAACAAATGTCTCATTGCAAAAAAAAAGTGCTGCATTTAGACGTGAATAGATTCATAAAACATGCAAGATAACAGAAAATCTTAACTGGCTTTTGTCCAAGTATTTTGTACAGGTTTTGTATTATGCACACATTAACAATTATTAACGACGACGACGACGACAACAACGACAACGCCGGACAAACTTTTCCCTTAATATACCTTTCCCTTCCATCTTTGATGGTACGGGCAAGGTAAAAAGGTTAGTTTTCTCCCTTCTTTTTTTCCCCACCCTTTTCTTTATCCAATCAGCTTTCAAGTTTTTATCAGTTATAGTTACTAGTTTTAACAGGTTTTCTGGTTATTTTATTTCTCTAGCTGTTACCCTGATGAAGACGATGCTAACATCGTAGAAACGTTGGTTTTTGTTTTATCTATTCAAGAAGTTTGAGAACTGGTTGAGCTACCTTTTGTTATTTTAAAATTACTGTTTGTTTATTTATTTGGTGTGCTCTAGAGTTCCTAGTATACATGTACTTCAATAGTTGTGATTGGTCCGACTTATTTTCTTGCTACTACTAATATTAGCTGATACATTCTAACAATGTATATTCTACTAATCATACGTGCTGCATTCATATGAATCACTATACATGTATTTATACGAGTCTATCTCCCTTGCAGTAATTACTACTAGTTTATGTTGCATTACAATCCCAATACAGCATGTTAATGAGATCAGGCGATATTCAAATTTGCTCACTGATGTGCTGCATTGGTGTTTGAAAGCTACATTTGGCAGTAGTAGTGGGGTTCACTGATGTACTGCATCGGTGTTTGAAAGCTACATTTGGCGGTAGTAGTGGGGTTCACTGATGTACTGCGTCGGTGTTTGAAAGCTGCATTTGGTGGTAGTAGTGGGGTTCACTGATGTGCTGCATTGGTGTTTGAAAGCTACATTTGGCGATAGTAGTGGGGTTCACTGATTGTCATTCACACACCATTTGTTTACTTATATCATCTAGTCTGAATCTCCTAACTTTCCCAGATCTGGATTGATAAAGCGATACCCAGATAGTGTTACCCTTGATCCTCTGATCTGGTCTACATATAGGATAACCATACTGTAAAACCATTAGTTTTCCATGACATTCCATTTCACTATTCTGATATTCACTATTTTGATCTTGTTTACTGGGTTTTAAATTCATAGATTGCCAAGTAAACAATGACTTCTACAATTACATGCTCACAGAAATTTAATTTAATTTAATTCAGTGAAAATAAAACCCAATGAATTAGTAATGCCTTCACAGTAATATATTATAGTACATGACAGTTGAACTCACATCTCCTTCTTTATTTATAATTCGTCCACACCTCATACCATGTTCACCAAGTTTATCCAGAGATATCTCAGCTGGCCTATGGAATAAAGAAAATAGAAAACAATGTTTCCCAACATAAACATAGATGATGTAGAATAAATACTGGACAAGAATCACAAATGAGGGACATTGTAGGATTACCCGGTAGTTAAATGGCGGTGGAAGTCGCACCACGCATGTGCGAGATTAGTGTTGATAGACAGTGATTTTACCATAACTCCTCCTTGCACTCTCCCAGCGGCAAACATGAATGCAAGTTTAGATCTGGCCAATAGTTGTATTAACATTACAAAAGCTGCTCTATCGCTAAAACTGATCTGTTAACATGGCCTGCCATTGGTGTTTAAAAACTTACCCTCTATCAGTTCCTATTTCAACAGCTAACATAGCCTGCCATTGGTGTTTGTAAATTGGTAATAACCATTCTGAAATCAAATAAACATCATTACACTGTGTATGGTATAATTTTATCTCTATCTATGAGCAGAGACACAAGTAGTATACAGCTATCTCACCTTGTGGAATAATTTTATGTCTATCTATGAGCAGAGACACAAGTAGTTTACAGCTATCTCACCTTGTGGAATAATTTTATCTCTATCTATGAGCAGAGACACAAGTAGTATACAGCTATCTCACCTTGTGGAATAATTTTATCTCTATCTATGAGCAGAGACACAAGTAGTATACAGCTATCTCACCTTGTGGAATAATTTTATCTCTATCTATGAGCAGAGACACAAGTAGTTTACAGCTATCTCACCTTGTGGAATAATTTTATCTCTATCTATGAGCAGAGACACAAGTAGTTTACAGCTATCTCACCTTGTGGAATAATTTTATCTCTATCTATGAGCAGAGACACAAGTAGTTTACAGCTATCTCACCTTGTGGAATAATTTTATCTCTATCTATGAGCAGAGACACAAGTAGTTTACAGCTATCTCACCTTGTGGAATAATTTTATCTCTATCTATGAGCAGAGACACAAGTAGTTTACAGCTATCTCACCTTGTGGAATAATTTTATCTCTATCTATGAGCAGAGACACAAGTAGTATACAGCTATCTCACCTTGTGGAATAATTTTATCTCTATCTATGAGCAGAGACACAAGTAGTTTACAGCTATCTCACCTTGTGGAATAATTTTATCTCTATCTATGAGCAGAGACACAAGTAGTTTACAGCTATCTCACCTTGTGGAATAATTTTATCTCTATCTATGAGCAGAGACACAAGTAGTTTACAGCTATCTCACCTTGTGGAATAATTTTATCTCTATCTATGAGCAGAGACACAAGTAGTTTACAGCTATCTCACCTTGTGGAATAATTTTATCTCTATCTATGAGCAGAGACACAAGTAGTTTACAGCTATCTCACCTTGTGGAATAATTTTATCTCTATCTATGAGCAGAGACACAAGTAGTATACAGCTATCTCACCTTGTGGAATAATTTTATCTCTATCTATGAGCAGAGACACAAGTAGTATACAGCTATCTCACCTTGTGGAATAATTTTATCTCTATCTATGAGCAGAGACACAAGTAGTATACAGCTATCTCACCTTGTGGAATAATTTTATCTCTATCTATGAGCAGAGACACAAGTAGTATACAGCTATCTCACCTTGTGGAATAATTTTATCTCTATCTATGAGCAGAGACACAAGTAGTATACAGCTATCTCACCTTGTGGAATAATTTTATGTCTATCTATGAGCAGAGACACAAGTAGTATACAGCTATCTCACCTTGTGGAATAATTTTATCTCTTTCTATGAGCAGAGACACAAGTAGTATACAGCTATCTCACCTTGTGGAATAATTTTATCTCTTTCTATGAGCAGAGACACAAGTAGTATACAGCTATCTCACCTTGTGGAATAATTTTATGTCTATCTATGAGCAGAGACACAAGTAGTATACAGCTATCTCACCTTGTGGAATAATTTTATCTCTATCTATGAGCAGAGACACAAGTAGTATACAGCTATCTCACCTTGTGGAATAATTTTATCTCTATCTATGAGCAGAGACACAAGTAGTATACAGCTATCTCACCTTGTGGAATAATTTTATCTCTATCTATGAGCAGAGACACAAGTAGTATACAGCTATCTCACCTTGTGGAATAATTTTATCTCTATCTATGAGCAGAGACACAAGTAGTATACAGCTATCTCACCTTGTGGAATAATTTTATCTCTATCTATGAGCAGAGACACAAGTAGTATACAGCTATCTCACCTTGTGGAATAATTTTATCTCTATGAGCAGAGACACAAGTAGTATACAGCTATCTCACCTTGTGGAATAATTTTATCTCTTTCTATGAGCAGAGACACAAGTAGTATACAGCTATCTCACCTTGTGGAATAATTTTATCTCTATCTATGAGCAGAGACACAAGTAGTATACAGCTATCTCACCTTGTGGAATAATTTTATGTCTATCTATGAGCAGAGACACAAGTAGTATACAGCTATCTCACCTTGTGGAATAATTTTATCTCTATCTATGAGCAGAGACACAAGTAGTACACAGCTATCTCACCTTGTGGAATAATTTTATGTCTATCTATGAGCAGAGACACAAGTAGTATACAGCTATCTCACCTTGTGGAATAATTTTATCTCTATCTATGAGCAGAGACACAAGTAGTATACAGCTATCTCACCTTGTGGAATAATTTTATCTCTATCTATGAGCAGAGACACAAGTAGTACACAGCTATCTCACCTTGTGGAATAATTTTATGTCTATCTATGAGCAGAGACACAAGTAGTATACAGCTATCTCACCTTGTGGAATAATTTTATCTCTATCTATGAGCAGAGACACAAGTAGTATACAGCTATCTCACCTTGTGGAATAATTTTATCTCTATCTATGAGCAGAGACACAAGTAGTACACAGCTATCTCACCTTGTGGAATAATTTTATGTCTATCTATGAGCAGAGACACAAGTAGTATACAGCTATCTCACCTTGTGGAATAATTTTATCTCTATCTATGAGCAGAGACACAAGTAGTATACAGCTATCTCACCTTGTGGAATAATTTTATCTCTATCTATGAGCAGAGACACAAGTAGTATACAGCTATCTCACCTTGTGGAATAATTTTATGTCTATCTATGAGCAGAGACACAAGTAGTATACAGCTATCTCACCTTGTGGAATAATTTTATCTCTTTCTATGAGCAGAGACACAAGTAGTATACAGCTATCTCACCTTGTGGAATAATTTTATCTCTTTCTATGAGCAGAGACACAAGTAGTATACAGCTATCTCACCTTGTGGAATAATTTTATGTCTATCTATGAGCAGAGACACAAGTAGTATACAGCTATCTCACCTTGTGGAATAATTTTATGTCTATCTATGAGCAGAGACACAAGTAGTATACAGCTATCTCACCTTGTGGAATAATTTTATCTCTATCTATGAGTCTTGTTGAATTGAAATCATTTATAACATGTTGATATCGAACACTGTTGAATACATTCACAAACTTTCTACCTCTTTCGGATTCAAGAAATTCACCAGCCTCTGAAAAATTAAAAAAAAACATTCAAGAGTCTCATCTTTTTTTCAAAATACATAAAATGACAATATCATGAGATGTACAATAAATACTTATGGAAATAATTAAAGTTATTTATTATAACAGATAACAAGAGGTGGTAGAGCCTGGTAACGTAGGCGGGTTGAATGTACAAAGAGGTGTAATTTGGATAAGGGTCACAATCACATTCCTTGCCATAACTACACAATCATTAAGTCTAAACTATGGTGCTGTTAAGGATATCAGGGTGCTGTCTAGCTTAAAGGGGAATCTTCCAAGCCCAGGGATTGCACCAAAGAATCATGGGACACTATTGTTTATGTCGTTTAAATAAATAAACAGTCATAATGCAAATTACAAAGAAACGAAAAGTGCAAATAAGATTACACTGGAATCAAAACTCAAACTTTACTGACAAAACAAAATGATAGATCCTTGTGAAATTTAGGCCGAATCAATAATATAACACAGTCAGTTTATAACATTGTAAACAAGTTTAATAAAAAAAACTCATCAATTCCTCGTTTATGAAATGCATATAAAAGGGGATGAAATTTAAAATAATATTTATGAATTAACACTTGAGGTAGAAGCCTACTCATAAATTAAAATACCCAGAATTTATTCATTTTGCAATAAATTGTACTCCAAGGCAATATAATAATTTTGAGGGTCACCAGCCTTTTTTTTTAGAGAAATTGATGGTTGTATTTTAGTGGAAAGTCGCCATTTTGACACTATTATAACACTTTTACCATAGGTTCCTATGGCAGAGATATTATACAATATCTCAAAATCTAGCCTGGCTAAAAAAATCATATATTGTTAATGATGGAGTACTTTTGTTGTTCTGGTTTTAAAAAGTGTCAAAAAATGCAATTTTTCTTTAACATTGTGTTCTATCGAATTGTTCTAAAAATAGCAATTATCAAGAAATATTAGGACACATTTCTCAAAAATCTTAACTGTAACACACAAACTAATGCTATTTCATTGTACCATGAGACATTAGCTTCATGACTGAACATAATAAACTAATGAACATTGTCATGCAAATTAACATAAAATGTGCTTTTCGCCTCAGCGCAGTGTAAATGACAACCATCAAACAAAGACATACGATTGATAGCATAATTGACAGCATAATAGTTTGTATAATTTTCATTTGAATCATTGACATCCCACTGTTCTGAAATAAAATTAGTCAATTCATTGTCTATTTATTTTGTAAATCATCCTTGTCTGACTTCATTTTCTAAAGACAGAGGTGTGCTCAAGGTTTCTCCAAGCATTGCTAGGACCAATCACAAACAAGTAAAGACAATAATTTTTCAGATTAACAGCTTTCCTTTCCTTCATGCTAACTAGTTTGTAACACATAAATGTTTTCTTCTGACTTTCTGTTGCAGTAGTGTTAGAGAATTCCCATATATAGTTTTGTCCACTATGTACAAAGTTATCACATGTTAGTTTTTCCGAAAGCATTTGTCTCTTTGAATGTGATTGGCTAAAACAATGCACCAGTGGCCAACAAATCAACAAACAAGGAAACCTTGGTAATTTAGCATGAATTCCAGGATCATTCCATAATCAGGCATCCAGGATAACTTGAAAACATTGAAAATGCATGAAATAACAAATTTGGTGCATTCAGTACCCCCAAGGTTCAGCAGCACAAGATGAGGCATTGATTTATTTCTCTACAAAACAAATCAACAAAGTAATCCGCCCTCAGAAACACGCCGTAATGAACTGTGACTGAATTGCCTTTTCAAATGAAAAGTTCCATGAAATTAATAACCTTCATACATATTCAACAGTAAATACAGTTGAACTCATTTCATTCCTGCATTAAATCTACATTCTTCTAAGCAATCTTAAACATCGGGAACTACTTTATCTAAAACGATATTGCAACTTAAATATACTTACCCAAACTTCTAAAATAGGAATCTGCATCTGCAGTCAACTGTTTCAGTGTACCTTGCCATGATGGGGTTATCTTCAGAAATGTCCACTAAAATAATAAATATGTTCCGGTAAGTCTGTATTATTAACAAATACACAATGTGTAACATTTTGGGGATTACTTTTATGCATGCCTCAGAAGACATATTTTTGTTATATATATCACCTGATCACCCAAGTATATTGATATGTAAAGTAGTGTCGTTGTTGTAAATAAAAATGGTGGACGATGCAGGGCCATGTTACAACCAAAGCAGTCAATCTGAGAATTCAGATATTATACTGAAAATGAATTAACGATGCCGATAGAATCAAATGAGAATTTGTATGCCTCCCTTACAAGAATTTTATTTTTTAGGACACAAAGTAAAAAACTATGGTCAACTATAAAACTATAATATTTGCAGGCTGGCATCTCTCAGAACACAGTTTTGCACAGGACCTGTGAATAAATTCAATGGTTTGCTGGCAACGAGCAAGAATCTTGAATCCCCAGAAAGTTTTTGAGTTGTCATGGATTAATCAGACGATATTACGTCACGGTGATACACTTAAATTGTCAGTCATAGCCGTGTCAGGGCGTTTTTATTTATAACAATGGCGATGTATATCCTCGAGGGCGGACATCCGGGCATTTTCTACCGCCTGGCAACCTTCGCGGTGAAAACAAAGACCAATCAAAGAAAGCTTAGAAAGAACTCCCATGTGCTGAGAGTATTGGAGACACATTAAATATAATTCGAAATTACTTAGCTGAAAACTAATTATGCAAATCAGAAAATTAATATGACCAGATTTGAGTGTAAAACTAATGAGGTCTGCGCAATGTAACAGAAAATCTATGTCTCCAAGTTTAATTGAAATGTGATTAGAACCAAAAAATTATGAATTATTATGCTTATTAGGGAATTAATATGAACAGATTTTTACCCCAAACTAATTAGGTTTGTACATTGTCCTAGAGCATCTTTGTACTAAGTTTCATTGAAATGGAATAATTAGTACCGTGAAAACTCCAAAATTTCGACCCCTCTAAAAATTCGATTGGCTATTTATTTGCCGGGTTTCGGTGTTTTATTTACCTCCAAATTTTCGACTCCACTAAAAATTGCCGACTCATTCTTATTCGAAAATTGCGACCAGTTTTAGTTTTCCCCCAAACGAAAAACCGATGTGAGCGTTCAAACGGGACCTTCCTCGAAGGCATGAATCCGGGTTTCTGATTGACTGAGAGATTTTTATTTTATTGGTAACGAAAATATATTCTAAATAAACGAAGTTTCAAATAAAAACGAACACAAAAATCTCGGCATGCTGCGTTTCTGAATTGTTGAGTATTACTGTACTCAGTAGTGATTATAATAATGTACACAAAATAAATTTGTTGAATGGTTATGAAATACAAATAAAAGTCAACTAAGTTTCATCGTAAGCGAATGATTCCGGTCTCGTATAAACGTTTGATGCTGTAGGATATCCGCCATGTTCTCTTAGGTCAAATAGGTCAAATCGCTAATTAACCAATCAAAAAGCTGGATGATGCCAACGTGTTCAAATTACCATAGCTTATTTAAATATGTTAATGTTATTGAACGCAATGCGAAGAGATTGATGTTGTAGTACGATATTTTGGCTTGGATTTTGATGCGAAAACGGCATGATTTTTTTTTAAATAAAAAAATTAGTTGTTTTTAAAAAATAAACTGGTCATCTGAAGAATAATTTAACATTGTTCACAGTGATAACAGCTCATTCTCGAAAGGAAGCTTACCCGCTCACGCTAGTCACGATAAAAATCATACACGTGTACTCTTGAATAGACAGACGTCAATGACTACGGTAAAACTTAGACTCTATTTTAGCCGGCAGGATTGATTGAAATGTCCGAAAAATGACGCCAAAATACACCTTAAAAGTCCCATTTTATTTTCTTAAATCCCATTTTATTTTTTAATCCAAGGGCGAATTTACGGCAGAATTTGGTCCCTCAAATAAGGGACACGTGAGCTTTGATTCTAACCGGATACATTGCACTGGGTCGGGGAGATAGTTTGCTAAACTTCCATGTATCTTTTGTCCAATGGGTACCTGTACTTCGAACATTCGCAAGTTTTCCTAGGTAGTGCGAGACAGCTTTGTCTTTTGACCTATTAGTTTTGTGCTGACCTCTTCTGCGCGTCTTGATGTTTTGTTTTGCTTGTCATAATACTCACTGATTGATGACTTTGTTTAGATTTTGAGTTACAACTCGGTCACGATTCTAAAAACATGTCACATTTCTAACGCCAATTATTTAAAACCGGTCGAAATTTTGGAGTTTTTACGGTACTTTAGATATCAGTGTGAAAGCTTAAAATTGGTTAATTATGCAAATTAGGTAATTAATATGTACAGATTGTAACCCACAATTATTCAGGTTTGTCTATTGTCCTACAGCATCCATGTACATTCATTGATATGTGATGTATAGTACCTGAGATATCAGTGTGAAAGTTGGTTAATTATGCAAATTAGGTGATTAATATGCACAAATATTTACCGGAAACTAATTGGGTCTGCATAATTCTAGATTCATTGAAATGTAAATGATTAGTACTTTAGATATCAGTAGAAAAGCTGAAAATTAATTATGCAAATTAGGTAATTAATATGCACAATTATTTACCCTAAAACTAATCAGGTCTCTGTATAGTCCTAAAGGATCTATGTACCAAGTTTCATTGAAATGCGATGATTAGTACTTGAGATACCCATGGAAAAGCTGAAAATTAACTAATTATGCAAATTAGGTGATTAATATGCACAAATATTTATCGAAAACAATCAATCTCTGCATAGTCCTTGAGTATGTAAGTACCAAGTTTCATTGAAATGTAATGCTAACTACTTATATCAAATGCTGAAAATTAATTAATTATGCAAATTAGGTAATTAATATGTACTGATATTACCATAAAAACTATCAGGTCTGTGCAGTGTCGTATGACATCTATGTACCAAGTTTCATTTGAAATGTGATGATTAGTACTTGAGATATCAGTGGAAAAACCGAAAATTGACTAATCATTATGCAAATTAGGTAATTAGTATCCACGGATTATTACCAAAAACTAATCAAAACCTAGCATTAGTTCAGAGCATCTATGTACCAAGTTTCATCAAAATCCAATGAGTGGTTGTTTAGATATCAGTGGAACAGTCATGGAACCACTAAAAAATAGCTAATTATCATGTAAATTAGGTAATTAATATGCACGGATTTTTACCAAAAATTAATCAAATCTGCGCATATGTTCAGAGCATCTATGTACCAAGTTTCATCAAAATCCAATGAGTGGTTCTTTAGATATCAGTGGAACAGTCATAGAACAGCTAAAAATTAGCTAATTATCATGCAAATTAGGTAATTAACAAGCATGGATTTTTACCAAAACCTAATCAAATCTGCGCATTGGCCCAGAGCATCTATGCACCAAGTTTCATCAAAAACCGATGTATGGTTCTTGAGATAGCAGTGGAACAGTCGGACACACATACACACACACATACACACATACACACATACACACATACACACATACACACATACAGACACACTAACTGCAAAGACTCCCATTTTGTGCTTCGCACATGGGAGTCAACAACTCACAGAAAACGGTACTTTGCGATGGTTGTTGAGAGTGCCCTGAACAGTGTAACAAGATTAGCCCTACGTGTGTAACATATATGAATTTGGTTGTTCAGGATTACTTCAAAGTTGAGTTTGTGTTGTTTTCTCGAGTTTTCACCGGCTCCACAGGCGTTCCACAGCAGCGCGCACAAAGCCCATAGAAATACGTGGTACAGTGGTGTGCGTCTTAGCAACGTAGAACGTCTGTGACGTAGCTCCGCCCCCGAGGATAGCCTTTAGGAGGCATACATGTATGTTAAAATCCTTAGAATTCGACATGTACACAATTTTCAACAACAACAAATACATTTTAATTAACAGCACATACACATAATATTAGGCAACTATAAAAATTCACAACAATGACTTTCCCTTTAACATTTTCACCACCAGTTCCCTTTTTTCATCACAAATTTACAAAATAGTCCTGCACTTTCCCCTTCAGAAGATTGGAACAAAAATAGCCAGATTTTTTAAGTAAAAACTGAAAAATAACTCAAATTATGTTTGATGGCTCCAGAATTAGGCGTTATTCCCAGTAATATTGAAGATTATAAAAAAAAAAGCACAGAAAAATTTGGGTGAGTAAGTCTGATGGTAAAAAATTAAAGATATAGGAAGAAGCTGTGGTCTATTTTTAATATACTACTGCTGCCTCTATTTTGATGAATTATCTGTGGTCAATTGTTAATATACTACTGCTGCCTCTATTCTGATGAATTATCTGAGGTCAATTTTTAATATACTACTGCTGCCTCTATTTTGATGAATTATCTGTGGTCAATTGTTAATATACTACTGCTGCCTCTATTCTGATGAATTATCTGTGGTCAATTTTTAATATACTACTGCTGCCTCTATTTTGATGAATTATCTGTGGTCAATTTTTAATATACTACTGCTGCCTCTATTTTTAATATACTACTGCTGCCTCTATTTTTAATATACTACTGCTGCCTCTATTTTTAATATACTACTGCTGCCTCTATTCTGATGAATTATCTGTGGTCAATTTTTAATATACTACTGCTGCCTCTATTTTTAATATACTACTGCTGCCTCTATTTGTAATATACTACTGCTGCCTCTATTCTGATGAATTATCTGTGATCAATTTTTAATATACTACTGCTGCCTCTATTTTTAATATACTACTGCTGCCTCTATTCTGATGAATTATCTGTGCAAATCACATACAGGTCTCAATTTTTAATATACTACTGCTGCCTCTATTCTGATGAATTATCTGTGCAAATCACATACAGGTCTCAATTTTTAATATACTACTGCTGCCTCTATTCTGATGAATTATCTGTGCAAATCACATACAGGTCTCATAGAACAAGCAACCAATCTAGAACTTATGTTCCAGGATGTTCTCTAGTAAGGCATAATCTCAATACTTGACAAATGCTGTCACTTAGAGAGGTAAGTAACATGATTTGGATAGATAGATAGAGGTAATATACAACTGGAAATTAAAATCGACTGAAACCAAGACCTATATCAGTCAGAATCAAAGAGGCTGAGATCAGGGAGAAATATGCTAGCAATATCAACATACCTTTTTCACCATTGTGTACACATCCATTTCAACTTGTAATACAAATAAATTTGCAGATTTTATTATGGTTTCCATTAATTCAATACTAGAAAAATAAACAAAAAAAAATTGCTATGGGTTGTTTCAACAAATTGGTTGACAAATTGATGATTGTCATGGAATATTGATGGAATGGTAAAAATTTTATATTTACACTATATGGATTGAGAGATATTTAAAGTGCCTGTGAAATGGCTGCTATTTTCATGCCTAAAATTATCCATTGATACATAAATATTATTATTTTTTATGTTTCTAAGCATGAATTATTTTATTTGAGTGCAAAAATGTGTTTTAAACTCAATCTACGGCAACTTTATTTTTGTGTATTTTAAAACGAGGCTCCTCATTAGCTTCTTATTTGTATACAGAAATTTCCCTTGTGACGTCAGAAGGGGAAGTCGCATGGTAGCTTGCATTGCCGATACGTGTAAATAAGGCAAATTTCGTGTGCAGTTTTCTCGTCTTTGACTAAATTTTCACTTATGTACTTGTTCGTCGAGGAAGAATGGACCATAATGAACACATAGTATATTTTTTTGTTGCATGGGATTGAGTTAGATGCTAAATATGTCTGTTCTGATGTAGCTAGTCACCGTGATCGTCACAGTTACCGGCGCACGTTTGTACACTGTCGCTGAACAAAATAGAATTTTACGTCGTAATTATCTCGTTATTTAGCAGGTTACTAGGCACGTCACTACACTGTTTTATTTCATTGATTGTCTGAGTAAAACATTCAAAATTAAAATAAAAGAGAACATATTTTGACATTCTAAACATTAGACTATAGTGATCACTATAAATAATAAAAAAAACGACAAATCACAGTTACTAAATAAATGACAGCCGCGTGGAAATAAATTGAAATTTTGTTGAAATAGGTGAACGCGTCGGGTCACGGCGAGGGCAAGTGCGTTAAAAGCGGCGTTTAATTGGATAACAAAAATATTCGAGATCGACACACATACAGATAAATTCAGAGTGGATTCGAGTTAGCGTGATCCATGGCGTGATTGTCATAATTATAACATCATATTAAAACTTTATTTGGTGGAAACACATTGACCAAGCCCGGATTCTTATTTTATAAATTATTACGCAGATCACAGTCCCTCTATCACTATGATAGAGGGATTGTGCGCAGATCAAGCTGCAAGCATGGAGGTAAAAAAAGAACAGAGGTGTGAATTCGACATTCAACACCAATCACCAAACAATTCAGAAACTTTTAGCCTTCGAAAATGAAAACAATTAGCAGTGTGTAAGGGCTGTGTAATTTCCTGTTTGTCGAGGCTCCGTTTTTGTGTCACTGTCAAAATTATTGCTACCTTTTACTTAACAGGAACTTAATGGTCTCTATAAAACGATAATCAGGATCGCAAAAAAGTCAACTCATTTGAAACACTTGCCGTACGTCTCTCTCTCTTCTGAAATCCGCTTCGGTGATCATGGTCACGAATCTATTTCTTTCAAAAGTGTTGCGCAAGGTTTATGTTGTCGGCGTTTCTTTTTAAACCTAGTTGTTTTTTTACATGGACGAGAACAGTTTTTCCACAAAAAAAGGAATCTGAGGTTAAGTGGCTTTCTTCCACTGATGTTGCACCTTCGGATCGATTAGAAACGTGTGAATACTTACACTGTGACTATACGTTTCACTGCAGCTGCCCACAACACAACATCTAAAAACTCTCTCAAAAAAATAAAATAGACGAAAAAAGTAGAAAAAAAACGTCGACCGAAAAATGTATATCCTTTAAAAGTATACTGAATGCCTGGTGTTATTACGGCTCAGGGGTATGACTTCCTCTCATATTTTGGCATTTGGTGGCGCACTTTCGGCGAGAGTCGGAAATCCGGAAACAATCTACCGTTTCGGGATAGGTGGGCGTGGCTACAACACAAGAAATATCCCAAATTTACTTGGATACGAGTAATCATTTTCAGCAAAAAAATCAATAACTGCCCATTTCAGTGGGACACAGATCTAAAATGGGAAACATGAGGGTGGGCATTGCATAGGCACTTTAAATGTAAATAAATTGGGAAGTCAGAACAAAAAGTGCAAATTTATAATTTTGAATAAATTAGAAAATACAATCTGAAAGTACAATCGGAAATCTGAAAAATGTTAAAAGTTTAAACAGAATCAGTTTTTAAATCCTGGATTTTGGTACATTTAAGTACCTCAGACCTGTTCCTTAATGCACTGAATATTATTTCAGTCTACCGATACTCTACAGGTTTTCACTTTAAAGGTTTAGACATGCAAACACTAGTTACAAATGTTATATCCAATAGTGACATACTCAGAAAAACAAACATGAAACAGATCAGCAATGAAGTCAAATTCAGGAGATGGAAATGGATTGACCATATGCTAAGAATGGAGGATAACTTCCATTGCATTGCAACCCTCACATGGGCACCAGGAAAGGAGAAGAAAAATAGAGTGCCCTAAAACAACATGAAGGTGAGCGGTCAAGAGGAAAAGGAAGTTATTGGAGTGAATATCATGGAATGTTGCCAAGCCAATTGCCAAGGACAGGGTGCACTGGAGAGAGAACCTTGCAGCCTTATGGGCCGCATGGCCCCGAGGAAGGTAGATATTTACATGTCTCATACCTTAGTTCCCTTAGTACTGTAACACTCTGGAGTAACATCAGATTCCTCTCAAGCCACTGTACACAGCTATAGAATATAAAATCATCTGTATTTATACAAGATTGTTTTATGATAATCATATGCAAATTAGGCCACTTGTTGGTCATTTTAGTTCGAGGGAGATCACTGGCACATATTCAGTGTTGGAGCACTTCCATCTATTCATTAGTCAGATCTGGAAGCCCTACCTCTTACTAGAGATGACATAAGGGAAATCAACCATCAGTGATGATCACCCTGATACTGATTGACAATACATTGGTTAATTGATTGAAGAACACCACACAGGACTGACAGTTTTTATTATCTCCATCCAATAGAACAACATTTCTCGAAACCAAATACTGTGTGCAAGTCTCAGCAGAATGTAATTTATACTGGCGAGTAAGCAAGTCAGCGAAGGGTTTGAACTCACAATCTCTCTGATGCAAGCCAAACATGCTAACCATTGTAGCACACATACACATGTTTGGGTCGAATAAAAATTACGTCTTCTTCATGTTTTCATTATAAGGGGTTAACACTACTAGCACACCGAAATAAAGTCAGACAGTTTTTCCAGAAAAGTCTGAATTATCTTGCACTGGTTTCTATGGTGATATTATTTATTATTATACATTATTATTGATAAGAATTTAAATATTGTTAATTAGTGAGTTTCTAGTGAACAATAGATTTCCATTATTCATATTAGAATAATTTCTCCCATAATGCCTTGCAATATGTGCAGTAATATACTCAGTAGCGAAAACAATTTTAATCAAACACAGACCTTTATAGACTACTGGGTACATGTGACATACTGCTTAATTATATCAACAAATTATGAATGTGATAAGAGCAGGGCTACATACCTATTAGCTACGAGGCTTAATCCATAAGCAGAGGACGCAGCATGATAAGTACATACTGTTTTTTTACTGCAAGAAAAACAAAATAGTTGCATTAAGTAATTCACAACATGTCTTGAATATGATAATTTGCACATCTAGCAGTGAAAACAATATTTCTAACAGACATTATTACTACACTCATCTATCACTCAGAAGAGCTAATTATCACTCATCCAATCATTACTATTTTTAAGAGAATTTAATAACACTGCTTCCATCTATCATGTTATTGTGTTCATGCGACTCATTTTTAGCTCCCGGGCCATTTTCCAAAACCAATGTCTGAGATACGAATGTGTTCAAATTGATTAGAGTTGTATTCATTTGGAAACCCTGTCAGATTCAACCCACATTTGTACAATTTCCTTTGTTTACATCAGATACAGGTTCAATGATGGAAATAGAATCACTGAACGCAAACAATCACACAATCTTTTCACTGACATTACAAGCTGTTGCCAATATACCTCACTAAATTATGATTATCAGGCTATGCATCAGCCAGTACTGCTTTTGTACATACTGTAAAACATGTCTTTTCAGTGAGCATGTTAGTTAAGCAATTTCTCAAATTCAAGATGTAGCTAATATAAAAGATTTCACATTGAAATATCTACATGCCATTTTAGAAAATTGGACTGATTGCATAAATTAATAGAATCTTAATTTAGTACCAACAATCTCTGTGAGAATATACTTTATTTTAAATTAGTGAATCTTGAATTAGCAAAATTACAGATTAGCTAGAATAACTAGTTAAAGAAGACACATTTTACAGTACGGTAATTTAAGAACCTGCTATGCAGTGAGAAAAATTGCTGAAATGGCATGTAGATATTTCAATGTGGAATTCTTACAACAACCTGATAATGACAAAAAACAGATTATAAGATTGAAATAGAATTTTTTCCCTGCATGCATAGTGTGCATGTTGAATTTGAAATTTACCTGCACTAACATGTTGTGAAATGCATTACTTTTAAAGTTTAAATAAAATTTACGGGTTCTCGATTGATGCGATCACGAAAGAATTGTTTTTTTCGAAGTTGTTTCACAATGTTGGTTGAACTTAATTTAGGCTTAGTGAATATAATGAGAAAATGTTGTTTCTACATGCACTGTGAGCACATTATATTTTGAGTTTACTTGCACTAGCTAATAATCTATGTGCATAGTGCAGTGTGCACCAGGGTATTTCAATCCCTGCTACATGTATAAGATTATAAGTTTGGAAAGCTAAGATTTTGAATACCTTGTTGTTTCAGTCATTATATCAGCACATTGTTGAATCAAACCATCCTGAAATAAAACAAAGTGAAATTAGTAATTATCTTGACCTTGACCAGCAATATGTAAATACCCAAAGCTAATGTTTTAGTATGTATTTGTTTTTATGGCCAAAATCGGTTTGAAGTCTTTGATATCACAAGTAATATGGGCCCTTTTATAAATAGATGCAGTATTCACAATAACAATAACTGAACATCACCAAGAAATCCCATAGGTTCAGTTGTGATTGAGGTTTTAGGGTGTCATCAAGTCACAGATTGAGTTTTCAGCATATTAGGGTGTCCTCAAGTCAAAGATGGAGTTTTCAGCATTTTAAGGTGTCATCAAGTCAAAGTTTGAGTTTTTAACATATTAGGGTGTTCTCAAGTAAATGATTGGGTTTTCAGCATCTTAGGGTGTCCTCAAGTCAAAGATGGAGTTTTCAGCATTTTAAGGTGTCATCAAGTCAAAGATTGAGTTTTCAGCATTTTAAGGTGTCATCAAGTCAAAGTTTGAGTTTTCAACATATTAGGGTGTTCTCAAGTAAATGATTGGGTTTTCAGCATCTTAGGGTGTCCTCAAGTCAAAGATCGAGTTTTCAACACCTTAGGGTGTCTTCAAGTCAAAGATGGAGTGTTCAGCATCTTAGGGTGTCCTCAAGTCAAAGATTGAGTTTTCAACATCTTAGGGTGTCCTCAAGTCAAATATTGACTTTTCAGCATATTAGGGTGTCCTCAAGTCACAGATTGAGTTTTCAGCATATTAGGGTGTCCTCAAGTCAAAGATGGAGTTTTCAGCATTTTAAGGTGTCATCAAGTCAAAGATGGAGTTTTCAGCATCTTAGGGTGTCCTCAAGTCAAAGATGGAGTTTTCAGCATTTTAAGGTGTCATCAAGTCAAAGATGGAGTTTTCAGCATCTTAGGGTGTCCTCAAGTCAAAGATGGAGTTTTCAGCATTTTAAGGTGTCATCAAGTCAAAGATGGAGTTTTCAGCATCTTAGGGTGTCCTCAAGTCAAAGATTGAGTTTTCAGCATATTAGGGTGTCCTCAAGTCAAAGATTGAGTTTTCAACATTTTAAGGTGTCATCAAGTCAAAGATTGAGTTTTCAGCATCTTAGGGTGTCCTCAAGTCAAAGATCGAGTTTTCAACACCTTAGGGTGTCTTCAAGTCAAATATGGAGTTTTCAGCATCTTAGGGTGTCCTCAAGTCAAAGATCGAGTTTTCAACACTTTAGGGTCTTCAAGTCAAAGATGGAGTTTTCAGCATTGTAGGGTGTCCTCGAGTCATCTTAGGGTGTCCTCAAGTCAAAGATTGAGTTTTCAGCATCTTAGGGTGTTATCAAGTCAAAGATTCATGCACAGAATCAAGTAAATTACAAAATCAATTTTCAATGTAAAGCATTTTCCATTAATATTAGTCTGAACATGTACACCAAACTGCCTACCCATTTGGTCCCTTATTTCAAATTTATAGTATGGCTTATTTACTCATGTTATCACTGTGTTCAAGTAAACATTAAACATTCTGTACTTGTAAGATTTGTTGTGTATCTGAAGCAGAATTTTAATCAATAATGCATAACATGATTTACTGTAGCAAAGACAAATAACATTAGATCAGTAAACTCGTAAATTGCACAAAATTGAATACATCAAAATAAAACTTAACATGGTACTTTATATTCATAATAAACCCTTCTGATTAAGATTCCTCATCTTGAATTTTCAAGGTGAATATTCCAGCGAAGCACTCCACTATCACCTTGAAGTATTTCATTAGGATTATGTGTATGTGACAATGCCCTCACAGTTTAGAATCAGTTTACCAACAGCCAATCATATTGCTTCTTTCTTCAATGCGCTTGGCCAAGATACCAAAATCTTCGAGATGGAGCCAAGTCACAAAGACGCTCCACATTGCTACTTAAGATGCACACCACCCTACCATGCATTTCTATGGGCTCTGCGTAGGCTGCTGTGAAAAGCCAGTGAAAATGGCCAAAATCAAGAAAACAGCACAAACTTAACTTTGAAGAAATCCTAAACAACCAAATTTAGGCAGAGGGTTCTCCGAACCCGCCTATTCACATAGTTCATACCCACTATAGACTCCGGTCAGTCAAAATGGCTATTTTGAACTGTAGGCATTAATCAGCGATTCTGCCAATGACGAAGTAATAGAATCTAGGTCAGGGGAAGCCCCATGACCCCAAGATTTTTTTCCCTTAAGTCACGAACCACGTGACCGAGGCCATATGGCAGCGCCATTACGGCTGGCTAATCACTCTGGTTCCTTTCTCTCTGCATCAAAGACTTAGACCAACGCTACGGAAAGAGTGGGGTGGTTGTGGAGGACCCGGAGTCTATGGTGGGTATGAACTATGTGAATAGGCAGGTTCCGAGAACCCTCTGCCTAAATTCACTACATTCAATTACCCACCATAGACTCCGGTCAGTCAAAATGACTATTTTGAACTGTAGGCAGAGTCAGACGCCGATAGATGGCAGGTTTTCCGAGCAAACAGAAAAATGATGAAAGTCACTTCCTAGTCCAGGATGAAACACTCTACAACAATCACTCAACACCTTATTTAAAACCCAAAAAGGGTGGTGTCTTACCTTGCCTGTGCTGTCTTCGGAGCAGGAAGCCAAGTGACCGTGCCCAAGAAAGCTAGCCCCAAACCCAATTCAGGGGTAGTATGCTTTCGAAGTGAAGACCGAAACAGTTCTGCATGAGGGCATAGGTCGAAAAGCAAAACCTGAGAGCTTCCGGGGGGTGCTGATGGTATAGAAATCTGTCTGCAAAAATGCTGAGACTAAATTATCGCCTATGTGCAAGTCTGACCCGCTATGACGGGAAACAACCTGAAGAGACCCTTCTCAATGGATTGGCTGTCTCTTAGGTAGTAGTTGATAAAGACGTTCTGCGTTCTCCAGAAGCCTGCCCTCAGTTTGTGCTTGAGGGGGGCGCCTGACGCTAGCATTAGCGAGTTAGTCTTCAAATAATAGGACAATCGGCTAGTCTTGTTCCGGAAACGTTCTCAATGGTGGGGGACAATTAAGGCAGACCTGAAGCAAACAAACCCACTTCGTCAAACAGGTGGACAAAGGAGTCAGCTACCTAGCCAATAGAGGGATGGTATGAATCAATCTCCCTTCCGCTACAGCAATCAGTGTATGCTCACAACCTAAAAATGTAGGCTGTGTTGTTGGAATCCATGTTTGCCTTGGCCAGGACGTTGGCAGCCCGCTCAGATAAAGCTTTTGTATGTGCGGGTCTAATGAGAGCCTCTATGCTTGTAAGTGATACCCACTGGGCTCGTTGGTAGTGCGCCGTCCGGTTGGGACAGCAGGTCCGGTAAGTCCGGAAGCACTACTGGTGTTTCGACTAGCATTTCCAACAGAAGTGGAAACTAGGCCTTGGTTGACCAATTAGGTGCGACCAATGACAATATGCAGGTGTGCATCTGTCAAAGTTTTCTCCGGTGCCCGGTGAACTAGCGGGAAGGAAGGAAAAGCATACATAACTAAGTGGGTCCACAGGTTTAGCAAAGCGACCCTGGCCCAGGCTCCTGGCGTCAGCAGGAGTGTTATGTACGTCGGGAGCTTGGCGTTTCGGGTAAAAAGTGTGGTAGTGCTAAGTGCACTGCTTTCAGTTCGAGCTGGTTGATATGGTGGTCCCGGAACTAATGCGGGGGCCATATCCTTGGGCTTGTTCGTCCAATAGGTGCGCTCCCCAACCTTGGAGGGAGGCATCTGTTACCAGAGTCATACCTGCGGCGAGTGGGTCCAAGGATATCGACATTTGGTGAAGCAGCAGCACTACCTGTTTCATCACTCTGGTGAATAGCGCCGCCATATGGCCTCGATCACGTGGTTTGTGACGCAAGGGAATAGAATCTTTGGGTCATGGGGCTTCCCCTGACCTAGATTCTATCTCTTCGCATTGGCAGAATCGCTGATTAATGCCTACAGTTCAAAATAGTCATTTTGACTGACCCTAGTCTATGGTGGGTAATTGAATGTAGTGAATTTAAATATGTTGCATATGTAGGGGTAATCTTGTGTCGCATACGACTTGTTTACCACTTCCGTGTGACTGAGAATGTTCTAGAACCGTACTGTGTCTGGGTGGAATTTTTAGAAGTTGGTTGAATAGGTAATAGGACACTGTAGAAGGCAATAGAAGGTAATGAAACAATCTAGAAATTTGTAGTAAGTTCCAGACTCATTATGTATGCTGATGTAATGGTCTATTTATAGACAGTGTGGGTATATATAGAGGAGTTGTTCAGCACTGAGATCAGATCGGAGATCTTGTTGAATTGTATTGGAGTTTAAGTATCTAGTTATTGGAGTAGTGGAGTTTTACCGCGTTATTGTACTTGATGTTTGCAGAGTATAATAATACCAGTACCATTTGAAACCGGATCTGTTGGCTCCGTGTTCGTATTTTATCATCGCCGCCAGGGAAGTCTTTCTGTTACTGTTGCCATTTTGGTATTTGAACCATCACACCTGTACTATACCAATTACGGTAATATTACGTTGCGTGTGACATCTTGTTATACTCTTCAGGGGATGTCAACAGCCATCCTAAAATACCATCTTTGAGAATTTATTGGTCTTTGTTTTCACCATGGTGGTTGCCAGGCGGTGAAAATGCCTGACCCAAGAATAAATGTCACTGCGCACAGTGGAAGCGGTGTTGGCTTGGATGTTGAGGCAATACAGCCACGATATCCATACATCATGCAACTCACTGAGATTCAGACCAAAGCTATTCAAACTATACCTAGTGCCGAGTCTGATGTGTTCGTTTTTAGTCGCATTGAAAATAGTAAATATGTTATTATGCTTTACCGGCCTTGCGACCATCAAGTGTGGTATTAGTGTTGTCACCACTGTTGAGTATTATGGAAGAGTAGGTGTTGTACCTCAAAGCTCACGATGTCACTGCAACATGTATCGGCAAAAATGAAGCCGAAGACAACAGAAATGCAAAGCTCTAAGCACTTTCTGGCAGTCATGTAACAAAGCTTTCTATTGGTCTGAAAACTTTCTATCGCACAACCACGTGACGGTGTAGTAGAGGGAGGAATGTCTGAACAGAGCAAACATTGTGCAGGCAGACGATGAAGATTCCTGTATTCACCTAATTTCCTTTACTGCCTTGTTTTGTACTCTTACACTATATCAGTGCATATAATGATAAGACTTGCATCACATTTGATCTAGCATATTTTGTTTGTTTCATTGGAGTTTCGTTTTCATCATATTTCATATATACAGCTTTACTATCGTGTATTAAATTTATATGGTGACTGTACATTCATAGCTGTATTTCCAGTGCAGTATCACGAAAGAGATCATCACCACCCCAAAACATTACTTTAATTTGACTATACTTCATAAATGACCATATATGAATGATGCTATGGCCAATGTACACAGGTATATTATTATTCCAAAAAAGCAGTTTGGACATTAAAATTGTCCACTAAATATCAAACAGCATGCTTTGGCATATATACTGATTGCAATGTCCCAGATGTCAAGATGAGTTGCAAGAAGTTAATAACACATTTACAAGTCAGTGGCAACTTTACATGTTAACAAACTGAGTACTTACCAACTGGAGTAGTGTTGCAGCTGCTAAGATAGGAACAACTTTAGATGGACTGATCATGACATCATCTCTATACAAAGAACCTAACGCTACTCTTAAAGCTGCAGGGAAACAGAGAAACAAACATTCTCAGTCAATTACTATAAACATGTTAATATAACAGGTATTCACTTCCTGCACAGTATTGTTACCTACATTATAAATTGCAAGCCCTTGACAAGTTTACGAACTATGATATTTGGAACTGTGAACGCAATGACAGGAAACAAAAGAACATAGATCGTCTGCTTGCAACACCTGCATAACATGTGTCAGCCAATAAAAGAGTACATCACTGGAGACTAGTCTGTAACACTAGCTCTGATTGGCAGCCTGCAAGACATGCATGAAATCTGTAAACTAATAAAATAGCAAATCACTAGTACTGGAGATTGGTCTGTAACATTAGTTCTGATTGGGTGCCTGGAAGACCTGCATAAATTGTGTCAGCCAATTAAAGAACATATCATTGAAGATTGGTCTGTAACCCTAGTTCTGATTGGCTGCTTGAAATAACCTACATTTGTCTGACAATTTAAAGTCACACTCAGTTATTCCTACCTTCTATATCAATGTTGTCATCTGGTATATCAATTGTGATCCATGAAGAACTGGATTCCATCCATGAACCGCTGAACATACTTGAAAAATAACCAGACTGAAATAAAAAAATATGCAATCACATTATAATCTGATGTACATGTAGGTAGATCTTTATTTGTCAGTGCAGAGAAACGAAAGGCAGGGTCGCTTTGGGAATATTCCTGATCAGTGGGCTAAACATGTTTTCTTTTCATACATCACACTGGTAACTTTGCGTTCACATCTTTTTACACTTTATTATACCATTGGAGCACAACACTTAACCCAGTTTTGGAAAACATGTGTTATTAGATTAAGCACAAGTTAGTTTAGCTTTGAGTCAGAGGGCTATTCTCGATCCAGAGTTCAGTGTTTATCTCCCAGAAGAGACTTTTGTGAGTGAACAAGGTCTTAGGGTTAAAACAATGCCCTCTGATTGCATGACGATTGATTAGAAATAAGTGAAATAGGATTACACTAAAAAGAAGTTTCAGCAAAGCAAACATCCACAGCTCTTCTACTAGTTGACTATGATCAAAACCAATAAATTAATTTGTTGAGCCATGTGTTCAACACTTTATTTTAAGATAGTCTGTTACCATTAAAACATGAAAAATATTGATCACAGAAAACCATTCAAAAATTGTTGTATAATGATTCACATACATGCTTGTCATTCATATTTAATGTTTTTACAGAAAAGAAAGGATGTGCTTCCAAGAAAACATATGCAAAATAATCTTAAAAGTGGCCACTTTGGAACATTTTCCATAGGACTATGTAAACATATTATTGCATGAATAACTTTTACTGATATTCAGAATTCTCCTATTTTTCATTACAGCTATATGTAGCCCTCATAACACTACTTCATATTTTTAGCACTAAATTTTGAGATGTAATGGAATGTTTCAACTATAGGAACCAAATGTAAACTATTCAAAAAACACATGTTTGATCAATTTTCAACGTCATTTTGTGGAGAACTTATTTTGAACATTACAGTAACATTACATTTTTTTAACGGTAACAAACTACGTTAATGACAAGCCATGTATTGTCACTACCTGGCATAAATAAACTTTGTGTAGATGCCATTCTTTTCCCAGTGCCTGTATAGTAACATCACTATTCTGACCACTCACAAATAGGGTTTCATAGATATACTTGGAAGTAGTGTGAAGCTTTTTCCTGCAAATTAAGAAAGTTAGTTCATTAAGTGAAACCTATCAGTCATAACATAGATATACAAAGGTGAAAATAAACGGTGCAAGAGTTCAAAATGTGTGGCGCAATATAACCAAAATGAAAATGAAACAATATATCATGTAGCGGACTATGTGTGTTTTTTAATACAAAAATACACAATAAAGACATTTATAATTAGAAATAATTTTAACTGACTATTCTTGGGACCAACATCAGGGCATTTTCACCTGGCATCCATCACAGTAAAAACAGTACAGTACAGAATTAACTGTGAAAAAAAAACTGATTCACAAAACTAACATACACATTACGTTTGCACACAATGCATAGGTACTTTTTCATCAATTTTTGTATTTAGTATGTTTTTTTGCTAGTGGCGTTAGGCTTAATTTGTACAAGTTGTCATCTATACATTTGTTGCTAACAACTGACAGAAATGTTCATTTGCTATTAAAAGATAAAATAAAATGTTACTGCTACTGTAATGTATTGGATTTGAACTTGAGTTTTTGCTTTCAATTTTGTGAAATGCAGAAATGTTGAAAAACCTGTTGCACTGAAAACTTTCAGTTACTTTCATGCACAGTGATACACATACCAAAAGATTGCACACAGTGTATCTATAAAGGGGCCATAGTATAGTATATAGTATAGTATATTTTATTTGACACTAAATAATATATTTTGTTACATTATCTGTGGTCAAAAGACATTAAATCAATTAAATCAATGTGCCATATGGTTCAGAATTAAAGCAGCCACTGATAATGAAATTATCAAATACACTGTAGTCTATGGTTGCTGTAGGTTTATCAGCTCCAACTGGCCTAGCTGGGTTCTAATACGAACAAGGAGATGCAGGTCCGGCCAAGTTTGTCGCCCATAAATCCTTCATTTTCTATGCCACTTCATATCATTCAAATCTATCAAAGGGCGCATAATAATGAATACGACCACTGACCGAGAATGGGAGCCACTTTCCACTTTTTAACTGACGTACAAGTGGCAGCGATCTTGTCTATCAGTTCCCATATGACGTAATGATTTCAAAAGTGAACTTTGCTCAGTAAGCTGTAATGTACATCTATGCGTAATCTTGAAATTGTATTCACATATTAGAATGGCATAGTCGATATATAAATAACCGATTTATAAATGATCATGTATTTGGTCCGTTTTTGGTAGCAAATGTGTCAACAAGTGTCATTTCAATTGTGCGTTTACTCTACGCATGGACCTGCAGCTTATCCGTAACGGGGCCTAGTTGGGTCAATCGAAGAGGTAGGCTTTAAACTACAGAAATAGTTTATGATTGAATTTGCAAACTAGGGTGACGTTGTACATACTTTTTAAATAATTTGTCAAATCTCGGCATCGTTTAAAAATTCTGAATGACAGTTATCACCGAAAAATTGGAACTTTATAACTGTTTCAGTGTTTGTGTGACAGTTTAAATACGAACCTTTTTGGTGTGTGTAGAAATTCTGGATCACTATCATTGTCACTGTCCGGTTCACATTCGTCGCGGTTTCTTTTTCTTGGCGTAGTTGTGCCTTCTGTTTTACCCCAACCCGAAACATAATTACCCATGCTGTTGCAAAACAAAAATAGTTTGAAAGTCAAAGTTTGAAATGTTTACGACGCCATTTTAAAGCCAGTACCATTAACAGCGCCATCAACGATCAGAGCCTCGTTAAGAACGTAATTGAAATTTGATAGTTTGAACATGGAATTCAAAGACAACCTTTAATTTTTCTATTAAAATTTTAAATATAACATTATTTATTAAAAGTTTTCGTGTTCTATCATAGAAATAATCAATCAAATTCACAAGGGAATACATTTGTGTTATCTAAGTGTAGAACGAGGTGATCAGACTCCCAAACTATTTATAGGGGTAATTAGATTCTAAAACATGTTCTTTTAGGAATTCTTAAAATAGATTCCCCAGCACTAACATACTTATCTTTTAAAATTAATAAATATTTAATTTTATTGGAATAAAACATTGTTGATTGACCGTTATTTACTAATTCTAATATTCCCTTGCACATCCGAGCACCCTGCTCATTAAATATGTATGATACTTAGCAACGCCCTCTAGCAACGAAAGCGCGTCTACTGACAGTGATCACCTGTAAATGAGCATGTCTATTATTTATTGCTCGAATTAGCACAACCATGTCGGCGACCGTGTTTCCATATACCCGGCGAAATTCGTACCTTTCTACAACCACAACGTCCACGTGGCGTGCCGAACGGCGAAAACATGCCATGGGTAAAGGGGCAGTGTTGTTCACAGGTAAGGGGTTTGCGGTGGTTTATCACAGTTTCGCGAAAAAAAGCATTTCGCATGAAACACGGTGTATGAACAGCATGTAACAGGCCACTGTTGTTAACATTCCAATCATTCAGGCCTTGGTACTACATTTTCCAGTATGTGCCCCAAAAGTACACATTTTCTAAAAATTTAATAGAATAGAAACGGGTTTTTAAAATATCCCTTCTTTTGGGATCCGGATCGGAATGTTTCGCTTTGACAGCGATCCGTACACGGCACTGATGTAGACATCTTAGTCATAACCGAGTAAACAATAACAACAACTGCTTATTTGTTAAACAATGTGTACGGTACAATAATCTACAGTGTTTTACCTTATACATAAATATAACGGCAGATACTTTTAGTAAATGGATCAGACCTAAAAGTAACGAAAACCCGGGAACAAGTTTGTTTACCTTTTCACTCAGCGTAAAACTACACGCAATAATCCTGACACATTGCAATATTATCCTTGTCAATTGTGGTACTGTATTGACGACGTGTTGAAACTGTAACTTAGTATGTGCTCGGACTAAAGTGGTAGCTATTTGGTTATTCAGGCGTTGCAGTTACTTGGATATCTCCTAGCTTTGACTATACAAACACACTAGCATTTCTAGTTCATTGAACGCGCAACATTTAGACAATAATGTCACTCCTGCATTATTTCGTGAAATTTTCCGAGTTACCATTGGTATCAATATTTAAGAGGAATACATGTATTGTTCGGTCTACCACAAAGGCAGTTTGTGAGTTTAGAACAGCGAATTGTACCTGCCTGTCCACGATATGTGTATTTAGTTACAAGCACATATTCATTGCCAAATTCTAGGGTCCTTGGGGTATTGAACACAATAAAAAACAACAATTCCGAATCATTTAAACTTGTGCTTTGAACTTGTACATTACACATGGCCTTTGGTTGACTTCACAGCGATAGATTTAATGGACTATACAAATGTCCTGAATATGCAACCCTCTAAGGTACAACTCTATGAATACGTGAAGAATTATCTATAGTTAGGTGTATAATCAGTCATTGTTAAAAACTTGTCCTATATACGCTATTGTCTGCATCACAAGTTCGGATCTCCACACTGAGTGTGGTCATGCATGTCTGTTTTGTCTGTCCATGGATGTACTTAGTACATCCATGGTCTGTCGCATTATAACAGTCACCTAGCTGTATAGGCATCTTTCATTCACTCCGTATTCTAAAGTGTCTTTTGTATACAAATTGAAGTGGCTTAAACAAGATAGCAGCTCATGTCATCCACACAGCCAACATAAATACCACGGAGCTATAAAAAAGTTATTTTAGCTCTGTGATGTTTAGCTCAGTTTATTTTCTTACTGGATTAACAAAACAATGGAAAACAATAGACAACAAGTTTGATTAAGGATGTAGTAGACTTTCGTTGGACAAAACAGAGAAGGCTTGATAAAAATATTACTGATTCATGACTAACAATTTTTACATGTTATTGTAGCCCTTGCAACACTCTATCAAAAAATTATGTTGTCACTATTGTCAATGTTAATTACATCACGTGACTGCTATAGTTTCTGAATTGTTTGGTTCTTTTACAAAGAGGTGAAGAAGAATTCTGTAATAAATTAGAGTACTCTGTTTTCACAGGTCAATTAGTCTTGAAATATTACTAATACTTGAAAACGATTTTACATTTTTGTTTTCAATTGGATTTCAGTCTGCTGTATGTCTACCTGTCATTTTAGACAAGCACTCCACAGATACAAAATTACTTTTTACAGGCAAAATTTATATGGTTACAAAATTTCCATAAATAATCAACAAAAAATTGATTGTAAGTCTGTGGTTACAAATTTATAACTGTTATCTTTCATTTGATAAAGTTTGTAGACAGAAACTAAATGTTTTCTGGCTCTAACCCTGTGTATTATGCAGTGACAAATCATATATACTAAAGTACCAGTAGTATTTGACCCTGAATTACCGATACCAAAGAAGTTATTAAAATTAATTAAAATGTTGGATCTAAAGTTTGTTAGGAAATTTTGTGGCATTGAAAGTTGACTCCATTTCTTTTAATCTGTAACTGTAACTTTCATTTTAATACTATATGGACAATAATGACTTTATTGAAAGCTTGGTTCTTGTGAACCATAAGGTTTAATTGAAGCAAGTGACCACATCTCTGTAAGATAATCAATTTTACTGTTTTTTTATCTTTGCCAATAACTTTGAATCAGTTTAAATCATTATTTATATTAGCCTGTCCCAAGTTTTAAGGTCACAGTGCAAACTAGCATACTCGACAGTGTTAGCACCCATGCCCGGTCAAGCACCCAGCCCCCCCCCCCAATTTTTATATTCAGGGTAACATTCGGCAAAGTGTAAATAGTCAAAAAGTGAAAGAAAATATTATGGCTGGAAGTGCTTTTCATTGAGAATTTGCTTACGATACAACACAATCGACAATGAAGATAAGGATGAAGATTTTGATTTCGACTGTGTTCCAACAGACTCTAATATTTTTAATCTTGCAAATTCGGCTGGTACGTAATTAATATTGTAATAAAATGTGCAAATCTTTGTGACCATTTCTGTTTCTTCATTGTAAAAGTCGATGACGACGCAACTAATTTTGTAATTTTATTTTCCCTCAAAGACATAATATCTGTCATATGGTGAATTAAAAATGTCATTTGCGCTCTTTATCCGAGGGCGGTGCTCGGGTAAGCAACCACCCCTGAAGAACATGATTTTCTGAGTTGAGGACACTGTAAGGTAAAATAATTGTTCATCAAGCCATTGCCAAGGTATTTAATTAATTTATTTCCTAGAAGTCTAGTTGCTAGGCAACCAACTAATTTCATCAATTAACAAAATCAAAATAAAGCTGGTGCTTAATCATTTTATTGTTGCTTCAATATTTTTAATATTTATTGACTATGACCTTCTAAAAAATGTTTTCCCAGTTGCAGTTGACAATTTTAGTGAGCAATTTTTTTAAGGCCAAATTCTTCACATTCTATTAATACAGTAACAGTTGCACTGTACAATATAAAAATATCACTAAACACAAGGTTGTAATTGGTACAAAATTACAGACACTTTATGTATTTATAAACAAATCTTCAAGATTGTCAAATAAAACAAATAATGCAAATTGGAAAATCTGCAAAATATTTTTTTTTTCACAGTCTGGTTTAATCGATTTGTGATATATGAAAATTAATTGCCAATCATCCCAATGTAGTCTGAGCACAATATAATGTTAAAGAAAACTGTCTTATCATGTATTTGACTCCAGATCTAGCATTGTCATAATTTGAACCCTAATGTATTACACTTTCTATCACTAGTTTTATATTGTAGTCTAAAATTATTCCAATCCCATCTGTCAATACAGTCTTGCCATGTATTGGTGTAGAAAATGTTGATGTAAACGTGTAAATTCGTAATTCAATTGTTTTCCTGCATATATTAACCACATTCAGTCATGTATACAAAGTATAGACAATGAGACATGCATGGCAATAACAATTGAAAGCACACCATAAATTTAATTGTATCTTTTCAAGTCTTCATGTATTGTGCAACTCTTTTGAAAAACAAACTATAAAAAAACCCTTTACAAATAAATCTTATTATTGGTCTTTAATAGCATGTTTTCTAACATGTTCTCACTTTAATGTGTTTTTTTAACTATGGGAAAATGTCCTTCATGAGATTCTTTGTATAAGCATAGTAAGATTACATTCCAAAATACCAAGATAATACTGACCCAGCCATTGTCTCAAATAATTAGGTAAAAATAATGAAAAAAATAATTAAACACTAAAAAGGTGGCGGCCCTCATCACACATTGTCATGTTCAGGTCCAATGTGATGAAAACAACGTATGTCAAATTTATTGTAAATTTACATGAAATGTCACACAGTGCATGATGACGACCAGCCTTTATCGAAAAATTATCAAAAAATGCGATGATCAAAGACTGAATACATTTTCATGTGTTCAAGAGTTGACAAATTTTGTGTTTTCTTAAAGTCATATTTTCAGGCAAATTAAGACAATTTGATATTAACTTTTTGAGTCAACGTTTCACAAAAATACATGTAATTTCTTTAATATTTCAATTTTTTTCCAAAATTCTAATCCACATCTGTACAGTAGGAAATAATGTCCTTTTGGTCCAAAATTAGCAAAAACATATCAGTCAAAATCATGAAAATTAGCAAAAATGTTGGACCAAAATTTTGGTAGGAAAACCAAAGAGATCTCTTTTTTTTCAAAAAAAGTAATTAAGGTTACAAGCATTTTTATGAATATACACTTATGTATATATGGCGATACTTACCGGTATTTTTACATTATAAAATTTTATAATATATTAAACAAAATTATTTGTTCTGTTCTATTGCAGGCCCTGATGGAATCGATGACTACAGGGTAAATGTGGTACGTGATGGCCGTCATGTTGGTATCGGGACAATGTCCAGGGAAGGAAGCAGTGAATTAAAATATCTATATCGTGCCGCCTTAAGAACACCACATCCAAGACCCAAATCATCTCAAGTAGGCGAGATAGGGTGGGGTATTCCTTCATACACTGACAGACGTTTACTTAGAACTGGTATGCAAATCAAGGTAAGATGGTTGCCATGCCAATGAATGAAAATGAGAAATGCATAATTTGTCATGACCCTTAAGCTCGCTAGGAATTCAATATATTATAGAGAATATATCATATATTATATAGATAATATCAAAAAGCATCAAAGCTATGGTAATGCTTTTGATCACACACCTCTATATCAGATAGACAGAAGGTTAGCCTGTTGCAAACATGTGGCAATTTCATTATTTGAAGAAAAGCATCTTGAGCCTTTTCATTTATGTATTAAATTGGTTCACAGGAGTTTATAAGTGTCATCGTCGTCAGAACTGTGCTTTAGCTCACAACAATGAAAGTTTACATATTGGTGATTCATACAATTGCCAAACTTATGTGTCATGTTAAATGGAAGTTGTTTTTTGTGGTGATAAAATACTATGTTAAACATAAGCCATCCTGTGACCAATATTTATGATTTTAACTGTATAGACTAACCAGTAAACTTAAAGCGTGTGTTCGAATTTCTTGTAAGCAAACAAAGTATTTTACACACGTTGAATACGACGCTATGAGTCCCATATCGAACAGGACGCGGCACGACGACCGTCGTCCTTTAACAATACCGTAATAGAACTACAGTTCTATTACTGTTAAGTTTACTTTACAATACGTATATGCACAGTTGTGATGACAATGTTGCTTTAACATGTTTTAATTTTACTATCAACCTTTATATGTATAGATTTACTAAGCATGATTATTATAAAAGAACCATTTTATATTATTTCATTGGAAATGGTAATATGAGTAATGTTATTTCACTTGTGTTGTAGATTCCCTCTATTAACTATTGTAATAAAAGTCACCATTATGGATTATCTGTCAATTATAAATTATTAAATTCTCGTTAAGAGGCAATAATACAAGACTTCTTAATTAAATGTTGTCCCACTTTTTAGTTTTAATTTCCTGTTATGTTAGGCTGTGAATTATTAAAATAGAATAATTGCTACCATGTCTGGTTTCAATAATAAATGTCATAAATTGCGTTTAATTAATATGTAAGAGGTTGTCCAGAAATAATAATATAATAAAAATGGTTGTAAAAGTCAATTTCTTTTTGAATGTTTAAGGAGGAAAATTGTATTCCGGGTGTAGCAGTGACAATATTTAGAGTGTGGGTCCCATGCTACATATACAACCCATGTAAAATACATTATTTGTGAACACATAATTTGGAAGATGCAGCATGATTACACACTGTGGTGCGTTAATATTAAAATTAAACAATTATTTCAGTATTCTCTCATCAGTATTTCTGTTTTGTTTTGTTTTTGAGAAAACACAAATTCAAATAAATTCATTTTTCTACAAGAACATTTCGCCATTAAATAATCATCATATTAGGATAGAGTTATAAATAATAATTGTGTTATAGGTTATTCCAGCAGCATTTCCATTCATATTATATGTGAACAATAGAATTTTTTGAATATATTTCAAAGTTAAAATATATATGCAGTGTATTTTAAACTTAAAATATATATGCAGTGTATCAAGTTAAAGCGTGTTTGAATTTCATGTTAACAAACAATGTATTTTATATGCGTTGTGTACGTTACTACTAACGTCCCATATCAAACACGACGCAATGCGATGCACTACCCTTTAAAATTTAAAAAACACATCACTCACTCATGGAAGACTTGCCACATATCAATATTGAGTATCAGTACAAATAATTTGAACAAAACGAAATAAATTTGGCACCTAATTAGACTTTTGTGCCTCCAATTGTGATGGCAGAGGTTATATTTGTATTATTGTTTTTTTTTTTTTTTTATATTATTTTTTTATTGTTTTTATGTTTGATAGTTTCAAAAAACAGAGTACAATTAACAACTCAACACCACCCTAACACATTCAGAAACACCTTTAAGCGCAGTTTGTCGTGCAGCATGTGTTCAAATTTCATGTAAATTAACAATGTATTTTACACGCATTTTATACGTCGCTATGAGTCCCATATCGAACAGAACGTGACACGACGACTGCCGCCCTTTAAAATTGTTTAGCTCATTTCATTTTCTGTCTTGTAAACCAATTGTATTGAATTTCTTTTAGACTGGTGAATTTCGACAAGCTGCCGAAGACAGACACACACATCTTTATCAAAATCCATGGTAAGTTGCTATGCAACCAGACTGTGCATTTCCAAGCAACAGGTGGTTGTTTCAAAATGTCGGCCGTATACTGAAAGGTCATTATTGGGTCACTATTATATTCAATTACTCAATATGGCCAGCGGGGCAGTAGTTCTTGAGTTGTTTATGTTTATTTTCTGATTTTTTTAAATATTAGTTCAAACAAAATGTTTACTTCAAAATGTTCAGTGAAAAATTTCACAGAAAATAATCAACATTATCATATTTTTCTCTATTAGAAAGGTCAAAATATGTAATATTTTAATTTGCTTTATGTGCGTTTTTAATAGAGCAGATATGGTAATTATTTTTTTATAATAATTTCTAAAATACTTGCATACTGCAAGTTATTTATAAGGTTCCACCTTAAGCAAAGTTACTAAAATGAATGATTATGTTTTATTTTAAAATAATTTTTTGAATACATATATAATTCTGTCATTCGGTGATATATACCCGGTAAACAAGTTATTCTGTAATTAAGCAATAATTTATTCTCTTGCATGGATGATTGGATACAACAGAAGCGCAACATCTATCAATAATTGGCAATGTGAAATTTGAATGGTGTGGGTTGTCACGCAGCGAATGTTTAATTCTTGTTTAAAGAAAAGTGTATTTTAAAGGCTTTTTATATGATACACGTTGAATATGATGTGGCGTGGAGACCATTGTCCTTTAAGTGATGTGTATATTATATACAGTACGTTGACAATACCTTGAAATGCACCAGTGAGTGTTTGTTTATACCTGACACTGTTGCTAGGATACAGGAATAATATTTGCTCATTAACTACTTGAACTTTACCATTAGTATAAGATACGTTACGCTTCTGTCTGATCTGTTGAATAACCAATTGGATGTAGATATAGGCATGCAAAGATTCGTAACTTGAACCGCATCTAATACGTACTTAGTATATAGTAAATCTGCAGCACTCCTATTAAAGGACAGTATTTCTCAATGACATAATGGTCGTCGTGTAACTTGAATTTTTGTAAACTAACAATGTATTTATTTTGCATTGTGAATGTTCATATGGATCCCATATCGCAAAGGTCATGGTGCAATAACCACCACCCTTACAAAGGTTCTGACTGCATCAGCAGCATGTGAAGTACACATGGTTTATATTGCCTTCTGACTCTGACTTCCCTGTTCATTTTGGCTATCCTTAGAGTCTTTCAGCAGGCCATGTGTGGGTATATACATGAATTTCAAGCTATATACGTTGTGATAATAATAACCTCCTTTTTAGTCCCCGTTCAGACGAAGTCCTAAAACGGGGATTTATAATTCGGTCTCCGTCCGTCTGTGTGTCCGTCCGTCCGGAGTCATATCTCAGAATCCCTTGGACCGATTCCATTCATTCTTTGCATTTGACTAGTACTGTATGTGGGACATATGCACATGCAGTAGTTTAGCGATTCGATTCAAAATGGCCGACAGGCAGCCATCTTTTTTTTTGAAAATGTTGTATTTTGGACATGCTTTGTCAGTTTTCATTCAAATTTAGTACATAGATCATACATGTTAGGATACATGTCCCCGACCGTTCGTGAGTTCCTGAGTTTGTCCGTCCATCTGTCCGAGTCTGTCCGTCCGTGTGTCAGTCTGTCCAACGTCATATTTCAGAATCCTGTGGAACGATTCTGTTCATTCTTTGCATGTGCCTAGTACCTTATGCGGGACATATGCACAATTCAAATGGCCGATTCAAATGGCCGACTGGCAGCCATCTTGTTTTTTGAAAATGTTGTATTTTGGACATGCTTTGTCAGTTGTCATTAAACAAGGTACATAGATTAAACATGTTAGGATACATGTCCATAACGATTTATTTCGCAATTGGATCAAAGATGGTCGACTGGCAGGCATCTTGTTTTGTTTTTTTATGCGGTATCTTGGACGTGCTCGATCAGTTTTCATTCAAACTTGGCACATACATGTACTTTAAACATGTTACGATGCATGTCCATGACAATTTGGCCGATTGACAGCCATCTGACTTTTTGACCTTACTACTATATTTCCACAATTTATGTACCATTTTCATTCGTATTTGGCACATACATCATACATATCAGTGTGTTTCATAATCAGATCAAAGATGGCCGAATAACGGCTGTTTTTATTTTTGGCCATATTACTACTACACGAAACAAGTGTTTTGATGTAAATAAACAATCTGTTGTATACGCCATTTCGAACTCAATTTTCAACGACACGCTCCGTTCAATCCCTCCGCTATAATATGACGAGCACAAAGAGAAATTTCAAAAATTTAACGGGGACTGTGTCATTTTCAATGACTTGTAATTTTAACCTTTTCACCGCCAGACTTTCTCGCCAAAATTATTCTGCATTTTTTTCTCATATTCTGGATCTCATAATTTTGGAGCCAACAGACTAAATTTGAGTAAATTTTCAGTTTTCACTCAAAAAATTGGGCTATTTTTGTCCCAGTCTTTTGAAGGAAAGTGCAGACTATTTTGTGAATTTGTGATGAAAAGAAGAAACTGGTGGTAAAAAGGTTAATATACCTTGATCTTTAAATTTTACAGCCATGAATTTCAAGCTTTTTGTCTGTGTACGTTGTGATAAAGTGATTAAGCAAACCTCATTTTAATTTTAATCATATTATACCAAAATAAATAAAATATTAAAATCAATATCAAGATTTGTATGTTCAAGTGGCATGTACAAATATAATTATTATAATGTCAATAGATCATATTTGTTTATATAGGAATAATTAATTTATATATTTATTTATGGTAGGTAATCAATCAATAGTATCAATCAAAGTAATTAATCAATCAACTAAACAAGCAAGTGATTTACTTATTATTTGGTGTTTCATTTCTTAGGTATCGTCCACCTCATACAGGAACACCATTAAGCAGAGTCAGTGCATATAATACATGTAGTGTTAACAGTAGTTCTACAATCATACCACTCACACTTTAGTTTCTATGGATACAAGGCATTTTTATAGTTGAATAAATAAGTTATTGATAGTCAGAATATAGCGTGTTGAATTTGTGAAACGTTGCTCAGTGTTTATGTTATATGGCTGTGATAACTGGATGACAAGCCACTCTAAAAAAACTAGTTGTTTGCATGTAAATATAGTTACCCAATCAAGTTTCAGGTGCTTAACCTCTTCAATGGCAAAGTCAACTTTTGGTACCTTGGGCAAAATAGCAAGGTTAATTTTTTGTGGCTGTTAAACAGCAGTCAAAGTCATAACTTTTTACAGCTTAAAAATGATCGATGACGATTAGGCCATGCCCAAAATTTAATTGTTCAGGGAATTCATGTTCAGTACCTGCAGATAATAATAATATTACCGTAACTATTTGTGATGCATTTTTACAATAATATTGATGCATAACACAATGGTCATTATGTTCAATAATCCGAAATAAAATCTGAGTTGGGCTAAAATTGTTTTTGTTTTTATTTTAGCCAGAATAAATTTTCGCTAAAATCAATTTTTGGGTATTTTGTATGGAATTTATTTTCACTGATTTCTGGCGAGTTAAATGTAAAATATAGGAAAAATGGTATATTCGCTGGCTTTTATTTTCACTAAATCATTCCTTCAGCGAAAATAGTGAAAATAAATTCCAACACAAGCGCATGTAAACCATTGATTGCATTAATGTATACTGAGTAATTTAAATATAATTATTTTGCCCACAGACTCATTCCTGTCATTTACATAAGCACATCATGTGCTACTACTACCATGATAGAGCAAATATTATAAGGTTATTACGAAGATACCTCAAAGTATGCACGAAGACAGTACAGCGGCAGTATTGACCGACGCGCAGCGAAGGTCGATGCGACAGCGTACTGTCTGAGTGCATACTTTGAGGTATCTTCATAATAACCTTATTATTATACATCTTTTCCTACCAAGGATACATCATGGGAATGCCGAAATCAGCGAACTTCTTTGTATGGAGTCCGGTCAAACCCTTGTGGCAGCCATGTTTGTCTTTATTATTAGAAGACGCTTATTTGGAATTAGCATTTCCTAATATGGTAGGATGAAAATACCCCGTAAAATACCGCAAAATTACGACACGCTGTAACGTATGGCGTTACGGTGACAGATGTATAATAAAATATTTTATTTTATCCGTATTATTTATTTTTTTCAAGTTTTTTGTGCATATATCAGATTTTTATCAGATTGGACCAGTCTGATTAAAATAACGTATGTTTTGTTGTTTTTTTCATTTTTTTTGGAAATATATATTTATTTATTTCATGTTTTTATTAGCTGGAAGTATTTGTTAATTTTGAAAGCCAAAATAAGATGCAATAAAAAAAAACAATTAATTATAAAATAATAACAATTAAATTAAATTTGAAATTAAAAAAAGATACGTGCTGTTACCATACCTAAGATTGAATCAAATTGTGTGAGGATGTGGTTTATAAAACTGGTCTCTAATACATTGTAATTATTACTGATTTTATTTTTTTCATAAATTTTCTCTTGTCAATTTAGTTATTTATAATATTAATATAAAAACATATAAATATATATTTTGAGATTGTTCAGGAATTATCTTGAATCGCTTGTTTTTCACTCAGGTATCCACCACCACAAAGAAGTGCATCACAGGCGAGCCAGTCACCCCTTCTTCCATATCGCCCCAAAACTGTACATGATTTCCGTCAAAATGATTCTCATCATCATCATCGTTCTTCTCATCCACTTTCAAGACCCTCTACAGCATCTACTAGTCGTAGTAATAGAATTAGTTCACAACTGAAGGCTACAGATTATCACTACCAGTAAGTTATTTATATTATATACATTTTATGATAAGTGTATGCAACTTGGATTTATGTAAGGCGATGACATTATCTTGCATACTTTTTATGTGCATCTTATGTCAATAAAAGTATGCCTTCTATGGCAACTCATTAAAAGTATGCCCTCTATGGCAATTCAATAAAAGTATGCCTTCTATGGCAATTCAATAAAAGTATGCCTTCTATGGCAACTCTATAAAAGTTTCCGGCGTCCTTTGCGAATGGCAAGTAGGACGAAGGTAACTGCTAATCGCCATAGTGTTCCACTGGGCCGGTTTTCTGGCCCAAAAGCATGTGACTAAGTGACGTAATTTGAAAACATTCCAGCACATTTCAGTCACTGATTGCCTATGATAACAAAAACAGTTGATTTTGTCATTATTCATTCCTACATTAAAAACATTTATTTTAAAACATTTATCAACAATTTCTTTTTCTTACTAACAATTTTATTTTTCTCTTTGTTCCAGAATATCTCCAGTACCGGACTACTGAATTATATCTTGCTGATTGTCCCCCTCCTCCCCCTCCTCCTCCTCCTCCTCCTCAAATGACAATATGACTTTGTTACACTGCAGATTTTGTTAATGCCAAGATTGCTTCTATTCTACAATTGTTAAGTACACTTGTTTAGGACAGTGATCGTCATGCAGCGTGTATTCAAATTAGGGAATGAACATTTATTATTCCTAGGGGGGGGGTCAATTCTTGGTGCTTTTTCAAAATAATCAATGACCCCTCCCCCCTTTTTTTCCGCTTTTAGAAAAATGAAAATATGTAAACCCCCTCTATATATATATATATCAATAAAAGGCGTAAAGAAAAAAAATTTTGTCTCAATCTTTAAGAGAAAAATACCCCCCAGCTAAAATGTCACCCCCCCTATCGTGTCTTTGGAGAATATTCTGACCCCCACCCCTCCCCTCTGTTTTGCCCGACCCCCTCAGGAATAATAAATGGTCATTCCCTTATATTCTATGCTGTACAAAGCATGGAGTAAATAAATATGCAAATTTTCCACAATCAATTGATTAATGAGTATTTTACAAAATTCTCCAACATATCTGCAGTGCAGAGGCTATTATATTAATTATTGGACCAACATTTTGAAAATATTTTACATGCTGAAAGTCACAGATAAAATGAATGAATCACATCTTGACGTATTTATTTTCCACCACCTGCCAGATATAATCATTAATTAATTAGTTAAATATCATTAGTTTATGTCAGTTATACCAGAGGTACATTACTTGGGGTTTGCAACTCGCATAGTACTGTATGGTGACATCATGTCAAGATCTCATTCAAGTCTCTTCTCGTAGATAGCGAGACTAAGGCTACGACCTTTGACATGACACATATCAATGTTCAAGGTTTGTAATGAAAAAATAAAACTTTTCTTGTCACTATCATAGTGAAAAATGTAATACATCGAAAATGTACAGAAAATATAGTTCTCGTAATCCGTCATATCGTGGGCAGCTATTTTGATCCACCTGGACATCCCAGTATCCTAGTTACCTCGGGCATGCGCAATCTCATTTTTCTGAGTTGGAATGCTTATGCGAGAGCGAGATTGTGACGGGATCTTGGTATCATGTCACCATAGTTACAAACCCCAAGTAATGTACCTCTGGTTATACATAGATATGTACAAAAAATTGAAATTCCTGATAAAAAATATAGGTTGGTAAGTGTTGTTTTACCAACAATCGATTTATTTGAAATTTGTTAAAACTGTTTTTTTTTTACATTCTTAACTGTAGGATGGTTTTAAATCTCAACTTAACAAATATTCTAAAATTCTGGTTGTGCCAAAGAGCAAATTTTGTACCATGTATGTTTAGAACACTGACACTTTCACACTATAAGGTGCGATTACAGTCATAAACAATGAATGTCTCAATGAAATGTGCTTTGCAGTGTCCAGATATTATTGGTCATTTGAATGCATATTAATGAGCTTCATTTACATAATTATTTCACAACTCTTTTGTCGTAAGTGCTAGTTATACACTGCATTTAATCAACAGGGTATGATTTGTACATAACTTTGAAATTTTCAATTATATAGCACTTAGATTAGTATTTTTATCCTTTATCTTTCAAAATCAGTTTTGTTTGTGAAAAAGAAAATGTTTGTTTAAACTTAAACTCACGTAATAAGTACGTAGAGCTGCGTTATTGATACCAGCAACTGCACTTAATCATGTTTATGGTGATACGTTTGTAGTCATGGTCACCAAATTTTGTTTATGAATTTATTACTATATTTCAATGATATATTTTAATTCTTGTGGCATTATTTAATTACTTATTAATTATACATTACCATTTTGTAATAAAGTTGCTACAAGAAGTTCATAATCCGTTAATATAATTTGTAACTTTTTCACATGCTTGTACTAGAGTATATGACTTGGCGTTTGAAAATCTGGTATAAACTCTGCTGGTTGGTAATCATTCAAACATCCTGGACACTTTTCTTATGCAGCTTTCTTCATTAATAGTAAAAGTAGCCTGACAACGTCAATTGAGTTGCACCCTCTGGGGTGCTCCAAACTCAACACATGCCTGATAGAACGATGTTGTTTTTCACTTCTCCTGACGATTATTTGTCACAATCAATTTGCAGGAACACCAGATAGCCATCAAAAAGTAATCATTCACAGTAGAGTTTATTTGTTTGTTGACATAATGTCTGATAAGGTGCTGGCAAATTCCTGGCCAATGTGTATCATCTTATTGAAAACATTCTGATTTTTGATGACAATGCAAACATAGCTTTACCATGACCACCAAAATGAATATTCATTGAACCCATTGCAAGAAGTCGTGAACTTTGCGAGTTCGCAGTATTGATCTTGCCGACAAGTCGTACACTATTCTGTCAGGTGTTAGTGAGGTCTGATGCCGTTCGGCCGGCGATAGCCTACATGTCAGGCTGTAGTAAAAGGAACAAGAAAAGTAGTATAAAGTTTATAGATAACAATTACTGTATCTTCCTGGCATGAGGTGTTTTGGGTTGTTTTGTATAAAATTTATTTTCACTTATTTTTGTCAAGTTGAGTGTACAATATAGGAAAAAAGGCTATATTTGCTGGGTTTTATTTTCACTGAATCATCCCTTCAGCTAAGTGAAAATAAAGTATAAATAAAGCTAACCTAGTCGTGACCTCGATGGGGTTCGTAACCAGTCTTGTGATTGGTTGTTGACAAATGCTGAACAGGCCACGCCTCCAACTGTGCCCTGCGTTCGGGCAAACCGTTAGGAATTCCAAAATGGAGCAAATTTGTGTAGTTTTCTTGATTTATTCTGCAGATATCGGTAAAATGTAGGTAGGGCTTTGGCGAAATTTGAAGAAGCAACTAATATTCTTCAACCTGGTATTTTTTTTAGATTTTATTTTTCATTCTTTTCGTCCGTTTTTTCGAGTTTAAAAAATGTGAGCTGGCTGGAGCCTTCATCCCTTGTCTATTTCGTACACTGGATACCAGCCGATACCCCCCCCCCCCCGCTCATACAGACTGCGTATTACAGTTGATTATAGTTCCTGGGCTCCCTGTGGTCTATTTTTTACACTAGATACCAGCCGATACCCCCCCCCGCTCATAGAGACTGCGTATTACAGTTGATTATAGTTCCTGGGCTCCCTGTGGTCTATTTCTTACACTAGATACCAGCCGATACCCCCCCCCCGCTCATAGAGACTGCGTATTACAGTTGATTATAGTTCCTGGGCTCCCTGTGGTCTATTTTTTACACTAGATACCAGCCGATACCCCCCCCCCCCGCTCATAGAGACTGCGTATTACAGTTGATTATAGTTCCTGGGCTCCCTGTGGTCTATTTCTTACACTAGATACCAGCCGATACCCCCCCCCCCCCGCTCATAGAGACTGCGTAATACAGTTGATTATAGTTCCTGGGCTCCCTGTGAGTAAACCTGAGAACGAAACTTCCTATGCACATTCAGTATACATACTACTCGTCCAGACTGCTAATATAATAAGTGTGAAAACACGAAGTCAATGACTTCGGTTTTCATATTTCCGTCACAAATCGGCAAACAGAACGTGTATTTACTATTGCCCTCAAATTTTCATATTAAATTGACTAATTGGTAGAGGCGACAATGAAAAAGTTTACTGTATATTATAAGTACAGGTTATTACACGGAAATTTCCGTGATAAAATATCAAAATCATTAGTAAAGAAAAGTCGCCGCGACATCACGGGCTTATCTTGTAACCTGTTTACGACACTCGTGTGGAAAATCAAAATGTACACGGGTGGTACCGTCTTGTATCTCGTGTGAGATTTGAGATCTGGTGGGTGAACGTGGGGTTGACTTTACAGTCAAAATCAAATGAGCGGTGAGGGGGAGAATAACGTTCTGTCAAAACAATTTTACCGTAGACTCAATTTTAACGACCAATCTGCAGCGTTGAATATAAATACAATATAGATACACACATACACTCGATTAAATTTTCTGGACACATATGCGACGCATGAACAAAAACGATCTATTGTAAAAGATATATGCCTATGACGTGTTGGCTGGGCGCCGTTTTGTCCTACAGTCAAATATAGAAACAAAAACTGATTTATTTTCTTATGCCAAGACCTGGTTGTTCATGCATTTCAAGCATGGCGTATTTACTTCTTGTACTCTGTGGTGTGTGCTGTGGAAACATCTGATTTCGCGATTTTGAGCTGTCGAAGCACGCCTACCAGTATTACACAACTACCATTTGCAGCTCATTGCAGTCTGACACTTATTCACTGTACCCCTTCCTTTTTCCAGACTGTCTAGAAAGTTATACAAAAAGTTTCATCCTTTAGAAAACGCAAGTCTTTGCCGTACGATAAAAAAAAATGTCCACATATAGTAGTAACCAACATCGTTCTGGCGTTCCTAAAAAAAACACTGCATTGCTTAGTAGCAAATAATCACGGTAGCGCAATCCGACCATGCTACCTTTCACAATTATTATTATTACTTGGTAGAGATTATTAATAAAGTACAAAAAGTAAACTCGTTGAATTGTTCTGAAATGCAAGTAAATTTCAATTTAGTTTCATCGATTCCGGTCGCATGCAAATGCTCGACACCTTATAGGTCAAATCACTAATCAGCCAGTCAAAGTACTCGGTGATGCCAACGTGTTCAAATTACCAAAACGGAGGAGATTTGCCGATGTTCCAGCTCGATCTTTTACCTCTGGTTTTGATGGGAAGACGGCACTTTGTAAGATTGTGGGTCAGGAGTGAGTGTTGTTTTGACTTGGGTATTGTGTTTTACATTCCAACAGGAAATTTTTGCGTGGTTTTATTTTCGTGGTTATATTTTGGGCTCACCGCGAAATTTAAACCACGCTAATGATTTCTACTTCTACATTTAATTTATTGCAATGGATATCCGAAAGCCCGTAACCCGATGTTATTGACATTGTTTACTGACTTACATGGTCATGTCCCAGTGTTACTCAAACTGTGATTGACAGGAATTTTGAATACATTAGCCATCATTTTAAACTTGTGATTTTCACTGGTCGCGACAGGTTTCGACCGAAAATAACAACATGTATACATCAAAAGCCTAACCAGATGAGTGTAATCGCTAGCGTACATATTCATGCCTCCGTGGATATGTATTTGGAACCACAGCTTGATCTCCAAACATCGTATATGGCACATTTCACGGAGCCTCCGCCACGATGTTAGCTGCTTGGTTCGGATTAGCATACTAATACGGTGGCCATCTTGACCCTTATTTATAGTATCGGTTCCCCTTTAAACTTTTTGACTCCCATGTGCGAAGCACACAATGGAGTCTTTGCAGTTACTCTGTCTGTATGTGTGTGTGTGTGTGCGTGTGTGTGTGGTAACAACGTTGTGACGACTTTAACTTGTGACGACCTTCACTATTTTCATAATTTATATTAATATTTAATCCAATTTAAGTCAAGCTTGTGAAGCTTAGGTTTAGTTAAGGGGGAAGGTGAGCTGGGTTTAGACCGTCGTGAGACAGGTTAGTTTTACCCTACTTTATATTAATATTATTATAATTGTACCATACCTTCCCCCTTTACTAAACCTAAGCTTCGCAAACATTTCTATGTTCAGTCACAGGATATTCAACTTTTATTTAATTAAACTTAATTAAATCGCAATTCTATGTTGAATTACATTGTAACTGAGTTAAATTAAAACACAAACCTATATAGGAATGCATATTAATTACCTGATTTGCATGATACTTAGCTAATTTTTAGCTGTTCCTTGACTGTTCCACTGATATCTAAAGAGATATTCATTAGATTTTGATGAAACTAGGTACATAGATGCTCTGGGCCATGCATATAATTAACCTAGTTTGCATAATGATTAGTCGATTTACTAATTACTAATTATTCCATTTCAATTAAACTTGGTACATTGATGCTCCAGAACAATGCACAGACCCGCTTAGTTTTGGGTTAAAATCAGATCATATTAATTACTTAATTTGCACAATAAATCATAAGTTTTGATTCTAATCACATTTCAATAAAACTTCGTACATAGATGGTCTGTGACAGTACTTATCTTAATTCAATGAATCTTGGTACATATGTACTCTAACACAATGTGATGATCAAATTAGTTTTAGGTTGATATAAATTTATAATAATTACCTAATTTGCATAATTATTTATTTTTCAGCTTTCCACTAATTTAGTTTAATCATCACATTATAATGAAACTTTGTACATGTGCACCCTGAAACAATATACAGATCTAAATCTATGCATAATAATTGCTTGATTTGTATAATAATTCATTTGGTTTATTGAAGTAATTCATAGACATGATTAGTTTAATGTTGATAAACATGAATATTGATTATCTATTATTAGCCTCTTTCTGATATCTAAACAAAATCAGAATAAATTAAATTCATTGCAGAGGTGCTCTGGAACTAATTAGACTAAAAGGGCTAGAAAACTGGCAGACATAGACAGAAATCACAGTATTAAATTACAATAAACTTGGCACGTAGATATTCGGCATTCGCGCACTGATAGAAATCATGAACATCGTGCGGGGAGTCGGACAGTATTGCAATTGTACCCTCGTCATTTTCAAACTGCAGTAATTGTTGAAAAAGTGATTCCCTCAAGGAAGGCACTTTTGATTCGACATCCATCCATCAAAACCGTTATAATCAAGTTTTCCGTTCGTGTAGCTCTGACGTACTCTCCCAACTTGGTATGAAATCTGGATTTCCAAAGTATTTTCTATTTCAACAATGTTCTTCCCATTGAACATTCCACAACTCAACACCTTACTCAAATCATTCGTTACCTTTATATAATCATTACCACTTACTTGTTTTTTATTTTCTTCCAGGCGAGATAGATCAAACATCACCTGTATCCCCTACTGGTTAAACTTGACAATTATTGTTACTTCATTTTACTCGAATGTTTTTTGTAAACTTGTTGTTTATTGCTGGTTAAGATAAAAAAATATCTAGTCATGCTAGTGATGTCTAATAGCAACTGCCAAAGTACAATCGAGTGGTGGGTGGGTCACAGTCAAGTACAAATAAGTCATTCACTGCCAAAGAACAAATATAATCATTCTTTCCGATCAAGTACTTTAACCTCCCCCCTCTTGATTCAAATGACATAACCAAAAGACTTAAGACATCACCTACTTTCTATAACACGCAACACCATATTCACATAATTGTTCATACATGTATACACTGTCACAGCAAAATCAATTCCATAAATTTACCAATGGCTCCAGCAAATCATTTGCCCATATTAACTATCGCCTCCTTTGTAATCCATCTAATACTTTTGTCTTGTGTTTCAATTACATAACGTTAGTCAAAAATGTCAGCTTATATTATTTGAACATTCTGGAAAACACAATCGCATTATCAAGGTCACGTTTATATTGCGCCGGATTGGACAAATACCCAAGTGTTTGCTAAGTTGCAAGATATATTGTTAACTGACTTACCGAATAATTCTCAGAACGGCTGTATGTATAACATCTATAAATACATAACTCGGAATTACTCATTAAATTGGAACAAATCACATAGATCTGTTGTGAACACAAGCGTTGTGTTCGGGGATCGGGGAACTTCGTCTCGCTTGGCTGATGTCACTTACACGTAGAGGTACCAGATTCGACCCAAATGAATACACATTAGTTCATTACAGATAGTCCAGCTTTATTTACACAGTCAGTCAGCTGAGGTAACCCCTCGCTGCACCGTTCTCTCGTTTTCCTTTCTTACAAAAGTTACAAACTCTCTATATTAAAAATCAAAACACTAAGGCCAATCGCATCAGTCGCTGGTACAGCCACGTGATTACCCGGGATGCGTTTCACGGTTAAAGCCTTGCAAAGTTACCACTACTAAATACATTAAGTAAACAATCTATTTATAAAATAAATTTAATTTATAAAATATGTTTATAATCTCCACCCTAAACATGCAAGTTGTTGACCCCAGTAATGAACATGTTTATTTAGATAAATGGTTTTATTATTGCATTACTTATTTAAATCACACTGATCATAGAAAAATAAACACGAAAAATGTGTGAATGTCGTTACTTGTCATTCAGGGTACGTTGACAATCAAGGATAACTATTTCCTCAAACCTAACTGTGTATGTGCGTTTTGCCAGTTTGGAATAATGTCTTCAATGGAGTGTATAATAGTTTTATCAGGGGAAAAATCTTCTCCACTGAGGTTCTCCACGCGTGTCAGGGGGGAATATCGTCTTGTCTCTCTATCGCGTCCCCTTGAGGTACGGGATCGGGAAAGTCACTTAACTTTACAGTCAAATAGATGCACACAACAAAATACGTTTCAACTCTCGTCTTTAGTCAGTCAGTGGAGTACTCTATAAGACACAGCGCCCTGGGGAAAAGTCCCCAAGACTATCGCAAGGCTGGCCCAAGACTCTCCTAGACTGCTTCTCAAGACTGCCCCAAGACTGCGTCTCAAGACTCCATCTGTCCTGGTATACTCGCCAAGACCAACTAAAACAACTTTATTCATTTTCAAAACCTTAACCAATTACAAAGCAGTATAAAAACTCTAGGGTGTAACCTTTAATCATACAGCCAATCACACTAAGTACTGAACACGTCATAATACAATTGATTAATCGTCACTATATTAGTAACTGTCAGAAATAGTAGTCCGAATAGCGACGGTTATATCGTAATTAGTTCCAAATCACTGAGTCGACTTCCGTCCAGAACCTCGCATGGGCCTAAACGATGACAGATATAACACAGCCATTCGCTAGTAATCAGCTAAATAAGTGGATCAACAGATACGTGCAAACAATTTCATCACACATCCCTTCACTCAAACTGAGCCATGCCTCCTGGCATAACACGTTCATAAATCAAAGATACCGTCATCTACTCATCGTCATACAGGTTAAATACAATACTAATAAAAAGGTATAAATAAAATGGAAAAAACACACTGATTAAATACAATGATTATAATTCCAAATACAATGGTTATAATTCAAAAAACAAGGGAAAGGCTCCCAATCGACTCGCTTTTCTCAAAACGGTTCGCTGATGTAATCCTTTGCTGCACTGTCTCCGTTACTAAGGTTACAAACTCTATATCAAAAGGTCAAAAAAACTAAGGCGTGGCGGTGTAACCAAGCGAACAGCCAATCGCTGCAGTCAACAGCATGATCACGTGATTACCAGGTATGCGTCTCTTGGTTAAAGTATTGCAAAGCGGTAACTAATAAACAATGAATAAAAATCTATTAATCAAACTCCTGTCATATACGCTTATAAACTTCAACTGAACTCACAAGTCGTTATTCTAAGCAAAAGTCATAAGACAAAGTCGCTATCATAACACATTACTCCTCTGGCAATTAAGACGGAAAAAGGCTAAAACGATATACACTACTAAGTTACATATAATCCTGTCAATCATGAACAAAAGCTTGCGTTATCAAACAATAGGCAGTGGGCGCACCACACTCTCATTTCACAAAGACGTCAAAAAACGGTAGGAAGGTGCTCTCAACTCAAATCAACTTAAAAAGCGTCAGAAGTATTCCGAAAACAACACGTAAACAAAAACAACTCTTAAAACGTCGGTATCTCTGTACATCGACAAATCTCAGAACTTTTAAAACTCTGAAAAACTCTTTGGGGCATTACTTTCCCCATCATATCCGTACTCATAAACTCATTAAAACTCTATAAAACTTCACAAAACTCATAACACTGTGTTGCAAATACTTGTCCACTGAAACACGCTTAAATCGTTATAAAGGACCTCACACGCCACTAAATATCACTTCAAAACAAAGTTCTGGGCGCTCACATACATACAATTCAATGTCACAAAAAAACACTAAAAAAAAGATTGTAAAAGCGTTACATACTGAACAATAGTGTTGAAATTCTAAAAAAAAAATCGAAGTCTAAGCGTCTTTTCTCTTTTTGTCGTGTTAGTCCGGGTCGTTCTTTCTCATCATCTTGTCTTTAATGTCGCTCAATTCTTGATTATTCAGTCCTATTCGATACTCGTCCTTCCTAAGGGGTTCCGAAGTCTTCATGTCTTCAGCGTTGTTCATCGGTGCCATACTATTAACGGCGTTTCGTCAAGCGCGGTTTTGTCTCTGCCATCGAGCTGCTAGTTCGGTTCGCAAGAAAGACACACCTTCGCCATTTCACTTTGCTTCACAGGATGTCAATGTGTGTTAAACACATGCCCGGGTTCATCCAAAACATATCAGGGGGAAAATCTTCTCCACTGAGTTTCTCCACGCGTGTGGGGGGAATATCGTCTTGTCTCTCTATCGCTTCCCCTTGAGGTACGGGATCATAAAAGTCACTTGAGCTTTACAGTCAAATAAATGCACACAACAAAATACATTTCAACTCTCGTCTTTAGTCAGTCAGTCGAGTACTCTATAAGACACAGCGCCCTGGGGAAAAGTCCCCAAGACTATCGCAAGGCTGGCCCAAGACTCTCCTAGACTGCGTCTCAAGACTGCCCCAAGACTGCGTCTCAAGATTCCGTCTGTCCTGGTGTACTCGCCAAGACCAACTAAAACAACTTTATTCATTTTCAAAACCTTAACCAATTACAAAGCAGTATAAAAACTCTAGGGCGTAACCTTTAATCATACAGCCAATCACACTAAGTACTGAACACGTCATAATACAATTGATTAATCGTCACTATATTAGTAACTGTCAGAAATAGTAGTCCGAATAGCGACGGTTATCTCGTAATTAGTTCCAAATCACTGAGTCGATTTCCGTCCAGAACCTCGCATGGGCCTAAACGATGACAGATATAACACAGCCATTCGCTAGTAATCAGCTAAATAAGTTGATCAACAGATACGTGCAAACAATTTCATCACAGTTTAGCTTGTAAATCGTGATATTTTGGACAGACTAGCGTATAACGTAGCTCATTCTTCACTAACTTACATCTAAATGGACGAAGATAGCGTGACATATACTACTCGCCCGATCTTTTCAATTCGGAGGCAATGAAAATTAATTCTAGGCCTATCTATTGGGGTTGAAGACAGACAATTTAAGTATTTTTTTCATAATAAAGGTCCTCCTTAAATTTACGATGTATAATTAATTTGTGATTGCTACATAATTTAGTACTGATTTTATATATTTTGTAAAAAATAGTTTGTATTTGTAAAAATAGCATTTTCCATCTTTTGTTCAATCAAAACCGTACCTTTCTATATGCGTTTAACACGTGATAAATTTTCAGTTATGTTTATAGCAAAGGTAAGGTCACAGAGCAGTTATCATTTAAAGTTCTGCTAATATTGAAAATTTAACCACTGTCAAAAAACTTTTATGAATTCAAATAAAAATGTTCATGGTTTTGTTCAAATCCAAAAAATCTGAAAGAAAATAATACAGCTTTCCTTTGGAAATCTTAAATAAGTAGGCGGAATTCAATATAGAATAGACGTATTCAAAGTTTTCCTAGACTTTCTGAAGCGCAATGACACCCCCTCCGGGAACATGTGACTCGTAAGCCGGGTATATTTTGGAAAGCTCGTACATTCGAGTTTGAACTGAGAATGTAAAAGACGTCAACGTCGTGTGTAAATACATCACGTGACCTATTTCACTTATTTATTCACCAACGCCGAATGGATGTATATCGGGATATGCTGCTGTAGGTTGCGATGTTACGGCATCGCCCGGGGGACATCCTCTGATGTAATCACTCGTACCTGATGGCTGCTGATAATGAAACTGGTCGAATCCACAGTAGTTAGTGAACTGGTTGTCAAAAACACGACCTTTGTTGAACAACACAAACACTTTCGCCCATTCATTTAACTGTGGATAGAGCTCAGATACGCGGTAGCAATTGAGAAAGTTGTTCTTCGCCCAGTGAGGTCGTGCACGGTACTTATCAAAGAGAAGATTCTCCAGAGTCCGATGGTACTCGTCTATGGCAAACGCCCCTGGTAGGAATGGGACCTGTAATGATTAACAGGAAATTAAATTTATACTCTATATTTTATGCAAAAGATTCCAGCAAATACGCACACACAGAGCAATACACAAAAAGACGGCCCAACATTGTTGTCATGGAAACAATGATTTTGTAAATCCTATCCCAGTGGCCATTACAAATTTAAAATTGGCCAAGATACGTACGACTGACGTCTGTCATCTCAAAAACAAATTCGGTAACCCAAGTTTTTTCTTTGTCCTGTCGAATAGAGCCATATGATGTGCAATACTATAGGTCAGATTTCCAACTTTGGTTAAAGCGCGGTGGTCGTCGCGCAGCGCGTGTTCGAATTACATGTAAATAAACAATGTATTTTACATGCGTTGTACACGTCGCTATGAGTCTCATATCGAACAGGGCGCGGCACTGCCGCCCTTTAAACAACGGACACTGTCTTGCAATCACATAAGGCGCTCTCTACGGTCCAATGTACATGCCAACAGCCCACTGCGGACGCTCAGCAAACTGACTCCTACGAGTATAAACCAAACAGTCAACTTTATGTAAACAAAAAAGGTCTCATGGTTCTCACTCTCTCGACGATATTTTGACGGTCATTTGCATGGAAAGTATTTGCATTGAAAAGGGTGATCCTGAGACGCATTGCAATGCGTCGTAGACAACTAACAGTTATCTGAGAATGCATGGACGTATTCATGGTATTCTACTTTTCATCAAATCAATAGGGAGCCAGACACAGGCCAGAAATTAATCATAATTCTTACCTCAATGTAACAAAACTCCTCACAGATTGATCCATCTGGACAATGTCTGTTAGCGGGGCTTAGGTACAAATCGTCGGCTTTCGCAAATCGCACGTACATCGGAAGAAGTGTGTAAACGTTGTGCGTCCCGGAATAAAATTGTGATAACTTGATGACGTCAGTCAACGCACTCTCTAATTGGCATACTGGTAGACAGTACTCGGCTGTCTTGATGCTGAATAGAACAGAGTAGGTGGAAAAGAAAATGTATATTAATGTGTATTTGGTCTAAATAATGTTATAATGTGTAAGTTATTTAACTTTGAATCAATGAACCAATAGAAAGTTGTGCTAGTGCAATAGTAAACGTCCGGGCCCGTATGACGGACATACTTTGCCGAGCCAAGTCGACCACTGTATTGTGAACATGGCTAGTGAATTCAAAGTATCAAGCTCGAAATTCAATCCATGGTTGTATTTGTTTCTGCTTCGAGCACCGTGCCCGGGCCCGAGTCGACCACTGCAATGTGAACACAGCTGTGAGATTCCAACTTGAATTGGACAGCAAACTGTAATCGGAAACTTAGAACAAATAGTCCTGCCACCACGGTCGTACATGTTGCTGCCTCGAGCATCGTGCTCGAGTCAACCACTCCAATGTGAACACAACTATTGAATTTAAATTATCTAGTTCAAGATTCAATCAGACCGCACTGAAAACAGTTGTTCCATTATAGTTGTATTTGTTGCTATTCCATTAAAATTCAGAATCTAAGAAACAATCAATTATAATAATTTCTTATGAACGATATATTTAAATTGAATTATTGGCCCCCTGATATACATCATTTCTGAAGTACATTAAAAGCAAAAATATAAGATATTATATTTCTGATGACGACATACTTACTGAATATTTCCGTTAGTGAAAGTCAATACGTTGTACCATTTGTGTATGTAGGGTAAGAATCGAGAAAAGTTATCCAAGCCACAGTCAGTTATTCCCGGCATGCATTGCGTACAGCAACAATGGGCACAGTTTTGAATGCACATCGCAGAACAGTCAGTCTGTTGAGGAACAACACGGAACATTCACCTGTAACGACTACTATGTGTTTTGACATCCACTAAAGATAATACTACTATTACTCAAACGTTAGAAAGCCTAAACCTTGTGCTTCTGTCACGTGATGTTCAGTATAAATAAAATTCCTTTGTTTAAACCAAAAAATACAGTTTGCAGTACAAGGGTGCAATTTCTATAATTTGATTGGGTCACGATTTATATTTCGCTTATTCCCGGCGTCCTTTGCCAATTGTGGCTTGGTACGCCACGACACCTGAGGCGGGAACCTGCCAAGATTTATATAAGTCGCGCCCTCTAGTGACGGAGCGCTTCTGAAATGACGTATATGAGTTAACGCAATGTCGTTCGACGACCATATTTGGTTGTGAAATCGTTCGTCATCTAGAATATAGTAACATCTCAAAAACATAATTTTCACTGATCAATGGCTAGATAAATGTTACTCGGTTCTTCATGTTTATGTTCTGTCCAAATAAAAAAGAAACTTTCTACTAATCAACTTGAAATATACTGGAAATTAATTTGGCTTAACGGTTAGCGTAGTCAAGCTTATAAACGAAATCAACTGATCGTACTGTACGTCATCGAAAGAACACACACACAAACTTCGAGCCTGTTTCCAATCGTTATGTGCTTTATAGTGTCACTCGCTCTCATACCGTGGTCCCAGCATGCAGTTTTGCAAGATAAGGTGTCGAGAGTGTGACATAGTTACTTACCTGTACAACTTGGCAGGCAGATTTACCTCGGCAACCCGAACAACAACACCCACACTGACAATCCAGACAATAATCACATTGACAACAACCATTGTAATCGACTTCATCCCCAGCTAAATAAACAGCTTTCACGTATTTGCGGGAGCTACAACAACGGTTTCTCGCGAACGGGTTAATTAATAGCGAGAAAAACTTCCCTTGTTGACTATACATAGCTCTCACATCTTCGGGGAGGCGAAAATTTTCAGTATTGGGCGGCCAGTCGATTTTTACTTCGGTTCTTCTTTCTTTTATGTTGAACATTTTCCTACAGTCGAAGGTTACGGTGTAAATGATGCCCATCGAACCTAGTCCAACTGCGACTGCGCGGAAGACGTCACTGCTTACAATCTCTAAGGGATCTGCACCATATGTAGCATTGTTCACTCTTTCTTCTACGGAACTGAACTCTTCATCTGTTTCGCCTGTTTCCGGTTTTCTTACTTTTACTTGAATTCCTCCAGAGATAACAAGATGAAATCCAGAAGTAAAGTTAGACTGCAGAAACAAAAATATTAAGAAAGTTAATACTGGTACAATCGGCAGTTTACGTTTCGTTTAATTTCTTTGTCGTTAAACAAGTTTTAGCTTTCATAGCGTAAAAAACTGAATCGCGCCCGAGATTCGATTTACGATTCTCATTCAAATTGGTGGGTATACGCATAATTTGGCAAAATGAATACTAACTCAGTAATAATCAACTAGGACCCAAGATCAATCACGGTTAACCTACGAGTGCTCGTGATTCAAAGATCACCAAACAAGCTATGAGAATATGACGTAGAAGTTGTACTTACAGAAAACGAGGCTATGACGTAAAGTTTTATTTACACTAAACGAGGCTAGGACGTAGAAGTGTAGCTACACTAAACTTGACTATGACGTAAACTTTTACTTACACTAAAGGCTATGACGTTAAGTTTTAATTACACTACACGAGGCTATGACGTATAGTTTACTTAAGCAAAACGAGGCTATGACGTAGAAGTTTTACTTACGCAAAACGAGGCTATGACGTAGAAGTTTTACTTACACTAAACAAGGCTATGATGTAGAAGTGTACCTACACTAAACTTAACTATGACGTAAACTTTTACTTACACTAAAGGCTATGACGTTAAGTTTTAATTACACTACACGAGGCTATGACGTAGTAGTTTCCTTACGCAAAACGAGGCTATGACGTAGAAGTTTTACTTACACAAAACGAGGCTGGACGTTGAAGTTTTACTTACACAAAACGAGGCTATGACGTAGAAGTTTGCATACATACCATTGTCTGTGTCCCCACTAAAGAGCCATGTGTTGAAGTGCTGACAATACCAGCTACTGTCTGTCCGGCGTAGTTGCCCATTGCAGGGAAAGCTAGACCGTGCGCCTTGTCTAATATACGGACACAGTCGTGAACTTTCATCCCACCTTGAACCGTTACGTGATACACGGAATGATCGCTACTTGACGATCTGACATCTAATATCCGATCAAGATTCTTCATATCTATGATGCGAAATTGCAGTGGAGTACTTAGTCACATAATACGACAATTGCCATACACACGCGTACGCACGCGTACACGCAAACACGCATGATTCTTGTATTATCGGGCCGAAAAAATACAGATAAAGTTTCAAAATTACACAAAAATAGAATAACATATTAGACGAATACTTCTCGTGCATGTTTTAAAAAAATGATAAAGCGAACGCGCACCAATAGTCATAGCCAGGTAATCTGTGGCCATAAAAACATTCTGATATATAAATAAAAGCAATGTGAAAATTAGTGTATAAGTGCATATGCGACCAAACTCCGTAAAACTGGTCACGTGATAAGAACTCACCAATCAGGATATCCCTTACACTGGTTAATTTGGACCATGAAGACCCAGTACCAACAGCGCGTGCGTGAAGTTTTGTTCTGTATGCATGTCTTACCACTGCTGCAATCTGCTCGACGGCATCCATACCAACTTCAGATTCACCCATATCAAGAACCATCCCTGGAAAAGCAGTCGTATGGGCGTGCTTTAGTTAAATATGCAATTTGTGACTGTGTTACGATGGATTATTTATCATAAAATGTATTGCATAAAATTTGTTTTCATTAGTATATTTTTACTAAAGTTGATAAACGCATTGGATTATGATTTGAAAGACATTGAATAAGAGATGGATTAGGATAGAAAGAATGGTCGTTGAGAGTATGGACTATAACCAATTATGAGTTGTAGAGCGTATGTAATACAATACAGTTCGCGAAAAAAAAATTTGAAATTGAAAACAAAACCAATATACTAGTGTAGGCCTCAAACAGAGCGAGAGACCACGCGACTCGTTTTGGTCCTATTCTCGAGGGCGGACGTCTGCAACCATCACAAAAACTCTCGGAAATAATGTCATTAGTACTACAAACCTGGAATGGCCGTTTTTCTAACAATCCTATTTACAGGTTGTAGATATGCTACCATAGGGTTGACAATCTCTGTGCCGTCGTAGTTGTAGAAGCTCCTTTTATGCCCATAGCTACAACTCTGAATACAAGGCCACCAGCACTGGCCGTATTTTCTCAATCCAAAACAGCAGTCGACACAAGAACAAGAGTTCCCCATACTAACATTCAGGTTACCCACCGAATTCCGACGATGAATCTAATTTTCTGAAAATAAACAAACAAAAATACCATCTCACAGATCGATTGTAATAAACAATTGAAGAAATAAATGTAAAAAAATATATTATTTTAAAGCTGCCATTTTTGCGTCATTTAGCAACGATAGCTTTTGTGCTGGTGGTGTAGCTCAAATCATAAACAATGAAGCTCAAATCGACAACTCTGTTGTTGTTTAAAATATAGCAAATCTCTGTCACTACCTACAGCCATCGACACCGTGAGTTTCTTTCTGTCACAATTTACGCCACAGTAGCGTGTCGTCGCTAGATGGCGCACTTTTGGGCGAGGGGGTATTCATGTAATTTACAAAGTAAAACTGGAACAGTGGAACAGAGGGCGTGATCGTGGGAAATCTTGTATTGGAAAGCTTAAAATCTCAAGTAATTTGTTTTACACTGAAATACATGTCTGAAGTTCACGATTGCTAAATGATGTTGCAACATTTCAAAGATGTCACAAAGTTCACAAATGCCGCTGAATGTATTTACTGGTATTTTTAATTTCCACACCCCGGTTTTCGGACCCATAAAACATATTTGCTTCAATTGTATTTAAAGGCTGTATATATGTTTTCATGTCCTTTATTGCTTTAGAATACTAGCCTTGATTGCTTAATCGTCCATATTATTACTTCTATTTGTCTGAAATACTAGCCCTAGGTAATCGTGTGAGCTCACACATTCTGTAATGTTCATTTTCCCACGATTACAATTTATTTCTTGGCAAATTTATTTTGTTCCATTTTTGGCAATTTTTATATTATGTTCCTAGCAACCAATATTTTTGAAATCAGCACAAGTTAATTTGCATATAACAAAAAATTAACTTTACTAGTATTAATTGTAACAAAGATTCGTCCTCTAATTATAAGTTATTTAAATAATTAATTTATAAATTATTAAGTACACGCCTTTATGGCATAAAATATATTTGAGATTTTGTTTTCATAACGAATGCATGGTTTACTATTGTGTTTGTAAAAAAAGACCATTCCTCCAGACGTTATCAAATGCTGTTTGAATGCCTATAAAGCATGTATACAACGTGACTTTCTATTTACAATGTATACAACGCGACTTTCTATTTACAATGTATACAACGTGACTTTCTATTTACAATGTATACAACGTGACTTTCTATTTACAATGTATACAACGCGACTTTCTATTTACAATGTATACCACGTGACTTTCTATTTACAATGTATACAACGTGACTTTCTATTTACAATGTATACCACGTGACTTTCTATTTACAATGTATACCACGTGACTTTCTATTTACAGGTAGTTATTTACTTGTTTTTAGACCATACATTTGGTCTGTTATGCGGTATACCTTACGCAATCCTGCAATGCTTTTTTTTAATAAACATCAGAGCTATATGTTATAAATTTAGAGCGGTAACCACCATATTTCGTTTTCTGAATAGCTGTTTTTTTTCTTTGACGCTCAGCAGTTTCAAATGCTTTTTAAATTTCCACAAAGGCACGGTGAAATTTCTCTCTCTCTTTTGAAAAAATAAACGTTCTTCACCACGATTGTAAATAGAAAACATTATCGAATAGCATCTCTGACCGCGGTGTGAATAGTTTGCCGGCTAAACATAGCGTAACTATTACAACCTTGTCTGTTGTACCCACATTTTCAATCATCAACTGCAGTTGTAGGACATGTCTGTGAAGTTGTTGAGAGTGTTTTTCACCAAAAATTAAAAAAACTAAATTGGAAAAAAAAATGAGAGGTAACCCCAAGCTATATAAATTATCAAGGCAATCAGGAAAGTTATAAGAAGTCAAAATTACTTTTTTACTAAAAAAAGACAGATTTATTTATTTATTTATTTATTTATTTATTTATTTATTTATTTATTTATTTATTTATTTATTTATTTATTTATTTATTTATTTATTTATTTATTTATTTATTTATTTATTTATTTATTTATTTATTTATTTATTTATTTATTTATTTATTTATTTATTTATTTATTTATTTATTTATCTCACAGAATGGACAAATTGGACTGAGGTCTACCCGGAGTGTCGAGATATAAATATCTAATACCAGTATCTAAATTTGATTTCCGGTATGTTAGTTTACTACAAACTGAAAGATTTTTTTTAATTTTCTCAGCGATAGCTACGTTAATTGGAACCAAAACGTTATCGACAAGATTCCAGGGACGACAGTGACAACCACCAAAACGTGCTTAAAGGCAAATAAACACGTCAAGCATAACAAAGTCGTAGCGTAAAATAGTAGGGGACTAAACCATAGTTGACTTTTGGGGGGAATGAACATCAGTCAATTTGAGGGTCGAATTATGCTATGAAAAAGTGGAGACCTTCAACATACTTTATGTACATTAGTACAACGTCATTTTGTGTTTGATTACCTAACGATTTTAGGTTCATGTGTAGACTGTTGACAGTCCTCGCCGTCGGGTCTAATGTAATTAATATTTGGAACGACCGACCGACTGGTATGACAGTTCGAGTGCACATACTTAAGCGGCCGCCCCTCAGCAAATTATTCAGCCCAAGTATTGTTCGTATCAAAACCGCGAAACTATCCGTTTTTACGCAATCTGGTTGAGAAGTCCGAATTAAAAGAACCAACACGTACCAAAAAATTATATCTCAAAAGTCTAACCGGACCGGAAGTGTGAATTTGTTACTACTCTAAATACGCAAACATATTTTAGTATAAGTTAGTAATAAAACATTACTACAATTATCTAATTGACATATCTTGCAAATCATATTACTAACATCTGGTTCTCAATATTAGTAGTTGAATGTCTTCATTCTGTGCACTTTATTCTACGTCTAAAAAAAAATTTCGCCCCATTTCTTGAAAATTGCATTTGCTAGTTACACCAAAACTTGAACGTGTTTGATATTCCATTGATACGATTCCCAAATTTGATGAAAGTTGTTGAATTAGAAGGCAAACAAACAAACTGGTTATATATTATTATATCTAAAAAGATCAGATAAAACTGTTTGAGTTATTGAACCACAAGATAAGATAGTTTAAAGGGCGGTGGTCGTCGCGCCGCGCATGTGCGACATTTGTGTTGATAAACATTGATTTTCCCACAATCCAGTGATCTCTTCTAATGGAAATCATGAGTATGTGTTTTGACCGTGGCGCAAAGTACACTAATTATCGTCAGTGACTCTTCTGATACCTTCCAATCACCAAAGAAACTACATAGCTAAATCTTATAACGTCTCGGTTTATGCTCGTTGGTCTGCGCAACAGTCAAAGTCGCCATCTGTGTTCACATGAGTCCCATAACTCGCGCATGCGTGGCGCGACGACCACCGCCCTTTAAAGTAGACATTTTTTGTCCATTCTATCAAAATCAAGTACACGTGATAAGCAGTTATACATAAAGTTTTGCTAAAATTCGTTTGTTTCTGTACATGAAATCATGACAATATATACATATTATTACGACAGATACGATATGCGGAAACACATATGGACATGTTAACATAGTTTGCATAGTGCATAACATGAAACAGAAAAATACCAGCTTGCACATTAACATGATGTTTTATAACGGCAGATTATTGAAATATTCACATTGGTTCCACAATCTATTACACTAACATTTGTTTGCATTAGTTTATTGATCCAAAATACAGACAATGTAATATATCGGGCATAATACATTATAGTAACTCCTTATGGTAGCAACATGGCCTAGGGGAGGGGGGTAAAACATGTTAATTTTGTTTTGTGATTTAAACATTCACTGACAGTTACTATGCACGCTACTGCTTACTAAAATGCTTTACCAAATCGGTAACCAAGTGTCTTCTCAGGGCTACTCGTCCAGTTTTTTTGTCGAGACTGAGTCAGATTCGTTTACATTTAAAGATTCCGTATGTATAAGTCGGGATGTCGTTTAGTGTGTTATGTTTATGGTAGGCACGAGGCTTTAGACTACATCAACGCCCGGTCTTGCATTCCCCCCTGTTGACCTCTAAAGGGTGGTGTTTTACAATTACTTTACGAGAACGAGGCCAGGAATCAGCACCCCAAGTCAACCGAAATAAAAATAGAATGCCAGATTTAGTAGTAGATTTTTTGAGAATAATTAAGCTTAATTAATAATTAAGGCACTATTTTTTTAAATTGATTAATCAATTAGTTAATTTATTGTCTCTTAGTATTCTGTGGATTAATAATTACTTTTCTCCCTCCTCATATTTCCAACTAGTTTCCTATATTTTCTTCAGGTTGTAGCAATGTTTTCTCAACTAAATATATTCCCTACCTGTATAATAACGACTGCCAGACCCAGTGTATGGCTGTTTCGATGGCAACTAACAAACATATGCTTACAAATGTACAAAGGCACAAATAAGCCTATTGATGATGCTTTGTGCAATCACGTATAACGGGGTTACCTAACCTTTTAGAGAAAAACTACCTACTAAAAATATATTCTTTGTTTGTCGAAAATATCAGCATATAATAGAATTGTGAAGGAAAACGTCTGATTTCAGTTTTATAAGTATAGTCAGGGTAAAAACCAATATACTTTGTATACACACGGTGTTAAAGCTGGAGGATCGTCATCTGCGCACGCGCGGAAATTGAGTTCCAAGCGACGATAACGACACACGCTAATAACGCAAAGGCTCATGGGTAGACGCTTGTTTGTAAACAATGACACGCTATGGCAATCTGACGCGTGCACAGGTGACGACTCCCCCGCTTTAATTAGTTTTACCTCCTCGTAATATTTAGTTAGTAAATTTATACAGAACGAGGATTTTCATTTTATGTTGTGTGGATCATGTTTGGCTATGCATGTTATCCAGCGATTTGTATAAAGAGTAAATTGTTGTAAGAGAGTAACAAAACATAACACCTTTATAACAACTACTGGGATTGTTTTTTTTCCATTCACATCAAGCACACTTGTTCTATATCCCATAAAGCCAACATGGCGACCTGATCGCTGCATTGTTTTGTCATATTATATGGTCAGAAGTAGAGTCGTACTGCGACACTTATAGCTTATCTTTAAAGTATAGATGTAAAACCCTGGTATGTATTCAACTTTGAACTTTCCTGACCAGCAAGAGAGAGAAATACTAATTTGCATAATCATTCACCCAGTGAAATATTACAGATACTTCAATTAAAGCCCGGTTACTAGAAGAATAACCGTGATTAAAGTAGTTACAACTCTCACGCATACAGATCGATTACTGTTTTGTAAAAATGTTATTATTAGGTTAAAATTAAATACAAAATTTCCCATAACCTATCACATCCAATTTAAACTTTTTGGTATTTATGTATAGTCTTGCAAATTCTCCACGTAATCACATTGTTTTTATTAATGCTCATTTCTTCTAATTTATTAAAGATGTTTCTCTTATAGTTAACTATTTGCTTATATTGTCTCTCACGTTGTAGTAATGTGTTCTTAGTTCAGGGACTGTGACGTAACGAATGGGCTTGGCGTGATAAAAGCCGATTCGTACTCACGTCCGTGGCACTCAATAATACTCCGCTGTCGGCCACAACGACATACCATACGGACATCGTGCAACTATAAATAATAATTTTGTTCTGTGATTTAAACATTCACTGACAGTTACAAAGTACGCTACTGCTTACTAAAATGCTTTACCAAATCGGTAACCAAGTGTCCTCTCAGGGCTACTCGTCCAGTTTTTTTGTCGAGACTGAGTCAGATTCGTTTACATTTAAAGATTCAGTATGTATAAGTCGGGGTGTAATGAAATGTGGTGAGTCGTTTAGTCTGTTATGTTTATGGTAGCCACGAGGCTTTAGACTACATCAACGCCCGGTCTTGCATCCCCCCTGTTGACCTCTAAAGGGTGGTGTTTTACAATTTACGAGAACGAGGCCAGGAATCAGCACCCCAAGTGTACCGAAATAAAAACAGAATGCCAGATTTAGTAGTAGATTTTTTGAGAATAATTAAGCTTAATTAATAATTAAGGCACTATTTATTTAAATTGATTATTAATTAGTTAATTTATTGTCTCTTAGTATTATGTAGATTAATAATTAATTTTTTCCCTCCTCGTATTTCCAACTAGTTGCCTATATTTTCTTCAGGTTGTAGCAATGTTTTCTCAACTAAATATATTCCCTACCTGTATAATAACGACTGCCAGACCCAGTGTATGGCTGTTTCGATGGCAACTAACAAACATATGCTTACAAATGTACAAAGACACAAACAAGCCTATTGATGATGCTTTGTGCAATCACGTATAACGGGGTTACCTAACCTTTTAGAGAAAAACTACCTACTAAAAATATATTCTTTGTTTGTCGAAAATATCAGCATATAATAGAATTGTGGAGGAAAACGTCTGATTTCAGTTTTATAAGTATAGTCAGGGTAAAAACCAATATACTTTGTTTACACACGGTGTTAAAGCGGAAGGGTCGTCACTTGCGCACGCGCGGAAATTGAGTTCCAAGCGACGATAACGACACACGCTAATAACGCAAAGGCTCATGGGTTGGCGCTTGTTTGTAAACAATGACACGCTATGGCCATCTGACGCATGTACAAGTGACGACTCCCCCGCTTTAATCAGTTTTACCTCCTCGTAATATTTAGTTAGTAAATTTATACAGAACGAAGATTTTCAATTTATGTTGTGTAACGAACTCGGATAACTATCAGTGGATCATGTATGGCTATGCATGTTATCCAGCGATTTATATAAAGAGTAAACTTTTGTAAGAGAGTAACAAAACATAACACCTTTATAACAACTACTGGGATTGTTTTTTCCCATTCACATCAAGCACACTTGTTCTATATCCCATAAAGCCAACATGGCGATCTGATCGCTGCATTTTTTTGTCATATTATATGGTCAGAAGTAGAGTCGTACTGCGACACTTATAGCTTAACTTTAAAGTATAGATGTAAAACTCTGAACTTTCCTGACCAGCTAGCGAGAGAACTACTAATTTGCATAATCAATCACCCAGTAAAATATTATAGATACTTAAATTAAAGCACGGTTACTAGAAGAATAACCGTGATTAAAGTAGTTACAACTCTCACGCATACAGATCGATTACTGTTTTGTAAAAATGTTATTATTAGTTTAAAATTAAATACAAAATTTCCCATAACCTATCACATCCAATTTAAACTTTTTGGTATTTATGTATAGTCTTGCAAATTCTCCGCGTAATCACATTGTTTCTTCTAATTTATTAAAGATGTTTCTCTTATATTTAACTATTTGCTTATATTATCTCTCACTTGTAGCAATGTGTTCTTAGTTCAGGGACTGTGACGTGACGAATGGGCTTGGCGTGATAAAAGCCGATTCGTACTCACGTCCGTGGCACTCAATAATACTCCGCTGTCGGCCACAACGACATACCATACGGACATCGTGCAACTATAAACAATAATTGGTTATTTCAACAGAAAATATATTCCCTACCTGTCCAATAATGACTGCCACGCAACTTAAATTTACTTTCTCGATCCAGTGTAAGAATGTGTTTGTTAAAGTTTTTGGCAACGAACATACATGTATTATGCAAATGTAGCTTGACAACTCATTGTTATTCATGGCGCCCTGGTTTTTTTTATTGTGTTCTGTTCCCAAACAATACTGCCAGAAGCGTTAACTATTTTATTACAGCCAGTTTGACACCATTGACGTAAGAGCATAATACACTGTGTACCAACAAGCATATAAGTTCTATTGTTGTTAAACAAGGCCCCAACGTTGTGTAAAATGCTATTCTACGTTGTTGTTTTTTTTGTTTTTGTTTTTGCGCTTCCTATTATCCAAACGGTCTTGGCTATTGACTGTTAACATTTCACGGCATTATGAATAGTGGAACATACTAAAAAAAAAACGATTTAAAATATAGAAAACAGGTACAAACATTCTCTCTTTTGAATGCTTAGCAAGATTTAGCAAGGCTGTACATACATAATAAAAAAGAAACATGGTGCAAAAAAAAGTAATGACGGGATTTCCATATTATGCACTATAGTTAACTTTTCACAAAACGATAATAGGTTTAAATTTGGAACTGTTACCATTTTAATTATGAGCATTAGCAAACTTTTTACTGAGTGAATGGTTATGCAAATTGGCCATTATCTCCACTTGTGTTTTTCAGTTTACCATGGAGGTTCAAATCTAAATAGCTCGCACAATTCTTGTTTATTTTGAGTGAAACTTTCACACAACGTTTATCAGTTGTTTATTAACAAAGGGGCGTCCAGGCGTATATATAGTATGTTTTATTCACATATTAAAAAGTTGTCTAGCAAGATGTGTGCCGTATATTCCGTCTCGGTCAGTATTTCACACTTCGAATGTCATTGTCTGAGAATGTAAAGCTTTAAAATAAGCCTAGACGTCCTTTTGTTCGTAGAGACGTTGTCAAAATAGTGTGAAAATGTCAAGACAAACTGACAAAAACTGTGGGAGCTAATTAATTTTCAATCTCTATGAGCAACCAGAAAACACGAACGGAGATAATGGCCGTTTTATGAAAGTGACGTTAATCGTCCACAACAATGGCTATTCCATCACGACGACGTGCCAAAATCCATCATACACCGAAGCTTGCTGATGTTCAATCGTTAGATAAAAAAATGAAATAAAAATATTTACAATACGAGGGAAACGGACTATAAATCGTCCGCGGAGTCAAAACCTAGCGTTAAGTGTCATGGCGTCATGTTATCATTTCCACTTAGGGAGGGGCACAATGGATTACGTAAAGCCGATGAGATATTCATACAGTTATATAAACATAACATTTGGTGGGTTGAATCTAAATTTAACTTTCCTCAAACCTATAAAAAAATACTCTGTATGACACAGTTTTTCACGATCTCCGGTAAAATGGACCGTGCGAAGTTAGATGGCTAGGTTGAAATGGGCCGTAATATTTTGCTACACAACGGCTATTCGCAGTTTTTGTACTCAATCGCTCAAACGCCGGTGAGAGAAAGTCGAAATGGAAGACAACTATTGTAAATCGAAACAGGTTTCATTATTAGCGAATTGCTGTGTTATGTCTGTCATCGTTTAGGCAGGCGAGGTCCTGGACGGAACTTGGCTCAGTGATTTGGAACTAATTACGAGATAACCGTCGCTATTCTGACTACGATTTCTGACAGTTGGTATCCGTAGTTATTAATGTAGTGAACGATTAATCAAAAGATATGACGTATTCAGTACTTAGTGTGATTGGCTGTATGATTGAAGGTTACGCCCTAGAATCTTTTTACTGTTTTGTAATTGGTTAGAGTTTTGAAAATGAATAAAGAGAGTTCGAGTTGGTCTTGGCGAGTACACCAGAACAGACGCAGTCCTGGAGAGTCGTGGGGCGAATCTTGACATAGTCTTGGGATAGTCTTGGGCTAGTCTTGGGTCAGCCTTGCGATAGTCTTGGGGATTTTTCCCCAGGGCGCTGTGTCTTATAGAGTGCTCGACTGATCGACTAACACGAGAGTTGAAACGTATTTCGTTGTGTGCGTCTATTTGACTGTAAAGCTTAAGGTAGCGGGGCTATTATTTGCATACTTGTTTTCATCTTCTAATTGTGACTAAATGACTACAAATAGACCCAGGAAAGTATATATTTTTGGAATCGCCAGACTTCAAGCTTTTCACAAGTGTATTTTGCATGCCCGTATCTGCATTCTATGACGCGTTACTCAATCAAAGGTGAAAAATTACTTTTTCTGTAAAAAAAAAATAATTACGCATTTATGCTGGCGATAAGAATTATTTTTTTTCACTTTTCCTAGTTGTTCAATAGTCTGGTAAATTGAATGTGTCTGGTCAGTTTTATTCAAGCAACGCGTTTTAAAAAATAGTGTGCTGAATTTCAATTACTGTTTTAGTCGCATTGCCTCCAACTCAAACCACAACTGTCTGGACACATTCAAGTTCCTCTCACTGTCACCTTAAATCTGTGAAAATTTTGTGTTAATCCGACGACAATAAGTATACGTTATTTTTTGTTAAAGACCTTGTATTTTGAAAAACATAAACTCCTAGAAAACGTCCATGAAGTAACAGCAACGATTTTCAAGCTTGTTTATCGGCACAATCAATTTGTTTTTTCATCAAGGTCTGTTTTAACATGTGTAGGGGCATCCAAATGTGTAAGGCTATTGGAAACCAAAAAAATAAAGGAATGGGATAGCTATAATTGGATAAAATCGGCAGATGAAAACACCAAAATCAATGATTTTTTTTCAGTGGCGGTGCGACCTTGTGTCTGACACATTCATATGCAAATGACTAATCTGTAAAATAAACAGGGGCGGAGACAAACCACTCAAATGTTTGGAAACACCATTGTGTGTCAGATAGCTACTGATAACACATCCTTACATTGATTTGTCTTGAGTTTATCTTTGGAACTTATAGGCACACAGATTAAACTTGTGTTGTTGATTTTGGAAAACACTACTGAGGCTGCCTTGCTTCCATTCAGAAAATCAACATTTTAACCAACTTACATGACATTCTATGGTATGTTGACTTTATCAGATGAAAGTTTATAGTGCATTTCATCAATTAATAAATAAATGTGAAAATCGTAATTTTCAACACAAATAATAGTCTCGCTACCTTAAGTGACTTCCCCGATCCCATACCTCAAGGGGACGAGATATAGAGACGAGACGAGTTTCCCCCTGACAAGTGTGGAGAACCCCGAGACGAGAAGAATTTCCCCCTGATCCAACTACGAGCAGACGAGACGGGTCGATAGAAATTAAAACGAACCCTGACCTTTGGAAATACCTCATTCATAGAGTGCCATAGTACCAGAGGTAGCCGAGCATGGCCGTACAACGTACTTTGCGACATCGCTACAGATGCATGCTAGCTGACAAGGGGGTTTCCGATTAAGGTAACCAAGATGGCATCGCAGAGTGCGTGATTTTTCCGCGGTGTTTAAAAACAACATCTCATTGCCGATGTTTCTGTTATTTTCTGGGTATTTTTTATTTTTTATTAACCGATCATTTTACGTTTGTGTATTTTGCCACTGAAAACTTAGTTATCGATGACAGCACAGCAATGGTCTGAATGGTGTTTATCCACTACATCGCAATGCTATCAACGCAGTGATCGTTACAGCGAAACGACAAATATATAATTAGTCAGTTTTATAATGCCTTCGGAGAAAAAAAATGCGTGAAAAAAAAATATTTAACAGTACTCCACTGGAAGTTGTCGACATGTTGCGAAATAAGGGTGAACACGTTTACTTATCATTTACAACTGTATGTTTTTGTATTCCGCTTGCATGCTGGAAGCGTCTACTCAGTATAAAGTCTTCCCTGAGTTTGAACAACAGATGTCCTGTATGAAAATATCATGCAAAAATTGAGAAAATCTGATAAAATATTTTGACTGTTTCTACTTGACTGATCACTGGTGATACACATCAAAGGTCACTGATCTCAGTGGAAATATGCATTGTTGTATGTGTTCAATGAAGCAAATGATTTATCTTGTAATAATATCCTTGGTAATGTATCTCAGAATCCCATACTGGGTTTCAAAACCAACTCATGGAGAGATTGCACAGTCTGATACACATTTGCAAACCTACCAATAAAATCTTTACAGAAAACATGATGTCAGAAAATCAATATAAGCACTGCTATGAACTGGGTGCCAAACTTTGATCAAGATCTGAAGCTAATAGAAAATCTGTTTAGTCAAAAGTTATCAAATCAAAAACAATACATAAAAAATACATTAAAAACAAAACATTTCATCCACATTTTAAAAAGAAAATTATTCTAAAATATATGTATTCTGTATTTGACAAACAGTTCATTCGATAAATGAAAACTCACAGGAATATGTTTCAGCTATTAGAACAGAATGATAGAGTTTTTATAATACTAGTTTAAAAACGCACTTCAGAGATTGCAGTGTTTGAAGATGTAGTTTCTCAGGAGGCAACAGTACTGTTGACTTCTCCCTCCACTGGACACCAACTATTTAAGTTGATTTGCATACAAAGCAGAGCTTGCAACATGATAGCTATTCATAAAGGGTGTTTTTTTTTTACTTTTCATATAATACAGTAGTCACACAATGAGGCAGTTCATATTTGTCTCAGTGAATCATTCATTTTTGACAGACACCTGTACAAAATACTTGAACTAAAGCCAGCTAAATTTTTCTGTTATTTTGCATGTTTTATGAATCTATTCACATCTAAATGCAGCACTTTTTTTGCAATGAGACATTTGTTTTTATTCTAAATATCTCAATTACTTTCAATAAAGCTGGAAATTATGTTCTTTAAAATAATTAAACAAATAAGGCACCAATGTTTTTGTAAGATATTTACATCTTTTAAGGACATTCGGTAGACTGATTCCCCACTGTTGGTTCAACCCCAAAACTTGTTTGTATTCAAAATTAATTATGACAATGCATATTTATATTGAAACAAACTATGATAAAGGGAATTATATTATATAACAAAGGGCAAGGTCACCAGAGTTCAACTATGTTTTGTAGTTTGCGAGACTAGTTGATATCGCTTGACAAGAAGTTACACATCGCCGCACCGTAACTGAGGCCAGAAACTCATTCGCATACAACATCAACAGTGACCTGTCAATCAAAGAGCAACGTAAACAAACTTTCGGGACCTTTAATCACATACGCGTGCCTCGATTCTCTATATTTTTAAAATTCATTTTGGGCATGTTCCAGCATTGACAATGCTTCGAAATTTTAACACTATCTAGCCAAGATTGTCTGGGTAAGAAAGGCAAAAAAGATTCACTTCCAGTGCCCACGAACCTGCATCTATACCTTAAATATAAATTACATTATGAAATTGTCTGTAGTATAGAGCTCAGAAATGTTAAATGTGATGCCAAGACTGTTAGTTCTGCGATCCGAGTGCCCATGACACCCAACAGTCAGACCAATCAGAGAGCAGCTTGTTTGTTAACAGATTTTTGTCGGCGAATCAAACCTTTCCTTGCATATAAACGCTATCGTGATAGGATGAATTTGAAGTGCTTGGTCAAAATTAGGGGCTTATCATTGGTTAGAACATGATGGCAGAAATTGTTTATAAGAATAAATTCTGTATCCGAATTTCTCCCAGCCTTGAAAACTGAAAGTGTAAATAAGAATAAAATGCGTGTGATCAATGAACTGACATAATTGTCATGAATTTGTTTGCGCGTATCTGTTGACCGACTTAATTAGTTGATTATTAGCGAATTGCTGTGTTATGTCTGTCATCGTTTAGGCCTATTTGAAGTTTTGGACGGAACTTGGCTCAGTGATTTGGAACTAATTACGAGATAACCGTAGCTATTCGAACTATTAATTCTGACAGTTGGTATCCGTAGTGAACGATTAATCAAAAGATATGACGTATTCAGTACTTAGTGTGATTGGCTGTATGATTGAAGGTTACGCCCTAGAGTTTTTTTCTGCATTGTAATTGGTTAGAGTTTTGAAAATGAATAAAGAGAGTTTTGAGTTGGTCTTGGCGAGTACAGCACGATAGACGCAGTCTAAGGCAGTCCTGGAGAGACTTGGGGCGAGCCTTGACGCAGTCTAAAAGAATCTTGGGTCAGCCTTGCGATAGTCTTGGGGATTTTTCCCCAGGGCGCTGTGTCTTATAGAGTGCTCGACTGTCCGACTAAGACGAGAGTTGAAACGTATTTCGTTGTGTGTGTCTTATTTGACTGTAAGGCTTAAATGACTTTCCCGATCCCATACCTCAAGGGGACGCGAGAGAGAAACGAGACGAGTTTTCCCCCGGACACGTGTGGAGAACCCCAGAGGAGAAAAATTTACCCCTGATATAATAATAATAATTTATGTTGAATAAACTGTAATTTTAGTTCAGTTCAGCTAACAGTACAAACACATACGTATAAATGCTCAAATATACTTGACTTGAGTACATAGTCCGTTCTAATGTGGTTCGTGTTGGGCGTGATGGCAGGTGGTCGGGATATGTCCGTAGGCGCGGTATTAGCTGCGAGTAAATCCATATCTACCATGAATAAATATCACTTCCGGTAGATAAAGTTTGCTCCATTGTCGTTTGTATGTCCAGTCGATGTATCTGCAGATCTAACCATATTGTCATATTCAAAGTTCCTCCACAGAATCTATATTTGTTACCTTGTCAATATCGTTTATGTTGTGCATAAGTGGTAATACGATAACATGTTTTTTTTTCGCGCAATGCAAGCAAAATAACCGGAGACCAATCATCGTAGAGTTGATCATATCGTCTCGAAGGTTGAGTATAACTTTGGGTATGGTTGTCATGGTAACTAATTTAGTCCTTATCCCGTTGAGATATGGCATAGCGGTAGGAGGAGGCGACCATGCAGTAGATGAGCCCGGCCGATAATAGCGACGCAGTGTTGTCAACGTCGGACAAGATATCAGTAAGTAATTTAACACGGTCTTGCTTTCCGTCAGTATGGTACGCAATTCATCGAAGGTTATATTAGAACGCCCTAAATACCCCTTTAAGAGTGTTTTTTGTGGAAAAAAACATAAAAATGTGTACTGAACTATCTAAAAATGCATGTTTTCTCCAAATCAGAAAACTTATCAATAGGGTGCAACCGTGAGGCAGTCTGGGGCAATTGATGAGTGCCGGATATAAACGTTTAGAGGGGGTCCTTTGGTATAATCACTGGCACTTGATGGTTGCTGATAGTGAAACTGATCAAACTCGCAGTAGCTAGTGAACTGGTTGTACTAAATACTGCCAGGGACTGCTGTAAACGTATTAATTAGTCACTGGTTTCTAATTTTAAACCCATGAGCCATTACTAAGAACTCATAAGCAAATTCGCGAATTTAAAATCCAGTATATATTATTAACATATTAAACTTTATGCATTTACATTAATTATTAAATCAGAACGAGTGTTTTAACGAGTAATTATGTTGCATTTGTTATGCATACAAATAAAGGCAAATGGCAAGAATAACATAATGTGCCTACATTGTGAAACCCAACACTTTCAGCATGATAAAAGATCAGCAAAGTTTAAAGAAGCAGTGAATTTTATGCAACTGCGAGAAACATTCTTTACATCGATTTTAAATTAAATTACGCCATTGAATATATGGAAGAGGAATTGTGATTCAGTTGTCCTATGCCGTTAAAGGGCGGTGGTCGTCGAACAGCGCATGTTCGAATTTTATGTCACTCGGTGATGCAGCATGTATTTTCAAACCAAGGATCAATGTATTATATACTCTTTATTCATATTTATGGAAATTATATACAAACTATTGTGTGTCACATATAATCATCAAGGTGTGTTATATCATTTACATAGTATGCAGCAAAATACATTATCTATAAATAAATAAATTTAAACAAGCTTGTTATTTGTAAATAATACAGATTTCCGATATTATTGCTAAACAACAACAAGCGTAAGCATCAAAATGTCTAAATAATTGCCACTCAATAATTATAACATTATATGTATACAATGGACGTTTTCGTGATTTATGTAAATTTCTCAAAATTGTTTATAAATAAATAATACATGCCAGATTTGTACAGAGTCTTTTTATACAAATGATTCGAATATTTATATGGTTTACAAGTCTGGCAGAATATAATAACACTAATAATATTAAATAATAAAAACACTAAATAATACTATTTTTGGCACACTAACGACAAAAAGACTAGAATGTTTGATTCACAAATAAGTCGTTTCATTGGCACACTAAAAGCCCTAACATATCGCGTCATGCCATGTAAACCGTGATTTATATAATAAAAATATACGCATATTTGAAAACATGACGACTTCAACGCCATGACCAAAGATCCGGAAGTTGATATCCCAAATGGCATTTTGCGAAAAAACCCGTTGCGTGACCACCGGGTAGACTTGATTTGCCGTTACATTAAATATTTGTGGGCAATAATAAAATGTTCTAATTCGGAAATAGCTGACGTCGTTTTACATACGAACGTCTGGGCTTTGCTTTAAGCTGACTGCTGAACATTATTCATTTTTTCTTTTAAAGACCGGTGGTCGTCGCGCCGCGCATGGGCGACATTTGTGTTGATGAAGATTAATTTTTCCACAATCAAATGCCCGTTTCTAATGAAATCACGAGTACGAGTCTCGCCCGGGTCCCACTTGTACTAATTACCGCCGGCGACTCCTTCGAGCCTTCAAATCACCCAACAAATTGATCTATTTACAGCTTGGTAACATCTCACTTTTTACTCGTTAGTCGGTGCAACTGTCAAAGTTGCCATCTTTGTTCATATGAGACCCATATCTCGCGCATGCGTGGCGCGACAACTACCACCCTTTAACCCATACATGCTATACGGAAAATGTCAAATTGGTCGGTTGATGCTCTCATGAGAAACGAATGTTCCAAGCTGTGGTTATTTATCCCAGAAATCCAGTATGGTGGCCAAATAATGTGACCGATCAAAATCATTTTTATTTTTCTCAGCATATGCATGCTACTCGTAAAATATCAAGTTGATCGAGATCGCAGCCTTTCTATTGTCGAGCTCAAAACCCGATAATTATTCGATAATCTCGGATAATTGCTGATAACATATATCTGGACTATGACTCATGTTCCAGTCTGTCTGATATCGACCTAGAAACTATTATTCCGATATTAGTAATTATCAAAGAATTCCAGATCTCAGAAATCTTGTAATAACAGGTCGCCATAATGTGCAATCATTACTGCCTACGCCAGTTATGGTCTATGCCATATATTTCTACCGAGCACCAGGTTTGGGGGGTAACTTTGTCAGCTGATATCGTGTAATCATTTAAATATTATTTACCGGCAATGTACATGCCTACTATCCAGCTTTACCCGGATATATGATGCAATTTCATGCTCTTTGTTTAGTGTTATATTGGCTTTGAACTTTATTTCAAGGTGTAGCCTATCTATGCATCTATTTCATACTTGTAATCCCCGTGTCAACCATTCCATTAACAAATAATGCTATTCTAAAACTGTAATTACATTCAGAAATGATCGTGATTTGTTAGTAACCTTTAATGACAGTGGTGGTATTATGTTCGATGATATTGGTCCATAAGACGTATCCAAAGCGTGGAACACACATTGTTTGCTGCGCGACGACCATTATCATTTAAGATTAGAAAACGGTGCGTGTAGTTTATATACAATACAGAACAGTATGATATAATATTTTATATTTAATTATGATATTTTAACTTTGACATAACTATCACCACAACCTTGAAGTTTTGTATATTTGAAAGTTGCTTTGAAGAGTAAAACTGTCCCGGAAAACATAAATTACATTTATTATATAAGATAAATGTAATGTTGTAAATAACCATTGATTAAATAAATAAATAAATACCAAACGCACAGTAACTTCAATCTGGGGCGTCCATTTACGTATATTAAGATTGAAGCCAGAAAAACGAATTTGAGTTTTGTTTGCCATTGTGCTAGAAAGGCGCAACATAAGACAGATTTGGCAGCCGAAAGGCTATGAATTGTTGCGTTAATTCATTTGTAAAACATGTTCTGTGTTTTCTTCATATATTCCACGGGATCTATAGGAGCTGGTTCTTTTTCCTGGTGTCCAATTATAGCCAGGAGAGTAGTTCGGCAATCGCCACTCATCGCCGCCTGCAATGTCAAGAACGCAATATCATTATAGTTGTATTGTCGGCAACCTTTGAAGCCGTTGTTTTGTCAAAGAATATGCGTAATATATTAGATACAACATTCGCAAGTTATCGTCGTTAGATATTCTTGCCATGCAGTAGCTGAATATTGCAGAGTATTTCCGTACTTATAAATGCGATTGAGTTTTCAGCAGGTTATGGCGCCATCAAAATCACCGAACGAAAACTATTTAGGCTCTTTAAATATTGTAAACCGTGTTTCGCAGTATAGGGGTTAACTATTGTCTGTTCGGGATGGCAAACAGACGGGTATGGAATGTGGGGTCACGTGACTGGGGGGTATTTAAGTGCAAGACGGGTTGTGGAATACCAGTCTAGGCCAGTCTCGCTACGGTGCAGTTTCCAACTATTTTGTTTTGTAAATTTATTATTTTTTATTGTATCACACTGGGTGACACACGCCACCTTCCCCTGGGCACGCTCGACACTGAGACGTGTACACGTTTTCAGAGATTTTTTGTCCAATTTCCTATACAAAATGTCTTTTATTGCTGTTTTTTTCCTGGGCGGTCGGCGTGCGAGTAACGGGGTGATATTTTTGTTAACGATTTGTCAGTTATTTTAAATGTTTTCTTTGACTTATTAATATTAGTGGCATTTGCCGAGCACCAAAAATCGATATTTTTTCGCAGCCAATGCCGGCTTTTTGAAGATTTTTGAATGCTAATTCAAGTTAATGTTGTTTCCATCATTAAGTTTTTGTATTTTCATTCAGTACAATTGTGCGCAACAAGCGATGTAATGGCAGCCGTTTTTAGTCTACTTATTAATGTATTATGTCAAATAAATGGTTCCCCGGACTGACTGCACATATGTGGCCGCGCCTGGCATGAACCTTACCTTATGCAAGTGTGTGCATTGTCGGATGAGGGTGAGTCTCGTAAAAACGCAGCTTTTGTGTCACCAAAAACCTTGCCACTAGAGGGCACTACGTGATTAATCCGACCGTGTGAAATGGCTTTTAATTGTACATTTGGCCGACAATGTAACTTTTGAATTAACTCGCGTTTCTCATAAACAGACTGTGTACAATGTATTCGGAAGATACAGTATAGCCCGATCCTTGCAGCACTTTTTCCTCCTAGGAGGAATGAAAATCAGCACTCACTTTATTAGGTCACTTGTGCTGAATATAATTTTATGGTTCATTTACTGGTTTTGAAACAAAGAGTATGCTACTACTATGTTTTACTCGAACAATACTCAACAAATTTGGCGTCTTTGAAAATATGTTAGGAACATTGCGCAGATGAAATGACCGCCAATATCTTGCTGAGAACAAGAGGGCTTTCCCTGTGATGACCAATATATCTGTATTTCATCTAGTGTCGTGTCAAGTCGCCAAGCAGTGATTGACAATACACGTGTAAGTTGTTGTAAATACATTGTAAGATGTTTAATTCTGACAAAGACACCAGAAAATACTTATTTGTATTGTTAGTGTATTTGATCCTGACGCTAAATGGAAGACTCGGATACGTAACCGCAAGTATTATTCGTTCGTTTTAATGTAATCTTTTCTAGAAAAAATCAAATTATTTTTATTCCAAATTTGGGCTGGCTATAAACGTTTGTGAAAGAAATCACACAGCCACGTTGTCATTGCTGCAAATCAGACGTAAACAAAATATCTGTGAATCGCCTTCTTGCAATTTTTCCTGATATCATTACAGTTTATTTAGATACCCACTGCAAACTATCATTTACCGTGTTATTAAAACAAAAAGCTATCCATCTCAACTGAATTCTATTAGATCATCACACTAGTAATTCGACACGCCACCAGGTCACCTATTCAAAACAAGCTATCAAGAATATTACCGCACTATGTCAGTGGGACACCTTCATCAAGGCTTGTAATAGTGTTATATATTTTTAGTCGGCCAGTCACGAAATCTCGCCACTCGCGAGATTACCATTGCATCTTTGATGAGAAAACTGTTTAGCTCTGCGATCTTTGGTATACTCGAACAAGGTTAGGCTTGAGATTTGTGAAACTGAAACTGAAGCTATTCCATACAGTTCATATACAATACGGTGCAATACAATATATTTTTATTATTTTATTATTATTTATTATTATCTTGACATACTTATCCCCATATCCCACAACCTTAAAGTTTTATATTTAGAAGTTCGATTCGAAACGAACATTACATGTTATATTGCCTATCACGTGCATACGAAGTATACTTATAAATATAATTTCTGTAAATAGTTGGCGTTTTCTGCTATGAAACACTAATCAGCCCCGGAAAATAATTGATTATCGATAAGATAATTAATCTTAATCTAACCAATATTGAAATAAATAGTTATATAAGTGAATACTAAATACATTTAAATATTAAACGCTCAATCATTGGCATCCGCATTCGTGCATGCCAAAATAAAGTCGAAAAAACAAACAAATAAACTTGAGTCGTTACGCTCGATAGAGGGCGCAACATATGACGGAAGCTAGCGGATTAAAAACCAAATAATGTATTGTTATATTGATTCACTACGTTATATTTATAAATCTATTCCTGCGATTTCTTCTCCTCTCCGGTTGGTTGTTTTTCTGGGTTTCCAATTAAAGCCAGAAGAGTGGTTCGGTAATCACCGCTCGTATGAGCCTGCAATGAGAATATAATCTCATTAAAATAATCCACACGTGTTTCCGGTTTGCAAATGTTTCATGGCACAACAGAGGTAAACATGACTGTGCCTTAAGATAGAAGCTTACACATTAATTGAAATGCCCTGAATTTACCAAATTTTCAATAAATAAAAGAATATATGGTCAATACATTGTGCTGTATCTGAATCAGTAAGCTGGTTACAGTGGGCGGGAACAAAATACACAAATGTATATCGTATATGGATACTTGTTGTTATTCTGAATTGTTCCCACATTCTGGGTTTAAAACGTGACAAAATTGTATTTTGATTTAATAATGTAGGCACTATAGAACTGTTCTAAATTATAGTTACTTCAAAAATATATTGACTTCAAGTTCATCTGCTCAAAATACAGCGCTGTATACGAACATAACGCTGTTTCATGTTTCAGCGGTTTATGACCAACTTTTTGTTAACATAATGAGTAAGCGTTTACCTTAAGTAGTATGAACTGTGTGCATTTGGAAAGCTGGCATTTATCCAGTTCCTTGGGATTTTTTAAGAAGGCAATACAGTTTTACGGTAATGTTTTACTTGAGGTTGAAAGATAATTTAAGGACGTTATCCGATCGCGTGTTGTTATGTTTTATCATTTGTGTTTAGGGAAAATGTTAAATTATGATATTAGCGATAAATAAACCGAAGTAACTCTGCCAACAATGCCCACATTTCACGGAACACATATTTTGTCGGGTTTCATTTTGTCAGTTTCTTGGGTACGTTTTTTGTTTTGAATTAACAGATAGAAAATAAAACAAAATGTTGTATAACAATGAATGTTGTGTACGTATCAGATAAAGAGGCGCACTTTAAAATTGAGAGAGTGTATGTTGCTGAATATTATTTTCTTGATTTAGAACAATCGTAGGTGTAAGTAGGGCAAAACAATTCTCTAAATCGATTACAAAAATGTATTATATTCTAAGGCTTAGATTTGTATCTGCATAAAATTGAGAGAGAGTGTCGGGGATGGAGAGTGGGGACCGTCTCAGGGAAAGTATACGGGTATATATCACCCACATGCCGGTAGATGACCCGAGAATTTTTATTTAACTCCGTGTAGCAGTCGGTGTCCATTTCTTATCCCGTCGCGTAGAAGTTATTGTAGGCTCAGTAATTTAAAATGTATAAGCGTAACTTTTGAGCACAAAAAACATGCCATATGACAACAAATGCGAAATCGTCCATGCAACCTATTTCCATGGTGAAAGGAACATTGTGGCTGTGGTTTTAGCTCTGAGGGCACTTCATAACTTTGATTTTACAGGTGGGAAACTCCACTCCCCCGTATTTGCATATATGTTTGCCTTTCCAGAAACAAACAGCGACATATTAAATTTTCTGATTTCAGGCCATAACCTAACAAGCGTGAATGAGTAAAACGCTTGCACACATACCGTGTCAATGCTGAATCAATTCTGCTGTTAGGATTCGTTATAAGGTGACCCATTTGCAAACTGCGTATTAGTTGAAAAACAAACAATAACAATATTTTATCTAAATATTTGACTATTGTTATGTCCGCATTATTTATACATTATACAACCACAAACTTGTTTTCCTCTTCATACAGAACATTTTTCTCTCGAAATGCTTCACTCAATCCCCAGTTTTCAATTGCGTAACCCCTAATTGTTATGCCGATAAGTAGTCAACGTATTGTGTGTCACCAAGTTGCATTGATGTTGTCATGACGATGCTATGGGGTGACGCCCTCACTGGCGGAGTCCACATGCCGTCATGACAACGCATGCAAAGTATTTAGACTATTGGTTGAACGATTAACACTGTCGTTTATAAAAATGGGGGGGTTCCAGCGTATTAAGGGAGAAGAGGACCGGGGGCGTATGGTGACGATTGTAGTGGTAATAAATATCTGGCTGTACTATACTGCTGATGTCTTAATGATTGAATGGTGCGTATAAGTGTCGAGCGATCCTAGTGTACCACTCACTGCCTTGCGAGTTACCCATTCCCCGTTACAACCACTTCCCGTATATTCAACCTGACGAACCATCCCCCCTTAACAACCCCTGATAGACGAAACCCGCACTGTTTACATGTGTTTCTACTTACGGTAATAGAGTCTCCCAGGGTTTCTTTGAACATAGTATGGTATTGCCTCTTGATATCTCCCATACCACACTCACTTCTTCGTACCACCACGCGGATCACGGTGGCGTTGTCTGTACGAAGGATAGTCTGTTTATTTGGGATAAATACTTTGGTCAGTAAACGACAAGGCATACATGAACAGATAACACTAATGGAGGTGATATTTTGCGAATATAATGCATGGGGTGTAATCAAGGAGTGTATGATAAACACCAAATAATATAAGATGTGGATCGCTGATAACACTCTACGTTTGTAGCAAAGACTAGGACAAGTACAACTTTTTTTTTTAAATTTTGTGGAATGAAAAAAATATGTGTTCAAGACAAATGTTTGCCAAGATACACTATGACAAACAAGATTCGTAAATATTCAAAAAAATATACTGCCAGTGTTGGAATTTAGACTTAAATACACTCTAGGTCAGAAAGACCAATAGAGTTATCAAGATCCAGGTCCCAATAAACAGGCCTAGTCACGTTTTTTAACCACGCAAATTTATATTGGAAGAACATTCCAACGCAACCAAAAAATTTAATCTATTCATATACACATAATCTTTATTGACTCATGCATGTTAGACAAGTAAAGTATTAGTATAAATTCAGTGAAGATCTGATATAGTCTCGAATGTGAAATATTGTCATAACGCTTAGCTGAACTACGTTATTTTTTCTCGGAAGGTTTCTTACTTAATTTCATCAAATGTATTATCACCTGGGACTGCAATTCTTTCTATTCGGGCTTCCAACGTATTCAACTTTTGACATGATTTATTGATTTATTTATATACTTATTAGTTATGCGAAACAACCCAGTAATTGTCTGGCACAGATCATGATGAGAGAACTATCCAGGCATGCAGACACAGTAATAAAACACACTAGACAATGGTGTTTCCATTATATGTCCTTTAATTTATTATTGATTATATTCTACACGATTTTAACCCATCATCACGCGTTATCAATGAATACACGTGGCATTTGCATCGAAGTGAAAACCTAAAGTCGATATCTGAAATATTTATATTACTTTTCATACATACATTCTACGAAGTGAAAGAAAATACACGATTTCTAGGATGACTGACAAACATAGAGGGCGTTATATTATTTAAATTATCGCCATTGTCAACATATCCATCTTTCTACTCTATACTTTAGTAAATCAAATACAATGAATTGAAGACTAGATTCATACAGTGTACCGCAGATATATTGAGTCCAATCTACATGTCTCAACAAACACACAATTGCTAGTTTATCCTGACATTTCTTAATGTAAAATTATACCTGTGCTTAAATTGGCTTTTATTTATTAAAATAAATGGTTTAAAATTATCCTATAACTACGCCACCAACGTTCATATTGAGCTACCTGTTATTTCTGAAATGCAGCGCGCACGATTGCGGGCGGTATTCATATACTATTTTCTATAACGGTAATACTTTTGTGTAACGTCCAAATAGCATTATCATAATCCCTGTCCAGCATACATTTGGAAGTAAACGTTTGACCTAATTATGGATTCCTAGATATATTTTTACAATAAATATTGTAGACTTATTGGATTGGATTTTACATTTATTCTCTTTTTTTTTATTTTGTAAAATACAAGTGCTATTAGAAGAAAGAAGTATTTCTAAGACATGGTGTATACGGAAGATACTTTAAAACTGGAGGAACCTTCCGCTGAACATGGTTCTTACGAGATCATTGATTGTCATTTTTCGCTTCCATAGGTTCCCCTATCACGGCCAACAAAAGCCTTCTGTAATCCCCGGAGGTGTCGTCCTGAAAAAAAAGGTACTTAGTTACTGACCGTTAAACAATAGAACAAAATATCGTTACAATGTTTTAACTAGGTAATTTCGTTGGTGATAGGAAGGTATCTAAATATCACCGGCGGTAATTGATGCACGTTGTGCCTAGGTCAAAACTCGCACTCGTGATTTCCATTAGAAGAGTGTGGGAAAATCAATGTATATCAACACAAATGTCGCACATGTGCGGCACGACGATCAGTGACCTTTAATTCAACAACACCGTGACGCATTCAAAGATTATCAATGTTGTGCTCACCTTTACCCAGTCTGCCAGACTGCCTTGAAAGTCTTGCTCAAAAATTTGTTTTATCTCCGCCATTTGTTTGTCGGCGTTTCGAACGAGTACTCGGATTAGAACAGAATCTTCGGTACCTAACCCCTGCAAGTGGGATGAGGGAAGGCAAAATAAATAAATAGAGATAGAAACAATATGAATATCAAACATGCTTTAAAAAACCAAATCATAAATTAAATTAAATTAAATTAAATTAAATTAAATTAAATTAAATTAAATTAAATTAAATTAAATTAAATCGAATTAAATTAAATTAAATTAAATTAAATTAAATTAAATTAAATTAAATTAAATTAAATTAAATTAAATTAAATTAAATTAAATTAAATTAAATTAAATTAAATTATGTAGTAATTATTTGTTGCACAGCCAAAAGAAAAAAAAATGGCAGAATTAAAATACACCAAGATATTAGCCAAGAGAAACTGAGCACACCAGCAGCGGATAGTTAGATTAAAGACATACATAGTAAGTTGTAAAAGAGCTTGGCATCGTGTCACTGGACTCATGAGAGCTTGGCATCAGATGATCGTTCGGCAAGTTTGTAGACATTGAATAGTTACATTGAAAAAATAGTTTACAAACTCGGGGAAACAACTTTGAAAAAACCAATGATCTAGGATAAAGGCAAAATGTTTTGAAAAAGTGTCAAGATATGTTTTTTTTTTATCAAACTGCCATTGCTTGCAAAAAATAACAACACATTCCACATCCAAACTCACACCCGCTTACTTACATACATTCCGAATAATAGTATATTATAGGAATATAGTTCACGAGAGTACAGTGATGTTTCATACTTTAGTTGGCATGACAAAAAAATAGTGCAAACCTTCATAGCTCTGTGCAGTCTTAAGGCGTAAAACTTGTTCCTGTTCAGTACACATAGGACTGTGGAATAGAAATATAGTACCGGTTGGTAATGTTAGATTACACTGTCCATGAATGGCAGACTCGGGTAAGAGTATTTAGAAGTGATCAATTAACAATAACAATAACAAGCATTGCAACACATAATATAGTTCCCCACTCCATTTCTTACTTCATCCGCAGACAGTTGTTCTCTTTGCAATGCGAAGAGTTTGATCTTTTATCCTATGTAGTAGGAAAGTGAGGCGAAACACTTTGGACGCAAGTGTCTGAGATCTCATCGAGAGCGAGAGAGCCAAGATAATATTGCCCCTCATGAAACCATGGTAATGACACAGAGAATGCGATGGATGATTCGGTGAGAATGGAACACCATTTCAGCGGACAAAACAAGTCTCGTTGCTTTCTCGCGCTTAACGAGATCTGGCGGACGTTTGCGTCTATGGTTTATTCAACTCACCAATGGCCTTCAACGCCTTGCGATAATCACCGGATGTTTCCTTGTCAATGGCAGTCACGATGTCTTCACCATTAATTTTGGTGTATTCAGTAAAGGTAGCTCTCAGCTGAGCGTAACTCTTAGAAACCAAGATGGCGCTGAATACACTTTCGTTAGTGCCCCATCGGCCCTCACCGGCATCATATAAAGCCTGCGGTAATTATGTAATGAGTTGTATAACAAAATTCAAACAATTTAAACATAAGTAAACTCAAGCATTATCATGACAGATATAAAAAATAATCATCTGGGTGTCAAAAATCAACTTTTGAAATATTTCACTAAATAAACCGGGGCAACCAACCTGGGCATCTGTTTTTGCCAAGCCGGGATTGACCATCTGATTCTCCATTCTTCCAGCCTGCAGCAAAGAAACAAGCAAACTTTTCAAATTTCCCGATGTATCGCTTTTGACATCTTTCTCCACATCCCTGTTGAACACTATATACAAAATAGAAATATATTAGGCCTGTTTAGAACCACACTTATAGTTATGATGATAAATAAGACAAACCGTGAAAGTTAATGTTAATGTTAAATGAGAAAAGCCACTAAAGAAGAAATGTTCAAAATAGAAAAGCAATGGAGTTGAGGAGGTAAGTTATAAGAGTTACAGAATAAGGAGCTACACAACTTGAAAGGATAAATAAGGAGAGCAGTACATAAACGATTAAATGAAAAATGACACGGTAGTTGAACAATTAAATGTGGAAATCTACAGCACATAAGCGATTAAATGAAAAGTGACGTGGTAATTGAACAATTAAATGTGGAAAGCTACAGCACATAAGCGATTAAATGAAAAATGACATGGTAATTGAACAATTAAATGTGAAGAGCTACAGTACATAAACGATTAAATGAAAAGTGACATGGTAATTGAATAATTAAATGTGGAAAGCTACAGCACATAAGCGATTAAATGAAAAATGACATGGTAATTGAACAATTAAATGTGAAGAGCTACAGTACATAAACGATTAAATGAAAAGTGACATGGTAATTGAACAATTAAATGTGGAGAGCTACAGCACATAAACGATTAAATGAAAAGTGGCATGGTAAATGAACAATTAAATGTGGAGAGCTACAGTACGTAAACGATTAAATGAAAAATGACACGGTGGTTGAACAATTAAATGTGGAGAGCTACAGTACGTAAACGATTAAATGTAAAATGACACGTTGGTTGAACAATTAAATGTGGAGAGCTACAGTACATAAACGATTAAATGAAAAATGACACGGTGGCTGAACAAACAAATGTAGGGAGCAACAGTACATAAACGATTAACTGAAAAGTGACATGGCAATTGAACAATTAAATGCGGAGAGCTACAGCACATAAACGATTAAATGAAAAGTGACACGGTGGTTGAACAACTTGAACAATTAAATGTGGAGAGCTACAGCACATAAACGATTAAATGAAAAATGACACGGTGGTTGAACAATTAAATGTAGAAAGGTACAGTACGTAAACGATTAAATGAAAAGTGACACGGTGGTTGAACAACTTGAACAATTAAATGTGGAGAGCTACAGTACATAAACGATTAAATGAAAAATGACACGGTGGCTGAACAAACAAATGTAGGGAGCAACAGTACATAAACGATTAACTGAAAAGTGACATGGCAATTGAACAATTAAATGCGGAGAGCTACAGCACATAAACGATTAAATGAAAAGTGACACGGTGGTTGAACAACTTGAACAATTAAATGTGGAGAGCTACAGCACATAAACGATTAAATGAAAAATGACACGGTGGTTGAACAATTAAATGTAGAAAGGTACAGTACGTAAACGATTAAATGAAAAGTGACACGGTGGTTGACCAATTAAATGTGGAGAGCTAGAGTACATAAATGATTAAATGAAAAGTGACACGGTAATTGAACAATTAAGGTAGAGATGCAGTTTACCTGACAGGTATTTTAAAGCGAACCTAAATGCGGCCTTAATTTATAGTTGTGTATATTCTAAACTGTATTCGAAATAATATTGCAGTGGTTTAATTTTGTTTTAATTATAACTGTAGCTTGGATAGGCATTTGAAGTGCTTGCCATGGAGGCCATTCATGGAGGGGAATAATTAACGAACGAACATATTTAACATCCGGGTACTTTTCAAAGCTATGACGTTTTAGTATCTGATCGCATTCGTATACGCCATTGTAGACAGCCGTTCATGCTGCCTAGCATTGTGTACTATTAGTATAAACTCAACTTTTATATGCACAATGTGCTTTTTAAAACTTGGGTTAGAGCCTTATACGTTTGAACCACAGTATTCTCAGAGTGAAAGCCCAATTGCGTTAAAGTACCGTACTTCCCCGATCGTAAGCCCCTCCCGAGTATGAAGCCCATCCCTATGTTTTTACTTGGTATTTACCGAGTTGAGGGCATTCACGATTATAAGCCCAGAGTGTTTTTAGTGGGCGACGACGATATTCTTTAAAATATGCGTGTAAAAGGTGTGTTTCATTTCATAATAATCGTGATTGGCATGTTAGTTTGGTTCATGCTTTTAGTTTTATGAGAAAACTCGCATTAATTTTAAGTTCAGAGTGCATGGCGAACGTACACAACGTGATTCGCATCGTTTCTATTCTGTCATTTACTCAGGATGAACATCGATGTTGCAATTCTGGAGTAATCCATATTTCTTTGAGTAGTAGCCTTCGAAAAGCGAAATATGTGATTGTCAAGGCGTGTACCTGGTTATTGGGCATGGTTTACTTTGAGACTATCATGAAAGGCCTAGGGTTTGAACGATGAGACATGTTGGCGACCGAGAAAGGTGTTTAAATTCTTCCTCCACACTTAGTTTACCCACGGTTACTATTAACCGTCGTTTATATTTCGGAAATTGCGAATCGCCAGTTTTTAGGGAAAAAAATCATCGTTTTTTCGTTGCAATCAGTGCTACAGATCGCATTTTAACATTGCGGTAATTCACTTCCGCATTGCGCTAAAAAATCATCGTCAATAATCGGAAAATTTCATCATTATGACACATCATTTTGATTGGTTAATGAAAGACATGACCTGTTATGTCAAAGGAAGTTGTTCCAGGTCAAATCGTGCTGAAAAAACTCATGGTGGAAAATTGTTTTGCGTCGAGAGTTTGCGTACGATCGAAAACATACCAAAACGAAGATAATGATAAATACTTTCATCCACTGTTTCCTCACAGACCCTACCCATTATTTCACCATAAATTCAGACGGTATGTAAATCGTATTGTAATAAAATGTGTGTGTTTTTTATGAACATGTTTGTTTCTTCATTGTAAGTATCGTTCAAATCAATGACGCATTTTTTTTCAAAAATAAGTATTATTTTCCCGAGCCCGGCGTGGTGAACGAATATTTTTTTGGGATAATTTTTCGTTGTTTGCAAGATGGTTACAGTGTTTAACCCTAAAACAAAATCTTTTTTTCTGAGTTGGTCCTCGAGTATAAGCTCATCCTTACTTTTCCTTTACGTGTTCATGCCTCCGGGCTTATGATCAAGGAAGTACGGTATACTGTGAAGATTCAATTCAGTCCAGTGTGAGTGATGAGAGTATATCGTCGACGATGCCCCTTGTTCGGATGAAAGTTTTATTTCAAATTACACGGAAGTCTGTGAACAATCTGTATGGTGTTCCTGTGACACTTGTCCCATGATTTGCCAGTGCAGCCCCGTGAATACATGGACGAAAATGTTTCCACCACCACCCTACGAACTCAAGATTGCATACTCCGGCATCCATACTTTGAATAATTTGCACGCCGCACAGTGCAGTACTGGAAACAGCATTTATTAGACAGACAAAAAACAAAACGAAATGCCTGTCTCGATCAATCGCACATCCATAATGTCTGTATGTTGATATGCTTGTAAATAACATTAACGTAAAAGTCGAAACAACCTAGACTAGAAGTCAATTCACCAGTCCAGCCAGCTATGGCTCCCTAAGTTGCTTATATTTAATCAGATACTATTTCGTCATCATGCTTTGTTACCTTACCTGTTTATACCTCATGAGGGCGTTTTTTATGGCAAGATGGCGCAAACGGAAGTCCTTCGCAGGTTTATGGTTTCTCATATTTAAATCATCATAACTCTGAAGATAATCATTTTTTTTAATTTTTTTTTCAAATTTATAATCAATATACATAACTTGATAAATACAAACACCAAAATAGGCTCTATTTAGTTCCCCTTTAATTAGTTAATTAGGAAACCAAGATGATCTTCCTTGTCCACAAAACTATATATTTTCGGAAAGCTTATTGTATGAATTTTAAAATTTTGTTAGTGTTTTTTTCATGGACACTGTAGTTTGAAATGTGCACAAAAATGTGCTTTTTTGGTCAAAAGTGATTTAAAAAAATAGCATCTAAACCATGCTTCTGTTTCCTGTCAAAATTGGTTTATGGGTACATCTGTTTACTATGAAGAAAGTGTCGTCTTGAAATCTGTCTACCAGTTGTCAATTTTGCAGGGGAGCAGCTCAAATTTCACTACTTCAAGTTTATGCATAAATTAACACCCAGGCTTGTTGTCTGTACGATTGTTGTAACACTGTTTAACCAAAAACAATACCCCGACGGCGTTTTGAAGATAAACACAATGTCAATCATTTGTGAAATTTCAAAACAAAAGGTCAACGCGTCTAGGAGCTATTTTTTTAAAGTTCTGGGATGTGCACTAAATAATTATAATTAGATAATTGCTAATTTGCATAACAGTTCACTCAGCAAGACGTTTGTTAATGCGCATAATTAAAATGGCGTTACAGTTCCAAATTTAAATGTATTATCGTTTTGTCAAACGTTAAATATAGTGCATAATATGGAGATCCCGTCATTTCTTTTTTCACCATGTTTTGTTTTTATTATTTATGTACAGCCTTGCTAAATCTTGCTAAGCATTCAAAAGAGGGAATGCTTGCACCTGTTATCTATATTTTAAAATCGTTTTTGAGTATGTTCCACTATTCACAATTCTACAAAATTTGAACAGTCTATAGCCAAGACTGTTTGGATAATAAAAAGCCAAAAAAAAAAAAAATTCACTCCCAAGTGCCCACGAACCTGCATCTCTACCTTAAATGTGGAGAGATACAGTACATAAACGATTAAATGAAAAATGACACGGTGGTTGAACAATTAAATGTGGAGAGCTGCAGTACGTAAACGATTAATATGAAAAATAAAGTGATAGTTGAGAAATTACAGAATAAGGAGCTACACAATTTGAAAGGATAAATAAGGAGAGCAGTACATAAACGATTAAATGAAAAATGACACGGTAGTTGAACAATTAAATGTGGAAAGCTACAGCACATACGCGATTAAATGAAAAGTGACATGGTAATTGAACAATTAAATGTGAAGAGCTACAGTACATAAACGATTAAATGAAAAGTGACACGGTGGTTGAACAATGAAATATTGAGAGCTACAGTACGTAAACGACTAAATGAAAAATGACACGGTGGTTGAACAATGAAATGTGGAGAGCTGCTGTACGTAAACGATTAATATGAAAAATAAAGTGATAGTTGAGAAATTAAATGAGGATGGCTAAGTAAATCAAACGAGGGGAGCTACAAACCCATAAACGATTTAAATTTAAAATGACATGGTTGTTGAGAACTCAATTTAGGAGAGCGAACAAATGAAAAATGATTTGATAGGTGAGAAATTAAATGAGGAGAACTACCATGAATTAAATTAAATGAGAAGAGCCACCGCACATAAACGATTAAATAAAAATGACATGGTAGTTAAAGAATTACATAAGAAGAGCTATAGAGAAAAAGAAGGTGAGAGGGTAAGTTATGAGAAAAATATAAGAGGATAAGTAGAAAGAATCAGAGAATGTGTGATGTTTAATGAAAAGAGACAGGGAAAGTTAAATGAGAAGGCAAAACGTTAAAGAGCTACAGTGAAGGTTACCGGTTATACAAGAAACACCACGGATATTGAGAGTTTAGAAATAGAAATAGAAAAAAAGATGAACCTGCGAGATTAATTAGGAGAACTCTGTAAGGTGGTTTATTGAATGAGAAGATATTTCGAAAAATGGGGCCGTTGAATGGGGAGAGACAAATAACATGATAGATCAAACTTGAAGAGAAAGCAATGGAAAGTACGAGAATAACAGACGTGAACCATGGGAGCTGAGAGATTCACAGATGACGAGCATCACAGATGAGAGGTTCTTATATGAGAGACGTGGGTGGTGAGAGGTTCTCATATGAGAGACATGGGTGGTGAGAAGTTACCAGATGAGAACTATAGTAGGTTAAATGTTAACAGATGAAACCCATTGAAGGTGAGATGTTAACAGACGAGAGTCATTGGTAGTGCAAGAATATCAGATGAGGTAAGAGTCATTGGTAGTGGACGAATAACAATATAGAGTCACGGGTGGTGAGAGATTTACATACAATAGCCATGGATGTTTACAAATGAGAGCCATGTGATAGGTTTCCAAATAAGAGCCATGAATGGTGAGAGGTTCACAGATAAGAGCCGTTGGAGGTGACAGGTGAACAGACGAAAACAATGGGTGATGAGAGGTTAACAGACGAGAGCCATTATAGGTGAGAGGTTAGCATATGATAGCCATGGGTGGTGCGAGATTAACAGATAAGAGCCATGGGTGGTGAGAGGTTCACAGATGAGAGTTGTGGATTGTGAGAGGTTTACAGATGAGAGCCATTAGAGGTGAGATGTTTTCAGATGATAGCCATGGGTGGTGAGGGGTTAACAGATGAGATCCATACGTGGAGAGAGGTTTACAGATCAGAGCCATTGGGGCGAGAGGTTAATAAATGAGAGACAGGCGTGGTGATAGGTTAACAGATGAAATCCATGGATGGTGAAAAGTTAACATATAGAAGCTATGGAGGGTGAGAGGTTAACATATGAGAGCCATGGTGGCCAAAGGTTTACAGATGAGAGCCATGGGTGGCGATAGGTTTACAGATGAGAGCAATGGGTGGCGAGACGTTAAAAGATGATAGCCATGGGTGGTGAGATGTTAACAGATGGAAGCCATGGGTGGTGAGAGGTTGAAAGATGATAGCCATGGGTGCTGTAAGGTTTACAGATTAGAGCCATGGGAGGTGAGAGATTAACATATGAGAGCCATGGGTGGTAAGAGGTTTACAGATGAGAGCCATGCATGGTGAGATGTTAACAGACGAGAGTCATTGGCTGTGGAAGAATAACAGTTTAGAGTCACGGGTGGTGAGAGATTTACATACAATAGCAATATGAGGTTAGAAGTTAATAGATGCTAGCCATGGATGGTGAGGGGTTAACAGATGAGATCCATGGGTGGTGAGAGGTTAACAGATGATAGCCATAGGTGATGAGAGGTTTACAGATGAGAGCCATTGGGGATGAGAGATTAACAGACGAGAGCCATTATAGGTGAGAGGTTAACAGATGATAGCCATGGGTGGTGTGAAGTTTACAGATGAGAGGCATGGGGTGGTGAGAGGTTAACAGATGAGAGCCATTGGAGGTGAGAGGTTTACGGATGAGAGCCATTGGAGGTGAGAGGTTTTCAGATCCATGGGTGGTGAGGGATTAACAGATGAGACCCATATGTGGTGAGAGGTTTACAGATGAGAGCCATGGTTGGTGAGTGGTTTTCAGATGATAGCCATGGGTGGTGAGGGGTTAACAGATGAGACCCATAGGTGGTGAGAGGTTTACAGATGGGAGCCATTGGGGACAAGAGGTTAACAGACGAGAGCCATTATAGGTGAGAGGTTAACAGATGAGAGCCGTGGGTGGTGAGATTATAACAGATGAGAACCATTTGAGGTGAGAGGTTAACAGATGAGATCCATATGTGGTGAGAGGTTTACAGATGAGAGCCATTGGGGACGAGAGGTTAACAGACGAGAGCCATTATATGTGAGAGGTTAACAGATGAGAGCCATGGGTGGAGAGAGGATAACAGACGAGAACCATTATAGGTGAGAGGTTAACAGATGAGAGCCATGGGTGGCGAAAGGTTTACAGATGAGAGCCATGAATGGTGAGATGTTAACAGATGGAAGCCATGGGTGGTGAGAGGTTGAAAGATGATAGCCATGGGTGGTGCGAGGTTTACAGATGAGAGCCATGGGAGGTGAGAGATTAACATATGAGAGCCATGGGTGGTAAGAGGTTTACAGATGAGAGCCATGCGTGATGAGAGGTTAGCACATGATAGCCATAGGTGGTGAGAGGATAGCATATGATAGCCATGGGTGGTAAGAGGTTAGCATATGATAGCCATAGGTGGTGAGAGGTTAACAGATGATAGCCATGGGTGGTGAGAGGTTAGCATATGATAGCCATAGGTGGTGAGAGGTTAACAGATGATAGCCATGGGTGGTGAGACGTTAACAGATGAGAGCCATTGGGGACGAGAGGTAAACAGACGAGAGCCATTATATGTGAGAGGTTAACAGATGAGAGCCATGGGTGGAGAGAGGATAACAGACGAGAACCATTATAGGTGAGAGGTTAACAGATGAGAGCCATGGGTGGCGAAAGGTTTACAGATGAGAGCCATGAATGGTGAGATGTTAACAGATGGAAGCCATGGGTGGTGAGAGGTTGAAAGATGATAGCCATGGGTGGTGCGAGGTTTACAGATGAGAGCCATGGGAGGTGAGAGATTAACATATGAGAGCCATGGGTGGTAAGAGGTTTACAGATGAGAGCCATGCGTGATGAGAGGTTAGCACATGACAGCCATAGGTGGTGAGAGGTTAGCATATGATAGCCATGGGTGGTAAGAGGTTAGCATATGATAGCCATAGGTGGTGAGAGGTTAACAGATGATAGCCATGGGTGGTGAGAGGTTAGCATATGATAGCCATAGGTGGTGAGAGGTTAACAGATGATAGCCATGGGTGGTGAGACGTTAACAGATGATATCCATGGGTGGTGAGAGGTTAGCATATGATAACCATATGCGGCGAGACGTTAACAGATGATAGCCATGTGTGGTGAGAGGTTATCAGATGAGAGCCATTAGGGTGAGAGGTTAACAGATGATAGTCATGGGCGGTGAGAGGTTTACAGATGAGAGCCATGGGTGGTGAAAGGTTTACCGATGATAGACACATGAGGGGAGAGGGTATCAGACGAGAAACAAGAGAATTTATATTAAGAATTTAAATTATACATACAAGCAGTGTAGCATTCTTTCATCGCATTAATTTCCTCATTGGTGCTTGTGCACAGTATTTCAATCAAGCATTCCTCATCAGTGCCCAGTCCCTAAAACACATATAGTAAATTATACAATTGAAACAGCATTTTCAAACCTTGTCGACTATAAATGCCAGTGTATGTAAAAAACAAATGTGATTATATGAAGACCAATAATTACCTTTAATGCATTGCGAATACTTTCAGCATCCAACTCTGCCGGTGTTCTCAATAAGGCCTCGCATGTCTTTCTGAAGTTACCGCTTGTTTCGCTGTGGATATCTTCTATGAGATCCTGCGAAGAAGTCGAATATAGGGCAATGTTAGAGTACGCAATATCCCTACAGACTCGTTATATGCACTGTTCATTTTTGCCAATATGAACCTCTAAATGTCATTGTCCTTTTATATTCCATCCAGAATACTTCTGAACTATTGATTATAACTGCACCAGTGAGTATATTATTTAATACAACATACTACGATGATATCATTCCCGTGGTCACAGTGACATAACATTTCTAGAAGCACACACCTTTCCAAACAAGACCTTGTACTCTTTAGATATAGCTTGTCTCTGCTCATTACTGCTAGTTGTCAGGACTTCGATGATCGCTTTATTGTCGGTACCTTGAGAAGAAGGAAACCCATACACTGTTAAAATGATGTGAAACTCTTATGTTATGTTATAAAATAATTCATTGAATCTGCTATATTCATTTCGTTGGTGTACGCCACATTGTCTACTAAAGTATGTATTCTCGGGGCGGACATCCGGGCATTACGTTGTTTTCATGTGTGCGTACAAAAACAATCATCGATCAATACTACCTAGTGTGCTTGGTAAACATATATTTTAGTTTACGATATACCATGATCCAATCTAACCCCTCAAATATAAATATTTTCAACTATTTTTTACCATTAATTACTTAAAGCAGGAGGGTGGTCACCTACGCACGCGCGGGAATTAAGTCTCAACCGACGATAACAACACACGTTAAAAACGCTATGGCCATCTGACGCATGCGTAGGTGACGACTCTCCCACTTTAAAGTTAGTTGAAATTTTAATACGAACCAAGTCCTTTCATAGCAATTTTACACTTTTGGGCCTCGAATCGAGCATCGATCGTCGCCCGGTATACCATTGTACTTTGCTGAAAACATGAACACACGCGGAGTATTATGTTAGAAAATCTATAATCACAGGATTTGAAACTGAACTGTTTTAATCTTCATATGGATACTATAGGTGTGGCAGCTACGTTAAATAGTAATACGTAGTAATGTACGTTTAGACAATTTATTGTTTTGGTGTTTGGTTCAAATATCAAACAAAATAGGTTAAAATTTAAAGCTTTTAGGTCACATGACATCCAAACGAATATGACGCACACTGGAATCCAGCAAACGGTCAATCGGACTGAACAAATTGATCTTCCCCAACACCCACTCATTCTCACAGCATATTTCTAGCTTCGGAAAGTCGTTAGATTTTATAACTTTATGAAATTAGGTTATTTATATCAAAATTACCAAGCGTAATTGGTTTGGGCGTCGGAATTACTATTGAAATGAGAATGTCATGGGCATTTTTTTTCAAATCAATATCCTGCCGGTGGTTAAAGGGTGGCAGTCGTCGCGCTGCGCAGTACAACATTTGTGTTGATAAACATTGATTTTCCCACAATCCAATGCGCTTTTCTAATCAAAATCACAAGTATGAGATATGACCTGGGCACGACTTGCATTAATTACCGCCGGTGACTCCTTCGATACCTTCTAATCACCTAAAAAAAAACTAATCAAAGCTTTGTAACGGCTCAGTTTGTACTGGTTGATCTGCGCAACAGTCAACAGTCGCCATCTTTGTTTATATGAGACCCATATATATCGCGCATGCGTGACGACTACCGCCCTTTAAATATCAATGTGAAGTTTATGTCAGCCTTGCATTGTAGATACATCAAATATCAAACTTAATGCACATGCGTGTTCCGAGGCCATATAGCTGTACGTTATTGAAATACAGTATTCGACAGCCAGAATTAAAACAAATTAGTAATATTTATACATACGTTAATGGCTACAGAAGCCATTGCCGATTCTACTGCTGCAGCTGCAGGTGCCTGGTCCTGAGCCGGAGCCTGGGCCTGAACAGGAGCCGGAGCCTGAGCCGGAGTTGCAGGCGCTGCCGCGGTTTGTGCCTGGGGTGTAGTCATCGTTGTTACAGTGTTGTTGTCTGTGATAAATATTCCTGCACATTATATACAGTGAAATGTAGGCATTGAAATATTAACCCACAGAGACCCAGTCTACTCTTATCTGGGTCCCGAGTCTGCTGTGTATTCAAACGAGTGTTTCTACTGTGCAACGACAATTATCCCGCTCAATACCATAATAACTGATCACCAGACTCACCCCCTGCCTGCTTTTATTTTATGCTAATTTTCACAATCTCAGACAAAGGTCAGTGTTACTATGCAAACCTTTGCACGTCCATGAACAATTTGTATTGGTCCCTATAATAAAAAAATACTCACCAGATTGATCTCAAAATACAGAAATATGTGGTGAAAGAATCGTTTGTAGTTATAAGATTGGTACTTAAGGTTTCTTTGAATTATTAGGCATTCTGATGATCGGGTATTTATTATGTAGTTTCTAAAAATATTTTGTACTTGGTAAAAAAAAAACTTGGCTGATGGTATATGCCCAAATGAATAATTAACGAACGTCAATGTCCAGAAATTCTTTGCGTAAAATCAGTTGTGATATATACTGATTCCGATTGAGCCTTTTTATTTTAGACATTTAGAAATTGTATAGTGTATGAATGTTGAGCTATGTGTCAGTTTTATAGAACGCATACATTGTATTGATAAATTCTTTATCCCTAAAGATGTTTATTAATATCGTAAAATATGGAATAATACTATATTTTGGAAGTAATAATAATAATAAGGTTATTAATATACTGTAAAATACTTTATTTTAGCTGAAAAAAACAATTTGGGTGTTTTTTTATGGAATTTATTATCTTCGGCGAGATAAATGTATAAAACATACGAAACAAACGTTCGCTGCATTTTATTTGCATTGAATCATCCCTTCAGCGAAAAAAAGCGATTATGAATTCCGAGCGAAAATAAAGTATTTTACAGTAATTGTATCGTAAATTTAGAACGGTCCAGCAATGTTATGATGCCAACCTATCGATCGGAATGGGCGTCGACCATTCCAAGCAATATCTGCGGGTAGGCACCGTCCTCATTTATTCATTTCAGTAAACATTCAACAACAATTTTTTGAAGGAATACCAAATTCAAATAATGGTTCATTATGTTTATGTTTTCTTTTTTTGAAGATTAGTTTTAGAATTGTTCATTACTAACGCTATAATTATTTGTTGTCGATTATATTGTTTTAATTTGAATATTGTATTTTTGTCCAGGGATTATCTAAGACGTGGACCGTCTATTTTTAGTAACATACAACGAATACAGTAAAATTGCTATAATGTGGCAATTGTCTTCTTACACTAGTCAATATCGTCATTATAACCATGTTAGTATGTAGGAAGAGTTTCACACTATGTTGTTTTCTTTAATTTTAAAATAATTGAACACGTGTTAAGATTGTTTTAAATCGGAATATTCGTATGCGTCACAATATTCTTCCACGTCGCACTCTTCTGCGCTGCAATATGCCACTTCATCAATGAGAAACACGTGTATAGATATATTTATTTATGTTAGTATCTGAGTAGCGGAAAAACATGGACTTCATGACCAACATTTACAGCAATGATGCAATACGGCTCATACGAAGAGTATCGACGCGACATGCGTCATTTCAGTTTAACAAGAATATGAACACTTTCCTTTTCAGTTCTACTATTTATCGGCAGTTTTAATGCTGAATTTAATCATGTTTATACAGGTGAAATCAATGGTCAGAATACAAATTAAATTGAAACTTACCTTCAGTTGAATTACTGACAGTTCTACCTTGCCTGTGTCTGACTTCAATAGGCGTCCGATCTCAGATGTATATTTGCAGAAACGTATTAATATTCAATAGAGCAGTGATTGGGTAACCACTGATATAGATTAATGAATATTCAAAGAGGTCAGAGCATAATGTCGACTATTTTTACACTGTGACCTCTGTTCTGTGTGACGTGTGCTGGTAGGCGTGGGTGTGTACGCCACGCGAATTGGTCGTTATTTAAAATATTAGGCATAATTTTCACAATTTCTACACGCAAGCGATCTCCTTTGTACATGTATGACATATAAAACTGGTTGAGTTCAAATTATGATAACAAGGAAACACATCACCAGGTGTTTGAATACTTAAACATGCTACTTTGTTTGTGAACATATATGCCGGTCGAAGTGAAGAAACAGTACGATCAATACAGAATTACTGATATTACACCGCATACGTACATTGACAAGACTACGTGTACAGTTAGAAACGCTAGTGCACTGTCCTTTGCAACCTCAATCTATTAAGAACGTTGATTGCTAAAATTAAAAATCAAGTACCTTCAAATGCTACAACGTCATCCTTTAATGTATTCACCACACTAAATCAATAATCGCTACCAAACATATAAACCAAACACTCACCTTGGAAACTGTTGATTAAAGTTATAAGCCGTAACATGTAGCTAAGGAATTATCTCATTTCCAATACCGAAGTTCAAATGATTTGTCATGATTAATTTTGGAGAGAGCAAACTATACTAGAAACCAGCACACGAGTAACAAGATTACAAATAATACAGGGAAGTCTGATTGAGAACCAACTTGAGGATCTCATACCATTCTCTTATTTTAAAAAAACGCACTTTCCCATGTGCGCGAGTATCGTTGACCCCAAGCGATGCCCGTTGGTCAATTCAACATTCTATGCGTTCTTTCGTTTTTATGTGTAATCGAGTGGGGTTTATGTCACGATACCACACATTATCTTGAGTCATTATAACTTGTAATGTTATCACGACATGGAGGTAACCAATGTTGGGCAATGGTACACCCCTCCCAAACCAAGTCCAAAAAACGGTACATGTGAGAGTTACCCAGATGCACATACTAATATAGTCTATTGGTTAGCAATGCACTGCATACTGTCACCGCAACAAAGGCAATCCCTTCATCTTTAGAAATATTTATCAATTTGACAATTTAAATTGAAATAAGACATTCTTATTAGCCGATTCAATACCACTAGAAGTGTTTCAAGTGACGTAATTGCCCATTCTGCTTTTTGATTAACTGATTGGATTAAACTTACACTAGAATGTTTCTATATTTACAAAAAGGAATACCTTTGTTGCGCTGAGTGTATTTTAAATTTTGCCATTATGTCACGCGGCTAATGGCGGAGAAGAACAACTGTAACAATGTGTTGCCGGATCACTTTTATAATCTGACACAGAAAAACATAGAAACTATTCACAATCTTACTCTGCATAAAATAATTACAAAATCGTTCTAAAAATAGAACTAACTTAAAAAAAGGAACATTCTTCAGCGCGTAAAACGTATCAAATATGAGCAAATGTGCGCAGACGATAACATCAATTCCAACCTGACTACGTTACTTCGCTTACACTTTTCTACGATTCGTTGTGAATTCCAGGGAATGGTATTGGCTGGTAAAAAGTTATAAATACATCTGTCGCTATTCTATTTTTATTTTACTTATATGTGTACCTCAATCGAACGTGCCGGTCTTCATGAATAATTAATCACATGACATAATGCATAGTGTCGTAATTCGTGACCTACGCTCTTCATTGAAATTGTGCTATAATATCACAGGGATCCAGGAACTATAGTAATAGTAATACAAATAAACAATAATAAAAGAAAATATACATTACAGTGATAAATAAAACTATCGTCACTCGCTAGCCGAAGCCTCGTGTAAAGCGGGGTTCTAGTGTAAACAAAGATACATCATTAACAAATCCACACATCTTTCTCTGACTTACAGTTCCAAATTACGGGCTAGATTGTGCTTATGGTATTATTTCTTCTTTCACATGAACAGTAAAATAATTGTGTGTTTTTTAGTAGACATGATTGCATCGTTAATCACAAAGGGTCGAATAAACAATCTCACAATCAATAGTAAGAATAACGGTTATCATAAAAACGTTGCGATCTTTAACGATTTTTTTTTGATTTTTTTGTAAAATATTTACTTTCAGCAGAATATCAAATGATTTGGGTTGTGATGCATATTATTGTAAACTGTGAAATGAAATGTTACGAAACTTGTCTTAGATAATAATAAAAAAACAACAACGAAAGATGGGATGGATACATGTTTCTGACCAACGATAGAGGGTGCACTGCTCCAGATGGTTTTCCAATTTTCTGGTCAAGTATTCAGTACGCCATATAAATATACCTTTCTGATAAGTGGCGCCCTCTAGCGAGAAAGTGATTTCGTGTCACCAAATGATGTGGATGGATATAAGCAATGCCGTTGAAATAAACAACAGTGTTTGGTTTCGCTAGAGGGCGCTACTTTATTATTTCCAACAATATAGCAATCGGTAATTACAGTAGTAAAAATAAATTCTTGCAAAAAATAAACTCACAAAAATACAGACAAACTAGTGATTAAAATGTAAAATTTATTAAAATAATACACAAATATTACAAGTCAATGCCATGTGTTTTGTTCAGTCGCTTTTGATGATACCAGCCTACAAGACACAGTAATATAAGTTATTTTGAAAACAACAAACAAACAAACAAACAAACAAACAAGACAGAGGTACAGTAATTTCACTGATTAGCTATCAAAAGTAGTTTGAATAATTCTTACCATTTAAGTCTTACTTGTATGTTAATATAACGCGAACTCCTTTACTACACTGGACCAAACACTTGTTCGATTACAATAGGAATCGGTTCTTAACTCTACTGGATCACGTATCGGTCTACTGGTACTATTTAAATAGTGGTGCTCTATTATAAAAGAATTCGCGTGTGATAGAACCACGAGCAGAACTTACAAATAAATATTTGTAACAGAATACAAATAGTAGTAACAATATCAGCTCTAAAGCACATATAACACATATAAAGCAATACGTGCACCTCCATATAAGATGGACATGTTGTTTGAGTAGACAACGCAATACACGAATACCCGGAAAAAAAACATTCAAGTTACTGGTCAACGAGCGCATCTCTAAAACTGTGCTCTTTGAAGTGAAACAAATTTAAAGAATGATATAATTCTCATAAAAAATAAAGGTACAATTGTTTTGACAAGTTTAAAATAGAAATCATAAGCATCCGTGCGCATCGACTTTTTGACAAGAAACATATTTTTTTCTGGGTATTACAATCATAACAAGTATGTATCTCTTTCTCTCATATTAAAGCGGGGGAGTTTTCACCTGCGCATGCGTAAGATGGCCATAGCGTGTCATTGTTTACAAACAAACGTTTTTAGCGTGTGTTGTTATCGTCGCTCGGGACTCAATTCCCGCGCGTGCGCAGGTGACGACCCTCCCGCTTTAAGTATATTACAACATGGAGGTTTGATTACAAGGAAACACTCAACATTACGGCTGGATGAATGGTACCTACTGTGCGATATGATATTTGAAACTGAACAAACGACGTCATGCAGCCACCAATGAAATGTGGCCAGACAAAACACTTGGCAACAATAATAGATTATTTCCAATGCCCTGGGAGATCTCGCGTGATTTCGAGCGTGCCACAGGTACGAAACAATTATGACCGCTTCTTTGAAATTAGAATTATGGTACTGAAACTTTGAAATAAAAATAATTTGTTATGCTGTGCTGGTGTTATTTACATGGTTACCCTATGCCCGTTGAACCTGGACTACTCGCATTCTTTTACTGGTCATTTTTCACACTTATTTGCCAGTTGAATCACATTAAAACATATGATATAAATCATGACACAATATTATTCCATGGTAGGAACGTTTACAAAATCAGTTCGTATTGATGTATTCATAATAGCTAACGGTAGATTGAAATATGGGCGAATCAAAATATCACAATGTATGACGTCAGCCAAACGACTTCTTCCCTTAATGGTAATACATGTATCATTAATGCAGGTTGCAGTGAAACCGAACATATGCGAATCTTAGTGAGTACACGAGCGAATCTACTCTCGGTGCAACAAATACATTCTTTTCTTCTTTATGAATATCTATAAATTTCGACGGCTTGTTGAATCCAATCAACCAATCAACGAGCGTGGCCCGCAACGATGACATTCGGATGTTATTCAATGGGCCAACAGAAACTTCTTTTTTTTAATTTAAATTGTGAAATATATAAATATTTATAAAGATAAAGAAATGCCTTTGTTGCCCGAGTGAATACAGTTGAACAGCGTGCGTAGACGAAATTCGAACAAACGATCAAATGAAACCCCAAAACGATCGCACGCGATGAATATCCCTGAAATGTAAACGTGTTCCTTTCCTTAGTCAAATTGCATCATGGGTAATCGAATATATATAATCTTGTTAAGTATATTACACATGATATAACTCTAAAATAAAAATAGAAGCAATGTTTCATGTTTAAGCACAACATCACAAAAAAATCACAAAATAAAAATTAACTAGTTTTTATCAAAATTATGAAATTATCGGAAATAGGAAAATACGTGTCACGGTGATATAATGCTGCTTGTATGCATGTGACGTCACTTAGCACCAGCGGATCATTTGGTCAGGCAAATTCAGCTTGTGGAGTCAGTATCGAGACGTGCGCGAGCGTTATTTTGTCAGCTAAGATGGTTGCCAATCAATGTGAACCTTTTTTATAGCAACACCACACCGTACATACAAAGAATATATATATAAAGAACGGAGCATGTCAAAGAAGTACCACAGAGGGCAGGCTTGTAGTAGCAACCACATTACCGGTTTACTATTATCCTCTGATCCGGTTCGTCAACTAAACTATCCCTGTATCATTGGTTATCATGGAGTTAATATCAGTAGTAAGGAACATGCGTATTAGTATTTACATGTAAGAGGATCGCAGACCGTAGTTGGCGCTTTACTGCCGATGTTAGATTGGCTTGCAAGGAAGATAAACGACATATCAGCGTGCATCACGAATGACTCCAAACCCATGCAATTGTAGTATGCAGTATTATACAAATTATAGAAGGAATTTAAGCTATAAAGCGGAAGAAAGCTACTAAACAAAGTGAATTAATGCAGCCATTTCAAGGCTAGAAAGAAGAAACTAAAATGGCTATCTTGACCGCTTGCGCAATGATAAGATTGTACAATTACGGACAATTCTAGCCAGCGGCAATCGTCAGAAAAGCTGCTTAAAGCGCATTGGAAGAGGTAAAGGCCATTCGTATTCATTTGGGATGAAACCACGAACGTTTGACTCGAGGAAGAATAGCATTGGAAACCATATTTTGGTCCATTTGTAGTGACGTCTCAGTGACGGACTGCTTGCCAAGGCATGGTAGTGCACGAACATACTGTAGGTAATGTAGAATCCGAGTATGACGTCAACAGTGTAATGACCATGTGACGCAAGAATACACAACATTCCCACGAATCCTAAGAGCCACGTGACGACATGTAAAGAATAATACTTCTTTGTCGAATCTGTGTGAAAAGTAAGACATTAAAAGAAAGTGTGTTTTATTTCGATTCTTAGTATTTCTTTAATTTATGCAATTCTGAGCAAAAATATTCTCTGTGTTGCCAACTCAGTATGTATGGGGCGATATGTTAGTATGTATACTATGCGCATGTCATTGCATTTATCGTTCACCATTCATTCTTCTAACGAAAGTCTATATTTAACCTTTCATCACGTTTTTTGATCACCTACGCTTGACACTCCCCTTCTATCGATTACCCATAATCTGTCCTTAACCTTTATATTGTTTACCCAGAATTACCCTTCATTTTTATAACGATCGTCCATATTTAACCCTTTGCCCTTTTATCAACCACCTACTTTCGACCCGTCACTCGCCTATCGATTACCACTAATTGACCATTCAGCCATATATCGCAATTACACTTCAATTACACGTCTATATTTAATCCCTCGATATATATATATATATCGATCACCTACATTCGACCCGTCATCCTCTTATCGATTACCTATAATTTTTCTTTCAACCTTGCATCGATCGCCTACTTTTGGCTCGTCAACCCCATATCGATCACCCATAATTACATAATTATTCTTCTGACGATTGCTCATATTTAACCCTTCACACTTTTATCGATCACCTACTTTGGAAAACAAACTTTTTGTAGTCACCTGTACTCACCCGTTCCCTCCGTGTGTTTTTTTACAACTCAGAGGATATTGTTTTAATTAAAAAAAATCACGAAAAAAGAAAAGAAAATGAATTTGTAACGTGACAGTTCTTGGCGCAAACACATCTATGTCGATACGTTAATTTGAAATGTGACACGTTCATTTGATAATAAATTAAAGCAACACACTCACATTCCGTAATAAATAGACACACGACTGTCAACATCATAGCGTGTCCACTAAATATGTAAGCTCCACAAAGCCTGCCACCTGTTGACGTCATGCCAAGTTTAATGAACGTTTGGAAGGCTATTTTCGCTCGTATCCAGTTTGTGCGGCCTTCCTGTCAATAAAAAAAAATAGATGTGTCCATCATTATTGTAATAAAAGATTACACGCATATGTCACTATGATAAAGAACGTTAAAATATGAGGACAGTGTACAATTTGTTTGAAATAAAATGTTACATCATTTTCTTTCTCTAGAAAGGATCCTGAGATAAAATGTCAAGACTGTGATAACAGACTATTATTTGCTTTTACAAGTCCTGGTAGTGTTAATTTTGCAGTAGTTTAAAACATTACTTGCCGATTCCCATACATTGAGTAAGTTCATTCTGAGCATAGAAACATATGAAAATCAGGTATGTTACATGTTTCAGTGTATAAACCAGTTGCATGTATGCCGATTTGTTACTTAAATGTTGTTAAAGTGGTTATTTCGCATTTGCAATCAAAACACAATATTTAAAACCATTGTAAAAGACACGACTTCAATGACCACCGAAATTAGGGCATCACGCACATACACGTTTTGATAGGTTGAAAATTTCTAGCTAAAGTTTAATTGATTCTATAATATCGTACATACCTCTTTAATACATGGGATCCCTTGTCCGCATTCCGGAAGTGACGTCACAAGGATGGTAGCATCTCGCAGCAAATACAAAGTACCTACCATGCAAAGAAATCGGCGAGTCACGATATATCTAAGAAAGGAAATAACCATGGTTACTAATAACATTAATATATAATCAATCAATTTACTAAGGTAAATTATTGAAGAATATTTGCAATACAATATATATATTTCTTGTGAAAATACCGTAATAACATGATAATTAGTACACTAATATATTTACGAGTTCAGTACATTGATGATACTATGCTTTTAAAATATTATAGGATGTATTCATTCCAAGATTCCCCAAGTATGAAACAATAATATAAATGTGAAATGATAACTTTGTCAGTACAGAATTAAGCCCATTGATTTTACAACATTTTTTGCTTTGAACGTTTCCATAGTAACATCCTGGATATGAAAGTGAGTTCTGTTTTAGACACCTTTCCATGGCAAATGAAAAGCCGTTCACAATATACTCATTGGCATTTAAATTGTGTCCACCTGTGTTTAAATTCGAAGAGAAGCTTTATTGAACCATCAAAGGATGAAGCACGGACGTCAAATTATCATTTAAATGGGGTGCTCTTTGGGTAGCCCGCACAAGCAATCTGTACAAATCATAATAGAGTCTGTGAATCGAGTCAGAGAGTGAGTATTTCGTAATGTTACTGATGCTTTATTGTCAGTCATTGGTTTCATCAATTCGCGAACATTTCCAAACACTTTTCTGTTCAATTCCAACGACGAATTAGAATTTATAATGTGAACTACATTACATTTATAAATATAAAATAAATATGTTGTTTGCTGCTAGCATAAATCTATTTAATATTTGCACAAATTTGTTTAGTGCTCGACAAAACCCATTATTTGTAAATGGATTTCATGCAATTACTGAGTAAATATTTGTTTATATATGTATATCATTAACATATATTCTTTGTGATATATATGTATACGTTTAAGTGGATTTCATGCAATTACTGAGTAAATATTTGTTTATATATGTATATCATTAACATATATTCTTTGTGATATATATGTATACGTTTAAGTGGATTTCAAGCGACATCCAGGATATAAATTTAAAATTGAGTTGGTTGATATTATAGTTTACTAAACGTAAACAGAAGCTATTTAAATTTTCAAACATGTTCTGACAAGAAACATGATATTAATTTGATTGATATAAATAAACAATGTGACGTCATGAAATTTAATACAAATTTAGCGATTTTAATGTTGATAATATAGCTTTTTTGTTCATATTAACATATGATGTTTTTGGAACAAACCAATGAATATATTTAATGAGTAAATCAAAATTGAATATATATGTATATATCAAAACACAAAAATATTTACAATATCCTTTTGAAGGTAAATACAACAAAATTATATTTTCAACAAATCCAGTTTAAATTTGGTTGTATAATAATAATAACACTACGATAAGTACTTTCCGTTTTAGACGTCGTGAAATTCTTTCGTTTTAACGAGAAAATAACGCCAAAAAGTGAAGATTATTTTTTATAAATTAAATTAAAACTAATTAATTAAAATCTACATATTTAACAGACGACGTCATCTAAAGCAAATAATAAGTTTGCTAGGCATGCGTATTTGCTTGAGATGACGTCGTCTGTTAAGTTGGCATATGTGTGGACTTTCTTTTCAAGATGGCCGTGATAAGGGTTTTGTTACCGATCGCCTGAGTGATATTTTTCAAGCCTGTAAACATGACCGATCGTATTTAACGAGGTAATGTCTGTGATCGATCGATTCTCCTGTTATTAATTTCCATTTGTAGCTAAATTTAAGGGATTAAAACATTGTGATTTGATAAAATGTACACAGTTTTCGAGTTGGTGTAAGAAAGTAATGGACGAAGCTTATATACGTATATAAACTCGTACTTCTATTAAAGTTATCAAATTACACATACAGACAACTGATTAAGAAACGTGACTAGCGCATGTGGTAAATATTGCCCCGAATCGCCCAGTTGTGGCGTCACAGCAGTCAAACGAAAACTGGGCAGGCGCCCGCGTCACCCGAGGCGACGGCGAGAACGCACCCCAACCAAAATATTGCCAAGCAGGTGTTCGATTTTCGAACCCGATGAAATCGTCCGCTTTGTTTATAGATTCTGCCTGTTTTCAAAGTGAGAAAATCATTTTTTACTTTCGGTTGCACAAACGGCGTGACAGTGGGACGATTTAGTCGTCAATACTACGAAGTGCTTTTGTTTATATTTCTTCGCCTGGAAATCGACAGGACGGTCAGCTTGATAACCGTTTTCACAACTGACAGTGCATTTATCATTATCAACTATCAATACAATATTTTAAAACTTGTTTACCAGGAAGAAGAAATCAGTGAGAGAGAACAAAAACACAACAAGAATACGTGTAGTAAAAGTCTTGTGAGTTTCACCACAAAATGGCGTTTGTGGTGGTAAAGATACTTCCGGCGTTATGGACGCAAAGGAGAGTGACTGCAATTCTTTCTGTATAAACGTGACCGTGAGTCCATTGAATATATTATTATTTTATACTCGCTATCCAAATAAAGAACCGTTTGCCTGAGATGTAGCGTAAATATGAACAGTGTAAATATGAACTTTAATAAATAATGAAAGGTCAGTCATACAGGCAAACTCAGTGTTTGCAGTGCCTGACGCGTTGCTGGGGAGGAAGGTCATAAGAAGTTAACATATTAACTATTAATAATATTAATGGAGGTGAACTCAATAATAAATACGTCGATTATGTGGTTTTATAAGAATTGTTTTTGCATAATACTGCCTGATAATATGGCATTTCGTCGTTTATCGAAGAAAGTGAAAATTCTTTTATGATTACCGAATTTCTAACTATATTAATGTATATGATATATGAAGGTTGGAGTCAAGGAGGATACGAGTATACGCATTTCATGTCTTTATTTGCCCAAGTGATTAATTTACGGAACTACGTATAAATCAAAGTGTGTTGACAAAACGGAGATATCGCCGGGTGTTACGTTATACTACGTTGCTGACGCCGTCCTATTTATTGTGTAGGGTAAGAATGTACAACACAATATGACTTGTCTGTTATCCTATTCGTTTGTGACTTTTGGCGATTTTAATAGATCACGGAGAAATCGGGTCTGAACAATTTGATGGTTTCAAATCACAAGTCCCCCAAATAACACAAACAAAATCCAAGACCCAAGTTGATAACTTTCCCAGTAACATGACTTGAATAACGTAAAAAATGTATACGCTGCCATGGTTACGTGTTATGAAAAATGTAAAAATGGCAAAATAAATGTGTATTTCACAAGCCGCCACCACGCAAAGAAATATATCATATTAGTAACTCACCTGTGTTTATGTAATACTGCTATGGTAATAAGCATACAAACAAGAAGAACCACAATTCCTTCCGATATTGTGCCTGCCCATGGCGTTATTGGAACATTATCTAAGATTAAATCAGGCAATGGTGGATGTACCTGGGCGTCTGGCATTCGGTCATGCACAACGGATTCAATAAATGTGGTACAGTAACTCGCAACAATAATGTAAATTAGGCTCATGACAGTTTTCCATCGTTCAGGTTCGAAACTAGTCCTAATTTTCCCCGGAATAGCGCCGTTGGCGGCCAACATCCCGTGGTTGCCAGGGGTGGGTTTCTCAAATGCAGTCATAGCGTCCACTGAACTTTCTACGTGTTGCATGGGTATCAGCAAAACAGTATCATCCCTGGCTATATTCTTGGTCCATCGATCCATCTTGTGTGTGCATGGTCCGTCCACCATGTTGTCTATTGTCTTCTTATATATATTTATATAATAGATATATAATAAGATATACTTGAGATAGCTACGTCATCACAGTCATATGCAATAAACCTACAATATAAATATAGTTAGAGGAGTTACATACACGAGTTGCATGTACTGGTGATAATATAACTTCTGTGTATCTATCCCATGGCAAATGGTGGCTTTCTGTTGAATCTTGACAAGAACTACACTATTTTTTAATGAAAAATACTTAATTTTCAGTATTAAGATATATCAATTAAATAACAGCTAGAATAATTGAGAACTATAAACACGGTTTAATTATTAACCACTTTAAAAACTGAAATAAGTAAACACACGACATGCTAAATATAATACATATACTTTTCCGTTTACACATAATTGTTGTTTGCGACAATGTTACATCAATGTGTTTACCTCAATGAATTTCCCTTCATAACTCAAAGCCATTCACACATTCACTACTGAAAACAACACAGTTAATTTTCTGGTGATTTGACAGTAACTGAAATCTGTTAACTATTTAAATTGATTTGATGAACACATGATTGTGTTGTATACAACATTATTATATTGAATGCTACAAACAAAATATATCAACTATGCAGCCGACTATGCAGCTGGTCCTGTTCTGCCCTGCATTAGCGACAGTGTTGAAAATTCGCATATTCCATTTCAACGGAATGTAAAATAAGATTGTATTTAAAATCACTTGAACATGTCAGTACAAATTATTTCTATTTTAATTTGTTTTTAATTTTTCTATGACAATTTATTATAAACGACATATCATAGCACTGTAAGTATACAATCCGGCTAAACACTTAATCAACATTACTAAAGAGCGCCACCATTTGAATGCATAAATGACAAATTATGAAATGAGATTATTCCTGTTTATTGAATATTTAAGGTCAAATTGCGCATTGAGTATTTACTGGGATTAAAAATCCAAAAATTAACTTGTTAAATGAAAGTTATTTTACCCTTCAAGAGTATATCCTTTCAAATACAAATTCTGAAGGTGCTAGTTAGTCTAGACAAATTTCAGTAAAAATAAAAATAGCAAGGTATTAGTATTAACGGACATGGAATCAGTGATATGAAAATTACCAGTCTGTATTTTTTAAAATAGAACAACTGAATGGATTATGCAAATGAAGCTTGGTTGCCTGGGTTGATTTTAGTTTTTACTGTATTAACTGCTATACTTCTAAGCTCATTAAGTGAGGAATATGACGTAATATTAAATTAAAAATCATGCGGTAAGCCTGACGTACAGACATAATTTTAAATCATTTGAAATATGTTACAAATTGTGCAGTGGATCACCCCCATCCATGGCTTCCATTTATTTATTTATTTATTTATTTATTTATTTATTTATTTATTTATTTATTTATTTATTTATTTATTTATTTATTTATTTATTTATTTATTTATTTATTTATTTATTTATTTATTTATTTATTTATTTATTTATTTATTATGCTTAATTTATAATTTGAGCCCATGTTACATTTTTCAAGACGTTTCAAAAATATCAACAGCAACAGCATCGATAATAATTTTAGTATCTGCGTACAATAATGCAAAAATAATTCTTCAAATTAATTGACATGGTGTTTAACTCTCCAGTAAACGGGGCTTAATATGCCACCCTGTCATATTTTGATCACGTAACTTGGCGTTTATAAATCTAAAGCACAAAATCAAATACATATTTAATATATATATATAAAATAAAATAAAATATTTATTCACCAAATAATAATTAACATTGTAATGATATATATTCATTTGAACCAGTAAGAAACATTTGAATCTACTGGTTAATAGCCAAATGATTTGGGGAAGTCCAAAACTGTACAATCCAACTTCCCCATTTTAGAGATACATTTAAATAATTGCGTACAAGAGAAACATGTTATTCACTGCACTGTGTTTCTGGTAATATATTTGCACCATCTTGCATCTATTAATAATGATGCGAATATTTCCCCGCTTTATTTTAGAAATGAAACCGCTGCTATTGTTCACATCATTTACTCCAAGTGATTACTCATGGTGAATTTTTCCTGACTTTATTAAATTAAATTAACAATCGGTACCACCGCAATTCTTTGTTTTACTGGGTCAGATCATTGTAAAAGTACGAATCCAACGTTACAATTATGTCGAGCAGAAATACAATCGTCTCTGATACACAGAATCGTGACAACTCATCACGTTTAATATTGATTACATTCAAACTGCTTAAACTAATGTTAAATTTAAAATATTGCCACGAAGCTAACAACTTTTGATATCTTTGTTTTTTCGGTTTTTATGCGCATGCCCACACATTCATTTGAATAGTTCAGAATTAAGGAAAAGAACAAACTCGTTTCATGCCAAATAAAATTCATGCAGAAAGTCAACAATCCATAAAACACTCCCTGCAAGTCAAATACAAAGGAAGTAACAACGTGAACCCTATAAAAAGACAGGAAATCAGGTGTTCCTGGAGCGTAAGCATTTCTTCCTGCACGAATGTATCACCTTTTCTGATTTAGCTTCCAAGTCTAATCAGCGATAAAACAAAGGCAAAAGAATTACAGATTTGGACGACAGATCCGAATAAGCCGAAACACTTATCTAACAACCAATTCACGAAAGCCTATTCGTTAAGCATAGAACGTTGATATCCCTGCCCAAGAAAGACTTGGTGACACGTATTCTGACGTTGTTATTGGATAAAATTTCCCACAAAAAGATTTGAAACTCCGTGTTTAATTGCGAAAGGCATTTAAGAGCATACAACACACATTTAGATTTTGTTCGATAGTATTTAAATACTAAAACAGCACGAATCGTGCTTTCAAATTGATAGAAACCACAATTAATAAGTAAACTACTGATCACATTGCTATGAGATAACTATGAGATCTAACCCTGCCCATACATTGATATGTACGTGTAATTATGTGAAACATTCATTAAACACAAAATAACAATCTCACCTTTTGTATAATATGGAAACTTGAAATTGTCAGCCTATGGTTACACGTACGCGCCTTTATTGCATGTGAATTTGACGTCATGTCCACGTCAGAACACCACATAAATTGTAACTAAGTGCGTATATACATAAATAAACAAATGCCGGTTACCAAGAATGGAAACCAGCTGCGGTCATGACATGGTGACCAGTGGAGATAATGAACAAGAAACAGAAAATATAGAACAACAAATGGGTACATTTCCCATATTATGAAATAATTTTAATATTAATGGTTCTTATTATAACTGTGGAATTGGATCTGGTGAAACCTACTACACTAAAAGCTTATATTTTATTATAATTAAAATAAATTCTAGTACAACATTATTCCAGCTTTTTCCAAGGGTTGAATTTCAGAAAAAAAAAACGTCCCGTCTGTAACATGCAATTTGTTCAGATAATTAGGACATATTCAGAATACATATGGTATTTCAATTTTTTTCTCGACGATTACAAAGATAAGAAATTTAAAAGGTCAATTTGCGCAGAGTTAAATTGGCGTTAGTCACACTCACATGATTGTCAGTCATTTTATAGCATGTTACTTATCAATCATAGTCCTGAATGTGAATATAGTCAAGAAAGTCGTAAGAAACAATTAAAAGTATGTTTCAATTTATACGATCGAACTACCAATAAAAATTATTCATATAAATCGTACAGTTTCGAGAAACCACCTGTTGATGTGTTGCATGGGCTATGCTGGTAGTGAGTGGATATGTACAGTTACTGGATGTTAAACTGACTCGTACTGAATTTTCCCATCCCAGGCTGATATCTGTGTCAACTTGTCCGCTTGTACTAGTTAAATGTTTACATAGCAAGTTACTATAACAACGTGGTTTATCTAATGATTGTGGGTTAATGTACATCAATTAGAGTCGTTTCCACGTGAAAACGCAGCGTCATTTGGGAAGTAAGTCGAGTCAATATGTGTATGGGCGTATGCATATACACGTGTAGGCATATCAAAAACCCATCCGTTAAGACATCACAAAAAAACGACTGTATTTAAGAAAATACAAATAAAGATGTTTTGTGGAATAGACACAATGGAGTTTAGTTCAATGTCAGTTCTTAATATTGAGTAATAAAATACAAGTATACATTATGTTAGAAATGTTTGAAATGTTTGCTGTGGTCACAGCTCACAGTGATCTCATAGTTTTTCAAGTGTATTATATTACCTACCGCATTTGTTAATCTTTAACTAAATTCGTGACCTTTGTTAGAGTCAAGCACACTCTATGCTTTTTATGAATCATTTTTGTAAGAACATATTCGATTCCATGCGACTTAAATTCACGTATAACCAGTGTCATTAAAATACAATATATTGCAAGAAATGACAGTAGATCTGAGAGATAATCACGTGATCAAGTGATGTAAATAAATGAATACTTACTTTTGGCATATATTTCATATTGTGTCAATCTGTGACGTCAAATTAGATAGGAAATGTACAGACTCTTGGAGCATATAAATGCAGTGGTTGCTGCTGGACGGATCCTGTATACAAATAGTTATTAGAAGAGGAAGGCGACAATGGGCGTATCCATGCGCAGCACTGCACTGTGCCCTTTGCTATTTTAAGAGGACTGACCTTTGTAACATCAGATATGTGTCAGTTGAGGGCGCACATACGACATATGTGTCTGGTTCCAGGCCCCAAACGCCATATAGCAAAAAAATCTACAAGAGGACGCATCAGGTAATCGTATCTGCAATCACATGAGGAAAAGACGTATGCGCATGCGTTATTGAAACGCCTCGTCTCTCTTTCGGTTAATCTTTATCACGGGGTTCAATGAAAACATTTTTTTCTGAAAAGGAAAGAAACAGGAATCGCTTGAATTACGAATTACGATTCATTTAAGCAAAATGTCCACTCGTTGTGTTAGTGGATTCACATCCAGGGTTAGCAGGGTTAGTTCTGTCACTTGGGTTGAGTTGACGGATGAACTTGTGTTAATCGCCTTAAGTATAAGTAACACTGTCCGGGTTAAATTTTTGTATGTTATTTGGGTTTACATTGCATTGTGGTATATATCATGTTGGGGTGAGACAACTACGCCCTCTATCGTGATCATGCGAACTGATTTACGCCCGCAGCGGTCGAAGTGGGGAGTAGCCAGAGGTTTAGTTTTATGTACACTTGGGCGTAAAGCTTGTCTGGTAAAATGTAGCGTTTTCATCACGATTGTAAACATTGACATAATTATTTACCAGGCACTACGTCAGAAAATCAGATATACAAGGAACATTTGTTGGAAATATATAGCGAAGGATTCTCATCCGTGTTCTTGCCCTGCTCCATGGCGACAAAGTTGCGACAGAACCATACTAAAAGATGCATACACAGTGCATAATGCTGTTGTGTGCAAGGTTGGTAAAATCTCGTGGAACGTCCGTTATGTCGTAAAATTGCATGTGGAGTCCATAAAGGCACGTACAAAGCGCGTAAACTGTAAGAAAAAGCGGAAAAGTTGCATGCAAAGTCGGAAAAGCAACGTGCAAACGTAGGTAAAGTTACTTGCAACAACAGTCACGCGACGTGCAAAATAGGTGAAGTTAGAAGGTTTGCAAATAGGAAATTTGTTAAGCTGCTTTTAAAGTACGTAATGCTGCATTCATAAAGGAGAAATATGCGTGCAAAGTAGGGAAAGTAACGTGGAAAGGCGTGAAAAGTTTCGTTTAATGTCATGTTACGCGCAAAATATGTATTGTTACGTGGAAAATTCGGAAACTTGTATGTAAAGTTATGTACAAGGTGCGTAAGTATGCAAAAACGGGAAAGTTGAATGCCACCCATGTAAATTAACGTGGAACGTCCTTTATGTTACGTGCAAAGTAGGGAAAGTTACGGAGAAGGTTAGTAAACTTGAATGTAAATTCAACAAAGTTAGTACAAAATCCACAATTCTTCATAAAAAGGCCGGTAATATGCCATATTACGTTAAAATCACATAGAACATCTGTAAACATGCATGCAAAGTCAATAACATTGGGTGAAAAGTGTCTAATGTTGCACACAAATGCGGGAAAGTTGGAAGAAATGCCAGCAAAAGTAACGTGCAAAGTAGGCAAAGCGGGTGTATGTTACGTATAAAAAATATAAAGTTGCGTAGAAGGTCACGATGAGATGCGTTGTCTCAAATCCGTATTTCGGACGAAGGTTATTGTGAAATAAACACAACTCAAGAAAAGGTCATTGCCACATTGTTCGTATCTTCGAAACATGTTTCATATTAGCCTCACAAGGAATGTCTATGTTGACTGGAACGATATAAACACTGATGCTTCTGATGTTATTGTTTTAATTTATTACCAATATGTTCTTGTCCCTGCTCGCAATTGTTGAATGTTGTTTCTACAGTTTCACAAAATGTTCGAATTTTAGTAACAACAATAAGTCGGAGACTAAGTATAACAACAAATCTTGTAAATCTTTACAAAAATATTGCGACTGTCTTTTTTTATGAAACGTTATACACCAACTTACTTTATTAATGTTTCTATTTGTCATGTCATCAGTGGAAATATTTTATGAAATGTGTTTATAATACTATGATGGCTTAATTATTGTGTTATTAAACCTTCATCTTAGGTACAAGGGTTCATTACGTTCGCAACCTTTTACTGAACAAAGACACACACAGATTTAGTATACGTGTCAACTTCTAAATCTTAGTCGCCCGTCGAGAACTCTCCAAGACAAAATGCCTCAGGGAAAAGTCCCCCAAGACTCTCTCAAGACTGCATGGTAAGCTTGCCAAGACCGATTAAGACTCCCTTTATTCACTTCTTAAACCTTAGCCAATCACAGGGAAGTTTAAAAGCTTAAGGCGAAGCATCCAAACACTCAACTCGCATGTAGCCAGTCACACGAAGTACTTAACACGTCATATACACTGATTAATTGATCTCTATGTTAAGAAACTACACATACCAAACTGTCAGATTATAACGGTCTGTTAGCAAAGTTTGTATCGTAATTAGTTCCATTCACTGACTCAAGTTCCGCCCAGGACCTCGCATACCCCTAAATGATGGCAAGTTATGGAAAAGCGTCGAATGTTGTCAACCAGCTACTCACTGGAAACCAGCTATTAAGTCGTATCAGTGACGCATCTCTAGATACATGGAAATAAATAATGACAATACAACCACTTTTTTGATATTGGGACTGCGTTTCACGTGAAAGCACATTTTAGAAATCTGTCCAGTGAAAACGCTTTTCAAAGTGTCGTGATAATAAACACTTTTCAATACGCATGTCTCTGACGGAAACACTTTTCAAAATGTGTATCCAGTGAAAGCACTTTTCAAAGTGTCGTGATAGTAAACACTTCTGTATACCATGTCCCCGATTGAAACACTGTTCGTGATCATAACCATATTTTCAAAACTATTGCAATACTCGGAATTTACAGTACAGTAATATATTTGAATATATACATGGCGAGAAGGAACATGGCCCTGTGGAGTGTTTGGCATATTCACTTATTTTGTAAAATTTTGTTTTGTTGAAGAAGAAACGCATAAATGTTATAATTATTGTCCGAACTGTATTAAAACGAGTTTCATTTTTTGCTGTGCTGTTCTTTTTACTGTGAAATGCGGAATCAATATTTGCCGACATTTTATTTCACACACCAAGATCGCATCACATTTTTCTCTTAATGACAACAGGAAATAAATCGTTACAGAAAACCTTTTCTTTTATTTGCGTTGTGCTTTTCACAGAAATTTAAAAGTGTTTGAAATAATGTAAATACTATGAAGTCGGTATTTATTGTACTTTTTGAACATATTAACGTCAGTTGCTTTATAAGTATTATAATCATAATTATATTATATTATAATTATTTAAAAATAAGGCCAAAGGTCAACCTACTGAATGATGTAGCACATATATCTCGAATTGAGAAGTGCTAGGAAGTCAATGGTTGGTGAGGCGGCATTAGATGAATAATCTAATAAGCTTTGGCCCTGGTCAGACAAGGTGGTCAAGATATTCCACGAGACTTTCGACTTTCGCCAGTTCTTCTAACGATTGTTTCTCCGTTCCGGGTCCATACTTCCATTACTAGACTGTCGACAGTCCCTCTGGCCTTACGTGTGTGTGTGTTTTTTTTTATTATTAATATTAATCAAACGCCGTAGGCGTTTGCGAAATGCCGAAGGCATTTCAAGCGAGGGCCGTAAGGCCCGAGAGACTGTTATAGCCTGCAGGACTGGCCTTGCTTTTAATTATGCATGCATCTCGATGACGTAGTAATAATTTGCATATGGGCGGAGTTAAACTGTTATGCAAAGGTCAAATCGCGTTTTTTTTTTTATGTCACGCATGACTTTGATCGTCTCGCCGAGTATAGTATAGATCGTTATCTGCCAAGTATTAACGAAGTTTATAAACTATTGCGTCGTCTGGTGGCTCAATTTTTTTTACTTCCTGTTGACCTGGGACTGCGTGACTTGTGATTGGTTAGCATTTTTATGACATCACTCTGCCTGTCAATCATGATGGTACGCTACAGGAGAATTTCTCTACAGTGGCGAGTGGTGGCGCAGCAGGCTATAACAGTCTCTCGGGCCTTACGGCCCTCGCTTGAAATGCCTTCGGCATTTCGCAAACGCCTACGGCGTTTGATTAATATTAATATTAATAAAAAAAACACACATACGTAAGGCCAGAGGGACTGTCGACAGTCTATTCCATTACATGGCTTTGCGTTTATTGTTTGTGGTGGAGTGAAACAACGTTTGCTGTCTTATGTAAAGCTTTTACTGATGTATACAGTATGTTGATCGTCTCGAGTAGCTCTATGACGAGTTGTGACAACGGGCAACGTAAAAAAAGAAAATGGCTTCACTACGCAGGATGCAGCATGAGTCCATTCCGCAATTGGGGGCGCTACATCCCAGGAGATCCTTTTTATAAACAAGAATTGGTTTAAATACAGTCCTAAACCCATTTGTACCCATGTTATGTAAACAAGTAGCCGGAAATCTGTCCGAAATTAGTTAACACGACAGAGGGTGCAAATTTAAATCATGGTGATTTAGGTGAGTTTGTTCATGGTAGTGGTGCTCATATGCTTAGTGTCCGTCTTCGAATAGTTTTGAATATGTATTGCCTAGCAACACTTCTTCAACATAGTTTATACATTCCACATATACAAAAATACACGATAACATCGACTAGCAATAATAACACTTGTATGGATTTGAGCATACTGTATTTATTGTTCCACAATAAACTAGGAACGTCCACATTTACATGTAATGGTATAATTATTCTTTAGTGAACGTCGGAAGAGTTGTCTTCATTCTAGGGGGAAAATCAAATAAAGTAAAAAAAATAAGTAATATTGTAATGATGCAAAATTTGTCTCAATTCAGTATTTCACAATATTTTGATAACATTTTCGATTAGATTGACTAGTAAACGTCAAAATGCATAGTTATTTCCAAATTGTCTTGCGGCACCTTATAATATAGATTTAAATACATTTAAATTAGCAAAATACAGTGTTAAACGAAAATGGGAAAACAATAACGACCTTGCAAGCTTTCCAAATGTAATTCTCTAATGTAATAATTTTGTCATTGGTGGAACGTCGGGGAACTTCATACAGATTAAAACTATATTAAATATAAATGAACGTATAATTACAGTGTAACTATCGTACCTAACACATAATCTTCGCAAATGTATGGTCTTCTAGAATTGCAAGAGATGTCATTGAACTTGGAGTGTTGCCGCGAGGGAGCAGGCCTGTCAATATAAAATTTACTATAATATATTGCGCAAAGTCCTAATTTGTCATGATAATTCACAATGGTAAATTCAATACTCACATATTATATATTATTTTATTCATCTGTAACATATGGGTTTAGATACTAGTAGAAGCGCAACAAAGACATTCCATTCATCTTAATAAATATTCTTAATAGATTCAGCTGCCATTGATATTATAAATATTTATCAAGATTTAAAAAATGACTTTGTTGTGCAAAGAGGTTGATGTTAATGAATTAACTACTCTTTGATTTCAATAAATTGGCAACTCGTTGATTTCAATAAATTGGCAACACGTTGATTTCAATAAATTGGCAACTCGTTGATTTCAATAAATTGATAACTCGTTGATTTCAATAAATTGATATCTCGTTGATTTCAATAAATTGGTAACTAGTTGATTTCAATAAATTGACGACTCGTTGGTTTCAATAAATTAACTACTTGTTGATTTCAGTGAGTTAATAACTCATTCATTTCCGTGAACAAATCATTAATTTTAGGAATGACAATTGCCAAATGAAGACAAACGCCAAAAAAGTGTTCAAAGCTGCTCAAATTACTTCTTTATGTATGGTTTATTTAGCTTGACTGTAATGTATATTTACCACATTTCAACACAGTAATTGGAATCAGCATGTGGCGCTGCTCTTGCCCAGTTTTGATAAGTTAGTTCTGATCCATCTAAATTGGCGAAAATTCCATTCTTGTTTGGATCATGTATACCAATCCAGAAACCCGCTATTATGAAGCAAAACAAAGACATATATAATCAAGAAAGGTTTACTGTAAAACATTTATTACACGAAATAAATTAATCGAAGATCCATTCCAACCATACAATAATAGTATAAGGTAAATGGTAAAAGAGTGAAAAACAACCGTACATACAGTTTGTGGATTCTCCAGCTGTGGATATGGCGTTCAGTATCTCATGGTGAGCTGCTGCATCTGGGATTGATGCCAAGTGACCACCAGTGGATGTCTGACACAAACCTTTAGCAGAAGACCAATTCTTTTTGTTACTATTAACAACGTATCTTCTGACCCAATTCAAAGCTTGCACTGTTTCTTGTTCCAGTTCTGGTTTCAATTCCGGATCTTCTTTGTTATCTAACGCGATTTCGGGTGAAACATCAGGTCTCGTTTCAAACTCATCCACAGACTCTCCTGATTTGGGTTCTTCTGTTGATTCCACAGACTCTCCTGATTTGGGTTCTTCGGTTGATTCCACAGACTCATCCACAGACTCTCCTGATTTGGGTTCTTCTGTTGATTCCACAGACTCATCCACAGACTCTCCTGATTTGGGTTCTTCTGTTGTTTCCACTATTCCCGACATAATTTCAAGAGAAACTTCAGGTCTTGTTTCAAACTCATCCACAGACTCTCCTGATTTGGGTTCTTCTGTTGATTCCACAGACTCTTCTGATTTGGGTTCTTCTGTTGATTCCACAGACTCTTCTGATTTGGGTTCTTCTGTTGATTCCACAGACTCATCCACAGACTCTCCTGATTTGGGTTCTTCTGTTGATTCCACAGACTCATCCACAGACTCTCCTGATTTGGGTTCTTCAGTTGTTTCCACTATTCCCGACATAATTTCAAGAGAAACTTCAGGTCTTGTTTCAAACTCATCCACAGACTCTCCTGATATGGGTTCTTCTGTTGATTCCACAGATTCTCCTGATTTGGGTTCTTCTGTTGATTCCACAGACTCATCCACAGACTCTCCTGATTTGGGTTCTTCTGTTGATTCCACGGACTCTTCTGATTTGGGTTCTTCTGTTGATTCCACAGACTCGTCCACAGACTCTTCTGATTTGGGTTCTTCTGTTGATTCCACAGACTCGTCCACAGACTCTCCTGATTTGGGTTCTTCTGTTAATTCCACTATTCCCGACATGATTTCAAGAGAAACTTCATCTGCTAGCACTGGTTCTTGTGCTTGATCTATTTCATGTTCTTGTATAGAATTTGGATGTGACTCAGTTTGCAAAGCAGGTTGAGGGTCTGGTCCCAGTTCTGTAGTTATTAATGGATCTGGTTCTGGTGTAACTTTTTCTCCAAACTCTATTGGACCATAAACCATGTCTGTCCCAAAGTCTTGTTCAGGTTCGTGTAGTTCGGTCACATCCGGCTCTGGCTCTGGCTCTGGCTCTGGCTCTTGCTCTGGCTCTGGCTCTGGCTCTGGCTCTGGCTCTGGCTCTGGCTCTGGCTCTGGCTCTGGCTCTGGCTCTGGCTCTGGTTCTGACTCTGGCTCTGGCTCTGGCTCTGGCTCTGGCTCTGGCTCTGGCTCTGGCTCATGTTCTTGTATTGCCTTCACTGTAGGTTCCGATTCTGCTTCTTCTGTTTCAGATAGAATTACATGGATAAATAAATGTTAAATAATGCATTATGCATGGGTTATTCACTTATATCTTTATCGACATTGGGTCATAAGCTTGTGCAAATTTTCAAGATACATTTTACAATACACTTCTCTGAATGTATGTACAACATTGCAGAAAGATGCTACATAGGTATAATTGGGAATGTCCACAACACATTATTACGAACCACTTTAAAGATTTAATAATTTAAAGACTTGAATCTTTTGTTTACTAAGTGTACTTATATTACTTCGAATAACTGAGTGGTTGCAAATGATGTCATAAATGGCAAGATTTTATTCTGAAATGATATCACCATATAAACACAATCCTTCTATCACTGCGGTGATATGTGTACTCACCAACATATTGGCATATGAAGGATTTTTGAACTGAGCAATAATCATCATCGAACTTCCAACTGGGTCTGTTTCTCGGCTGTTTCCTGATTGAAAGAATTTGTTAACGCAATATTCAACAGAGCATTTCAATAAATTAATAAATAAATAAATAAATATGCAGGGTTCGAGATCGTTATATTTTAACGTAAACGTGCGACAGTATCTTATTCAGCTCTGCATGGGTATTTGTATAAATATATACATACCATAATTGAACACAATTCTGTCCACCTGAGTGTTTACTTATGTCATTGCTCGGCTGTTCAGGATACCAACCACCGTCATATGTAAGTAACGAGTTATCAGTAAATACGAAAGTGCCTTCAGCGTCTAGGTCGTTTGCTCCTATCCAATAACCATTACCTTTCGGGTTGAGGGATGGTTGAGATGTGATGTAACGCTTCAATCTTCCATGCACGCCTCCTGAGTTTACGATCGCTAGTTCTCCACCGTCATTAGCACATCTGTTTCTAGCCACACTCCATTTTTTTCTTATATCGTGGAAAAATTTGAATCGGATACCAGTCTTAGGGTCAAGTACTTCTGCGGAATTACCGGTAAATTGTACATAGAAGAGAAAAAAAACAATAAATATGCATTGAATTAATAGTACGCTTGAGTAATCAGGGCGCTTGCGTATAAGAATATATGTATTTCGTTGTAACGTGCGACCAACAAAATTACAAAATATTTGTGTAGATACGAGAGTCGATTATTCCAAAACAAAAGTGCTCAATACAAAGTATATGTAGAGCGGATAGATACGGTGATAGAAGAATTAAGAATATTCACAAAGTTGTGTCTTAATTCCTCTATTACTGTATATATATATATATATATATATATATATATATATATATATATATATATATATATATATATATATATATAGCAAAGACGATATAGCATTATATATTTACCCTCTAGCCTGCCATCTACCTGTAAAACAAAAATATCGGTGTCAGAATGATCGTATTAAATTTAATAGTTAATACTCTACCAAATGTACATGACTGTTACAAATACTATCATGTGTGTGGTATTTTTGAATTCATACGCAAAATTATTCGCTTTCAAATTAATGACACACGACTTAACGATTCAGATTAAAGAATAAATTAAATTATAATCCATGAAAATCTAATAATTTGTTTATCATATCCTTTTCAAGAAGAAAACTCAAACATGCTGCAGGTATTATCACATCGATATCCCCCATTCACCCTCGATCAAACCTATATTGAAAATGATCATTTGAGAGGCACCGTAGTATACATTGAAACGATTGTCCCGGAAAAATTATAAAAGTTTGAGAACTGAGTTTAAAATAAATCGTATTTATCATTAAACCATGACATGGCACTTACCGGAACAAGATTTGTACGACAGTAGACTACGGTGAAAATAACGGTTAGGGTTGAAAGAAATGTAATCACCTTCATGACGTCTATGCCTGAAATGAACCATATTCACTGATTAATATATTACCACAGTTACATCTGTTGGCCCATCAGTCTGTAAATTTAATGAGTGCACATGGTGATACAAAGAGACCGTTTATTTAATATTATAAGCAATTGTAGATTAATTGTTAACTGACATATTGCCATGCATCTATTATGTCTGTCAAGATTCTTTTCACAAATACAACCGAATTCTAACTTTATACTTTAATATTCGTTTATTAAGAAAGTTGCTTTCGTTGTTTCGACTTTATATAAATTAGGCATCACGTTTTTAGCACGTTTTAGTACACGCCGTTTAGGAGGAAGGAAATGTGTCGTATATTAATGAAAACTCTCACGTTTGTGACCGTTTGTTTTTGTGAACAAACTTGGGCGTTCTTCTGTGAAAACAAACCCCACTCATTAAAGTATATTCTCGCTAAATCATCGATTAAAAAAACACATACAATTAGACAAACTGTACTTAACATCATTGAATAACACGTTGCAACAAGTTTCTCTTCCGTTATGAGATTAATTGGAATGATATAGAGAGAGTCATAATCAGTATTTCTGTAAAATAACACAGGTCCAAACCTGACAAAAATGTCAATTATTCTTTGTGCAGGCCGCTATGCCAGAGGGATATTTTTATGCCGAGAACGATTAACGTTGTAAAACAATTACACGGAAGCCCTGACATCCTTTGAACAACTCCGAATGTATCATGTATTTGTGTTCCGGTTGAACGAGACCCGATTGACTATGCAATATTCCCAGACCCTGCCTTATTGCAGACGAGCAATGTGCTATTATTTTAATATTTGTTTAGTAAAGTATACAAGGTGATTTCATAAAATCATTATTGGGTTTGAGAACTGTTTTCTACTGAAACAAAAGCCCAAAAGCTATGAAAATACTTTTTAGACCGAAAGTGTACACAGCTATTCAGGATATCATTATACATAAGAGTTGTTACTAGTATGTCATAGATTGAATTGGTTTGATCGTAGATGGGTTTGTTGCATGATAGATGAGGTTGATTTCGTCGTAGGTGGGTTTGTTGCATCATTGATGGGGTTGATTTCATCGTAGGTAGGTTTGTTGCATCATTGGTGGGTTTGGTTTCATCGTAGATGGGTTTGTTGCATCATTGATGGGATTGGTTTCATCGTAGATGGGTTTGTTGCATAATAGATGAGGTTGATTTCGTCGTGGATGGAGTTGTTGCATCATTGATGGGGTTGGTTTCATCGTGGATGGGTTTGTTGCATCATTGATGAGGTTGGTTTCATCGCGGATTGGTTTGTTGCATCATTGATGAGGTTGGTTTCATCGTGGATGGGTTTGTTGCATCATTGATGGGATTGGTTTCATCGTAGATGGATTTGTTGCATACTGGATGAGGTTGATTTCGTCGTGGATGGGTTTGTTGCATCATTGGTGGGATTGGTTTCATCGTGGATGGGTTTGTTGCATTATTGATGGGGTTGGTTTAGTCGTGGATGGGTTTGTTGCATCATTGATGGGGTTGATTTCATCATATATGGGTTTGTTGCATCATTGATGGGATTGATTGCATCATATATGGGTTTGTTGCATCATAGATGAGATTGGTTTCATCGTAGATGGGTTTGTTGCATCATAGATAAGATTGGTTTCATCGTAGATGGGTTTGTTGCATCAAAGATGGGGTTGGTTTTATGGGGTGACTGTGCCATAAATGGGTTGGTTGCATCATAGGTGGGTGGCTATTTTATAGATGGAGTTGGTTGAATCATAGATGGAATTGATTGCATCGTGGATGGATGGATGGATAGGTTGGTTGTATCATACATGGGATTGTGGATGGGTTGGTTGCATTATAGACGGAGTTGGTTGTATTATAGATCAGTTGTTATATTATAGATTGAGTTGGTTGAGTTGTAAATGGAGTTGCTTGCATTATAAATGGGGTTGGATGCTTCGTGGATGGGTTGTTTGCATCGTAGATAGGGTTTCTCGTATATAATGCTTTTCTTTTAAATTGCAGTAAACAAACTACTACTATATGCCAGTCAAAGCTGTGTTTATTATCACACTGCAAAATGTATGTAACTGTCTACAAACAACGATGGCACCGATTTCATCCACACTATTAGATGACTTGCACTGGCAGTAGTTATATTCACAACACTTGAGTTAGAAAATGGACCGATTGGGCACTTAGTGTTAAAGCACTGAGTTATACAAATAAACAAACATGAGTTAGGGAATATTTCCGTGTTACTTAAAGATTATCGAATACAGAAAATAAAACACTTAATTAAATTCTAATTTAAAATACGTAGTTTTTATGAAAAGTCTAGTTAGAACACTTTACATCAATTCTATGTTCCGATCTATCCCCGCTCATTGCCGCCGTTGCTTTTGTTTTTACGTTTAAAACAAAACAAATGTTTAACCAAATGATATGTATTTGGTGACAAGAATGAATTCTAAGACTAAGATGTCACCGATTTTACAGACATAACGGAGGGAAAAACAACGTGTTGTTAAGTTGGTGTCAACAAATCAATAACAAGCCTTGGAAAAAAGTATATCTTCCAGAAGTAACTTACCCGTAACAGTTGCACAGTCAGTGATGCGCCCACGGGGAATGAAGCCTCGTCAATCGAACACGTCATATTTGGATTTTTGTATATTAAATTGATGACAGCCTCACAGCCAATCACGAAACAAAAGTTATGCTAGCTATACAAACAATATGTAAAATACGAATGTTATTGACCCACATTTTTAAAACGACAAAATCGGAGAAATTGAACACTGACTATTTGAGCTTTGGAGTGTTCAAATTGTGGAACACATTAGTAACACTATGGTACCGGAACATGTGACATGTATTTATCCAAGGTTGGACCATTGAAGTACAACCAATATGGTTCAAAACGTTGGATCAACTTCAGTACTGGTTATCATAAGATATTATAATTATTATGTTTTTCATAAAAATAATTCCAGTGGTTTTGCTAGCGTCCCCGAACCATTCGTTTTTTTTCGAATTGTTTTCAATAAACGTACTAGAATTATATACTTAACTCATTGGTGAGTCATTGCACCACTGGTTCATATCAAGTGCTGGTCTTCCGCAGTTTTGGTTTATCGTATCGCCGCCTAGGTCCCCCCTGTATGTTACGCCCTTTAGAATAGAGGGACGTGCATAAAATGCAAATATTGCCTAACACATGCGTAACGTGAATTGTTTGCTCAATTCTGTCCTCAATTGCATGTTAGGCAAGTAACATACGTTAGTATATTACGTAATTACTATTGTTATTTTTATGAGTTTGCATATGGGGACTAAGTTACCCTCATTAAAAAATAATCATTGCAGGTAAGGCAGGTGTCTTCAAATTACGCTTCATTCAAATCATGACATCTCAAGAGTTGATATCGTTTGTGATGTCTGTGTCGACAACTACAGGTAAACGAAATCCAGCACTATGATTGCGTGAATTGGTGCTCAGGTTTTTCGTCGGCGGCGATTGTCAACAATCGTTTGCTACATTCTTACTTTTGGTTCTCCGATTCTACCTGTTTCTCAAGGAATGGGGTCATGTGACATTCTTTGTATTGTCGCCCTTACATACGAGTACAGAAGTAGGAACATGCGCAAGACAGAAAGTTATCACCAGCCATGTTATTCTCGCTGGGCTCTGAACCGAGAAAACCCAGCTTTCAAAATTTGAAAATAGTGAAATTAATTGTCGGTGAAAATAAATGGTGTTACAGTATAAACACGTTTCCGGTGCAAATAATGTATTACATATAACACGTATAAACACGTTTTTGGTACAATCATGACGGCCAATTAGTCTATATAACACAACACGCAGAAGGTCAAGTCAATATTCAACGGTTGAAATATATATATAATTAGCAAAATGTCAATGAAATAAAATTGAAATTCATGAAGATGGTATTAGTCACTATTATCTTCATCGTCCGATACGCACGGTTTCGGGGAAGCCGGCCATCTATTGTCGTCACGGTCTCTATGGGACGACGGCGGAATAAATCAACCTCGAGTCGGCTGGTGAAGATGCATTATCTTGTATTTGTAAGTTAGACATAAATGCTATAATTTTAAACTTTATAGACAGGTTCCATTGTAGGAAATGTGATTTTCCACAACACCGAAATTACTATATTCGGTATCTTCAAAAATAATTAAAAGTACGTCCCTTTAATTTAAGTTTAGTGCGCATAATAAACACAAAAACACAAATTACAAAAATCTATCTATATTGCCTCTGTAATTTCATGTATATGACTTGGTAATTCACCAATTACGATCAATAAAAGTAGCGTCCGCTTCATTTCCAGTGTTACGTGTAATACGGCTTGAGCAAACGTCGCCGCAAAGCGTCGTGTTCGGTTCCTATGTAAAGTATAAACGCGTCTAAAGTATTGTCTCCCAGACTTCTTTTAGTGGTCTGATTTCTGAGTGCGACACGTACAGTGAACGGGAAATCTCTTTTCATATACATGGGTGTCTCGTTTCGTCTTATCGCCGTTAATCTACGAGAAAACGCACAAGCAAGTGGGCCATTAAATCATTAAATTTCTCACTGATTCAATTAATACATATATAATAATTATTGTTAAATAACTGTCCGATGTCATCGTGACTATCGACAGAATAAGCACTATACGAAATGCATGCCGTGATAAAGCTATTTTTAGTTTTGCTTTTTTACAAACGTTCAGAATCGTTTACTATTGCTAATCATGGATATTTGAATATATCTACATTTTGTTTGATAGCTTGATATTTCTGATGTGCAAAATATTTCTTTTTTAAGATTGCTACCACATCAATGTTCCACCATTGTGGATATCGTCTACGTTTGAGGTAAACTTTTGGTACACTATCATTAATAGCAGATGTAAAACATGTCAACAGATATGTCGACATATAGTCATTTGTATCCAACACATTTCAGGGATACATACTTAACATTTTATTTAAACAATCAAAATTAACTTCACAAAAATTATTAATTGTTCAATCAACTGTTTTGATGCCATTGTAGTTGGGTAATGACAATTTACACTTTAATGCTACAGCTGGGTAAGTGACTTGAAAATCTTGAAAGTCTTAGTAGTTTCTGAATCTGAGGTATACACTAGATTTTATTTATTTGAGTGGGTTAGAGCTCAATTGAAGAGTATATGTCATATTTGTTCTACTTTCACTACTATGGGTTCACGCCAACAGGATCAGTTCTTTTTCTTTAGATAATGGCAATTTTATGGTCAGAGCGCCCTCTAGTATTTGTGGAGAATCATGTTCATTTGGAATGCTCTGATTGGATGGAAGTTCAAGCCTAGCAAGGTGTGATAGAATTGGCCTGTTATGTTCAGATTCAAATAAGCATGAACCACTAATTTTACAGGGAAGTGATACTTATAATGCAGCAAGCTGTTCTAATTGCTGTTGTGGTAGAGTTTTTCTAGTTTCCTGTCAAATGCATTTATTGGTCCACTGAGAAATCAAAATAATGTTCCCTGTTACTTAGACTCTTATTGATCAAGGCATTTTAAAAATCATGGGTGTAACTCCCCTCAAGTTATGACACGTTGTCCCCCACAGAATAATGGTTGCATCTAATATTAAAATAAAGATGGCGGAGTATAGCGTTGATTCATCTCGTTCTACTCTGCATTACTTGGAGTCAATAAAGATCCTAGAAAGTTAGTATTTATATGCCTGTGTGTTTTTTGTTTGTTTTTTCACTGTCTTTGACTTTCCCAGTATGTTTGTTGCTGTTGACAACAATTCAGTCCTCTGCCAGGCTTCAGTCAATGTTTTTCTTCACTACCTACCCAACTCCTCGTCGGGCACTATGTAGCTGGTGTGGTATATTTATCACAGACAGTAGGGCAATTGTCACATTTAGTGCTCCAAGAAAACATTCTCTGTCCATGTTTATTTATATAAATAGATGCAGTTTCTTTGGCTTGAATAACATTCACTGGCTTCGTACATACAGGTATACTGGTTTACATGTTTCTAGTTGAAATTATTAATTAAGACAGTTGGACATTTGCCACATGTCACAACACTCATTTCCAAGTGCCATAGCTTGAAACAAGTAGTCAAATCTGATATTGGCTGGAGCTTTAGTTTATATGGACATGGTAAATGGCAAACTAGATGGTCAGAAAGCAATAAAAATAATCGCAGCTTTACTCCACCCACCCCACTATGAAGTAAAAGGCTGTTTATAAGGCCATGTATGATGGTTTCATGTTTCTTATGGAAAACAATTTTAATTATAAACTTCTATGCTCCTGTACCCAACCGTGGGGGTCCATCACACTAAACAACAGGTGTCACTATTACTAAGAAAAATGTACTTTTTTTTCATTAAAATTACTTATTTCCGGTTGATTTTTAGACATTTATATGGCTGATAAGAACAGTCAAGTTTTATTTTTTATTTATCCAGGAATCTTAATTTTTGTAATACAATACAACTTAAAGATAATGTTCTTGCAAGGGAAATAAAGAAACGCATATAAACTTCTTTCAAAAGTGAAAAGCAACAACTGAGCTTAAACATTAAAATCTTTCAACATATTTTAGTATTTTCTCATAGTGTACTTTACTTTGATATAACATATTTCATTTGTGTTATTATTGTAATGTTATTACATACTATATTGATAGATGGTAAGATACCTTTCAGCCTAGTCTCGTAAATAGTTTTCTTCACAATAATTATCACGTGATTCTTTAAACGACCGAAATGTTTGTCTTTAAGTAAACTTTGCTTTTCTGTCAATTTCTCTTAATAATTGAGTGCTATACCCCATATACATTGGAAAGTGTTAGATATTGTGTGTGTGAATTCACAGTAGTGTACGAATAACTGACGTATTGTTTTCATACTCGTTCTTACAAAATGTGCACAAAGTACTTTAAGCCCTTGGAGGGTTCATTCGAATGACAGTGTAATTTGTAAACAATATGTTGTGACATAATTTTCATTGAAAGTTTTGGAGCTTGCATTCAACAGTAACTAGAAAAGGCATCAGATCCACTTCCCTTTCATAATGCTGAGAAATAGATCGAAGTTTTCTGAATGAATATTTGAAATTATTTAGATAGTGAAAATGAGACGAGACAACTTTAAAACAAGTTGCCGTGATTATTAATATACTTCTCACCTTGGGCAGATTGACACATGAACCCGAACTTGTGTTTTCTACAGTTATATCTACTTGAATTGTATTAGCATTTAATAATTAATTAATCATAAAACTTAAATTAATCCTTGTTTTGAAGAAGACTAAAAAGAACCACGCAAAACCCCGAAGTCTACAGCGACGACAGCAAGCACAGAAAAATAAATAAAAAAATGTATCGAAAAGGCCAAAAAATAGCGCGCGTGAAAGGCAATTAAAGCTAAGGAAGCTTCATCACGCACACATACAACCTTGCATGGTACCTGGGCAACTTGTATACACATCACATGCCACGTATACATTGCATGGTACCTGGGCAACTTGCATACACATCACATGTCACGTATACCTTGCATGGTACCTGGGCAACTTGTATACACATCACATGTCACGTATACCTTGCATGGTACCTGGGCAACTTGTATACACATCACATGTCACGTATACCTTGCATGGTACCTGGGCAACTTGTATACACATCACATGTCACGTATACCTTGCATGGTACCTGGGCAACTTGTATACACATCACATGTCACGTATACCTTGCATGGTACCTGGGCAACTTGCATACACATCACATGTCACGTATACCTTGCATGGTACCTGGGCAACTTGTATACACATCACATGTCACGTATACCTTGCATGGTACCTGGGCAACTTGTATACACATCACATGTCACATATACCTTGCATGTTGCCTGGGCAACTTGTATACACATCACATGTCACGTATACCTTGTTTAATTTTGTGTGCAAATTATGACATTGTGATATATAGACAAAAGAGTCAGTCACTAGACAAACCAGTATAACTGACTACTGTCTGGGCTTGGTTCGCTCTAGGTTGATCATGGTGGCATCAAATCTATCAAAAAATAAAATTTAAATACAACGTAAGGATTTAGCCATGATGGTTAAATTCATTATTCGTGGCAATCTTTATACAACATTATGAAGTCAGGTAAATTAATTTCACCGTTTAATGCAGAGGTGATTGAAATGATGTTGTCATAATTTATCGTTATCTCTGTATTCTGATTATTAGAGTCTTTTTAATAAAAATACCCTTTATTCTGTGTGCGGTAGTTGGCCACCCGACGTGAGACGATTGTCGCGTGACAATTTTAAAAAGTGCATTGTTCAGTGAGTTGTGGTTACTTTTACTACTACCCTCAAATATGCAACATGCAGTTCATGTTCAGTTTTATAACAAACTCGAATGACTTGTAATACCTTTCAAAGTTGCGCACTTTAATAAATGAATTCTCAAGTTATAACCACAGATCTATAGGTTCGCCATGAAATAAAACTTACAGAACAGTGCGTCGTCTACTCGACGTAGAGGTCTTATCCTACTAAGTATGCTACTAATTCCTGGAATATCCGCACACGAAGATAATAATGGTAGATGAGACCAGTTGGTGACGCCAATCATTGTTGCCATGGAGTTCCTGGTGTTCCTGGTACACCTGGTAATTCCATTAAATGTTACGTGTCGGTTTACACACATTGGATGCAACATGTATCTGAAAACTGTTATTATTTATTATTTTTTAATATTCGATTGGTTTATTAAGGTGTGCCAGGAAATCCAGGGTTACAAAGCTTTGGAGGAGATCGACGAGTTGCAGGATGTAAAAGTGACAGTGGAAGAAATGGACTACCATGGTCATACTACTCAATGAGTTGCATTTTCAGTTGCAAGTACATTGATACAAGTTACATTGTCAGATGACCAGACAATCAAGTATGATAACATCTACAATATACTGAAGGGAACGTTACAATGAAAGCACTGGTATTTTTACATGCCCCTCTATGGTGTGTATTATTTTACTACAGTTGTACTTGAACAGAATTACGATAGCAAGCTTTTTGTCTGTTTCCTGAGAAACCAAATAAAGCAGACATGTGCTTTCTCCAATACGGCGAATACTGAGACAGACACAAATAGTATCATATTCGAATTACATAAGGGAGATTGGGAGAATGTGTTTGTACAGTGATAACGAGTATTTAATTTTCTGGTTATATGATTTATGCTGTTATACAATAATAATCTAAATGTTAATGTCCCGTTGTGAGTATGAACTCGTCAGTTATGTACGAATAGTATAAGTGAAATAATCAATTATATTCTCGGGGCGGACATCCGGGCATTAGTTTTATCACGGTGAAAAAAGGCAGAAAACTACCAGAAAACTGTACTTTGGGGCGATTGTTGAGACCCCGCTGAACAAGATTACTACCCCTACATGTAAAACATATACACATTTTGTTGCTCAGAATTACTTCAAAGTTAATTTCTTTTCGTCTGTAGCTGGTTTCACCGGGTCTTGGACCGGCGTTCCACAGCAGCTCGTGCAGAGCCGATAACAATACTTGGTTTGGTGCGCGTCATAGCAACATGGAACGTCATGTGACATAGCTTCGCTCCCGAGAGTAACGGATGTTCATAGTTACATATTTTCCCCCAGAGAAAGACGTAGCAACATGATGTGCACAAATGAGAGGAACAGATAACGCGCATTCATATAAATCACGCCCTCTAGTGGCACAGCTGTTTTGTGGACGTCCATATTTTGGTCTGTGGTCCATGGGATAAAAGCACGTAATATCAAGAACACTGTTCAGATTTGTATTTCTCAGTACAAACAATTATTCTGTATAATATATGCAAAGTTATTAAAATATCAAATATTCATAAATGCAATCGTTTAGTTGTTTTATCATTTAGATTTAGTTATAGAGGGAAGGTCATCCTTCACCTCCCCCCCCCCCCTGCCCGGTGAGTCACTACTTGTTGCAACGTTTATTAAGTACATAGGCCACCGGCCTTTAAGTACAAATCAGAAATAAAGTATATATTTACACATATGAGGGCTAACCAAGAAAACTCGTATCACAATTCAGGTCTCGTCTTTGCATAGCATAGAAAATAAATTTTGAAAGATCACGTATAACGGTAACACTGCCTGAGGACATTAAAGAAAGAAATTGGTTGGAAAACAGTTGGAAATGAAATCATTAATTCGGAGATGTATTCTCTCCTCAGATCACTGTAAAAAGGGTGGTATTCATCTTCAAAAAAATACAAATACGCTCTGATCTCTCATTTTTCAATCGTCTATCTGCTTCAATTCATAATTGATGTATTGACATTCGGAACCTACACAAAGCTGTTCGAAAATATGGTTTATCAATACAGTTTAAGTACTTTTCCTTGCCAAAAAGCTGTTTAAATTTAGCATACATATCAAGTTTTGACGAGTTATTTACAGCAGTGTGCCATTCCTGAATATCAATGTTATTACACCTTTCTTTCTTGGTGGTTTCGTGGAAAACTAACGAAATTTTACGTTTCTGTTGATTGTTAATAACCAAAAATGCAACTATTCGAGATTTTTGATGTCTTGATATAACTCTGGTTTAACGATGGGAATTTCACTTGAAGCGTGGCAATGTTCTATTGGTATTTTCAATAACATATGAACAACTGTTATACGACCTCCCACTGGACGTCATGATTCCCGATCCTGAATGCGAAACCAGCATGTACAAGGCAGTATACTACTGACATGCTACCTCATGTCAATTGACCCCATGAAATGTTCATACGGCCATACACGCCTACAAAAGAAGTAATTTCCTAGGTGTTGGGAAAACAATATTTGCAAAAACTGCTGATCGCTATGTAGTCTGACGAGTATAACATTACAAATCTGGTTTGTAGATCATGTATGCAAGAAATTGTCGCACCATAAAACCTGAAATCAGTTGTACTTGTACTAAAATTGCAATGACGATAACGATGTGATTTATTGAGTGGCATTCTTGTTCCGCTAAAGATACGAATGACGAGGGAAATCAAGTTCAATGAGATCATACAAGCAGATATTATGCCCAAATGCGTTTCTACCAAGCTCAATGATAACGATTCCACGTACAATTCAAGCCTTACGTAGTTTGTTTTTTCTACGAAAGCCGAGAGGGGCCTTCCTACTTCCTATTTCGCAGTTCTAACTTCCTACTTCCGACTTCAAACTTCTGAGTTCCGACTTCTAACTTCCGAGTTCCAACTTTCATGGAGAGCAAAGCATTGTGGGATATTGAACACATGCACGTGCGTGGATGGCTAACAACATGGCCGTCAGCAGCCAGACGAGTTGTGCTGGGTAAGTTTATTATTCACGAATTATTTAATAATATGTTGGCATGTAAGGGATTGCATTTGTAGTATTATTGTTACAAACCGCTGCACAGAATGTGCAATTTGTGCACAGAATGTTATACCAAACTGTTTTGCATAAGTTATAAGGTGAGATCAGCGCCAAAATTATTTTTATAGTTATATTATCTTTGCGTTAGGTAGGCAAAGCTTGTCGTATTTATATTGTCTTTGCATTTGATTATATTCTCCCTTGGAAAAAGTGACCTGGTAATATTCTACCTTTGGACAAGTCCCTACCTATATGGAAACAAGTCGCCTCGTTGTGTGCCCTGAATATATTCTACTTTGCGACAAGTCCCCTGGTAATTCTCTTATTCTTGTGAGTCAAATATAAGTGAAAACTGCTACCCACACAGATTGATTATCAGTCTCATCTATACTTGACGGACACTGGCATTCACTTATTTTCAGACAAGTATCGAGAAAGTGCTAGGGAAGTTGGTTCCACTAATAGTATGACATTAATATTTAAGCGAAGGTCTGATCCCACATAATAGGCACTCCCATTGTACCCGGCCTAAAAACTAAGTTCACTGTGTTTATTTGCATCTCTATGGTATGAGATACCATAATTTGTTGGTGTGCTCGAAAAAAGTTATTGCGGTGACCTTCAAATCCAAGATGGCGTCCAAGATGGCGACCAAGCCTGTACAACCTAATATAGCTGGTTCCATTTGTGATAGAATATTTGTGAAAGTGGCTAAATATATGATTTTTTGTGAACGGAAATGTTCACGAACTAACATTCCATGATGTATTGTTTCTTATCTTAACCATGTTTTATGTATATAACTGATGATTCATTTGTTTGTACCATGGCACTTATTCAGCAGCTGAAAGTAAATAACAAATCCACATTTCGTGACTTGGCAGGAACTGTGCCGAGGTTGATAATGAGACAGGTTCAATTCACACGAGCTGTACAGCATATGTACATTGGGTGACTGGCACTTATCCAGAAATATCAATAAGAATCCTGAACGAATTAGCAATGCACACCAAAAAGTGGAAAAACAGTTTTAAAAGGCCCTTCGAGTCATTGGCACATTTTGGCTTACTGTAATCGAAGAAACGAAACAGAGATAACACACATAATGAAAATTAAACTGTAATCAGTGGAAATGGGTTTTATACATACAATATTTACAAAATATTTGTCGAAAATTACAATATTCAATACGTAAATGATTCGTTTCGCTAATTACAGATAATTAAAACTACGAAACAAGGGTCTTACACATACAATATTTACAACTGTCTGTCGAAACTTGACCTGTATATTCACTTTTCAGTAGTGTATACTAGTATGACATAAATCATTTGCAGAAAATAACAATATTTATCAGTAAATGGTTCATTTCGCTGATTACAGATAATCAAAAAAACAAGGGTCTTACACGTTCAATATTTACAACTGTCGGTCGAAACTTAAATTCACCTTTCAGTCGTATCATAACTAGATGAAACATTTGCCCAAAACAATCGGGACTTTAATTAGTAAAAGTTTCGTTTCGCTAATTACGGATAATCAGAAATATTTAATCAGCGAACCAAGGGTCTTCCACGTATATTATTTACAACTGTTGGACGAAACTTGACCAGTGTATACAACGGCATGTAACAATTGTCAAAAAATAAAGGGGATGATTTTTAAATTAACAGTAATATTGCGACCAGCTACGCAACGTGCAACGCTCCGAGGATTACCAAAAGGCGTACTAATTTGATTATGACCATCAGTCTGGCGGGCTCTCTGGTTCAACCAAGGTCGAGGGATGGGACTGTCCTCTTATACGGACCTTCCTTTCGATGTCATCACCTTTATTTTTGACAATTGTTTCATGCCGTTGTATAAACTGGACTACTAAAGCTAACAGTTTACATAATACCACACAATGTAGGACGCTGATTTAAAGATTTCCAATTATCTGTAATTAGCGAAACGAATGATTTATTGAATAAAATATTGTGTTTTATGTCCTTATATACACTACTGAAAGGTAAATATACAGGTCAAGTTTTGTCTAAAAGTTTGTACGTGTACGTGTAAGACCCTCGCTGATTACAGATTTCCGATTATCATATACTAGTAGTTACTGTTCAGATCGAAATACTAAAACGTGCGTGTTACTTTGATATTATGTCAGTGTGTGTGTGCCACACACAACTATTATAAATATTCGTAACCAGTAATGATAGCTTTAATTGCCCATTGTATATTTTATATTGTGCCTTTCAAAATAAAAGTCACTCAAACTTTCAATTGCAAATTGTTTTTTCTATCTGGCAAATAAATTTAGCAGTTTATAAATATACAGTATATAATACCCTATGTATAGGGTCCAAAAACAACCATGAAAAACATAGCCTGGCATATAGTTATGAACTGCTCATTACGCAAATTGTTTGTACACAATTTGGAATATATTTGTCAATTTGAAGTGAGCAATGTTATATATGTATCATTAAAACAGATCCACTATCCAATATCATACAAGACAACTGTTTGTCCTCTTGGTTTGGTGTGGTTATTTGTCTAGTAAACTTGTTTTGACATTTTCGATGACATGACTGGAACATCAGGGCGGGTTCGACATGCCCGCAACAGATGCTTACCCTTCACGTGCACCTGACTCCCTTATGGGGGTTTATGATGTTCCGATTCCATCGATTTTGTCAGTATATTTTTCTTGACAACTGATTGTTAAAGAATGGCAAATTGGTACTTCTATAAAAACTAAAGTCGTCAGGTCCACGAGACGAACAATTCACTAAAATGTGAGTGTGGATTTGATTAGCATGGATATATTGCTATCAACTATTGATATCAACTTGGAATGCAAATATGTGGATTATTTAGTCAATAAAACATGCGTACAACCATTTAAACTAATATTCTAGCATATGTATTTAACCAGATATGTGTACATTTACCATTCAGTAACCATATTGGACACCATCATTTGAAGGCTATCGCAATGATTTTTTTTTGTGCACACCAAACAAATATTGTTTTTCATAAGACATAGAAACAAAATAATATAATGAACACAGTTTGTAGAATGGGTACAATGGGACCTGAGAGATATGGGAATCAGACCTTCGCTTATATATAATTTCTTCAGGTTTTATAGGTATATTAATAATCATTAAATTATGTCAAAAGTCGGGTTGAATGAATTGACTTTCACTTTTAATTGTACAAATACCATGTTATGTTTAATGTTTTCCCCAAAGGATGTTATGCTTTAACGTATATATTTATATATACCAAGACTCCTTTATTTTCATATTTTAAATTTCCGACTTCTTACTTCTGACTTCCAATTTCCGACTTCTCACTTCCAAATTCTCACTTCCAATTTCCGACTTCTCACTTCCAATTTCCGACTTCTCACTTCTGACTTCCAATTTCCGACTTCTCACTTCTGACTTCTAATTTCCGACTTCTCACTTCTCACTTCTGTCTTCCAAATTCTCACTTCCAATTTCCGACTTCTTACTTCTGTCTTCCAATTTCTCACTTCCAATTTCCGATTTCTCACTCCTCACTTCCAAATTGTCACTTCCAATTTCCGACTTCTCACTTCTGTTTTCCAAATTCTCACTTCCAATTTCCGACTTCATATTTGCCACTTCTTCATTGCAGGCCTTCCTATCTCATATTTGATTATAATTTTTACCCATTACCTGATATCTTCCTAGAGTGGACGTCATCACAATACGGTATGTATGATGTACAGTGGAGGAAAGGCTACGCAACAATAAAATCATTATGTTTCAGTGTTTACAATTTCATCAATAATTCTGAAAACAGTTTGCTTCAAGTATATGGTCACGTGCAATTTTATATCCTAGTAATTTTGTATGTAGTACATATTGCATTCAAACCTAAGTATCACATCCTGTGAAAAACGAGTAATTATACTGATAATTTTGTAGGTAATAAAATGCTTATTGTCTACTGTCTTTCCATTTGCAGATGTTGCCTGACTATACAGGAATTATTGACAGGGAAAAGCTAATAAAGAAATACTTTAATGCATGCTACACTAATGAGGAAATAATAGCTTCTCTGTTCCTTTTACATGGTAAGTTGCTCACATGCACTATAACGTTGATTCACATTATCGTATGTATTGTCTCATTTCTGAATACCGTTCAGTGTATGTTTGATTTGGTGTTTGGAATGTATACATGCAGCAAATGTTCTCTACACCTATGCGTATGTTGGAAATGATAAATTATTAAATATTAAATCCTGTCCATATCACTTTTGCATAATAGGTAACATTGTAAGCCTTAGACATTTGAAACGCCTATTGAAAAAGTATGGTTTGAAGCGAAGGAAGACTATCACTTTACCTGACATAGAGAATATCATTGCAGCTATAGAAACAGAGCTACAATCCAGCGGAAAATGTATTGGGTATAAGGCCATGTGGAAAAGGTTGAAACTCAAATATGGTTTAATGGTGAACAGGGATTTAGTTCTTGATCTACTTAATATACTTGATCCTGAAGGGATTGAAAGACGTACGAAGCATAGGCTCTTAAGAAGGAAGTATGTAGTACCAGGACCAAATTTTATTTGGCACATCGATGGTTACGATAAACTTAAACCATTTGGGTTCGCAGTTCATGGTGCCATTGATGGATACAGCAGGAAAATGTTATGGTTGGAAGTATCATCTAGCAATAACAACCCTGGAATTATTGCAAACTACTACCTAAACTATGCAAAGCAGGCTGGAGTTGTTCCAAGAATTCTGAGATCTGACCTTGGAACAGAAAATTCTATTGTTGAACTCTTGCAACCGCTCTTCAGATGGAATGACACTGATAACCTTGCTGGGGTAAAAAGTGTTATCTATGGCAAGAGTACTTCAAATCAACGTATTGAGGCTTGGTGGAGTATGATGAGAAGGCAAGGTGGTGATTGCTGGATTAATTACTTCAAAGACATTAGAGACAGTGGACTATATCTTGATTATGACCCATTGCATGTTGAATGCATAAGATATTGCTTCATGGACATATTGCAAAGAGAGCTCAACTGCATTGCTATGGAGTGGAACCTTCATTATATTGCCACAAAGAGAAATTCAGAAAACCAGAAAGGGAAACCTGACATACTTTATTACATACCTGAATTATCTGGTAGCTACAACTATGGTACATATATTGACGAAGAAGATGTTAGTATGTGTATTGAACTTTATAGTACTCCATTGCCAGAACATGGATCCTGCCCTGCGTTTATACAGTTAGCAAATGAAGTAATGCCTGGTCATGAAAAGCCAACAACAGTGGATGAGGCAGAGAAACTATTTTTGACATTGTTACAAGCCACTGAAGCATACATTTGAAAGGTATATCAATTTTGTATCAGGACGACTGATCTTTATGACTTTTATTTCGATTCAGTGACACGTTTGAATCATTGATCTACTTTGTAACTATTCATATTGTGTGAATACCAATTTTTAATTTTCAATTAAAACGTGGGGTAAGCTGTACGAAATATTTGCAATTACATGGCAAATGTATTAAGGATAAATTAGTTGTTACATTACTATGCTACATCATACTATATTCAGATATTGCTTCAATAAATCTACATTCATAATTAAAACACTGTAGTTAATTTTATTTTGTATATATATATATATATATATATTATGCAAAAATAAGTCAATGTGTTTCAACTAAAATCTCAATAAAGCGTGTGTTTATTATGTGAATTTGCTGATTAACATACCAGCAACCAAATATTTTTTTAAATAATTTTGCATTTATATTCATTGCCCTGTTCGAATTGAAATCAGGATAATAAAACGACAAATTAACAGTTCGTAGGGCACACTTTTTGATATATTAAAAATGATCATATTTCAATATCATTTAAAACTGAGTCATAGCTATTTAAAATCTGTTATTTAGGTGCGAATTTATTTTGAAACTAGGTTGAAAATGGCATAATAAATAGATGGTAATGTTTATTTGCATTGGTATCACGAGTTCAAGCAATAAAGATCGTTGAAGTACATTAAATTCTCGACCATTTGCAATTAATCATAATTGCAGGCCAACACTGTTTAGTCTACTGTGTGTGAAGCCTTTGAGTTTAAGGTATTTGTGTGTGTGTGTGTGTGTGTGTCTGTTCCACGCAAATCTCAAGACAGTTTATATTTGGATGAAATTCGGTACATATATGCTTTGGAGTAATCCTCGGACATGATTTGTTTTTTGGGCAAATCTGTTTAAAGTTAAATATGTAAATTAGCTAATTTGCATACAGTTTTTACTAAATTTGAATTATCTCATGAACAATGCAATAGGTTTGGACCAAGTTTGATAAGCATATACATTAATGTAATTCGCATGCCATAATACTTGTGGATAATATTTCTTGATGACCAATCAACCAATCAAAACTGTTCAACTATCGGTCTTTGATATTTCAATCTATCCGACAGCTGAACGTTGTTTCATTTGAAAATGCAATCACTGCATTGATGAACAACCCAAATCATACAATTCATTTCAGTTTGTGGTATTACAGCTCGCAATATTCCCAATTTTCATTGTGGTGACATTTTAGTATCCAAATAAGTCCCACTTGTCAATTAACATCCCATGGGAATGATTATATGTGTCAATTATTGGTAATATGATCTCGTAACTTTTGGATTACATGCTGTACATTTTTTGGAAAATTTAAAAAGATTATTATTATGGCATCCAAAAATATATATTCATCAGGTGACCAATCGGGGTCAGGGGTCACATGCATTTGATTACCACATTTTCACTCAGTAAGTACAGTACAAATATGTAAATGTCTCAGCATTTTATTAGAACTATTTATTAACCATTGCAACTACAGCAATAACTACAGTGAAGTTTACTGAGATGAACAAAAGCTATATCAGAACGTTAAAAACAGATACTGAAATAAACAAATTGAAAACGTCAGCAAAGTGTTACTAAAACTAGTAACACATGCATAGAGTAAAACTGGTTATTTTTAGTATAAAGTTTAACATGTCTACAGATGTTAGTTCACAAATAAAATGAGCTCTTCTCTCTGTGCAATAACTTCTACAATAAAACACAATGTATGGATTCGTTTGTACATGAATGCAGAATAGTTAACAAGTAAATAAACTATGGAATGTCAAATGAAAATAAATCCAATACAGCTTAGAAAGTATTCCAGTGCTGAAGGTATTGGAGGAATACTGTATTTACTATATTAGAAGCACATCTTCATCACACATAAAAAGCATTGTATTTATTGAATGCAAAATCATTGAAATACTTCTTAGTTTTACAGTAAGCGCATGCGTTTCTAATAGGGCAATTAATTAGGGTGGTTCTAAGTAGCTAACGTTTAACAAGTGTAAATATTTAATAAAATAATGACCATATATGATGAACTAATATTTTGGTCATATAACTTGTCAGACAACAAAATTAAAGCACCAGCTGCTAGTCCCTATCTGCAATAGTACATTACAGTTATGCATAGTAAGAAACAAACATGAAACTAATAACAAGTAATTATTATGCATGGATTTCAACCTTGAAGTAATCAGAACTATGGATTATCTAAAAGCATGTACCCAGTGTCATTAAATTTAATCAGTGGTATTCAAGATATCTATGGAGAACCTGTAAATTGGTTAATTTATGCAAGTTAGGTAATTAATAAGCACAAAACTTAACCCTAAACTGAACATGTATATGGGTTATCCCTAAGCATCTACATGTGTATGTACCAAGTTTCACTGAATCTGATGAGTGATTGAGATATTGGTGGAAAAGTTAAATATTGGCTAATTTATATGCAAAATGAATCATTATTGTGCACAAACTTCATCCAAAAACTAATAAGAACTGTACATTATCCCAGATCATCTAAGTATCAAGTTTCATTGGAATTTGATAATTGGTTTTATATCAGTGGAACAGACACACATACACACACAGATGCACTAACCACAGACTTCCATTATGTGCTTCACACAAGGGAGTCAAAAAATTAAATAAAATCATGAATGCCCAAGATACATATATGACTTATGTAACTAAAAATAAACCAGAATCCCAAATACCATATCTTGTTTTATTCGACATTTGCATTGATCACAACTGAAATGGCTCATTCTATCTATACACACCTTTGTACCAATGGCCCATGCAACTGTAATAGAGCAGAATGGCATATACCGGTATGCATAGTTCATTTCTGTGTCAAATAGCTTTGCTCAAGGTTAAGATAATTTATCAATTGTTTTATATTGGGTAATATATTGTCTTCCTCAGCTCAGACTACTTTGAAGAAATGCTTCCTGCAAAAGGTTTTAGAACGAATAGTAAACTAATTCACTATTATTAATTTGCTCCCAGAATATCAATACACTTTAGGGCAGAGGGTCTATTATCTGGACAGTAATCCACACATCTACTGAGAAGTCCAACAAATGAATGACCATAGCATCCTTCAGTGATTAATGTCTCCAATGAACATGGCATTTTTTGTGCTACCATCAAATTAGTTAGTTGCTGTAGATCATCTTCTTGGTTGTCATCAGCAAGGCTACCCTCGTGTGTTGACTCGTCTTTGTCAAGGCCCCATGCATGATGTTTCGTGTACAGCTCAATTAGCGTAATTCCAAGGGACCACATATCAGACATCGTACTTGCTTTAGTTTGTTGAATTAGACATTCGGGAGCCATGTACGATGGTGTTCCAGCTATAGCACTGCTGCCTGCATGAAGTGTTGTATGACGCTTTATAAGTTTGCTAACACCCATGTCACAAATTTTTGTAACCATGGTATTCTTTGCGATTAAAATGTTAGCAGGTTTTATGTCCTGATGAATGATATTATTCTCATGCATGTATGATATTGCTTGGCACAGTTGCTTGGTGATATATGGCTTTCGGTCATTTGGAATATTAAACTCTATGTGCTCACCAGTAAAAAGAAGATCATCCATGTTTGGCCCATCAATATATTCAGAGACAATGATCATTGTATTCTTTTCAACAGCAGTTGCCATAAGCTGCACGATATTTGGATGTCTGATCCTACTATGTATTTGAACCTCCCTTTTAATACTTCCTTGCAGAAGTTTTACATTTCTTCCCTTTATTTCTTTGATAGCCACATCTGTGCCAAGCCATTTACCTCTATACACTATGCCAAATGCACCTCTGCCAATTTCATCAGCTCTTCTGTACTGTACATCCTTTACCTTGATTTGGGGTACATAAGCATTTGCTGCACTTTGTGAGGATGATGGAACAACTTCTTGAATGGATCTTGCTTTCTTCCTGGAATCAGGCTGTAGTTTCTGTGACAAACTTGGTATCTGTTTTACAAGTTTTCCTTCTTCTCGCCCACTCCCTGTCATTGTACATACTTCAACAATACTTACATTTGCAGATTCTTCAAACATTCCATCAAATGTTACAATTACTTTGTACAAGCCAGAATCAGTTATCCAAAGACAGCAATGATCAGAGTCTTCGGATATAATAACATCATCCTTTTTCCATGTATAGATGACACCTGTCCATGACAGGAAGCGATCACACCAAGTACTAACAGTTTGTCTTCATAACCCCAGATTTCAGCTGGCTCATGCAATATTATTTTAGAATTGTCAAACCCATTTGCCATTGGAAAGACATACTTTAAATCATTTCCATCCATGCATTTGTAATCTAAAAATAGCACGTCCTTCTTGCATATCGCTCTCACTTTAAATCCATTGCGTATAGGATCAAAATCTTGTGAAGATTCAATATCTGGATCAGACCAGAGACATATTTCTTTACACTGAGCTCTAGATGAAGCTGATATTGTAAATACAACGTCAGAATAGCATGATGCACCTTCTTTTGAGTATGAAATGTTGAGCTTATCTCCCTCTGTTGGCTCCATTGACAATGATGAACGTTTCCTTTCAGCACCCACTTCTATACCCGATTCTTTACTGACTTTATTTGTTTTACCAACTGCATTGGAGGAAATATGTAGAATCGTATCAACATTAGAATCTGCTAATGAGTTGTCCTGTTCAGGCACAAATTGAGGTTTATCATAATCACGGTTTGTAGCACTGATCTCTTGTATTTGTGATTCTCCCCAAGACCAATTCTTGGTACTGCAAATACTACATTTGGTTTCCTCTCATTTGACTGTTCAGGACAATCCGTCCTTGGCATGATAACATTTGAGCCAGATGGAATGTCACCTTCAGTCATTTCTGTTTTTCTGATATCATCTGCACCTGCAGGGAGAAGTGGTGATTGTCTTTCAGTTGTATGTTCTATGACATCTGTACTAATACGAGCATTTGATGATGTCCCACCATTTTCTTCCATATATGGAGAATTGTCAGCAGTGGCTGCACTTGAAAAACTCACAGTAGATGTCATTAAATACAATCTGCATTTACTGGGAAATAACCCATGTGATTTTAGGTATTCATCATAATTACATTCCTCGCCATCAACATTAGTAAAAGTAGTTATCTTTTCTCTAGAAAAATTTCCTAATGCTATATACATCTCACTTATTCCGCCATACTTGTCAATGTTCTTCTTGAACAGTTTTTTCCCCATGTCTATCACTGTCTGTACTGAAATGGTGTCTTCTGCACTGTACTCTACAATCCTTGTTCCACCACCATCAATCATTTTCACCTGCTTGTAAGGTTGACCATCTTCAGAATGCAGCCAACCAATGTGAAGCTTCTTCTTAGGTTTTCGTGAGACTGATGCCTGTTAGCAAAAAGAATCAGTATAAGTGCTACCGGTAATTATAAAGATGAACACATGAACTACTTCTCACAACCAGGGTAGAACATGAAGTTATGATTTACTATTATGGAGCATTCTTGAAAATTAAACTAAATACTCCTTTAATGTAATGTATCAGAAAAATATTTGATATGCATATGTAACCTTCAATACATAACCTATGCACCAAGTTTGAAAACATCTTTGACCATATGTCAAAATTAATGCATACATATGTATGCTATGATGTACTATCCATTTATAAAGGTTGAAGTGAATTGCTCCACACATGTGCAAAATATAGCTGAATTTTCACAAACAAAATGGTCGCCAGTAAGCCATATTTGATCCAATTATAAAATCTTTGAACATGTACCACATTAGATACTACATTGTTCTGTTCCTTTAATTTTTTGCAACAAATCAGTCAAAGCATACCACACGCAGATATACATTCAATTTATTTGTGAACTGTCTTAGTGACTGAAATCTGGTCATGCACCCAAACCCTTTATATTACAGCGGTAGGAGGTAATATTAATTTAAGGTCCTCAATTTTATTGACACATGCATAAACACACACATACATACATGTGAACTTGACTTAGTAGAACTTGGCACATGGCCTTTCTTCTCTTTGCCAATTATTTTCCTTTCTTTTCTTATATGCTTTACCAGATCACTAATACGAGACTTCTTCAATGCTGAAATGATGAGTTTTTTAAGTTTAAACAATATATGGTTGCATCTCTAGACTATGTCATCTCAGAAAAGAATGATGATGTGAAAGGACTTTATTCATTTTTAGGCTAATCCAAAGAATTATTATATACATGTAACAAAAATACTTATCCATAGCTAAAACCATATCATCAGCCTTTACATACCATAAAATGTTCAATGTCAATTATTTGCACTTTTTTGACATGTTTTTTTAATAAATAATCAGATATATACCTGTATGTATGTAAGCATATAAGCCATATAAATGTTTGACATAATATGTCAATAATGAATTTATAATATCATCCCCATGTCATCATTGTCTCAATAATTGAAGCCAATAGCTATTGAGATATCAAAATATATAACATGACACAATACAGCAAGCCATGCATGACACATAACATTTCTTACGTAAATATTGTTTGCTGGAACAGTACAGTATTACGAAAATATCTATCATACATGTATTGACAAAGAATTGCTGCAAGCATGTCAGAGATATATGACTGGAATCAAACTCATGAAAAACAAGACATGAATGTTACAGTTCCCGTTATTTGATTACAAAGTAGTACAAAGAACATCTGCAAACAGGTGAATGAATATGTACTCTATGTGGGTACAACTCCTCATAAAGTGATTTCCCATAATCTAGTTTTGTTATGACAACTAAGAACTTCCACTGACCCATGTTCAGAATCTCAGAGTACACAAGTGCAACAAAACTATTTGTTACCCATGTACATGTATACTTGCTCAAGAAACTGCATTCATAAATCTGAGTGATGTACATGACTTAAGGTTTTAGTATATTACCAGGACCTGGGTCAAATCAAAGATCAAATGACACAGTCCCCATTAAATTTTTTAAAGTTCTCTTTGTGCTCATCATATTAAAGCAGAGGGGTTGTCGCGAGCGTGTCCTTGAAACTTGAGTTCCAAGTGGCGTATACAACAGATTGTTTATTTACATCAAAACACGTGTTCCGTGTAGTAGTAATATGGCCAAAAATAAAAACAGCATATATGTGCTAAATACGAATGAAAATGGTACATAAATTGTGGAAATATAGTAATAAGGCCAAAAAGTCAGATGGCTGTCAATCGGCCATCCTTGACCAGATTTTGAAACAAATTGTCATGGACATGCATCCTAACATGTATAAAGTACATGTATGTGCCAAATTTGAATGAAAACTGACAGAGCACGTCCAAGATACCGCATAAAAAATAAGATGCCTGCCAGTCGACCATATTTGATCCAATTGCGGAATAAATCGTCATGGACATGTATCCTAAGATGTATGATCTATGTACCAAGTTTGAATGACAACTGACAAAGCATGTCCAAAATACAACATTTTCAAAAAACAAGATGGCTGCCAGTCGGACGGAGATCGAATTATAAGTCCCCGTTTTTGGACTTCGTTCGAACGGGGACTAATAACTGCATTGTTTTAATTTGAATTTTTGGGAGGGTGTGGTCATTATTGCCAAAAGCACATCTACTCATGCCAAGGTGTAATGATACCAAATATGAATAAAATTTACACGGTGGTGGTAGAGATAGCAACAAATAAATACATTGATATAATTTGCATATTTTTGGGAGAGCGTGGTCATTACTGTCAGAAGCATATCTACTCGCGTCAAGGTGTAATCCTCCTAAATATAAACAAAATCAGCTCAATGGTTGCTGAGATCAAAGGAAATCAAAAAACCGATGTATGGTTCTTGAGATAGCAGTGGAACAGACGGACACACATACACACACACTAACTGCAAAGACTCCCGTTGTGTGCTTCGCACATGGGAGTCAATTAAAAATTAAATGTGCCTAAACTTCCCATAATGCTTAATTAAGGTGTGTACACACTAATCCCAGTTTTCAGTTCAGGAACTGTTAGAATTCATACTGTGCATTTTTCTTTTAGAAAAAACTGTCAGTGATACTGTTATATGATGGCGATAGTAACAAGTCTGATCATACTGGTAGTAGCTAGTTAACTAGTCTAGACATTGAAACAAACTGAGGTGAATTACTAATGGTACTAAGATCAATTATATACAACAGAAGCATACCTTTCTTTAATTCATCTTGTCATTTAGCTATTTCTCCAACTTTTAATCCCAAGTTCTTAAGTGTTTCAATTGACAACAGAGAAACAGTATCATTATCCAGTATCTGTGAAATAGTTTAAAATACATAAAATTATTGTAATTAACATACTCTCAAGCAAGTAATAAATAAACTACAAACATATTTTAAATGATACATACCATCTGACGATTTACATTTCTGTTAGTTCCTTAAGAAATACATTTGAAACTTAAGGCATAGTAATTAAAATACACAATCTGATTAAAATCTGATGTAGTGTACAGGCTTTAATTATTTTGGCTATAAACTTATTTTAATTTTTATTACTTATCTTATTAATGCCCTTTTATTTTACTTTGATTTTGATTTTGTGATTTTTTTTTATTCCGCCCTACATACAATTACCAAAACTTCAAAAAATAATTACTGGATCAAAATAAAATAAAATAAATATACAAAAAAAAGCTGAGACTAGGATTTCATTTTAATCAGATTGTTCTATCTCTAGAAATAACAATGGCAGAATTATTGCTCCACACAAATTTAACTCACATTACTGACCCAGTGTATTACTAAATTAACAAAATACATTGCCATGAAGCACAATTTATGTGATGCCAAAAAATATTTCTCAAATACTTCATTTTAGTTTGTTCTTCCTTGATGTGACTGTTACTGATTGTTATATTGGTTCCTGAGATAGCATATGGAAACTATCCTGACTAATATGCACACATCACTGAGAACAATTTATCAAGCCAATGACAAAAATCCCATATCTTCATATCTAAATGAACAAACAGACTTATTGTCTAACTTTGTTACAATTATAGATAACATTTCACATCAGTTGCCCAAAACTACCCCTTAATGTTATTATGAACACAGTTCCATATGCATAAGCGATTTAGTGTTTGTATTTTCAGAACAATCCGTTTGTAATGCTTACAGACCGTTCTTGGCCAAAATATGGTAAATCAACCTATAACACACCTATTTAATATGAACTCAGCATAATGAATTAGTACATATGTACAATATTTCACTAAATTCATACTTCAGAAAAAGCAAAAACAAATTTCAAGCCCTTTATATAATGTACACTAAGTAGGTGAGCCAAGTTTGAATGACTTTGATTCATGGATGTCAGGTCCAATACATAATTGATAATCCACAGAACATAAATGCATGAAACTACTGTAAAACATGTCTTTTTCGCGAACATGACTTTTTCACGAATTTAGCGAGAGAACTGATTCGTTATTTCAAGATGTCGCTAATGACTTAATTATGAATTCAAATTGACTGCCAAACAAAGAAATCAACATTATGCTATTACGTCATTTTTCGCTAAAATTGCATGCCGCTTTCTCAACATGTTTTACAGTATATCTATAAACCCTCTGACAAACATGCCATTACAACATGCAGGCTTTGGCAAAGTGGATATAATTTATAATATAATTGACTTACTTCCTCTTTTAGAAATATTTCGTATATGAAATTCGCCCTGTCATCTGAAAAGAGCTCAGACAAAACCTAAAAAAAAATATTAAGTTAAGAATTTTGTAGGGATAAATGAAAAATACCGTTCAAGTATCCAGTTACATAAGTCAGACAGTTTTTCAGACATTTTTCAATATTTTTTTGTTTCATTGTCAATAGAACTGAAATATTTCCCCTAGATGAATGTGCACTTATTTCATTTTAGTTTTAAAGGTAATTTTATAATCACTTCCCTACATTTGAATTGGGTTATATATAGAGTAGTTAAGAATAATAAGAAATATTACCTTTCCCACAGATAATTCACTTAAAAATGCTTTCCACCAGGGGGAAGAGGAGAGTGTGGGGATTTAGACAACATTGGCATTCCTGTATATAGCAACATTTGACGTCAAAGATTGCTACAGACCTGTCATCAGTTTACGCCCATTTTTGGTTATCCATATGTTGCCAGGGCTCATCCCAGTGCTTGAAATGAACGTTTAATTTTGGTAGCTAATTGGACCATAATTTCATGAATCCGGTAGCCATGTGTTGTTTGTGAGTCAACTTTCGTTAAATTGAATGTACCAAACATTCATTAAAAATGTTTGTGTTAGAACAGACAGATCAAAATAAAAAAATGCACTTGGACATAAATTCCGACTTTTTGTGAATGACCTTATATCAATGTACATGCCTTTCTATTAGCCAAAAAAAATGATTAATTGTTTATGTCATTATGCATCAGTTAATGTTAACCACATTGGTGCCACCAAACCAGACAACTACTGTACCTCCACCCTTGTTATATAGCCGTTGAATATCCCTGAGAAAAAAGTCACCCCATCCCCGTGAAAAACATAGCGAGATGTACTTATGGAACAGTAAATCCCGATAAAATATGAAAACATAGTCTTTCTATCATGGCTTCCTGAATTAGTTCATCAATTTCTCAAATAAAAAAAACACACATGTCAGCGTACCTCTCGGTATAACTTATCAATTTTCAACATATTCACCCTAAAACACTGTTATGTTTGTGTAACACTCAAGATTCATAACCGTTTACATTATAATAAAAATCGTGAATATCGAACTTACTCTGTCGTCTGGCTATTGACGGCCATGTTGTTTGCCACGCATGTGCATGAGCTCAATCCCATACTGCAACGTTATGGAGTTGCAACTTGGAAGTAAGAAGTTGGAAGTCGGAACTCAGAAGTAGGAAGTGGGAACTGTGAAGTTGGAAGTGGGAACTCAGAAGTGGGAACTGTGAAGTTAGAACTAGGAAGGCCTCTCTCGGCTTTCGTATTTTTCAATGTTGGATTACGTAAAAAATATACATGAATAGAAAATATATAATTTTCTTGACAAACAAAAGAAAGTACACGTTTGTTCAACAGTTATTTGTTTTATTTTGTTGTCTGACTGAGTTACCATGGATTTAATATATCGATCGAGTGTCGCTGCTCGGACTTTGTGACGTGTTATCGTTTTTAACCTGATCAATATCGTCACGGTTATCACCGGCCTTGACTGCAATGATATATTATTTTCTGTTTAACTTTAATCAATGAAAATAGCGTTTTATTTTTTTTTAAAACGTCAATTTCGAAATTAAACGTTGATTCTAGGAAACGTGGTTATAATTGAATATTATAGAACATAACATGAGTAAAACTATAGATTCATTCCGCGCTCAGAAAAAAGGAGGAATGCCGCTGGTGGCGCAATATTTTGTTCCCACATATGCGGAGGTAGACCTTTTTTTAGACGTTACATAAATCGCCGCATTGTTTTCATAAAAGAAATGGATTTTTTTTGCCTTGGATCTTCAAAAGTGCAGTTTCCGATTGCAAAGTTCTAAGGGTATAAATATTCCCTGAACTTAGTCATAACCAATGCGAATGGGCTCATGTCATATGAAATTTGACAAAGACTGCTGAGAGGTCATTTTGACTGGAAAACTATAGTATTGTGGGTCAAATGTTGATTTGTTCTTAATTTTGAATGTCACTGTTGTTTTTCCTGACTTGTGGGCAGATTGCAAGTGTGTGTGTGCCAACACGGAAGACATTCAGGGCTGAGGCCACCTCTTTCAAATGGTCTTTTAATGAGCAATCCAGGAGTCGCAAAAGGTCAAACACAAGCACCTGCATACCTTAAATTCAAAGTCGCACCAGTTAGTGAATGAATCTCAGCTGGTGCTTTGCTACTTGCAGTGACAGTGTAGGAGAAACCATGGTTTTGCTGGGCAATTTGGAATGACATTTCAGTGTTGCCAAATGAAATGACCCACACTGCTCGGCTCGGCTCGGCTCGGCTCTATCAGGGGTGTTCCCCACAGAGCAAACAGGCTGTTCTCACTGAACCAAAGCATCATCTCCACCAGCTGCTTTTAACGCACAGGACTTCATAGCCCCCTTATGACGTACGTCACAATAGTTATCAGCCAGGAAGTAAACTCATGCCGCCAGAGGGCTATAACATCAACTTTGAAGTCCATGCGTCCTCTCTATCCTACTTGGTGTCTGTGACCAGTGTTGCGACTTGAGTATAGATTGATCTACACTTTCCTGTCTTGGGAGAAATTTGTGACGAGACCACTTTATCCAGATCTGTGCACTGCTCTGACACTTCTAAGCCCATCCACAGAAACCAGTTATGGGTGGGTGGGAAGCAAGAATGACTTCAGTCCTCTGTTCCACCTTAACACAATGATGGCGACTGATAGTTTAGAATCCACATGCTATTCATATACTAGTACTCAAATCTGTTCCGACTATAATAGTCTTGGAACAAATGTGATCATGTCTCAAATCAGTATACAGGCACCACCTAAGAGAATCCAGTAAATCTGCACATTTCATGAGATCGAAAACCCATTCATTTTTCTGCAATTTACAACTGATTATATGTTTGTATTGATTGTATGCCAAATGAGCACAAGACTAGATTTCCAGTGGGTAGAGAAGAAAAATAAATCCCTTGTAAATAAACTGACTGTAAATAAACTACGCTTTCTTGTTCTGTATTTACAGTCTCAATATTTGACAGCCAGTTAGCATCCTGAATTTGAATACTGTAAAATATTTTGATTGGAATTCATTTTCACTCAAGGGACGATTCAGCGAAAATTAAATCCAGCAAATGTACCCTCTTTTCCTCCATTTTACATTAACCGGTAATTCCTCAAAAAATCAGTGGGAATAAATTATATAAAAATACAATTTTACTTTAGTGTACAACTCTGAGAGCCACTTTTTTCCCTTTCAAAATGGAGTAAGTTTGTTCATATTTTTGTAATTTTTCACTGAATTCAGTCACAATCTTGGACCAAACAAAATATGCCATTGCTACTAGTTTGATAGAAACAAAATTGTAAATTTTCAGTGACATTACCTGTGGAAAGATAAATGGAACTATTTTGTGAATAGTGCCTAGTGTTAACTTTGGCACTTGGCGAGTTAATGAAAAATCAAAGATGACAGTTTTTTTTGAGGGATGACATTAGTCGTTTAATCCATTGTATTTGAAAAACAAAAGTAACATTTCTACAGCAAGTTGCAACAAGAAGCATTTTCAAATCACTTGTCTCTATATAAATAGACTGAATTATTCACAAAAAACTAGGGGGGGGAACTGGGCACAGGACACAGCAAAGCAGATGTTGCTTTACGAAATGAAGGTGGCTACAAAAAGGGCATGCACAAACTAAATCTTTAGAAAAGCAGATGCTAAAACAAACATGTAACGCCATATGGCAGACTGGAAGATGTCAAAAATGATCCTGTATATTGGAACTTACTTAATGGAAGTGCAGACTAGTGATGAAGATTGGGCTTACTTAAATTGGTGGGATAATTGAAGAAACTAGTCTTCAATATTCCTTGGATCATGAAATATGTACAGAATTTAAACTCAAGTGTTTCTGCAGCCACCTAAGTGAAACTGATAACATGCAAACAAGAGTTATTTCTACCAGGCCTTTGCTAAAGCAATAAAATAAAGCTGAAAGCACAAATGAAGCAACCAGCTTGTTCTGCTGCGTTTCTGCAAATTTAGTCATGGGCATTTGTAGTTTTGTATGTAGCAGAGTTTTGTTGTGCCCATGCAAGTGATTAGAGAAGAAGTTAACCAAAGTGCAGCCAACATCCGCTTTTTCTACATTTATTATCTCAAAAAGAAATATGCTACCATTTTAATAATTTGGCCCACAGCATTAAATTACAGCACTGTCATCACATTACTAAACACAGCCACACAGGTGTCAGGTATGTTCACAACAATAGTACGTAGCACCTGTGTTTAATCAAAACAATAACATCATGCGATATATATATAGCTTAGGCTTCAAGATCTAGACCAAGACCAAGCTTGTGTCCACCAGCATTGATGTTCTTACCATCTATCAGACCACTTAATGTGAGTTTGATTCCTGGGAGAGGAAAAAAAAAAAAAACTTGTATGAATCCTTTATCAGTGACAACATCAAAAAAAGCAAACCTTCTTTCAAACTTGTGGAAACTACTTTCAATAAGACATAGCTTCCTTTAATTGATTTTGAAATTTTATCTATCAATATATGTAATGTTCTGTGTACAACATGAAGTTTGAATCAAATTGGTTAGTGCATTGCCAAAACGTCATTTTTACTATATTTTTTGACCAAAAGTTATCATTTTTTACCTAAAAATGTTAATGAATCGTAAAGAAGCTTGCTAAGCCACTGCACTAAATTTGTACAAGTTTTGAAGTTATGTGACGTAGACCAATGGGCAGAACCAAATCCATGAGCCCCCATCTCAGATTGTCAGTTGTTATTTCACTTACCTGATCTAAGTTGGTGTGTTATGCCCAGACCAATTTGACTGGAGTTATTGACTTTAGCTTTCATGGATGTATCATCATCTAATATGTATTTGGCAGCAAGACCAAAGCGTGTGTTGTTGCTGCCAGCAGTCCAAGCTAATGTCACACCAGTTTCAAGACTATCATTCACTTTCTGGTAAATTGAACCACCAAAATCTGAGCCATCATTGCTGAAACAGAAAATTAATTTTGAGAATGGAAAATGTAAACATCTGCAGATTATAAGAAAAAGCAATGATGCATCATCTGATTCGCATGGTTTTGCTAAAGCCTGCCTTCTATGGCTACCTTACAAACCAGTGCATGATCATGTTAGGAAAAACTGCATTTGACCTCAGTTAAATTGAATAATTTGATTGGCGCCAAAAAGCTGAATCCATCAATTAGTGTTACTGTAACAAGTCGCACCAATTCCAAATTTGAACAAAAAGATTTTGCTTGACAAACAAGTAACTTAATGATGTTAGATTTCTCAAGTAAATACTTTACAATAAATGACTTTGTGTTGCTTTTACCATGGAAACAGCTAAGAGCAAGCAGCATTGTGTTTGATTTTGTCAACAGTTTATAATGAAAATTTTTCCAAAGTATAATTGTTTAGGTGAAGGCCCAATAAATGATCCTTGACTGGTGAACACTACAAGGATGCTGGAAGTCGCATTCAGCACCCTATTTCTGTCAACGATATAAATGAGCATCTTTTAAAAAAAAAAACAATTTGGGGGTCATAGGAATTGTCAATCATGTGACATTAAAGCGGACACAGGAATTGAGTCCCAAGCGATGATAACACACGATAAAAACGCAAAGGCTGATGGATAGGCACTTGTTTGTAAACATTAACAGGCTATGGCCATCTGATGCATGGGCAGATGATTCCCCAGCTTTAATTGACGTTAACACATTTTAGAATTTCTTCACTTTCACATAAATTTGATGCACAGAAGCAAATAGGAACATTTAATATATTTTGCCATCTAGAGGGCACTTGTCTATGGTGGCATTCACATAAGTGGAGAAAGATTTTGTAAACTATTGGACACAAGGCAGATTATACTTACACATTGGTATGTAGTTGGAAGTCACCAGTCTTGTACCCGAGGGCAAAATTGCTTCTTGTTAGTTGAGATTTAGAACTGTCAAATGACATCTGGTAACCAGCTAGCCAGCCTTCATATCTGTACATAGAAAGTAAATTGTAAATTCATTAGGAAGCTAGAACTTGCTTGAAAACTGTACAATGAGGTCAGTGCAACCAGGTTTTTACAGACTTGCAGAGCTAGTGAAGTGTTTCACAAAAATATGATTTAAGGTTGAATGCCACTCAAAGTTTTGTTTACATGCAAACTCCACAAGTCTGAATATAAGCTCATACGAGGATAAGCATGCAATTTTGGAGAATTTTTCTCAACCTTCAGAAACTTGAAAATTCTCGACTCCACTGCATACTTTCTATTCCTATTCAGAATAAATACGGTGGGAAAGCAGGTTGTAGCCACATCATACAATAAGAAATAAAGGCTTACCCTAAGACAGCAGCACCATGAACAGTTGGGCCAGCGAAATCAAAGTCAACATCGGTGTTAATATGCATATAATCTCTCTTGTAGGCAGACTTGATTTTGCCACTCTTCTTACTAAAATGTGCAACAAACAAGAATGACTTTTATAAATTAGGTAAACTTTCTTTTCATCATAACTTGCAATCAAAAATCAACCAATTGCTGGGAGAGTAATGATACAAGTAGAAAATGCAACATACCCAGTCTGTGGTGAGAATGAAGTGTCAAATGTCAGTTTAAGACCAGTTGCAAGCTGATCTTCAATAGTGACCTCAGTACCCAGAGTATTGTCTGTGTTCCATTTCTCTTTGAATGTGAGCCCTAACAGTAAAGAAAAGATGGACAAGATTACAATGAGTCAGAAAATGTACAATCATACACAAGGTCACATACCACAAACATTCTGTGGAGTAGTCACTTTCACAATTGTGAATGAATATTGTGAGTGTGGGGGTCGGGTAACAAGCACACGTTTTGCTAAACTTTGACATTGGTGGTGCAGTGTCTGAACACAAATACACATTATTTGTGCATGCATCATTATAATTTGGTGGTCTGAACTAAATGTCTTATTGACACCGACAGTATCAACTGTTTAAATGGCTCAATTTGATGGATTTTTTTCAATTATTGTTTCAGTAAATCTGAGAAAACACTCATTGAGAAACAACTATGATGTTATTTTTTTTTCTTTACAATTATCAATATTAAGATTGACAAATTACTAATGTAGATTATGAAAAAATAACTAGCCAGTAACCTTGTACAAGCAATCACACAGGTATAACCAATCACACAGGTATAACCCTAAGTAACAGGTCAGAAACATGAAAACTGACAATACCATGGTGTACATTTTTAAAACTTACCGTATTCTTTCCAACTATATTTGGTTTCCAAACTACCATCTACTTTAGAGGTGTCATTGCTTGAGTTGCCACTTGTTGTGAACTCCTACAATTCAGAAAAATAACAATCAAACTTAAAGCAGTTCTCATAAGGATTTAAAATACTCCAAACTGTTCATTTAAAAGCATTCTTGGGACAAAATTGTCACCGATAGTCTTTGTTAGGCAGATCATAGACTTCTGGAGTAGAGCACAATTAGACAAAAGTTAGTTACCGCTAAATTTGTTTTTCAATAGTGAATCTTGTTGCAACATGGTTAAAACTAAAGTTCAAAAAGTAGTGTCAGTACAATTTCTTTCAAGAGAATTTTAGTGGTTCTAAGATTTTACTACTTGCCACTACTTTGATAATCAGAAAAATAGTACAGCAAAGTTCACATGAAAAAGTTCAAGGTCTCAATTCTATCTCATTATCAATTGCAATAACAAGAATACAATAGGTTTCAATTGGAAATAGTCAATCTGTCAAAATGGCACAAGAAATGCACAATTAACTAATAAAAGTTGAGAGTACTCCTAAATCATGTTGCTATAGACAACGCATTCCAAACGTATCAAGGGTCTGAGAAATGTGGTCAAGCCAAATTGTCAATTTCAAGGTTACCCACACAGTGGTCAAGAAAACTTAGGTCTTCTGCACATTTTTAGCTGAACATGGCAATTATTTCAGTCGTAAATCTTATGGTTTCTTTCAAATTATAGCCCCACTAATATTCACCTTATACAACCAGAGCAGAAAATTAGGAATATTTTCTTAAAAGCAGATACATAGTCCCATTGTAATATCGGTAGTTCATCTAAGTTTAATAAGTATTTGAAGCATTGCAAAAACATGTGAATACAAATAAATGTATTTCTCAATTTGTTTAGGAAACCCATAATTAACTGGTATTACTGTAAAATCTGTATTAGAAGATGCAACTTAATAAAATGGTGCAATACAACAGGGAAGGCTTCTATTAGAGCATCTACAAGTGAGTATGTAAATTTTTGATTCTCAGTTGTTTAAAAAGAACGAGTGCAGGATGTGGCTTCTAATACCGACTTTACGGTAATATTTTGTAAATTTTTAGTAATTTACTAATTTTGGAAAACTAGTCCTAGCAGGGATTGTGTTAACCCAAATTATGCTCCCTGAATATTAGAGGCACTCCAAAACAAATTGCAGTTGGGAGTTCCTGGGATCTCCACAGACAAGTTTTTAGTGCTCTGGTTGTGAGGATACCATTCACGAGAATGCACAGATTTTTATATATGAAAAGAAGTCTGTATACAACCATGCATACATGTTTACCAGACTGGCTTTAGTTCAAGAAAATATTTTACTATAGCCATCAACTATGTTTAGCTTGGTTGGAAACAAATCACAAGTGATAGTACCAATTGCCATTGTTAACTCATAAATCACCCATGCCAGTAAAATGGCAACATAAAGTGGAGTTCATTTGTGAGATGACCTAATCATAGCAACATTCATTTCTTAATCCAATTTAAGGACGTTGCAGTCAAATAGAATGTCATGCTTATCATACTTTTATCATGAATTCATGCCACCAAAATAATGAAACTGTCCGACAATTCTACTAATTCAACCATTATCCTACCAGCTCCATGCACTTTTACATTGACCTGACCAGATAAGGGTTGAACAATACATACCTTGCACCCAAACAATAAGGTATCCATAGGAACTCTTGGGCACTACATGCTTTTCGACTATTCAGAAAACTTACTAACAATTGGGTGCAAGGCGAGTATAGCTTTACTATGTAAATTTGTGACCTCAGTGAATTTAGATTTTTGAGATTATGGAAAAATTGGCAAAATTAGCGTTTTTTTTATGCGAGATTAAGTGAGATTATTTTTTCGTTTCAAAACATTTTTCATTGACCACAATGAACAGTCATTCATATAAATTGTATTATCAAAACATTTTTAAAAAAAAATTACATAATTTAGTCAGTTTCCAGTATAATTTCTATTACTCTTATGCATTGTATACATAACCAATAAATTGTCGGTGCAAATTTCAAATGATAGAGATTATGGTACTTACCACTCCACTGCTCGTCTTTGTCTTGCATTCAAGCTTTACAAAGCCATAACCTACAACAGAATAGACACACATACACTTTAAGATACTGCGGTCCTGCAATGAATCCTCAAACTGTGCCCTGTAACAGTACGCAAAATACATGACATGCTATACACCCCAGAAGCTGGACAGAAAAATTACTGTTTTCTGATCTGTTATTTCACTAATACATTGTTAGATAAAACTGTTTCCATAGTTAATTTAACTAAATTTGTCATATTTGTAACTCAACATTTGACAACTGAAGTAGACTTCATTGAAATGAACCTATCCAAGTCTTTTCCTTAGTTTTTCAGAGAAACTATCTATACCATATTTTCACTATTAGCAGCACATGTGCTTATTATATTGACAATTGTGTATCTATAAAATAAGTCATTTTAATGATCAAGCATACAATAAATTTTATTTGAGATGTGCCCATAATAGTAATATATAGCAAATAGGGATAATGATCAAAATTAAAAAAAAAAAAATAGAATAAGATAGCACAGATGGGAAAAGAGGCCAGGGTTGCATTTAAATATTCTAAGAAGATGCCATTAGTTGCAATGTAGAATGAAATCATATTCATATGTAAATTAGGCCATGAGGCTCAGCTGATTAGCCGAGAGGAAATCAGAGACAAATATCAGAGGCATCAAAGGCAATTGCGTTTGATTCAAACATTACAAGTGCACAATTACCGTAAAAACTCGTCTTTACCAGTTATTTACCAAAATTCTCAAACCAGTGAAAATACTATATTATATTTGCTTTTAGTAGCACAAGCACTTAAAGTGATTGACAAGACGTGCTTTGTCATTAGGCCAAACAAAATAAACATTGCAGTAACATTTATGTTCACATTATTATTTTCTTTGCACGAGCCTGCGATATAGTTAATGTCTTCTCAATTCGGTCAGTTTCATTGAAATGTTGTGCAATTTTGTACATTTTTTCACGTCTGACCCAAAAAAGTTCCGAACAGGCAATAAATTTTATTGTAGGGTATTGTTATTGGAACAACATTTTTTTTTATTCTTGGCATACACAAGATAGATTTGAATGATCCAGCATATAATAAATCCAAGCTTCTATGAGTGCTTTTTGTCAAATCTAACAGAGCAAATATGAAATTCCCTACATTTTTCGTGCAGTTTATGAAAACAGTCCAATTATTTTTAGTTAAACAAAAATATAACTAAAATTCAGTGATCAATAAAATTTGCAGGTTTAGCTGTAAAATAATGATTTACAAGAGTCCGCGGAACATTAATGTAATCCATTAGTGAGTAGAATAAGCCATTAATAGTTATCTGAAATCTAGCATTGTTATAGCTCCACAAGGAGGGACCAAGGTGATTTTTATCAATCCTGACATTTGTATTTTATTTATATTTTTGTCATATGCAAGCTACTCATTGAGACTTGTATCGAAATGACCATTTTGTAGTATTCAATTCATACTTTTCTAAAAGGTGAAAATTTAAATGTTAATGGATGACAATTATTGTCACCATGATAAACAGAAGTAGAAAATGTTAAAAAGGAAACCACCATCTATGAGACAAGACTTAAAGCCATTGCATCGCATCATGTACGAGACGCAGACCAACCTCCACAAGAGCAGTTTTGCAGTGTAGAGGACAGTGTATCATTGGATTTAAACTTAGTTGCAAAGATAAACCAATCTTCCTTTCAGTAATAAACACAGCCAGTTCACTCTTTAAATAAGGTACACACAGTGTTCTCCACAAGGGGTTTTAGGCGGGCGGCCCGCCCATCAAGTTTTACGGCCGCCCAGTAACTCTCAACACCCGCCCACCAACGTACATCCAGCTGAAATTATTTGTAAAAAGCTTGCATTGTTCTTCCCAAGCCTAAACAAAAGAGTAGTTGCCCAACCCTTTATTTTTCTATTGTTTCAAGAGTCCAAACATAAACAATGTCCATTGGAAGTCTGCAAGCAGTTATCAAGTATATTCATGGCAATGTGTCAATCGCCTGAATTCATTGTCGCCCGACATTGTTGCCACTTAATGCTCACGACACGCAACTACAGTGGTTTCAATTTACAGCTGTATTTTTAATAATCGTCTTCCGATCACGAAAGAAAGAAGTAAATACGAACGAAATGGATATGCACAGAAAATAAACAAATATATTAGCAGATTGCATGTAAACTCGAACAAAAATTTAAATTCTAGCCGTATTTACAACGTACGCTCGATTTTCATTGTGAAAACAGCATGGAGAAGGCAAACTGATGACCTTTTGGCCTACCCCATTCAACGACCGTCTGCTACCCACCGCTGTTGGCGCTGTAACGATTTAGTATCTAAGTTGCATAGGGGAACAGCGCATTCTGGGTGTTCGTGTACTGAATTCGGAAAGCGGTAATAAACATCAAACATGGCTGCTGGATTAGTTTACCGCGAGTATTTGTAATTGAATAATATTTTAGTTATCTTTTCCACGTACTTTTTTCAATTTATCTATTTTTTATGTCTATCCTTTCGAGAACATATCAGATTCTTTTATTTTGGCGATTGCTAGCATTTTTTTCTTGAATTCCAAAACAATGTGTGAAAACGCAACGTATCATGGCCGTACATGCGTAAATGCATCTTACCGTCCATCGGCACGGGTGAGTACTGATGCCACAAATAAAAATGTTATGGATTTTGTTTTGACAAATTGTCCGTTTTGGCTTCGTGGGCAAATCATCTCGTATATTTTCTACATTATAACTCAATTATGTTTTGTACTTGCTCTTGGTTACTCGAATTGCATTTCATGAACGCAGAATAATTTGCGAACGCATAAATCACCGATTTCAAACTTTTTGCATTTCGTAAATATTGATAGTGATCAATCTGTTTGTATTTCAAAAAATTGTAACATGTTTCCATTAAATTAAATTAAAAAGAATAGTAAATAACTTAGTGTGTATTGCAGTTCATGTCATAAATGCGAGAATGCTGTATGTAAATGATATGCAAATTGATATGCAAATTTATGCTAATTAGGCCGCCCACCAGCTAATTTGGATTGTGGAGAACACTGACACATCTGCTGCTATAATGTGGGGACCTATGAAATATACTGGTAGTACTATACAGCAACCTCCTAAACATATCAGACATGGCTAATTTGCATATGAATGACAATAAATTAGCTTATCTTAATCATATACATGGCCATAATAATTCTATTGTTTTCTTGAAAATGCAAATATCTGCAGCACCATCATGGTTCAAAGGCCTTTGAGAGATCACTGATCGGAATTTTAAAATTGCTTTTGTTTCATTCATACTTACCAAATCCTTTGCTAAAAAGATCTCTAGCAGATTTGCCTAGGTCTGCATAGCATGGAGGTACGGACATCTTGTCGAACTTTTTTCAAAGACAACACCTACCAAATGGAACATGAAATAACTTTAATAAATACAGATTAATAAATACATTCCTGATTTCAACATGTCCGGAAATTCAATCCTTTTGTATTTAGACTCAAAATGTTTGATGCAGGTTCACCAATATTTCAGGCTGTGTGAAGACAGACTTTTTTTTATAAAAGAAATTCTTATTCGCAGCACTAAGAGCCATCATGAAAGGTATGCATTCGCAGTAGAGATTATTTCCTGCAATGATTCCCCACACAGATCAGAGCCCTTCAATCAATGTGATTGAAACTCAGATGACTAAGTAGTTTTTGGATAGGGGGACAATGGGTAGTTAAATTCAATAATTGAAGCCTTGTGCATTGTAGTACTTCACTGATGCATCTCATTTGAACAATTAAAGAAATGCATCTCTTTATAAAAACAATAGAGTATTTAAACCTAACAATTGATGTCATTCTTTTGTCTTAATCAAGGAGGAAGCAACAGCTATTTCCACAGGGTGCACTAAGGTCAAGTTTGGTGCCTTAGTAGTTACTGTAAAATGACTAATTTTCACTGGGTTTAAATTTCACTGATTTACCATTTCAGGCATATTTAGTGGGTTTTAAATTCACGGTTTCGTCATTTAGATAATGTGTTCTATGCTAAATTTTACATATTCACTGTTTTAATTTAGCGCATTTCTCCAGTCAGCGAAATAAGCTAAATTAAAACCCAGTGAATAATTACCCCCTTTACAGTAATTGTAATAATGCCAGATTAATAATCAACAGACATCACAACAAAATGAGCAGAAACTAGTGCACAGGAAATATATTGTTTGTACTAGTCAATCTTCACTGCTGCAGAACAGTTCACGTTACTACCTTACTATTTTTAAATACATTTACAGTCCATGTTTTGTACAGTCTAATATAAAGATATTTAATCTATGATTTTCAAAGCTAGACCCTTACTATCTCAACTGCAACCACTGCAATCAACAAAAATTTAAATGTGTGGCGCTATTTTTGTCTCTAGGTTCAAAGTCCACAGTTGAAAATTTGAGAAACACCAAAAATGTCAACGACACTAATTATTAAATTATAATTTCATAACCTATGAAGCTGCATAATGCAAGTTGTAGGACATATTACACCAGACTTGCGTACACCAAATACGAATTTGAGACGATGACCAAGATCTATCAATATAAATAGATGCGGAATAATTTCGAAATGTGTTCATGCAACAAATTGCCTTTCGTGCACGGTGACCTTTACACACCACACCGTCTTTGGCACGTAATATTTGAATCATTTGTGATTAAATCGCTTCTACTTGGCACCGTTAATATGTGAAAGCAACTAATGTGTACAACTATATCCAAGTATAAGGACAGTAAATCAGGTACCGGCGAGGGAACGAACATTATTTGATTCATTGAGGTCGTTGATTATCAGGAACCGGCTTGACCCGACCGATATCAGTGTCAGTATCGACACACAATGTGGAGTGTTGAAAGAATCGCTCACCAAATGTTGCCCAGTTTCATGAAACAAATATCATTCGCAGAACTTGTGAAAAACAACAAAATTGCACTAAACAAAATAATAATAATTGACGTTTCTCCGCCCAAACACTATAGGGTCACAGTCGAACAAAGTACGTGTGAAAGTGCACGGCCCATTTCTTGGCATAGGAATATGCCGGTTGCAGGTACAGATCGAAAATTTCAATTATTGTAATGATTATTGGAACTATACTCGTAAAAAATATAATACTTCTATACGAGGCTGTTAGAATCATATGGTACAGCTAAATGTTCAGAAAAAGTGCTGGTTATAATATCAAAATCTAACCAACTTACCCAGCACACGTGAGTTCACAAATCCCGAGGATTTCCCAAGATGGACGACAAGTGACTGGTGCCGTCAGTATTCAACGGGTTTCCCTGGTTGTATTTCAAGGATTTTGGGAGTGAAAGGTTATAAACGACTGATTTATAGAGTATACTGCTTGATGGCGCCCTGCATGATCGTCAGGTTCGTATGACGTTGAGGGCGGTCAATAACCAGAGCGATTTTGTGGGACTTTACATGCTGACAACTCGGGTAGGCCTACATTTGTTATACATTTACAAATATTATCGTTTCATGTAGTTTAATGTCACCACCTAACCCGTCTAGCGCCACTCTATATTGACTTGGATTCGCTTCTTTCTCTTTGATTCGTGTTTCAAGTGTTCTTTCCTCAATCATGTCAGAAATCAGTTCATTGAACATGAATTCAAATAAAAACGTTCTACGTTTATGATTTGCATGACTGTGACGCACACTGCATGTCAAAATGGTGGTCCGTATTTACACGGTTACCGTAACCAGAATCCAATGGACGTTATGGAAATCTTGAATGAGAAAACTTGTATCTCACATATTATTGACCTTGAATCGAAAAAAAAATGTCCTATCGTCGTTACCATGGATATAAATCAAATATTCTAATCTATTATTAATAATTTGAAGTGAATTGTCAGATCAGTTTTGTGCTTTTGACTTTTAGAAGTATGCCCAAGTGTAATTGCTGAAAGCCAAAACTAGGCAATCACATCTTAATTTAAACGCTGCCCACAAACTTTTAATAGTAAGGGTTACTTATTTTTCGACCTTGTCTATCACAGATGGCTATTATTCCTACACATACAGGAATTAATCGTTCATATTTGATACAGTTATGCCCTCTATAGAGCGACTGTGAGTAATGTTAAAGTTGTTGTTTTCCCACTTTGCAAATCTGTGAGGTACCTTTACCTTTTACCTTGAACCATTTAACCTTTACAATACATACATCATAACATGTTGAGATTGTCAATGTGTAAAGTGAAATTAAATGCAGAATATAATTTTAAGTGGACTTCCTAAAGTAAGCTACATTTGTGAACAATAGACACATGGGGGGGGGGAACTCAGCTTGTCTATAAGTTAAGGCCATCTAGTAGCAGAAAAGTGATATCTACTTTTAGTATATCATAATACTAGCTAAAACAACATCATTCTAATGCATCTTATGTTTTTAGCTTTTTGTGGAAGGGATACTTAAAATATTTGCAAAGTGGAAATGCTACTTTAATAACAAAGTATCAATGTAAATTATTGATAAACTTTTATTTAATTTACAAAATAACAAAGCTGTTATGAATAGGCTTTTGGGGCTACCTTATAGTAACTTTTTAGACTTGCTAAAATAGTATGAATATTTATCCAGACTAATATGGGGAGGGATGATGGACCTACAAAATAATATATATAAGATTATTTTGAGGATACCCCGAAATATGCACGAAGACTATACAGCGAAAGTATCGTCCAACGTGCAGCGGAAGTCGATGCGACGACGTACTATCTGAGTGCATACTTTGAGGTATTCTCGTAATAACCTTATTATTATACACCTTTTCCTTCCAAGCCGAAATCCAAAAAGTATAGAACAGAATCAGCAAACTTCTTTGTATGGAGTCCGGTCAAACCCTGGCAGCCATGTTTGTTTTTATTATTAGAGAACGCTTACGCAAGTAATCATTCCATATTTGGGATTCACATTTCCTTATATGGTAGGATGAAAAACCCCATAAAATACCACAAAACTACGGCACGCTGGCATTACGGTGACAGATGTAAAATAATAGGAAATATGTAATAAATATTAAATATGAGTCCTTGTTCGGCTTTGTAATTGTGAATATTTATTATTTTTCTGCATTGATTACATAATTTGGTTAGAGGAGCACTATTAATGAAAATGATGAAAGTTTCAGCCCAAATCCTAACTCTCCGCCTCCTGCGCCATTCCCCCAATTTAATTCTTTATGCTCTCTTTAAAGACACATGACTTTTTAGAATACAATTAAATTGGCAGTAGGGCTGCAGTGCTAAGGTTCTGCTTATGTGTGCAGCTTAAGATACTCTTTCCCTCACTTTTGTATCAATTCAATTAGCATTATATCATGCATAAAAATATCCATTAGATTGTTAGATTCAGACAAATAAATGAGTAAACAATATTTGGAATGGCAACAGACATATTTATTCCTATTGTGACATTGAAATTAATTTTGTAAGGGCTTTCTATTCAGGCAATAAACTTTCTTAAAATTTACACTGAAAAGCCATAACAAATTAATCCAAAATAAGGTTAAAAAATGTCTTCATCATCTGTGCACAAATTTGATCCATTTCACAGGCTATACCATCTTCTATGATTATTGTAATTCTATTTTTAGTAAGATCTAATAATAATAATAATAATGATACCAAACACCTGGTGTGATCATAAGCATTGATGAATTGCATTAATTTCTCATTTTTATCACTTGACAAATCAAATGCTATATCTTGTTTTTACATCTGAATAAACTGTTCAGAATAGTGTTCTAGACTATTGCCATATTCATAACTATATGTATTTGTATATTATTTTAATTTTTATATTTTTTATTTAATGAAAGCAACATGACTGAAAATGTCTCAGAATGGACTACAGAGCAAACTGGCCATTGGCTGGAGGCGAATGGTTTCTCAAGTTATGTGGAGTTACTATGTGATACACACAAAGTGGATGGAGAGGTGTTGCTTTCTCTCATGGAGGATGACCTCCGAAAACCGCCAATAGAACTTAAAATTCTCGGTGATATAAAAAAACTAATCCACTGCATTAGACGTTTACAGCGAGAGAGCAATAAAACTTCATCGCAGTGGGATAATGGCGATGTCATATCACCAAGAAGACTACGATCTCGGAAAACAGCTGGGTATAGACATCAGCTCAACAGACTTGATTCAACGGATTCTCAGGATATGTTTTCCGCAGATGAGTCGGTAAAAAGTCGGCCAATGTTTGTAACTGAGACATCGAAAACTGTGATTAGTTTTGTATACTTCGCTTCAGTATTGATGTTGACTGCGTTTACCATGACGGTTGTGCATGACCGGGTACCAGATACTGATAAATATCCCCCATTACCAGATATTGTTTTAGACAACTTACCACATATACCTTGGGCATTCAAAGTTTGTGAAATAGTTGGTGCTATATTAGGGACAATTTTATGTGTTGTCTTGGTGTTGCATAAACACAGGTGAGTACGGTAAAGAACTTCTTTTTTGTAAGTGAGACAAATTATTGTGAATTTCACAAGCTTGGAAAAATCACAAAATTTTGTAGCTGCTAGTGAACACTTCCCAAACTGTGAAAATTTACCCAAATTATAGCATTATCAAATAAGCAACTCTGTAATCAGTGATTTTGTATGGATATTATTGCTCATATTATTTTAACATGTGCCAAATGTTGCCACTGGGTTGGCACAAACCGAAATGTGTCAGCACATCTCAATACATTATTGAGATAAAAAATGATCACATGTTGGTACATGTCTAGATCAGCTGTGAACGCAAGTCTAATTTATACCATCCATGGTGAACTTAAAGGGTTGGGGTCGTCACACAGCTCATGTTCGAAAATCTGTATTTTATACGCATTGTATACAACGCTATGAGTCCTACTTAGAACAGGTCATGGCGCGACATCCCCCTTCCGTTACAAGAATATACAGTGGCCTCTCGCTAAGTCATGGGTGTCTGGATCCTAGCAAAAACTGTGACTTATCGAGGATTGCAACTTACCAAGGGGTAACGTGAAAGGAGGGTTTATGCATTGAAAATGGAAAAAAATCACACATGTGCTTATTTATAGTATGTATTCTTTCATAGACAACATTACAGCGTCCATTTCCATATGGATTCAACTCACTGCAGCAAATTTTATAGAGCTTTCAAAAGGGAACGACAGAGAAATAGGTCGTGACTTCTTACCCCCATTGACACCTATTCAGGCCACTGTCACCCTTTGTATCTCATTAATTGACGACCAGTAGGTATTAAGTTGTCTCCTCCAGCCCTTTAACGACCAATTAAATACACAATGCGTCAAAACATTAGTTTTTCAAAACTGTCGGCAAAACACAATAGAATTTTTGGGGGCCATCCAACAACCTGTGACTTAGCTGAAACCACGACTTATCCTAATATGGATATTGTAGAAATTTAATCACTCAAAATTGTTCACACATTTAACATAGATATGAAAATTTAACACAATAATTTTAATCTCACAATATATATTTCACTTTCACTAGTTCAAGATCTATTTGAAGTCAGAAAATTATCAAACCGATTGATTTGATAAATGATATAATTAGTGACATCAAATCATTTACAAAATGTGTGATCATTTGTTCATCACACAATTTTACAATTATAAGTTAACTGCTACAGTGTAGTCAGCCATGTTTAAATGTCCTAACCACATAATACTAGTGTTTTTTTATACCTGAGTATATGTATGTTTTGATTTTAGGCTTATAATTCTCAGACGTATTTTTTCTTTGAGTGGGACGATTTTTTTGTTACGATGTTCGACAATGTTCATGACGTCATTATCAGTGCCAGGTGTTCATCTACAGTGTTCTGGTAAGGTAAGTCATGTGTATTACCTGATAACATCATTATCAGTGCCAGGTGTTCATCTACAGTGTTCTGGTAAGGTAAGTCATGTGTATTACCTGATAACATCATTATCAGTGCCAGGTGTTCATCTACAGTGTTCTGGTAAGGTAAGTCATGTGTGTTACCTGATAACATCATTATCAGTGCCAGGTGTTCATCTACAGTGTTCTGGTAAGGTAAGTCATGTGTGTTACCTGATAACATCATTATCAGTGTCAGGTGTTCATCTACAGTGTTCTGGTAAGGTAAGTCATGTGTGTTACCTGATAACATCATTATCAGTGCCAGGTGTTCATCTACAGTGTTCTGGTAAGGTAAGTTATGTGTGTTACCTGATAACATTATTATCAGTGCCAGGTGTTCATCTACAGTGTTCTGGTAAGGTAAGTCATGTGTATTACCTAATAACATTATTATCAGTGTCAGGTGTTCATCTACAGTGTTCTGGTAAGGTAAGTCATGTGTGTTACCTGATAACATTATTATCAGTGTCAGGTGTTCATCTACAGTGTTCTGGTAAGGTAAGTCATGTGTGTTACCTGATAACATCATTATCAGTGTCAGGTGTTCATCTACAGTGTTCTGGTAAGGTAAGTCATGTGTATTACCTGATAACATCATTATCAGTGTCAGGTGTTCATCTACAGTGTTCTGGTAAGGTAAGTCATGTGTGTTACCTGATAACATCATTATCAGTGTCAGGTGTTCATCTACAGTGTTCTGGTAAGGTAAGTCACGTGTGTTACCTGATAACATCATTATCAGTGCAGGTGTTCATCTACAGTGTTCTGGTAAGGTAAGTCATGTGTGTTACCTGATAACATCATTATCAGTGTCAGGTGTTCATCTACAGTGTTCTGGTAAGGTAAGTCATGTGTATTACCTGATAACATCATTATCAGTGCCAGGTGTTCATCTACAGTGTTCTGGTAAGGTAAGTCATGTGTATTACCTGATAACATCATTATCAGTGCCAGGTGTTCATCTACAGTGTTCTGGTAAGGTAAGTCATGTGTATTACCTGATAACATCATTATCAGTGTCAGGTGTTCATCTACAGTGTTCTGGTAAGGTAAGTCATGTGTATTACCTGATAACATCATTATCAGTGTCAGGTGTTCATCTACAGTGTTCTGGTAAGGTAAGTCATGTGTATTACCTGATAACATCATTATCAGTGCCAGGTGTTCATCTACAGTGTTCTGGTAAGGTAAGTCATGTGTGTTACCTGATAACATCATTATCAGTGTCAGGTGTTCATCTACAGTGTTCTGGTAAGGTAAGTCATGTGTATTACCTGATAACATCATTATCAGTGCCAGGTGTTCATCTACAGTGTTCTGGTAAGGTAAGTCATGTGTATTACCTGATAACATCATTATCAGTGTCAGGTGTTCATCTACAGTGTTCTGGTAAGGTAAGTCATGTGTATTACCTGATAACATTATTATCAGTATCAGGTGTTCATCTACAGTGTTCTGGTAAGGTAAGTCATGTGTGTTACCTGATAACATTATTATCAGTGCCAGGTGTTCATCTACAGTGTTCTGGTAAGGTAAGTCATGTGTGTTACCTGATAACATTATTATCAGTGTCAGGTGTTCATCTACAGTGTTGTGGTAAGGTAAGTCATGTGTGTTACCTGATAACATCATTATCAGTGTCAGGTGTTCATCTACAGTGTTCTGGTAAGGTAAGTCATGTGTATTACCTGATAACATCATTATCAGTGTCAGGTGTTCATCTACAGTGTTCTGGTAAGGTAAGTCATGTGTGTTACCTGATAACATCATTATCAGTGTCAGGTGTTCATCTACAGTGTTCTGGTAAGGTAAGTCACGTGTGTTACCTGATAACATTATTATCAGTGTCAGGTGTTCATCTACAGTGTTCTGGTAAGGTAAGTCACGTGTGTTACCTGATAACATCATTATCAGTGTCAGGTGTTCATCTACAGTGTTCTGGTAAGGTAAGTCATGTGTATTACCTGATAACATCATTATCAGTGTCAGGTGTTCATCTACAGTGTTCTGGTAAGGTAAGTCATGTGTGTTACCTGATAACATCATTATCAGTGTCAGGTGTTCATCTACAGTGTTCTGGTAAGGTAAGTCATGTGTATTACCTGATAACATTATTATCAGTGTCAGGTGTTCATCTACAGTGTTCTGGCAAAGTAAGTCATGTCCGATACCTAATGACTTGTTGTGTGGCAAGATGGTTAATATGTTCAACTGCCCTGCATCAAGGGGATTGCATGGTCGACTTCAGTGGTTGGCTGTTCACTCAGAAATGAAAAATAGCAAAACATATACTGCTCCATGCCACACAGGTTAACAAATGACCAGTCAGTACATTCAGTGCTGTGTCAAACACAGAGTCTTTATTAAATTTCCCAAATACAATTCAACCGTTTTTCTCAGAAAGATGCATGTAAATGCAGTAAGGCTATATTATTTGCCATCGGCATATCTTATTACCAAACACAGTGAGGCCATGCCAACTCACAGAATACCACCCAAAGGAAATGAATATGAATGGTTTTGGTTGAGATACTTGTAGAAACATGTCCAAATTTAGTTATCTAAAATTAATGTTCATTTCAAATATTGGCAATAAATTTCAACTCTTCAGCAATGCGTTGTGTTGTCAAGCAATGCGTTGTGTTGTCAAGCAATGCGTTGTGTTGTCAAGCAATGCGTTGTGTTGTCAAGCAATGCGTTGTGTTGTCAAGCAAAGCCATTTTGACATTTGACACCAGCTATGGTGTACAAAACCAATCCACCTCTCCCCAAATCAAAAGTGTGAACAAATTGTTATCATAAATGATAATCACATGCCCAGAAATTAGAGTGATAAATGAAAAATATATCCACACTAGTGGACAACAGATTTAATAAAACAAATTTGGAACTACTTGTTGCAGCATAATACAAACTGAAACAGTAAACATGTTTCTTTTCAATATATCAATGAATGCTGTACATCAACGTCATAAAGAAAAAACTTTAGTTTAGTATTAATATTGGAAGCAGTATTTTGAAAAAAAAATCAAATTATAGATAACAATATTTGCAATTTGAATGTCGAATCATAAAGATATTTATAGCTTATGTATTTGCACAAATATACTAGTAAATGATGATATTGATCACTGTTTTGTGTTGCCCTATATAGAAAAAAAAACCTGCCTCGATTCCCTTATGAAGAACAATTATAGACATTTCATCACATTGTGCGCATCGCTGTTAGTCGTATACCCTTTATCTGCTATCCTGCTGGCATAGTAAATATATTATGATGCAATGTGTTTTATTTACTTTCAGATTTACGGTGATGTCTGGTCCAAGTTAAAACGATCTCTGGAGATTTGTTTAGGTCTTGGTATGTCATTAACTGGCGTCAACACATGTGGTGATTACATGTTTAGTGGTCATACTGTCGTCATCACAACATTCAACTTTTTTATCACTGAATGTAAGTATGACATTGAAAACATTAAGATGTGATTTAAGTCTTCACTCCAACAGAGGAGAACATTGTAGGTTTTAGTGATCCGAAAAACTGATGTCACCCTGCAATCAGGGTAATAATGAAACTAAGCTACGAGGGTCACTAAAATTGTACGTCTGCCTCTGTTTAAGTGAATAATTGTATTTGCTATGAGGTTGTTTACAAGTGCAGTTTATGTGTGACATTCAACAAAAAAATCGCAAAAAAATAAAAATAAATCAAGTACTGTAAAAGATGTATTAAAACTACGGCTTCTATTAAAATGGTACAAGGCAACAGAATGGATGCAGCCTCTATTAGAGCATCTACACATATGAGAAATGATGAATTTTTGGTTCTCAATTTTTCAAAAAGGTTTTAAGGTATCGTATTTGGTCTATTAGAAACGCATCTAAATTAGATTTAATTTGCATTTGTTGTTTACTAAATTATAATATTTTGACGATAGAAAAAGTATTTTGTAATTTTCTGTTCATCTTCCAAAAAAACATGCACCTTTCTTTGATAAAAATACAAAGTTACAAGTGTCAGATTCATCGATGGCAACACGTTTATTATAATATACAGTAAAAATGCCTCTCATTTAAATCAAAATGACATCGTTAGTTACACGCACCATTTTTTCTGAGCAATGTTAAAAAAAGAAAGCTCCCTCCCTCGTAATCAAATTCTAGTGATACGAATAAGAGAAAGCTATTAGTATGCAAATTAGACTGTAACACTAATTATAATTGGTTGCTGTTCCTACAAAAAGAAACATTGCTTGCTGAGTTGTATAGTCTTGTAAATTGAGGCAATGTACACAAACGGCCATTTATTCAACGCAAAATTTGTTCATTTTCAGATACTCCAAGAGATTATGACTTGTTACATACAATGTCTTGGGTCCTCAATATATTTGGTATATTTTTCATCTTAGCTGCTCACGAGCATTACTCGATAGATGTCTTTGTCGCATTCTACATCACGTCCAGACTATTTCTCTATTACCATTCATTGGCTAATAACCGATCATTACTAGACGGTGACCAGCGAACCAGAGTTTGGTTTCCTATGTTCAGTTTCTTTGAGTCCAAAGTTGATGGCATTGTACCAAACGAATATGAGTGGCCAAAATTCCCAAAAATGTTAAGACGTCATTGTGACTAACAAACTAGATTGTATCAAGGTTTCATAAGATAAGGGTATGCAAGGATCTGATAAATGATGAAGATCTCACGTTAATTGAAGAAGTCACATAAATTGTTGTAAAAAAAAAATTGCAAGCAAATTTCTAGAAATCCTACTGTTCCAGTGCATTCTGTGATGCTACTACATTTGAATAACACAAACAGAATGAGATGGCTTTCGATCATTCACTAATAGTGAGTTTGCTTCTCATGAGTTCTGCAATGCATATCACCTTACATAAAAATTGCATACCCTTATATTATGTATCTTTGCTTGTACACATGTACAGAATTTCTATTATTGAAAGAACTTTATCTATTAACCTTTTAATCACCAGAATAATTTCATTCATAGTCTTCTCTTTTCAACATAAAATCTTCACAAATTATCACAAGCTAGAAGCAATGTTATATTTTTGTTTGTTTGGTTCAAAATTAAGACTCATTTCAGATTTCAGTGAAAATTACAGAAAAATGGCAACAAATTTACACCAATTTTGATCTGAGATTTTTTCCTAAATATTATGAGACTATTTAATAAAATGTCTAATTTATTTGATCACTGTAAAATAATTATTCAGATTTGAATAATTGTCGCTGAAAATGCATTTGACTGATTTGTATAAAATTTAATTTCACTGATTCTTGATGAGTTTAGCAAAAATAAATTCTAAGTGAGAATTAAGTAAACATATTGTGTACTCAGCTTCAACAATTTTTAATATGTCAGAATGTTGGTGATCGTTTGAGCTTGCCATCTGATTGTTTGTCCAAAATTCATTTCATTACTCTTCTGCATAGTGCTTCAACACACTTGAACTCATAAAAGTTTTCACTTGAATTACGACAGGTCACATGGGTAAATTCTGGGAATTCTCACAGATTACACATTCCGAATATATTCATACCATTAAATATTTTATATCATAGAAATGATCTTAGATTGCAGCTTTATGGATCGACATAGCTAGAGATTTATTCTGTTATATTTTCTGTGATGCGCAAGGATTGCTATAATTGTTAAACATTTAATTGATTGAAATCAGATTGTGTGTAGAAACGCCCTCTAGTGGCGAATGTGAGAAATACATTCATGACTCAAGTACTGGCTGCATTTACAGTGGCTTTAAATAGTGTGTTTCAATTGAACCGTGCATGAACCATGCATGACATGGCAGTGCATGTCATATTGGAACACAACATGGCAGGGCTTTTAATAAAATATTAATATACACAAAATGCCATTACAGTTTTCCATAGGATGCTTGTATAATATTTATTTTTGAATATATTTTTGATAGTAGTTGATATATTCATTTCACTTATTTATTATTATTGTTAGAGTAATCCATGAATCAACAAATCAAATCATGGTACAAATAATCCATAAAAAAATATGTGGAAAACAGGGGTGAACAGTTTGATATATGCTGCCATTTTGAATATTGTTGTTCTAATAATTATTATTTTAACAATGCTTCAAACCTCAAATCAAACCTTACACTATATGAATTCTTCACTTACCCCCTGTTCTAATCCTACCGTAATATCTGCTGAGTATTGCCTAATCTTAAATTATTACACTTGTACTGCATGTAAATTAAAAAAAAATGTTGCTATGGTGACATTATTGATAACCCATGTTACACCAAATCCTTTATTATTTTTTAATTAATTATTCTTACAACTTGTATTTCTCATTTCATCTTGAGTTTTTTGAATCCTGATTCATTGATTTGTGAATTACCCTGACCATAATATTAACTAGATCAGCTAGGCTATCACTTTTATTAATATTTTCCGTCTTAAGATTGTTAATAAGTAATGATTTCTAAGAATAGACAAACATGACCCTTCTATCATTTATTATTTGCAAAGCCTTGGGAATGTTTAATTTATTTTAAGTTTCATGGATTAGTCAGTTGATTATTAGGCAGTGTGATGTAGTCAGCTGTTTGTTTTTTACTTCTGATTTACATTAAGTGTGCTTAACATCCCTGTGCAAATATATAGACTTTAATAAAAATAGCATTCAAATTGTGTGTGTCCGTGTTTATTTGTTCATATATGTTTCTCATTGCTAACTAGTCCTCCAGGGAAAACTTAACTGAGTAAGTTGTACTGACCTTGAAAACCTGGTTTTATACATTTGTCATTTTCTGAGTCGTAGATTTGGCTTTTGTGTGTTCAATTTAGTCATCAGGCATGTTCAATAAGACGTCGCTTGGAACCGACATTTTTGGGTTGGTGGCGTACTGAAGTTTGTGTCTGCTCTCAGTGTGATCATGTTAATATTTCGAAATCTGCCTGTGATTAATTGCGTCTTATTGCTAAACAGTGTTCTAACCTGGAAGAACAATTAGTTCTAACATTATTTCTATCGTCACTGCTGTAATCCCTAAAAATATGATCACATGTAAAAAATGCATGGCTAGTGTTCTACTAGCAATTCATTGGCTATTTGATTTCCACAATTCAAAGAGAAACATTTTTTTAAAACTGACTGTTATTACTATATTTGTATCTTGCCCATGAGGATAATAAAGTGATGAAATATACTGTGGATTCCATTTTCTATCAAAATTGATCAATTCCAGAACTGGACCCTTTTTGTTTGTTGACCTTTTTTGGGTCACGCTCAATCTTGGTACACACATTGAATATTTCAGCACGTTTTTACATGTCATTTTGTTATGCAAATCGGATTCAAAATGGCTGACTGTTGGTCATTTTGTTATAACATTTTACATTCTCTAGTACAAAATATATTAACAATGACAGGCACAGTATTTTTTTATATTGAGGTAATTACTCATGCATGGCTTTTAAATTTCAAGCTGTTTGAATATTTTATTCATCTTTCATTTTATCCTGTGCCAAAATTTAAAAATGATTAACATAAAAGTACGACTATAACTTTGATGGTACTTCTCATTTATCCTAATAATGATATACAATTATATTTATGTTATGTCACCTGCCAACGAGACACTTGGATGATTATCATATTCATACAGCTCAAATGTCTACAGCAAAATATTCAATATGAATATATTACAAATATGTATATATATATATATCGCTATTAATTAAGTGCTATCAACCCATTTATTTCTCAATAAATTTTATTAAAATTTATGTTGTACAGCATGTTTTTTGTTTGTTTTATTTCTATTTTTATATTATTTTGAATTTTTTTTCAATTGTATCACATCTTATTTTATAAGACAATACAATTATCAGCGATTTTTTTAAATATCAATCACTTATTTTTTGAGATTGTTCATATGAAGAAAAAAAAATCACCATGAAATGCGCCATCAACGGTCAACAAAGTCTACTTTGTTTTTATAGAAAACTACTGTACCAGTATACGAAAATGTAATTGTTTCTGACGATGAGGTTAGAAAGCGGCCTTATTGAATTATACATCAATCATTCACGTCACGTGATCTGGTATAAGAACTATATATTCACATGCATCTGCTGTATTTGAAAATTACGATACGATACTCATGTTATAGCATAAAAAGCGACCTTAGTATGCGTTCACATCACTGTTAAATAACGCGCATTGAAAATCCGTATACAATGACCTCTGGTGGCGGGGTTAATGAACTCGGGAGTCATAGCCAAAAATAAGAAAGTAATTTGATTACAAAATTTAAATCCGTTTGCGGAATCTTCTCTTGGCCTGCGCAAAATATGCTATCACGATATGTCACGTGACCAGACATACACATACCATCTTGTCACGATATTAAATTCTCTTAAACATTCTTTCCCCGAGGGGGTGTTGCTATATATTTTCCACACAGGCTACATTGAATTCACAAAATATACCAAATAGAAGTAGCACCCCTCCTTGTAATGATATAAACCGTATGAATTGTTTGGTACAGTCTGGTCTTGTCTTGATTGGGGCCAAGAAAAGGGGAGATATTAATGCAGAATTCTCGTACACATCGATTGTAACAGATATTATAGTCGTAAATACACACCCGGAAAATAGATCAAATCGCTAATTATTGTCCCGGCAATACTCGTGTATATATATATATTTATATCCGTGCAAACATTCGCACAGCTGTGTGTTCACAGGAGCCCAGTAAACTAGTTGTTAAAACGTCTACCCTTTTGCGTTGAGTAGATATCTATAGTTTATCGTATACGAGGGGTCAGCACGATGCGGCAGTGACATACGGTATTCATTTCATACTGGCAGTACTGAGGTTTAGGGTCACGCTGTTTCTTGCATTACTTGTCTATTTCTACGGGCTGCATGACAAGGATATTATATCATGTATTTATTTCTCTTGGTATTATCGGCTGTTCTCCTTGCTGTGTTTAAAGTGTACACCATTATGACAACTCATTTAACAACTACGGAGATTGACTCTGATGCAATATGGGGCGATCTCCGCGAAACTCAGCGAAATGTGGTGCATTTTATGTGTTTTGAGTCTCCGCTTTGGCTGCGAGCATTCCAAATCGGATTGAAGTTCATCACCGGGCCGTATTTCCGACAGGGTATGAGAAAATGCGTCGTGTCTGAGCGGATGAGTGAGGACGATCTCGGTGAACATTCACCTTACCGTTACATCGGGAAAAATCTGTGGCCTGAAAATACGTTAGAAGACAATTTTCCAAACGGACTGCCTACATCCAGCGAGGGCAAACATGTAGGAATGTGGCCGTTGAGGATAACACACAGCGGGTCATATAAGGTAAGGGGTATCTTATTATAGGAAGTCTCAGCCCCGATGTTTTCAAACTTTAAATACCCTTTAACATCGACGTTGTTCTACTAAAGAATGGGCTATGTGAACGCTCTGTACAATAACTTACTAAAAAAATACAATGCACTGTCATATCTTCTAACTTTATCAATATGTCATGACCCCGAAGTTCACGAGCCGTTTAATCGCATGACTGGGCAGGTTTTTCATTATTTTCTTTTATCAATCAAATTGTACTGTATTGTTAAATGGTCTGTTCTTCGAGATCTTATTCCTGAAATAGTATGTGCAAAATTAAAGCCTTGGGAAAGTGATCGGACGGATTTTAATATTTGTTTTGTATCTGGCGATTCCCCCGAAACGAGTTGCCCGTTTGATGTCAAATGAGGAATAAATATTTCTATGATCACGTGAGTCACTGAGTATGTCATAGTCATTATTAGCGAACACGCTGGTTACGCCAAATACCATCAACTTTATTTCAATATCAACACGTCACAAAACGTGCTCTTTCTTCCTTCTTTCATCGTGCATTTTTCAATATCATGAGGCGGAATATGATTGTTTTAACCTGATATTTCTGCCCGGGTGTCATACTTGTCCGGGTGTTCTTCTGTACTAGCCATTAGTTACTACGTCGGCACGTGGTCGTTACCGACATTGCCCCCACCCCGTTCACACAGTCAATTTAGATGAAACGAGACAAATAAGGCTATATCACACATGTGGCATAAGTCACATGAGTATGTGGCATAAGTCACATTAGAAAATTCAATTAAAAGGATGCGGTACCCGAGCGTGTTTCCATGGTAATAGCATGTAGCATTATTTCTGCGATCATCCCGAGGCGATGGTGTTGAATCGAAATTTGTCGGAATATCGAATTTTAACAGTTATTTCTGGTACCCGAATATAAAACTTAGTTATTATTGTTGATCTGTCTGGGTTCGAAGCCGGAATTTTCTGTGCTGTTCTAGATTAATTATTATGAGTGTACCGAATAAGGGACACTATCTGATAAGTGATCATGCACATAATCCATATATGCAACGAGAAATAACACAATATCACAGAGAAAGAAATATTGAATCGATGTCATTTTTGCGGATTTGATATTGACGGTACATTCCATGGTCAACATTGCATAGGGATTGCATTTTTACAATTTCTTGTGTTTAGTATTCAACGCCAGACAACTAATAATTGTCTGAGATTCAACGAAATAAGATTAGGAACGTTAGACAAACATGTCGACAGAAAACGACACTAAGCGAAAATAAAAGCCAGTAAATAATTGAGCCCTGCACAGTAGTTGGTTGCTATTTGATATTCTAGATTGAGTTTAACGTGTTGGCGACAAAATCAACAATGTCACATGGGATGTCTCGTGAATCGATTTGTCAATTTACGGGTACATATGTTTGATTGTTCGTTGTTTGTACACTCTTGAATACCCACTTACGTGTCTACTGATGATAATGATATGAATGGCACCGCGAGTAACACATTGTCGTGTTGTGACTCGTATAAGCCGCTATAACAGCTGTATTTGTGGTTTAAAAATAGCGTTGTTACTTGTAATTATTCAACATACTGCGTTGTGAGCGTGAAATTAATACCACCGTCCGTATGGTATAATTTATTTATTATTCCACCCCACGTAAGCGCCACGCCCTAAACAAACATGCTATATACGTTTTTAGCAGAGCCGACAGATGTATGGTTATTGTGATCTCAACAACCCTCCCACACTTGCAGTTGTTTATTGTTTTAGAAGCCCAGTGCAAAAAAAAAAAGCGCGAACGTTACAAAAAACAACAACAGTAGTTGAAGTAGTTCGCACGTGGCCCTTTCGTTACATTTAGTGATGATTTACATTCGGACAGCCATGCTGGGGGTTCGAGGCCATATTTCTCGTGACGGAGAGAAGTGGTGGTGTCTCCATTGTTGTTTGCAGTACAGTCTGACTTGTGAGCCTATGTCATAACGTGAATGAGTTTTTTGTTGCTTGGGGTCGACATTGCATACACTTGTGCTCGACTGAGCGTTCCATGATCATGCCGTTACTATAGGGACCTGTATGCACAAATTGTGTGCGTTGAATAATCGTCCCTCAATGGTTGGAACTGTCACACATTCATCGATTTCGGGGTTGAAGTAGATTTTGTCAACAATCATGTGACTAATTATTGTACTCTTATGAGGGTATCTGTATTGCATGGTAGTTGTATAATGTTTGCATTCACTCAACTTTGAGGTTAATGCACTATACAACGCACTGGACATAAAACTAACACAGTTATCGAAACCCCGGATGATACACCTTTCAAATAAATCGCGCCCTCTGGTGACGAAACACTGCGATAACGTAATTAGATGACACGTCATCCTTTTGATTCGTTCTTGTACAACAATGAAGATTATGTTTTTAGAAATATTTACTACATATCTAAACATAATTAGCAATTAAAACCAATGTTGACGTCCGTGAAGCGCTTCGCCGCTAGAGGGCGCGAATTAAGGAATGGTGCATTATCGTCTGTTAATGACGACACAAGTAATATTCTATGAAAACAAGTAAGAGTAAGTTGTTGGCGAGAAATATTCACCGTAATAGATCGTGAGACACTAGGAGATCAATAATACCACCACCACTAAATTTAATTAGACAACTCTAAAATTGTTACAAAAACTGTGGTCCATCTCATTCTTATCACGTGACATGAATTGACAAACGTATATCTATGCCGCGTCGACTCGAAAGACGTGTCCTAGACGTAATCAGTGATTTAATATGATGATTTGTGTTGTCATGTTAACGTGAATTCCACAGACTGATACAGGGGCCTGGGTATGTACGCTCGAGGTGATTTACCGAAGAGTCGCATTCAATTATACATGTGTGACAATCTAATATATTTGAACTCTGAACAGTCGCACAGAGATTACATTGAAATTGGATGCTTTTAAATGTGATATGATAGTCAGTATGTAAACGTTTACAGGGTTACAGGGGATGGTTCTGTTTATAGTTGCAAAATATGTAACTATTGTGCATACATTATACTAGTAGTAGATGTGACGGGCATTACTGTGTCAATTTTTTTTGTCAGTCAGCACGAGTCCATATATAGACACTCGTCTGGAAATGATCAGTTATAGCACGGTTATTAACCGTGGTTATATTACTCATTATACTCAGGGATAGATTTTATTCACTCCTCGCAAATGATATATATAGCTCACTACGTGTTGTTAGAAACAGATGATAATATTGGCGAACGTGCGAGTACTGGACTCTACCACTATGATATAGGTATGGAGCGTGCTAGAAAAAAATGATGGTGTGTGGTTTAATGGTTAGCGTGTTCGCACAGCATTGCAGAGATTGCGGATTCGACCCCTATGAAATGAAGTACACACTGCCAACAAGCTCTCGGCATTCAGGGATATGAATTATAACGTCTAGTCGGATGTCACGTAAAGATGTGTTGAAATTTCCCTCATTCTAAATCGGATAGGTCGACGTCTCTCCCCCAACGTTTTTCGGAGGCGACCGCCCCATGTCGCCGCCGAATACATTTGAAAACACATGTCAGTATATCGTGAGATCTAATTAATAAAATGATTAGAAACTAATTTTAGTTTGTTGTTTTGCAGATCTATTCTAGTGATTTCACATGTAGTATGATGCCAACAATGGTGGCAGATATCAACCACTCAACCACGTCCATAGCTAACACGGAAAAATACATTATCTTCTTCAAGAAAGACAGTAGGTTTGCCAGGCTACTTGGCGATCGGGTGAAAAGTGTAGTAGCAGAATTTGTTCACCACGAAACCTTCCAAGGTTATATTATATACAAGGTATTGGAATCGTCGGGAAATCCGTTAGAAAAGTGAGTACCAAGGCGTGTGGGGGCGCTATTGATTGCTATGACCACGGTTACGGAGACGGTTACGAGTTCCAGTAACCGTGCTTTGACAGACTGATTGCAGCGGATTGTGGGTGCAATCAATGATAACGTGCAGGGGGTTATTGGTCTATATGCTATATATCTATATATACATAACAACTTTTGGGCATTCCCAATGCGATTCACATTTCAAATTAACTGTTTATAAATGCCACGTGTGTTTTACACTGGTCTCCACATTGAAACTTGCAATCCAGTCAAGGTAAAAAAAAAATAAAAAAAAATAATTGTTATTTATTCCCAATCTTAAAATATCTGCTGACAAATTGTTTGAAAAATTATTATCATATTTTTATCGGTAGATACTGTGAATGGGTATTGGAGATGTATTTCTCGGAAGGCGGACTTCAACCAACCACAATTCACATGGGCCACATCGCTGCTGAACTCGATAACGACGGGTATGAAGTCACTTATGCCGGGTACAAAGACGTCTTTACTTTAAAGCAGGAAGAAATAGACAAAAAGAAATGAGACATTCCGATCGTCGTGAGTGATGTTGTCGCTTTCTAGTGAAATGTGTTTCACAGGCTGGTGTCATGTGACACACACGTGACACACGTGAGCCGAGTTGGTGTGCTCAACTGAGATTCATGTGGTTACAGAGAATTCTTACGTCAGAACCAAAGAATGCAGCTTTGAAGAACAAAAAAAGTGTGTGCGAGTAGATGTGTTTCTCTTTTAATAATTGTAAATTCGTGCATGAGGAATGTAACACAATATTTGAAAACAAATAGTGCCTTTGATAGTCGATTTAATCGACCAAATATGATTTGAATTCGGAGACCTAAAATTAGCATTGATATTTTTTTTCAATAACGGGATCACCGTTACACAAGTTTGTCTGTTATAACTATTGCACGCTTTGATATTTTTTCATTAAAAGTGTAATATACAAAATATAACTTTGTAGAAAAATCATTGTGTAATTACACTCTTATTTCAATCTTTGAGTCTAAATACGGAAGTATATATTGGACAAAGTAGTTTCCGGAAATTCTTGATGCAGATCATTCATAGCGCGTACTGCAGATCTGTAGGAATCAAGCATATGCAACGACTCGAATATTCAGCACTTAATTCCCGGATTGACGAGAACTGTTTTCAAGTGGTTGGGAATGAGAAGTAGCAGTTAAAGCCCAGTCACTTAACGGCTCAAAACGTGAAGTTAAAGGGCGGTGGTCGTCTTGCCGCGTTCTGGCCATAGCGACGCATACAACGCGTGTAAAATACCATGGAGAAATAACAAATGATACCGAGCAATGATGCCGAGCAATATTCATGCGTGATTATCTTTTTGCTATGTAACCGAGTACGCTCTGACGCCAAACCATGCACAAAGGGAAATACTATTGTGATTCTTCCTAATTAGTTTCGTGACAGCATAGTTTGTGGCGAGTGTGCCCCCAGCGACGGAATTCACCGTATTCGATCGACGAGAGCGCGATTCACGCCTGCATGATGAAAGTGTTTCACGCGACAAGAAACTGGAAAAGAACTCGAACATTATAATAAAAAGTAACGCTCTACAACAACCATAAACTTGAATAGACTAATATTTATTAACAGTAATGAGATAACAAACATTGAAAAGACAAATTCATTAAAACCCGTCCAGTGCGTGCGAGTCGACGATACATAAAAACAAAGAATATACACACATTGTTTTATATCGATTATGCTTAATTAATTTTTCAATTCACTGTGGATATCACATACATTATGTCAAATATGTAGTTGAATTGTCTGGGATGGGTTCTTTTTTTGAGCTGAATTTTCTGGAATGGGAATCTTTTTTTGAGTTGAATTGTCCGGGATGGGGTCTCTTTTTGAGTTGAATTGGCTGGGATTGGATCTCTTTTTGGCCTGAATTCTCTGGGATGGAACTCGTTTTGAGCTGAATTGTCTGGGATGGGATCTTTTTCGAAGTTGAATTCTCCGGGATAGGGTCAATTTTTGAGCTGAATTGTATGGGATGGGATCTCTTTTGAGGTTGAATTGTCTGGTATGGGGTCTCTTTTGAAGTTGAATTGTCTGGAATGGAATCTCTTTTCAAGTTGAATTGTCTGGGATGGAATCTCGTTTTGAGTTGAATTGGCTGGGATTGGATCTATTTTTGGCCTGAATTCTCTGGGATGGAACTCTTTTTGAGCTGAACTGTCTGGGATGGGATCTATTTTTGAGTTGAATTGTCTGGGACGGGATTTCTTTTTGAGCTGAACTGTCTGGGATGGAACTCTTTTCGAGTTGAATTGTCTGGGATGGGATCTCTTTTTGAGTTGAATTGTCTGGAATGGAACTCTTTTCGAGTTGAATTGTCTGGGATGGAACTCTGTTTGAGCTAACCTGTACACATTGCTTGTATTTTAGTTTATTGTGTGTTTATATCATGAGATCAGTTTATTGAGGTAGCTAAGACCAATGGTGTGTTGTTTGTATAATGATACGTTGTTTTCAACATTAAAGTTGTCTCACTTTATATTACGTGCAGAACATCGCCTTGTTATGAACATCATAAGAAATGATTAAATAAGTTGGTTCAGGCCAACAATTCTGAAATGTTGGAGCACTGAAGCTTGTCTGTATTTAAGGTATAGATGCAGGTGACACTTGGGTGATTTTTTTTCTTACCACTCAGCCTTGGCAAGATAGTGCTAAAATTCCAGAGCCTTGTCAATGGCGGAACAATGACGGAACTTGCATCTATACATTAACGGAAACAGTGTCGTCACGTGGTATCTAATTCACAAATCAAACGTAGGACGTACTATTAAAATTAGTAGTGATTTGTCGTAACAATTCCAAAGACGGTAGGTTTTACTATTATACTAGATTATAGTACTAACTATTTTTTATCATAGACAGATAATTAACCGGAATACATTCGAATAATTATAAACAGTGTAAACACAGGCAGTTTTTTCTCGAATTTGAGAAGGGAATTTCCTTATATGTTGCATCCGATATTAAGAGTACAAACCGGGCTTTAAAAACGAAAGTTTCTTATGTTTCATGATACGTACGTCACTGCCCAGGAGATGGGGTGAGTCGATAAGTTGTTTTAAAATGGAGAGCTAAGTTTGTTATTTTGATATAATCACGAATACATTAAGTTCTAATTCACGGAATCAATTTTCTAAGATATTGAATAATATTTTTTTTATTATTAGAAATGTTTCTGTCCCAAGATTGGGTTAAATGTACGTTAAGTGCTCTGCTGATAAAATATGCTCTATAAATATGATTAATGTCCCAAGTCATCATTTTCTTATCAAACATTATATCCCACGTGGTAAATGCTTGTTTAAAAACTGCTCCAGGAACTACGTTATTTAAAGTTACCCCGTCGGGTGCGTAATTTTAATGGTAAAATGAATAACTAAAATAAATAAATAAAAAACAATAACGCCACACATTTTTTGAGGCTAATGGGCAATATATATGTGGACGAACAAAAATTACGTTAAACATACGTTACCGTGATAGCGAACTAGGGCAAAATAGAGAAATTACATTAGGCTAGTAAGTTGGCAAGAACCTATTATACGTCGTGCAAGTCTTCCGAAGTTTATTTAGCTGAAATGTACGTTACTCAACATAACGTACATTTCAGCAACGTAATATTACATTCAGTATCATCGAGTGTTACCATTATAGAACGAACGTTTATAAATTGGCTTGTTTCACTTTCAACTACCATTTGATTTCACGATCTTTGATTATGCATAATTTTTCTCAGTATTATAGTAGATTGTATTCGGAGTCTTTAAATAAAGATACTTATATCTTATTTATTGCATGGACACTCGTCTGTGTTTTAACTTGAATACGTCGATTTGTAATGAAGTACAGTAGGCGTTCCAATAACAGCGAATTGTTGTTTAAAGTTGAAAAAAGCGAAGGAACAACTTTGAAACAATCACATTAAAGGGACCGTACAGTTTAAGTATCACATTTTTCACACACTTGAAACCACCAGAAGTTACTCATTGGAGCGGATTTCCGACCAACAAGAAATGTTGTAGGTACTGTAAATTGTTGAAAATATATTGGAGAAGTTTAGACATACTAAATTCAGATGCCCTGTCTCACTGGAACAGTGAACAAATTGTACTTCAAACGACCTCACCCAAAATCCAGCTGATCAAATGCTGTTTTCAAACATTGCCATAGACGAGGGAGCACTTCACTGACCGGAGAACCGTTGACTTAATTTACTAGAATGATAAAACTACCAGCCCATAAGTCTATCTTGTTTTAATCCAACTATCGTTATAATCTTGTTTTTGCTTTGGAACACAGTGAAAATATAAACGTGTTGGTTTGGCTGGAGATTAAAGAAAACATTAATAACACATGGTGTTTTATTCGTTTTTTTTTCAAAGGTGGAATGGTACCAGTTTATTCACAGTAGTAAAACTAAAAGTTATAAAAAATACTAGTCACATCTTTATAGAAGAAAAACTGGGGACTAAATTCAGGTTGTTTTAGAATGATCACGTAACACAGGTACGTTATGTTAATTGACTCTTTAGAACCTTATTTTCCAACCGATTTCTATCAGACCACTTACTGTGTGGGCGTTTTGTTTCCACTTCCCCTCGACTCAGTCAAGTGCAATTAAGATAAGAATCTTCCGGCGATTATTTGTGCTCATATTAGAGTTTATTTGTTAACCTTTACTTTGAGCGGCGCCCTCACGGTAACACTTTATATATATAGCTTATATTTATAAGTTCCTATAAGAGTCGTACCGGCGTAGATTTGATAGTTTCTCATAAACTATTTTTTTCTAATTTTCTTGTGACATAAGGTCATTTTTATAACATCAACAATAGTTGTCCTAATATAACTGTGGTTGGATATCACAATGGAAAACAGGATTCGTACTATAACGAAGTCTGGTGGGGTATATATATAGAGAGAGAGTGGCGAGACGGTATTCTACAGCAAAGAATTACATGTATCATATAATGTTGAGTGAAAACAGCTAAAGACTGTCAACGATTCACGTCATGTAAATACACACCAGCTGTATTTACTTTAGAGTGTGATCACTTATATGTTAGTATTACTAAACTTGATTGTAACAGCCAAGGCTATGTTGGTTTACCACAGGAGTACATGTAATTTCAAAGGAAAATACTATGGCTCAATGCGAATATAATTTGAATCATTTATATGGAACAAATTGTGCCCGATGATAACTGTATATGCGAAAAAATAAAGCATTTTAATTATTTCTATTTGGTGCCGGTACTTGTAGGTACTTAGCTCATACAGTTTTAACTTGAAATACTAGCGTTTATTGCACACATATTTCTATACGATTCTTTACACTTCAGATACCAATATTTCTGTTCAGCGTACAGTCAACTCCTCGTGACAATATGAAACCATACGTCGACGACAGAAACGTCCAACACTTACATAAACATAACAGAAACAACCGGTCCAGGGTCACATCCAGGCCCAGACACAATACTTGGGCGGAACATCCGAACATCGCATCCGGTTTAGACACTCTCGTCCAATCTCATTAGAATAAATAATGCTGAACAGTATCAGAGATTTAATAAATTTTATAGCAACACCAAGTACAATCCTGTTATGATAAGTTCAACGAGTCACAGCAGTAAAATGGTGAAACATATGTAGATATGAAAATAATAACTACCAGTAAATTCACTTGAATTTCTATGTATGCATGGGAGTATTAGTTTTATAACATCATAACTTACATCACAGTCCTTTTCTCGTGGATGGATTGTGCTTTTATGAAAAATAGCCTGTAATTGTAATGCGTTTACATATGTGGTGTGTTAATTGTGTTGTAAACGTTTTACCACTTTTATTGTTAATATACGTAATGGGCATAAGAAGACATAATGATTTGATTTCATTGTGAAATTTACACAAATTGTTACATGTGTTGATGTCAATTATTTCATAACATATGGCGGTATAGCTTTGTTTAAAGATAACTAATAATAAGATTTAATACATAGTCTAATACGTAATGTCGACATTTAGTTATTTACAGAAATATTTAATACATAGTCTAATACGTGATGTCGACATTTAGTTGTTTACAGAAATATTTAATACATAGTCTAATACGTGATGTCGGCATTTGGTTGTTTACAGAAATATTTAATACATAGTCTAATACTTGATGTCGGCATTTGGTTGTTTACAGAAATATTTAATACATAGTCTAATACGTGATGTCGGCATTTGGTTGTTTACAGAAATATTTAATACATAGTCTATTACGTGATGTCGGAATACATGTACAGTTGTTTATATTTAACTATTCAAATAGTTGATCCAATGAATAAATTCTATTTTCTACAATGTCCAATTTTGTTGATTGGTTGGAATGTGTGTAATCGGCAGAAGAGTATATAAACGTAAAAAAAATCATTGATTGTAAGAGGCCTCCCCTTATACTTTCATTTAGAATAATTTCACTCCTAATTTGATGTAATTTCTCGTGACCAACTCCCTAACTTGATGTAATTTCTCGTAATTTCTCGTGACCAACTCCCTAACATGAGGTAATTTCTATCCTCTAACATTGGTGAATTATCCAATAGAGAATTTATCAATACATCTTGATATCTGGGAGTATAGAAATATTAGAAATTGTTTGAGGACAAATACGCCTTACTAAGCACTACACTAAATTGGATAATATTATAAAGATATGATTTGATGAGGTAATTGGAGACATTTTCATGGCCTAGCATTACCCTTTGGTCTTACTCGTAACAGATTAGCCCCTTGATCAGTTTGGTCTCTGAAACCATGGACCTGCTACAAACTATGAAGGTCTCAATGTTGTTATATTCCAGTATACGTATCATACATACAATACACTGTCGACTGTATTGACAAACCCCACTCTAATACGAAATATGGATAGTGTTTTATTTAGGGTCTTGGCCTCGGCACAAATATCTACATCATCAGTCATACCCCAATTTGTAATGGCGTAGCGTTCCACTATAATGTATTTTTAGAAAGTCAAGACAAAGCAAAGGAACAAACACCGACATTGTTGCTACTTTGAAACAACGTACGAGTTTAAGTATTTTAATCGCATCCAAGGATATTCTTTACTTCGTCATTAAGTGCTAATTGAACCGGACAGGTAAGAACAGGAAGTATGCCTATAGTGTGAAGCGGCAGGGGGCCGAATAACGGCTATGGAGGTTAAGACCATGGACATACTGTTTGTGCTAAGGCGAACGCCCGCCAGTCACGACACATGCGAATCACCACAACAAACAACCACAGAAAAGAACACGTCATTGAATGTCTTGGCCAATCAAAATTCGCTAAAATGACGTACGCTAAAACTTTCATCGCCAAAGAAGGTAGTGTCCAGTGACCTGGGTCGATCAATGGTGGGTCGTGATTCAGACTTTCTTAAACAACCCCGCACACGTGAGTTCTTTTGTTATATATCTTCATATAAATGCAACTGACAGTCTATCTGTCATATTGTAACGGTAGAATACGTAATCACACGTTCCTGGGAGGCGATATCAACCCACAACTATCATTTCCCGCAGCTAGCGTCCGCCCTTAGAATATAGCGTCTACTCGATCTCTTGCGTGATCTGCTACTACGACAAAAACTGGGTGATATTTAAGACTATGGCGAGATTAATTGTATTTCCTATAGCATTTTCCGTGCTGTGTTCCATAACTCACCAAGCACCCGTAGATAGTAACGCCGGCGCAATCGTAAGTCTTACACTTTTCCATTGAAAGTCTACGTTCTTAATTGGAGTAGTATAACAAACAAACAAACAATTAATATCGTCTTGTATGGCACTCATGTTTTGTAAGGGTCACCCAGTTGAAATTGGGAAGGGAAGGGGTGAAGGAATTAACCCGTTTAAAGATATGTTTTATATTATTATCTCTATTTTTTATAGATATTGATTATTTATGCACTGTGAAATAGTTTATTTTAGCTGGAATTAGTTTTTTGGTGTTTTGTATGGAATTTATTATCACTGAATCATTCCTTCAGCGAAAAGAGCAAAAATTCCAAGCGAAAATAATGTATTTTACAGTATATATTTTATGCAAATTAGTAGTATGTCTATGACTATATTTGGACATGCCTCAGTCATCAATAATCACTCATATACATTGTGTCACATGACTACAATGAAGTCGTTACATTGGGTGTGGTTGTATGATTCACAATACAAGCAGACAATACAAGAAAGAACAAAACAAAGTTCTGCTCAGAAATGGGACATCCTTAACATTTTTGCAAATAGGGAAAGTGTTAACAGACACAATGACGATTATAATAAGTTTGTTTTTCAATATTCAATATATTTGGTACAATAAACCTAACCTATGTAACCATGTTTTATTCGAGCGCAAATACAAGTTTTGTATCTCTCTCAATCTGATATCTCAGTGACCGTTTGCACATAAAGGCAACCGCATGCAGTGAAATTATAATTAATTTTAAACATAATTAACATTTAAAAGAAAGAAAAACACTAATTGAGGTAAACTTATCATTTTCAGAGGAAGGAGGGAAAACCATCGGCCTTAAAACTTCATATTAGTAACAGTTTATCATGTTTGTTATAGAACCCGTATAAATTCATATAGCAATGTTTTTGAAGATTTAACACAGTTGTCTATGGGGAGTTCAGTTATGTTTTCTTATGTTTGTTATAGAACCCGTATAAATTCATATAGCAATGTTTTTGAAGATTTAACACAGTTGTCTATGGGGAGTTCAGTTATGTTTTCTTATGTTTGTTATAGAACCCGTATAAATTCATATAGCAATGTTTTTGAAGATTTAACACAGTTGTCTATGGGGAGTTCAGTTAAGTTTTCTTATGTTTGTTATAGAACACGTATAAATTCATATAGCAATGTTTTTGAAGATTTAACACAGTTGTCTATGGGGAGTTCAGTTTTGTTTTCTTATGTTTGTTATAGAACCCGTATAAATTCATATAGCAATGTTTTTGAAGATTTAACACAGTTGTCTATGGGGAGTTCAGTTTTGTTTTCTTATGTTTGTTATAGAACCCGTATAAATTCATATAGCAATGTTTTTGAAGATTTAACACAGTTGTCTATGGGGAGTTCAGTTATGTTTTCTTATGTTTGTTATAGAACACGTATAAATTCATATAGCAATGTTTTTGAAGATTTAACACAGTTGTCTATGGGGAGTTCAGTTATGTTTTCTTATGTTTGTTATAGAACACGTATAAATTCATATAGCAATGTTTTTGAAGATTTAACACAGTTGTCTATGGGGAGTTCAGTTATGTTTTCTTATGTTTGTTATAGAACACGTATAAATTCATATAGCAATGTTTTTGAAGATTTAACACAGTTGTCTATATGGGGAGTTCAGTTATGTTTTCTTATGTTTGTTATAGAACCCGTATAAATTCATATAGCAATGTTTTTGAAGATTTAACACAGTTGTCTATGGGGAGTTCAGTTATGTTTTCTTATGTTTGTTATAGAACCCGTATAAATTCATATAGCAATGTTTTTGAAGATTTAACACAGTTGTCTATATGGGGAGTTCAGTTATGTTTTCTTATGTTTGTTATAGAACCCGTATAAATTCATATAGCAATGTTTTTGAAGATTTAACACAGTTGTCTATGGGGAGTTCAGTTATGTTTTCTTATGTTTGTTATAGAACCCGTATAAATTCATATAGCAATGTTTTTGAAGATTTAACACAGTTGTCTATGGGGAGTTCAGTTATGTTTTCTTATGTTTGTTATAGAACACGTATAAATTCATATAGCAATGTTTTTGAAGATTTAACACAGTTGTCTATGGGGAGTTCAGTTTTGTTTTCTTATGTTTGTTATAGAACCCGTATAAATTCATATAGCAATGTTTTTGAAGATTTAACACAGTTGTCTATGGGGAGTTCAGTTTTGTTTTCTTATGTTTGTTATAGAACCCGTATAAATTCATATAGCAATGTTTTTGAAGATTTAACACAGTTGTCTATGGGGAGTTCAGTTATGTTTTCTTATGTTTGTTATAGAACATGTATAAATTCATATAGCAATGTTTTTGAAGATTTAACACAGTTGTCTATGGGGAGTTCAGTTATGTTTTCTTATGTTTGTTATAGAACATGTATAAATTCATATAGCAATGTTTTTGAAGATTTAACACAGTTGTCTATGGGGAGTTCAGTTTTGTTTTCTTATGTTTGTTATAGAACATGTATAAATTCATATAGCAATGTTTTTGAAGATTTAACACAGTTGTCTATGGGGAGTTCAGTTATGTTTTCTTATGTTTGTTATAGAACCCGTATAAATTCATATAGCAATGTTTTTGAAGATTTAACACAGTTGTCTATGGGGAGTTCAGTTATGTTTTCTTATGTTTGTTATAGAACATGTATAAATTCATATAGCAATGTTTTTGAAGATTTAACACAGTTGTCTATGGGGAGTTCAGTTATGTTTTCTTATGTTTGTTATAGAACACGTATAAATTCATATAGCAATGTTTTTGAAGATTTAACACAGTTGTCTATGGGGAGTTCAGTTATGTTTTCTTATGTTTGTTATAGAACACGTATAAATTCATATAGCAATGTTTTTGAAGATTTAACACAGTTGTCTATGGGGAGTTCAGTTATGTTTTCTTATGTTTGTTGTGAAAGAGAAGAAGATAAACATCTACATAATGTCTTGTACTGTAAAATACTTCATTTTCGCTTGTAATTAATTTTTAATAATTCGCCAATTTCACTGAAGCAATGATTCAGTGAAAATAAAATCCAGCGAATATACCTTTTTTCCTATATTTTACATTCAACTTGTCAAAAATCAATGAAAATAAATTCCATACAAAACACCCAAAAATTCCTTTCAGCGAAAATTAATTCAAGATAAAATAAAATATTTTACAGTAACTTCTAAATATGGCAGTATTATTATTTCCATATTTACTTATTTATTATAGGAATACTTGGAGCATTTTGGGTATGTCAGAAACAATGACGGATCTGCAGATCAGCGTAAAGGGAGGGATTTTTCAGAAGCAATCAAAACTTTCCAAAGATTCGCCAACATTACCGTAACAGGTGGGTAACATAGCAGGTATTCCCGTGCTACTTAAAAAGAAGTAGTCATCGTATCAATCTGTGATCGAATGCTTTCAAATTTCTGTAAATATACATTTGACCAACATGATTATACATTCAATGCTAAGCATTTTATTTTATAAAAACTTCCCACATAAATGTGTGTAGAAAAAAAATCCATGTCTTAGTGACTTAGAGGCCAATTTGTTTTCAACATTTATCTCCCTCAACTTGATTCTGTGATTACAAAACAGATTACTGAGCTATACTTGGTAGCAAATACCATAAAGTCCGTATTAGAAGCAGCATTCCTAATAGAAGCCGCACCCATTCTTTTTGAACAATTGAGATCCACAAATTCACCATTTCTCATATGTGTAGATGCACTAATAGAAGCCACATCCCTTCTATTGCATTGTACCATTTTAATAGAAGCCGCGGTTTCTAATACAGATTTTACAGTATTACACTACATTAATTAAAGCGAGAGGGTCATCACCTGCGGCACGTGGGCATTGAGTCCCAAGCAACGATAAAAACACACTAAAATGCAAAGGCTCATGGGTAGACGCTTGTTTGTAAACAATGGCACGCTATGGTCATCTGACGTATGCGCAGGTAATGACTCCCCACTTTAATCATGTATATCACTGAAGTACATAGATTGAGCATACAAATTAATAATTTCTTCAGTACTAAATGTTACACTGTGATGTTTTGATGAGTAGTTTATGCGTAAGAATATATATATTTGTAATGGGTGGATATAAATGCTATCTGATCACTTGATCTTATTATAGAATGCATATTGTAGTTGATGTTGCTGAAAATATAAGTCAATTTGTTGAAGCTGTCTCTATTTCTGTGATGTTTTGTGCAGGTGTAATTGATGATGTTACCATGGAAATGATGAACAGACCGAGATGTGGTATGCAAGATTTTATTGGCACAGCAAATGAAGTCAGACGTAAAAGATACAACGCTCAAGCTGCATGGCGGAAAACAGATTTGACTTATATGATTACGCAATATACGCAAGATATGCCACAAAATGAGGTTGACTTTGTAATAGCAAAGGCCTTTAATGTAAGAATTAATTATTCAGTTGAAATTACATTTAAAGAATTGTAGCAATCTCAAAGGAAAATAAATGTGCTGAAACTTTTCTCGCTTTGAATAGCATGCATGCACTTCTCAGGTAATCTCCTGATGCATCAACACGATATAGGGGGATTTTGGCGTGAAATAGAAATGAAGATAATAACCTGATGTAAAAAATTTTTTTTAAATCTCTCAACATTTGTATTACATTGAAACACTATTGCTTCCAAATTTTGAAATTTCTAGAAAAATTTGTTCTCAAGTTTTAAGCTAATTATGTTATCACATTATTTATTGTTGTGAATCTAGGTATGGGCAGAGGTCACACCATTGACATTCACTCAAATTTATAGTGGTATTGCTGATATTGTTATACTATTTGAGGGTGGTTACCATGGGGATAATGGTCCATTTGATGGTCCAGGTGGTGTATTGGCTCATGCATACTTTCCAGAAGTTGGAGACGCCCACTTTGATGATGATGAGTATTTCACAAGGAGTAGTTATTACGGTACGTAATATAAAGCAATGAACTAGTATGGCAGTGACAATGTTCACCTGCACATGTGCGGGAATTGAGTTCTAAGTGATTAATGCATGCTAAAACGCAAAGGCCCATGGGTAAATGCTTGTTTGAGTTCACTCAACTCATTAAATAATGTCATGAGTTCACTCAATTCATCAAATCATTTCACGAGTTCACTCAAATCATTTCATGAGTTTACTTAATTCATCAATTCATTTCATGAGTTCACTCAAATCATTTTATGAGTTTACTCAATTCATCAATTCATTTCATGAGTTCACACAAATCATTTTATGAGTTTACTCAAATCATCAAATCATTTCATGAGTTCACTCAAATCATTTCATGAGTTTACTCAATTCGTCAATTCATTTCATGAGTTCACTCAAATCATTTTATGAGTTTACTCAATTCATCAAATCATTTAATGAGTTCACTCAAATCATTTTATGAGTTTACTCAATTCATCAAATCATTTTATGAGTTCACTCAAATCATTTCATGAGTTTACTCAATTCATCAAATCATTTCATGAGTTCACTCAAATCATTTCATTAGTTTACTCAATTCATCAAATCATTTCATTAGTTTACTCAATTCATCGAATCATTTCATGAGTTCACTCAAATCATTTCATTTCATGAGTTCACTCAAATCATTTTGAGTTTACTCAATTCATTAAATCATTTCATGAGTTCACTCAAATCATTTCATGAGTTTACTCAATTCATCAAATCATTTCATGAGTTCACTCAAATCATTTTGAGTTTACTCAATTCATTAAATCATTTCATGAGTTCACTCAAATCATTTCATGAGTTTACTCAATTCATCAAATCATTTCATGAGTTCAGTCAAATCATTTCATGAGTTTACTCAATTCATCAAATCATTACATGAGTTCAGTTAAATCATTTCATGAGTTCACTCGATTCATCAAATCATTTCATGAGTTTACTCAATTCATCAAATCATTTCATGAGTTCAGTCAAATCATTTCATGAGTTTATTCAATTCATCAAATTATGTCATGTCACGCACTCAAATCGTAATCATTTCTGGCAGTGAATATTTATCGGTTTACATGCTTATAATACATAACTTATGATTATGTGTAAAATAATTATTCTTATAGGAGTAAATCTGTTTCAAGTTGCTGCACACGAGTTTGGACACAGTCTTGGCCTGGGACATACTGACGTATCTGCTGCATTGATGGCACCATTCTATGCTGGATATCAACCATACTTCCAACTACATTTAGATGACATATATGGCATTCAGGCCCTCTATGGTAGGTTTTCACATATACTTTGTTTTTCTGTAATCATTCTGTAGAGTGACCTCTATAGTAGATTAACATTTTTACTTTTTTTCGGAATAAGAGTGTATAGAGTGCATATATACATTACTAACAATTATTGAATACCGATTCATCAAAATATTTCTTATTTTGCTCTTTCTGTAAACATTTCTGTAATTTAAATAAGCCTATGCGAGACTAATAGAGCAAATATTGTATGTTAATTTTTTATTTCTATTACCCAATATAATCCATCAAGATCCAAATTAGTCACAGTGAAAAGATTTTAACTGTCCTGTATAATCACAGTAGCAAATTTGCATAGTTTTAACAGATGCCAAAAACCACATGATTTTCAAGCTGACTCATTTCTTGCGACACAATATTATGGTTCTGTTTTTTAGTCCACAGTCAGAAAACGGGGACTTATGTTTTACCCTTTGTGCGTCCGTTTGTACGTGCATGTATCTTGGACATGCCTGGACTAATCTCAATCAGACTTCACATATACATCATGCATAATAATATACATATGTATATTAATTTGTTTCATGGTCTGATTCAAGATGGCCGAATGGTGGCCATTTTTGGCTAAAAAATCATCAAAATAAAGCATTTAGGAATGGATTTCATTTAAACTTGGTACATACGTTGGACATTATGGGTTCATGATGCACGTAATTTTATTTTTCAGATTAGATTCAAAATGGCTGACTGACGCCCATTTTGTTTAAATGAATACACTTCTAGAGCCATATCTCTGATATGCTTTGACTGATTATGTTCAAATTTTATATATTCTTTTACATCATCGACTGGTGGCCATTTTGTTTTAATTAATGCTTTTTCAGAGCAATATTTCTCAATATTGACAAGTACTTGTTTGACGATCAGATACAAGATGTCAATCATTTTAATGTTAAAAAAATCATCATAACCAAGCATCATCTTCTGTAACCATATCTCTGACATGTTTATGTTCCAACTATAATTACTATAAACAAAACTATATATCCTAAATTTGATAACTAACGGGGACTATGCCATGCATGGCTTGTTTAATTAATAATGTTGTCATGTACAAACAATTCAATCAATGCTGTAAACATTTAATTTTTCATTTATGAAGACAACATTTTGCGAAAGTCACTGGTATAAAAATTGTTTCATGATTGTCACTGAGTGATAAATCTAGTCTCCGATAAAATTAATCACAGACTGATTAGTGATGATGATCATGTATATTTTAAAAATATATTTTATAACAAATATATTTTTGTGTCAGACGACAGCTCCAGATATTTAATATTGTCTCTCCTGACTTCGTGTACGTTGCAAGAGCAGAATGTGTGTGTGTTTCATCTAAACAAATATATGTTGTTTATGTCTCATGGGACCCACATTGAACACAATGTGTCTGGGTAATCAACACCTTGTAGAGGTTTTTAAGACAGATATATCATACAATCAAGATATATCATTTCTGTGTTGTTTTGTAGGCATGTCTGACAATGGTGAACTGACTGTAGCACCTCATCCTAATCCTAATCCAGGCCAACCAGGATGTGAAGGAGTATTTGATGCTGTTACCACAACTGCTGATGGCTCAACTTATATGTTTAAAGGTAAGAGTTTAGTTATTAATTTAGCGTTCAGTTCATATGTTTAGTTTAGTTTAGTTTAGTTTAGTTTAGTTTAGTTTAGTTTAGTTTAGTTTAGTTTAGTTTAGTTTAGTTTAGTTTAGTTTAGTTTAGTTTAGTTAGGTTAGGTTTAGTTTAGTTAGGTTTAGTTTATAATTAAATTTAATTAGGTTTAGTTAGTTTAGCATGGTATGTATGTTTGTTTGTTTATTTTATTTTAATTTAGATCATTTCATTTAGTTTAGTCTAGTGCAAGGAATCATACTTTAAATTAAAAATAAACATTAAGTGAACATATGGTTTTTACTAATAGGTCAATATTTTTGGAAATTGAATGACAATGGCTTACCTTACAATGGATATCCCAAATTGATAAGCAATGAATGGGCTGGTCTCCCTGACAACCTGGATGCTGGGCTATACTGGACTACAAATCAAAGAACATACTTTTTCAAGGTATAAATTAACATAACACACAAATTAATTTTGAAAATGAGCAGTGGTGAACTTGATGCAGCAATAGACAGCATGACTAATGAGTGAAATAAAATTCTTTTCATCAAATCGATGAAAAAGAGCCTATAAAAATCTGGGACACCCAAACTCAATCATCAATAATTATTTTACCATTTAGTTTATAATGTTATTTTCCAACAGGGTGATCAATACTGGCGCTATTATAACCAGATGTTAGATGCAGGTTATCCTAAGTCTATCTCTGTCTGGAGACGGTTGCCCAGCAACATAGATGCAGCATTTGTTTGGAGTGGTAATGGTAAAACATACTTCATTAAAGGTGAGAGCTAATGACAATACAATTTTAAAATTATGTTTTGTCTGTTTGGTGTTGTTCATTAATGCTTGACAACATTATGAAGTATGACGTATTATAACATATCAGAGTGATTATGTTAAACTTTAATATGAATTATTATCATAATGAGTTCTCAGGTTAGAATTTGACATTAGAGAAGCCTGATTAATTCACTTATAGTGTTCAATTGCTTCCAGAGTATGTTGGAAAAAAATTGTCGGCAAAATAAAGACATTGAAAAAATCACAGATTTATTTTAGGTTTATATCAGTATTTTCAAAGCATTTTTAGTGTAATTTTAAAATATATATATATATATGCCACATCAAATTCAGAAATTAAATTGGTGTGAAACCTTTTTATAGTAATCTGTGCCTAATAATTAACAATTCATTTGTATCTAACATTTCAATTTTTTATGAATAATTGTGTGCAGACAATGACAAGTCAGATTACTCATTATACATTGTTTTATTATTTCAGGTGACCAATACTATCGCTATACTTCAGGCTACGGTGTTGACAGCGGGTATCCCCGGCCGTTGACAGTATGGGGTGGACTGCCAAATAGCATTGATGCCGCTTTCCAATGGAGAAACGGGCGTACTTACTTTTTTTCCAGTAGCGACTATTACAGATACAATGATTTTTCCAACAGTATTGACGACACTTATCCTAGGCAGTCTTCGCTTTGGTGGCTTGGATGTTCAAATAATCTATTACAGGATGTTACCATGTCAACTAATAGCACTGAAGTCATCACTGAGAATAGTTATGTTGATGGTAGCAGTGGAATACCATCCATGTCTAGCCCTATGTTGTGTTTAATTCTTTTGTTATGTTTTATTAAATGATGTATTTATACACAGCCACTAATTATTTACTGGGTTGTGTTTTGCTTTGCTCAATTTAAAACCCAGTAAATATGAAAATTTAAGCTTTACATGCATATTGTTTCTTGAAAACCAGTAAATTTAAAACCTAGTGAATATCCATATCTTTAAAACACACTAAAACCCTTAGAGTTTCAAATAGCTCTCATACAATAATATTTCTAGTTACTGAGACCAATCATAACTAAATTACTATTGCATATATATATTATAATTTTGAAGTATACATGTAATTAAGTTTATATGTATATATATATATATATTTTATTACTTTTTAAATATTTTTGTTTGTGACAGGTGACATTTCCAGACATTTAAGTCACTACTGACTTGTTTTTCTTAGGTGCTAATTGTAAATGTATGGCTGCACTTATTGTAGTTGTTATTTATCAAATTGATGTGCATGCTGGACATGCCAATCGGACTAGGATCCTATTTTATTCAGATTGTTGTGCTGGACATAATAAATAAAAAAATATATTTATTAATTGATTCTTATTTGTTTCAAAACTGTCTTGTCATGTACAAATATAAACTACTGTTTGAAAAAACTAAATTCCCATTCACCGGAAACAAGTAAAATTTCAGACTCACCTTTGCTAACTTAGCATTTTACCAACCATCACCCTTGCTAACTTAGCATTATACCAACCACCACCTTCGCTAACTTAGCATTATACCAACCACCACCCTTGCTAACTTAGCATTACACCAACCACCACCCTTGCTAACTTAGCATTATACCAACCACCACCTTCGCTAACTTACCATAATACCAAGCACCACCCTTTGCCAACTTAGCATTATACCAACCACCACCCTTGCTAACTTACCATTATACCAACCACCACCCTTGCTAACTTAGCAATACACCAACCATCACCCTTGCTAACTTAGCATTATACCAACCACCACCCTTGCTAACTTAGCATTAAACCAAGCACCACCTTTTGCTAACTTAGCATTATACCAGACATCACTCTTGCTAACTTAGCATTATACCAACCACCACCTTCGCTAACTTAGCATTATACCAACCACCACCCTTGCTAACTTAGCATTACACCAACCACCACCCTTGCTAACTTAGCATTACACCAACCACCACCTTCGCTAACTTACCATTATACCAACCATCACCCGTTGCCAACTTAGCATTTTACCAACCACCACCTTCGCTAACTTAGCATTATACCAAGCACCTCCCTTTGCTAACTTAGCATTATACCAACCACCACCTTCGCTAACTTACCATTATACCAAGCACCACCATTTGCCAACTTAGCATTATACCAACCACCATCCTTGCTAACTTACCATTACACCAACCATCACCCTTGCTAACTTAGCATTATACCAACCACCATCCTTGCTAACTTAGCATTATACCAACCACCATCCTTGCTAACTTACCATTACACCAACCATCACCCTTGCTAACTTAGCATTATACCAACCACCATCCTTGCTAATTTAGCATTATACCAACCATCACCCTTGCTAACTTAGCATTTTACCAACCATCACCCTTGCTAACTTAGCATTAAACCAACCATCACCCTTGCTAACTTAGCACTATACCAAGCACCACCCTTGCTAACTTAGCATTATACCAACCATCACCCTTGCTAACTTAGCATTATACCAACCACCACCTTCGCTAACTTACCATTATACCAACCACCACCTTCGCTAACTTACCATTATACCAACCATCACCCTTGCTAACTTAGCATTATACCAAACACCACCCTTGCTAACTTAGCATTATACCAAACACCACCCTTGCTAACTTAGCATTATACCAACCACCACCTTCGCTAACTTACCATAATACCAAGCACCACCCTTGCTAACTTACCATTATACCAACCATCACCCTTGCTAACTTAGCATTATACCAACCACCATCTTCGCTAACTTACCATTATACCAACCACCACCCTTGCTAACTTAGCATTATACCAACCATCACCCTTGCTAACTTAGCATTATACCAACCACCATCCTTGCTAACTTAGCATTATACCAACCACCATCCTTGCTAACTTACCATTACACCAACCATCACCCTTGCTAACTTAGCATTATACCAACCACCATCCTTGCTAATTTAGCATTATACCAACCATCACCCTTGCTAACTTAGCATTTTACCAACCATCACCCTTGCTAACTTAGCATTAAACCAACCATCACCCTTGCTAACTTACCATTATACCAAGCACCACCCTTGCTAACTTAGCATTATACCAACCATCACCCTTGCTAACTTAGCATTATACCAACCACCACCTTCGCTAACTTACCATTATACCAACCACCACCTTCGCTAACTTAGCATTATACCAACCACCACCCTTGCTAACTTACCATTATACCAACCATCACCCTTGCTAACTTAGCATTATACCAAACACCACCCTTGCTAACTTAGCATTATACCAAACACCACCCTTGCTAACTTAGCATTATACCAACCACCACCTTCGCTAACTTACCATAATACCAAGCACCACCCTTGCTAACTTACCATTATACCAACCATCACCCTTGCTAACTTAGCATTATACCAACCACCACCTTCGCTAACTTACCATTATACCAACCATCACCCTTGCTAACTTAGCATTATACCAACCACCACCCTTGCTAACTTACCATTATACCAACCATCACCCTTGCTAACTTAGCATTAAACCAACCATCACCCTTGCTAACTTAGCATTACACCAACCACCATCCTTGCTAATTTAGCATTATACCAACCATCACCCTTGCTAACTTAGCATTTTACCAACCACCACTCTTGCTAACTTAGCATTATACCAACCACCACCTTCGCTAACTTACCATTATACCAAGCGCCACCCTTGCTAACTTAGCATTATACCAACCACCACCCTTGCTAAATTAGCATTACACCAACCATCACCCTTGCTAACTTAGAATTATACCAACCACTACCCTTGCTAACTTACCAGTATACCTACCACCAACCTTGCTAACTTACTATTATACCAACCACCACCCTTGCTAACTTACCAGTATACCTACCACGACCATCATTGCTAACTTACTATTATACCAACCTGTATCTTTGATAACTTCCCTCCATCGCTACCTTGCGTCGCGTTCTCTTTTTACAGTCAGCGATGGATGTCCATGATCATCTACATACTGATAATCTACCGCGCATGCTCAAATATTTTTACACGGAATGAAAAAAACGCTATGTGGCGCTGTAACAAGAGACGTGCTGGTAATCTCTCAATATAGTTTAGTAACAAGAGAACTGGTGATGGTTGTGAACCATAACTGCCTCAGCACAAAGGCTGCTGTGTAATACCAGGGAATGTAAAGGTTAATGTATTGTAGTGTTACCTCTGTGTAATTTACAATATATCTGCATTAACCTTCACTATTAAGGACAATATGGGAGTGGAAGCAAGGCTACGCAAATTTGCGAAATAGTAGTTAGTTAGAATTACCAGACATTGTGAGATATAAAGAAGTGGCCTAATAACCCATGAAACATACTCGCACATATCCATACATGTCTTATTGTGTGGGGCAAAGCTGTCTTGTACACAATCATAATAACTGGAAATGGTTTCACAACAGAAAACAAGTGTTATTGCTGCAAATAATTATGAACAATAAAAACTGAAATTTAGAAAAACTATGAACAAAAAATAATGAAAGTCTGTGATTTTCTGCACAGTTTCCAAGAAATTATTAACCGAATCATAACATTTATAAAAAGCACAGCCTAGATTCACTTCGAGTTTATCAGAAATATAATCTTACAATTGCATACGAGTCGTCAAAACGTACAGTTTGGTGACATAATTCAAATGTTGTATAGTTCAATATGCATATAACCACCCATATACTAGTACATTTTGACAATAAACCCCTCTTTCACATTGTGCAAATACAAACAAGACATTAAACCTACCTGACAGTAACATGTAAGCGTTGTATAAACCCGAATGAAAAGTCTTGAGTCACGGCGAATACTTCTATCGAGTCGCCCATTTAAAAACCGCTTCAACTAGCCAAGGCCAATCAATAATGTGCGGGGTCATTAATTAAATAATATTAATGTTATTAACACTTGCACATTACCCGGAAGAATTGGCAATGGCTACAAATGTTTAAGAAAGAATAAAAGGTTAAACAAATTAAATAAATAATATAAAATAAAAACATACAAAAAACTAAGCTAATACATTACTGTAACAGAGAAAGAAAATATTAAGACTAAATTATTATACAATAAAAAGATAGAAAAAACGCAAAACTTAACTGGGAAAGAAAATTGTCACTGGAGTTGCTGTCTTATTTCAAAACACTTCTTTAGGTACCTTGCTACAGGGAGTATTAGACCACGGTTGTTTAGCAAGGCTATGAACTGTGTCTTTGGTGACAAATTTTGGTTTTTGCCATTTCAAATAAGACATTTCTATCGGGGGTATAACTTTTGCATGACATCATTAGGTGGTACCGGTACTCATCTTCTTTATTCCGATCACAAAGGTTACATAATCTATTAGCAAGGGATATTCCATTGTGTCTGTCAGTCTCAGTTTTCAAGTTATGGTCACTGAGGCGAAATTATTTAAATTTTCGCGCATCTCAATATTTTGCAGGGTAACAAGGTAGGTTTCAAAAGCAAAATTGTTTTTTTTTATTTCTCTGTATGTTCTAAATTTATTTATATTTCATTTTGGTTTGATTGGTTGTCGTTTTGTAATTCACTTTTCTAAGTTGATATAAATGATGTTTGTACATTTTTATTAATTTGTCCTAATTGCCTTGCTGTTAGAATTTCATTGTTGCCAACCAGGTTAGACTGGTTGATGATATTCAAAAAGAAGTCTACCATTTACTATAAATTTCTTAATACTAAAAATTTACTATTAAATTTGAAAACATCGTAATGTTATTACTTCTACACCAGGTAACACCAATTAAAACCAACATCGATTTAGAATTACTGTGGCCAATGACATTGAAATTTGCTCTTCCATAAAGCAGCAGTTTCCCTTTTTTAATAATCAAAACTACCCTTGATACCCTGGAGAAGTATGTCCATTGTTTCACAACAATGACTGTCCCAAGAGATTTTCGTCTTCTCAATTTCTCAAGATAAACGTCCCAGGCTTGTTTTGTTTACTAGAAGGAAATGTCCTTTGACAGCATTTCTTGAATTAATTTCCATTGCACAAAAAAGCACCAAATACTATTACTGAAGCACATAATTGGCATGACTTTTCCCCCGGCCATTCACGCAAACTGCAAATCACGACTTTTACCGCATCCATAGTTGTTGACAGCCGATGGATGATGGTGGATGTATTGTGATATGGAGCGTAATTAACGCCAAAATTAAGATATTAAGTTTGCAAGTTAAGATATTAAGTTTGTATGTTAAGATATTAAGTTTGTAAGTTAAGATATTTAGTTTGTAAGTTAAGATATTAAGTTTGTAAGTTAAGATATGCATTTGTAAGTTAAGATATTAAGTTTGTATGTTAAGATATTTAGTTTGTAAGTTAAGATATGCATTTGTAAGTTAAGATATTAAGTTTGTAAGTTAAGATATGCATTTGTAAGTTAAGATATTAAGTTTGTAAGTTAAGATATACATTAGTATGTTAAGATTTGTATTTGTAAGTTTCGATTTCAAAGTTATGAGTGCGCCCTCATCCACTTAAATGGGCAACTTACAAATGCCATTTTATGAACTCTTTGTGCACATAACTAAGGGGTATTCGAAACGCCGGAAGTTGGATATAAAAACAAAATGGCAGGCGAAAGTTTTGTTATAAGGCACGTTCAAACGGTCATAAGTAGTTTACATACTGATTTAGAAAGAGGTTGCAGCAATGTCGATTTTTTGCAGCATAAATCAGAAAGTTTGTTACATTTACTTCGGCAGCTAAGGGCCATAGATATGGTTTCTGACCGTGTAGTTCAACTTGTATATAGCGTTTTTGAGGAATTGCAACAGCTGAAACCCTTTGATGATGACACTGTTGTGTGATTGCCGAACTAAAAACGACCACGCGGCCTAGGAGTCCTGAATTTGACATGTTTCTGACAGTATACTGTACACTGCGACTGTTGCGTGATTGCCGGACTAAAAACGACCACGCGGCCTATTAGTCCTGAATTTGACATGTTTCTGACAGTATACTGTACACTGCGACTGTTGTGTGATTGCCGGACTAAAAGCGACCACGCGGCCCAGTAGTCCTAAATTTGACATGTTTCTGACAGTATACTGTACACTGCGACTGTTGTGTGATTGCCAGACTAAAAACGACCACGCGGCCTATTAGTCCTGAATTTGACATGTTTCTGACAGTATACTGTACACTGCGACTGTTGTGTGATTGTCGGACTAAAAGCGACCACGTGACTTAGTAGTCCTGAATTTGACATGTTTCTGACAGTATACTGTACATTGCAACTGTTGTGTGATTGTCGGACTAAAAACGACCACGCGGGCTAGTAGTCCTGAATTTGACATGTTTCTGACAGTATACTGTACACTGCGACTGTTGCGTGATTGCCGGACTAAAAACGACCACGCGGGCTAGTAGTCCTGAATTTGACATGTTTCTGACAGTATACTGTACACTGCGACTGTTGCGTGATTGCCGGACTAAAAACGACCACGCGGGCTAGTAGTCCTGAATTTGACATGTTTCTGACAGTATACTGTACACTGCGACTGTTGCGTGATTGCCGGACTAAAAACGACCACGAGGGCTAGTAGTCCTGAATTTGACATGTTTCTGACAGTATACTGTACACTGCGACTGTTGTGTGATTGCCGGACTAAAAACGACCACGAGGGCTAGTAGTCCTGAATTTGACATGTTTCTGACAGTATACTGTACACTGCGACTGTTGTGTGATTGTCGGACTAAAAACGACCACGCGGGCTAGTAGTCCTGAATTTGACATGTTTCTGACAGTATACTGTACACTGCGACTGTTGCGTGATTGCCGGACTAAAAACGACCACGAGGGCTAGTAGTCCTGAATTTGACATGTTTCTGACAGTATACTGTACACTGCGACTGTTGCGTGATTGCCGGACTAAAAACGACCACGCGGCCTAGTAGTCCTGAATTTGACATGTTTCTGACAGTATACTGTACATTGCAACTGTTGTGTGATTGTCGGACTAAAAACGACCACGCGGCCTAGTAGTCCTAAATTTGACATGTTTCTGACAGTATACTGTACACTGCGACTGTTGTGTGATTGCCGGACTAAAAACGACCACGCGGCCTATTAGTCCTGAATTTGACATGTTTCTGACAGTATACTGTACACTGCGACTGTTGTGTGATTGCCGGACTAAAAACGACCACGCGGCCTATTAGTCCTGAATTTGACATGTTTCTGACAGTATACTGTACACTGCGACTGTTGTGTGATTGCCGGACTAAAAACGACCACGCGGCCTATTAGTCCTGAATTTGACATGTTTCTGACAGTATACTGTACACTGCGACTGTTGTGTGATTGCCGGACTAAAAACGACCACGCGGCCTAGTAGTCCTGAATTCGACATGTTTCTGACAGTATACTGTACACTGCGACTCTTGTGTGATTGCCGAACTAAAAACGACCACGCGGCCTAGTAGTCCTAAATTTGACATGTTTCTGACAGTATACTGTACACTGCGACTGTTGTGTGATTGCCGGACTAAAAACGACCACGCGGCCTAGTAGTCCTGAATTCGACATGTTTCTGACAGTATACTGTACACTGCGACTCTTGTGTGATTGCCGAACTAAAAACGACCACGCGGCCTAGTAGTCCTAAATTTGACATGTTTCTGACAGTATACTGTACACTGCGACTGTTGTGTGATTGCCGGACTAAAAACGACCACGCGGGCTAGTAGTCCTGAATTTGACATGTTTCTGACAGTATACTGTACACTGCGACTGTTGTGTGATTGCCGGACTAAAAACGACCACGTGACCTAGTAGTCCTGAATTTGACATGTTTTTGACAGTAAACTGTACACTGCGACTGTTGTGTGATTGCCGGACTAAAAACGACCACGAGGGCTAGTAGTCCTGAATTTGACATGTTTCTGACAGTATACTGTACACTGCGACTGTTGTGTGATTGTCGGACTAAAAACGACCACGCGGGCTAGTAGTCCTGAATTTGACATGTTTCTGACAGTATACTGTACACTGCGACTGTTGTGTGATTGCCGGACTAAAAACGACCACGCGGGCTAGTAGTCCTGAATTTGACATGTTTCTGACAGTATACTGTACACTGCGACTGTTGTGTGATTGCCGGACTAAAAACGACCACGCGGGCTAGTAGTCCTGAATTTGACATGTTTCTGACAGTAAACTGTACACTGCGACTGTTGTGTGATTGCCGGACTAAAAACGACCACGAGGGCTAGTAGTCCTGAATTTGACATGTTTCTGACAGTATACTGTACACTGCGACTGTTGTGTGATTGTCGGACTAAAAACGACCACGCGGGCTAGTAGTCCTGAATTTGACATGTTTCTGACAGTATACTGTACACTGCGACTGTTGCGTGATTGCCGGACTAAAAACGACCACGCGGGCTAGTAGTCCTGAATTTGACATGTTTCTGACAGTATACTGTACACTGCGACTGTTGCGTGATTGCCGGACTAAAAACGACCACGCGGGCTAGTAGTCCTGAATTTGACATGTTTCTGACAGTATACTGTACACTGCGACTGTTGCGTGATTGCCGGACTAAAAACGACCACGAGGGCTAGTAGTCCTGAATTTGACATGTTTCTGACAGTATACTGTACACTGCGACTGTTGTGTGATTGCCGGACTAAAAACGACCACGAGGGCTAGTAGTCCTGAATTTGACATGTTTCTGACAGTATACTGTACACTGCGACTGTTGTGTGATTGTCGGACTAAAAACGACCACGCGGGCTAGTAGTCCTGAATTTGACATGTTTCTGACAGTATACTGTACACTGCGACTGTTGCGTGATTGCCGGACTAAAAACGACCACGCGGGCTAGTAGTCCTGAATTTGACATGTTTCTGACAGTATACTGTACACTGCGACTGTTGCGTGATTGCCGGACTAAAAACGACCACGCGGGCTAGTAGTCCTGAATTTGACATGTTTCTGACAGTATACTGTACACTGCGACTGTTGCGTGATTGCCGGACTAAAAACGACCACGAGGGCTAGTAGTCCTGAATTTGACATGTTTCTGACAGTATACTGTACACTGCGACTGTTGTGTGATTGCCGGACTAAAAACGACCACGTGACCTAGTAGTCCTAAATTTGACATGTTTCTGACAGTATACTGTACACTGCGACTGTTGCGTGATTGCCGGACTAAAAACGACCACGAGGGCTAGTAGTCCTGAATTTGACATGTTTCTGACAGTATACTGTACACTGCGACTGTTGTGTGATTGCCGGACTAAAAACGACCACGTGACCTAGTAGTCCTAAATTTGACATGTTTCTGACAGTATACTGTACACTGCGACTGTTGTGTGATTGCCGGACTAAAAACGACCACGTGACCTAGTAGTCCTAAATTTGACATGTTTCTGACAGTATACTGTACACTGCGACTGTTGTGTGATTGCCGGACTAAAAACGACCACGTGACCTAGTAGTCCTAAATTTGACATGTTTCTGACAGTATACTGTACACTGCGACTGTTGTGTGATTGCCGGACTAAAAACGACCACGCGGGCTAGTAGTCCTAAATTTGACATGTTTCTGACAGTATACTGTGCACTGCGACTGTTGTGTGATTGCCGGACTAAAAACGACCACGAGGGCTAGTAGTCCTGAATTTGACATGTTTCTGACAGTATACTGTACACTGCGACTGTTGTGTGATTGCCGGACTAAAAACGACCACGCGGCCTATTAGTCCTAAATTTGACATGTTTCTGACAGTATACTGTACACTGCGACTGTTGTGTGATTGCCGGACTAAAAACGACCACGCGGCCTATTAGTCCTGAATTTGACATGTTTCTGACAGTATACTGTACACTGCGACTGTTGTGTGATTGCCGGACTAAAAACGACCACGAGGGCTAGTAGTCCTGAATTTGACATGTTTCTGACAGTATACTGTACATTGCGACTGTTGTGTGATTGCCGGACTAAAAACGACCACGCGGCCTAGTAGTCCTAAATTTGACATGTTTCTGACAGTATACTGTACACTGCGACTGTTGTGTGATTGTCGGACTAAAAACGACCACGCGGCCTAGTAGTCCTAAATTTGACATGTTTCTGACAGTATACTGTACACTACGACTGTTGTGTGATTGCCAGAGTAAAAACGACCACGCGGCCTATTAGTCCTGAATTTGACATGTTTCTGACAGTATACTGTACACTGCGACTGTTGTGTGATTGCCGAACTAAAACGACCACGCAGCATAGTAATCGTGAATTTGACATGTTTCTGACAGTATACTGTACACTGCGACTGTTGTGTGATTGTCGGACTAAAAACGACCACGCGGCCTAGTAGTCCTGAATTTGACATGTTTCTGACAGTATACTGTACACTACGACTGTTGTGTGATTGCCAGAGTAAAAACGACCACGCGGCCTAGTAGTCCTGAATTTGACATGTTTCTGACAGTATACTGTACACTGCGACTGTTGTGTGATTGCCGAACTAAAAACGACCACGCGGCCTAGTAGTCCTAAATTTGACATGTTTCTGACAGTATACTGTACACTGCGACTGTTGTGTGATTGCCGAACTAAAAACGACCACGCGGCCTATTAGTCCTGAATTTGACATGTTTCTGACAGTATACTGTACACAGCGACTGTTGTGTGATTGCCGGACTAAAAACGACCATGCGGGCTAGTAGTCCTGAATTTGACATGTTTCTGACAGTATACTGTGCACTGCGACTGTTGTGTGATTGCCGAACTAAAAATGACCACGCGGCCTAGTAGTCCTGAATTTGACATGTTTCTGACAGTATACTGTACACTGCGACTGTTGTGTGATTGCCGGACTAAAAGCGACCACGTGACCTAATAGTCCTGAATTTGACATGTTTCTGACAGTATACTGTACACTGCGACTGTTGTGTGATTGCCGGACTAAAAACGACCACGTGACCTAATAGTCCTGAATTTGACATGTTTCTGACAGTATACTGTACACTGCGACTGTTGTCTGATTGCCAGACTAAAAACGACCACGCGGCCTAGTAGTCTTGAAATTGACATGTTTCTGACAGTATACTGTACACTTCAACTGTTGTGTGATTGCCAGACTAAAAACGACCACGTGACCTAGTAGTCCTGAATTTGACATGTTTCTGACAGTATACTGTACACTGCGACTGTTGTGTGATTGCCAGACTAAAAACGACCACGCGGCCTAGTAGTCCTGAATTTGACATGTTTCTGACAGTATACTGTACACTGCGACTGTTGTGTGATTGCCGGACTAAAAACGACCATGCGGGCTAGTAGTCCTGAATTTGACATGTTTTTGACAGTATTATCAGGGGGGATGCTTCTCTCTGAGGTTCTCCACACGTGCCAGGGTGGAATCTCGTCTCGTCTCTATATCTCGTTCCTTCTAGGTACGGGATCGGGAAAGTCACTTTAACTTTACAGTCAAATGAGACACACACAACGAAATACGTTTCAACTCTCGTCTTAGTCGGTCAGTCGAGCACTCTATAAGACACAGCGCCTTGGGGGAGAAGTCCCCAGGACTATCGCAAGGCTGACTCAAGACTCGCCCAAAGACTCTCCAGGACTGCGTCTGTTCTGGTGTACTCGCCAAGACCAACTCAAACAACTTTATTCATTTTCAAAAAAAAACTATAAAAATACTCTAGGGCGTAACCTTCAATCATAAAGCCAATCACACTAAGTGCTGAACACGTCATATCTTTTGGTTAATCGTTCACTACATTAATAACTACGAATACCAACTGTCAGAAATAGTAGTCCGAATAGCGACGGTTATCTCGTAATTAGTTTTAAACCACTGAACCAAGTTACGTCCGGAACCTCAAATGGGCCGAAACGATGACAAATATAACACAGCTATTCACTCGTAATCAGCTAATTAAGTCGATCAACAGATACGCAAAAACAATTTCATCACAGTATACTGTACACTGCGACTGTTGTGTGTCATTATTTATGTACTGACCATCTAGGCCGGTAGGTGATGGGAAACTAAATTACAGACATGATCAAATTTAGTGGATGAAGTGAAGTGGGAAACTAATTTAAACTAAACATAGCGTTATGAATCCTACAACACAAGGTCTCGGCGACTTTTCCAAAATTCTGCCATAAAATTATCAAAAAGTGAAAAAAATACTAGCAGCGAGAATTAAGCGGTTTAAAGATTAAATTTAGTTGATGAAATGACGCTGGTTAACAGGTTGTGTTAGTTATGTGTATTCATTGAGTTCGTGTGTTTTACTGTTTTATTTTGAGATTATTTTGTTACGCTACACTCACGATTCATATATTAAAAATATGCTAGTCATTTTTATTCATTGCTTTTACGGTGTTTTCTTGTTGTATTTTGTGATTATTAGTTTGTATATTGTGACGGTACACTAATTCACACACACGATTCACATGGTGGAAATATGTTAGATAGTTTGTATTCATTGTGCTTTATAATTCCCATGTCACTTTATGGGATCATCTTTGCCATTAGTTGGGATACATGTAATTATCATTTACGAATATCACATGACGTGGATTTTAATAACAGATGACATGTTTTCATCACATAAAACAGTACATCCAGGTTGATTCTCTTACTGACAAAAAAAAAAGAATTTAAAAAAAATAGGATGGAAAAGTCAATGCCAGTTATTGTGATTTGTTTTCGGCGCATCGTAAATAAATAACCTTATATATACGCTATCACCGAGGACAGCAACTTAAACATGACACGTAATTTATTTTACATGTTGGATAAAGCTGAAAATCCTACACATACTGGCGATTACAAGTTCAAATATCATAAAAGTAGTTTTTAAATATTTTTTTATAAAACTATGAAAGTGAGTGGTGCTTTGCTAACGAGTGAAAATCATCGGGTTTAATGAATAATATTATATGCAGTCGATAAAACATTTCGTTTCAAAACTTGCTTCCAAATCAATCCCCGTCTTTTTACCGCAATCAATGCTTCGAATATAAAAAAATATTTTATGTCACGTTAAAACTGCTGTTTATGTCGTAATATTGCAATGACAACGTTTCTACAGACCAACAATCAACAGTAAACACGGAATACTGCAACGAAGGATTGAAATGAGACGTAAACACGTGATATTTTAATATAGATTGAATGTGAAACCACATTAGTATATTTCATTTCAACTGCCATGAATGTTATTTTTTTGTTTCACTCTGTTAACTTTGTCTTCAAACACTCCCTACCTGCAAATCGTGCACGAATCGGTATTATAGTTATTTGCATATTTATGTTGACATATTTTGTCAAGTCAGAAATTTACAGTATCAGGACCTGTCCATATGCTAAGATTTAACATCACAAAGTTGATTGATCTCGTGTTCACTGCGCGGTATCGTCACTCCGTCGTATTCGAAGACTAAACCTACTACCCGGCCCGGGTACGTGAGTATGTTGTACATTATATTATTCAACACATAGTTATTCAATCAGTTATTACATACTTCACATGTGAAATGTATTCCCGTCGATGTCCTAATCTATCTTCAGATTCTTCACGCCGTGAATTTGAACTAATTATAACTGTATTGAAATATGACATGCATATCAACTATAAGCCACTGGTCGTTATCTACAAATTCGAAATCTTATGATTTCTCGTTCGTTTTAAGTACTTCTTTATTATGTGACTTTATTTGGTAAAATGTGTGTTGATTTCAATTTTGTGTAATTTGAATTTGTTCGTATTTCTATAAAACCGCGGCGCTGCTTTTACATGGGTCACCTTTATTACAAGATTAGCGAATCCCCGTTGATTAGGTGCGGGACAAACGTACACTGTAATCCATCTCGTTTCTTGTCACAGAAAGACGACTCCTTGAAATCACAGTCCATTTTAAACGCTATGAAGCAAGTTGTTGAACATTTATTTTATTTTGTTTTCACCAGTCATCTATGGAGTCTTTACAACTGTTACGTGTGTTGTACATCTTCACAATTCTAGGTAAGTACGCAGTGTGTGATTTCTATCATTTGTAATTGATCGCATCGATGTAATACTCAAATAATAAACTTTAGAGAATGCGTTAATACGAAATTTGGTGTTACAGTGTCCGTAGTTATAGAATATTATGACATTGTGTTCAAGATTTCTTTCATTATTTGAGCAATATACAGGTGTGCATTCTCTATTTTTTCATTTTCCCCTATTATTAGGAACTGTTAATGGAGCGTAGGATGTTTGTACTGTAACCTGTGGTGATGGTGCTCAAACTAAGTTGTGTGCTACACCACCATGCCCGATTCGATCATGTATTGTTTTAAAACTACTCTTTCGTCTGTCAATATCACGTTCATTGCATGTCGTCATCGAAGACGTCGTTTTGAGCGGTTACTGTGGTTGCGTGTACGAATGTTGGGTGTTTATATATTGATATGTACTCGTGTTAATTTCGAGCTTGTCGAATATATTACTCATAGTGGTTGTCATGAAATTAACTGCTATTGTCTACATATCACCTGACAAATCTACCAATTGTCTTTTATATCCTATATACATTGCTGACAAGTAGTGAGTACATTTCTTGCATACATTTGTATAGGTATACAATGGTAAAGAAAAATATTACAGAGTTGTGCAAGGGCAGCATATGATGAAGGAGACACGTATTTTGTGTTTTTTGACGGCAAGTGTCACGCTGCATCAACGCCCGATGATTACAATGGCGGCGGGACATCTGGTGGTTGCCGATTTGGAAAGGGAACATTAAACAAGATGGACGTATACAGGATTGATGGTAATAACTACGGATAATTCGATGGTTGAAATATCCTGCCCTTCACACTTTGTGTACTTAGCAGATGAATCCCGCCCTGATTGGTTTATGTACATTTTACTTTATTTATATCTATTCGATGATATTTGCGTTAAGTAATTATAAATATGCAATGAAACTGTGCAATCCATGAAGAGTTAAAACCATTACATTTTGCAAGTCTAATTCCATGTTAAAAATTGCGTCGGTGGCGATGCTAATAGCAGTGACTTATGTGTCACTTTAAAGTCATCTCTGTCATCACCTATACCATACTACAGCTCAAATGTAATGACGTATTGACTGACTATTGTGTCTTGTGCAATTGTTATAGATTGGGAGTGTCCGACTGGTTCTGATTATGAATTTTGTAGATTGTCACATCTTCGAACGCCTATCTCAGGCCGTGTCTGTACCCATGCAGACGATTGTTTCCAGGTGGGCGGGGAGCCGCTTGATCCAGTTATTATTTGCTGTAAAAAGGCGAGTTGATAATTGGCAAAATCATCATTTTGTAATGCCTATTCCAACACGACGTTCACACTATTGAATAGATTCTTAGTGCAATTTAACCAAATTATGATTGTCGTTTTCAATGTTATATTTTTGGCAGTGTTCTGCAAAGACGTGTGTGGACAAAAAATCGTTCACCGCAACTGCTGGTGTGACGACAAATGCATAGAAAATGGCGATTGCAGCCCAGAGTATATGGACGATTGCTCAGGTAACACTGCGTTAAAATGTACCATCACATCAATATCATAGAGAAACTGCATATGATATATTTAAACAGAGTGTTCTAGGATTGATGATTGACTCGTATATGGGTGTACCGTCCCCCATTTTTTTCGAATAATACCTTCACAAAGTTTAAACAACTTTAAACGACGTCATTCTCCAATTTATTATATTTTATGATGATGATGAATATATAGATTATGTAACGAATCCCATATGCAATTATAAAGTTGAGTGGTGGATCACAACTCAGTACGCATTCTCATATTTTGTGATTGAAGCATGTCTTACCAGGATGAGTAATATGACATATTGTTACAGGTAAACCCACGTGCAGTGGTATCGGAGATCCGCATTATACGTCTTTCGACAACAAATATTACCACTTCCAGGGGCAATGTGAATACACATTGTTAATTACTCAATGTCCACTTTCACCCTATGATTTTCAAATTATTGGTATAAATCAACCATGGGGCGCATCTGCTGCAACCACGACGAAGGAGGTCAGGCTGCTGTTTAATGACCATGTACGTAACTAACTGGCATAACACTGATTTTACATAGATTGAAATATTGATTTGGCATGTCATTATTGATATTATTAAAATCCATGTGCTAATCATAGCTCGAATATTCACAATATGGTGTTTTTATGTTATAGAATATACTCTTGAGTATATAAAGTTTACGTAGATGTATCAAGTGCGCATAGTGGGAAAGTATGCGGTCTATGCGGAAACTTTAATGGTAATATTGGGGACGCGTTTATACAGCCAGATGGTACACAGGTCAGAGTTATATTCAAATTGTCACTGTTATTGCTTACAGCAATACGTATATATTTAAATAATAACACATGGTTATTCGGGTAATATCACGATTTGATGCCTGCCCAAGGGATGGTGGTCAGAACCATAATATTGATGATGCCAGACAGACATCAGCCATGCACAATCACATCTACCATACATCACTCACACCCGCTCTCCCACAAAATAACAACACTAATATTTGAAGCAGGCAATATGTTATCTATTATAACAAGTTTCACACTACTTAATAACACACATACATTGTTTGCTGAAAATATGAAATACACTAAATGTTATAATCAGCCACGGATACTCTTTTCAATAACCGTGTTTCAGCAGTGTGAATCACTCCATTCATCGAGAATAACATTTTTGAAATAAATTGAGAAATTCTCAAACGCAAGTTATTTGATCAATCTCATCATAAAAAAGCCAGAGTGCCGTGGAAGTGACTGAAATTACTTTCGCATCAAAGTACCACACCTTCTATTCACAAGTCACACAGCTTTCACACAGTTTTCGGTTAGCATCGGCGTAGAACACGTAAAAATGCTCACAGCGTAGAATGCGCCGCAACGACCCCGACGGCCTTGCCGTACATTTTTGCTTCATATAAAATATCCTAAACATCAAAACAGAGTATCTTACTTTATGTGCATTCTAGCACTTTTGCTGTCTATTTCGGATGGATAAAGTTCCTTCAAAACCTTGAAAGCAGCCCCGAAAACTACAGCATCCGGGGCAGCACCAGTGGAGCGAACGACAATTTGTTATGCGCAGTATCGTTGCGCAGTACTTTCAGTGACGTCATTCATGTAATATACATACATATCCATTTTTAATCAATGTCATGTGACTGAGTCTCAACCAATCACAGCATGCGTAACAGCAGTGAGATGTGATACACATGTATATTACAGTCGTTTGTATACAGTTTTTTTCTTCACAGTATATTACAACTACGATAGGGATTTTTATGTGCATTTACTCTTACGAAAAGTATGTAAGTTATAGAAGTGATTTATATTCCTACCAGGTTACAAATGTTAATGTCTTTGGAGATAGTTGGGCAGAAAATTGTGAATGTGAACCTACAAAAAAACGATCCATCGAAGAAGATTTACTACCACGTGGTTTAGCTGAAGATGCTAAAGAACTATGTGATTCCTGTTCAACTCAGGTATGGTCCACATTCAATGTGATAATTCTGTCTTCACTGTGGGCTTGATATGTTTGATTTTGTCAATTTTGGCGTTGGAATATATTTTAATTTTGTGAAGGTTTAATGCGTATATGCGCATGCCTAGCAAAGACTATGAGTTGTATACTTATAGTTTCAATCAATCTGATTAAAATCCGATGAAGGTATGAGGCTCCAATTTTTTTTTAATATTTTTTTATATATATATAACCCTTTATATTATATTTATTTGTATTTTAGTTTGAATATGTCGATTTTTTTGGTTTTTCTTGCCGTTAATCAGTTCTTAGAAAATTGTGTCCCAGTCGCCTCTAACTACATCTGACTCAATGCCTATACAAATCTCGTACAACGAGATCAGTTTTCGACGAGTTTTGTCGACCAATCATAGTGCGGCTTACAAAAATAGCTGTCTGACTTTGCACATGCGCCAGACTCATCGTTCCAGGCTATTTCAAAGTAAGCAAATAACACCGAATAAACGGCAAGGTAAAGACTACGTCTAATTATAGTAAATACGTACTGCGTGCGTGACTCGATCCGGCGCTCGCGTACGGCACCTAATCGCCTAGCTTCACGCCACTACACGTCTTCGCCTCGGCCACCGGGCATCCCCCAAAAAGGATGCTTAATAACCGAGCTTATTACGTGCAGAGAACAGGAAACCCGTCCACGCGATCCGCGCCACACAGCGTGGCCAGAATGCGGCAAAGGCCTTCAGATCTGGCTGTAGTAGGATGGTGAAAGTAATGGTACAGCATTATAACAGTGAATAGGTACTGAGAAATAATTTTTCAAGATGGCTGCAAGTAATGTTAGTGTCATGAATTTGTTTACGCGTATCTGTTGACCGACTTAATTAGTTGATTATTAGCTGAATTGCTGTTATGTCTGTCATCGTTTAGGCCTATTTGAAGTTTTGGACGGAACTTGGCTCAGTGATTTGGAACTAATTACGAGATAACCGTAGCTATTCGAACTATTAATTCTGACAGTTGGTATTCGTAGTTATTAATGTAGTGAACGATTAATCAAAAGATATGACGTATTCAGTGCTTAGTGTGATTGGCTTTATGATAAGGTTACGCCCTAGAGTCTTTTTACTGTTTTGTAATTGGTTAGAGTTTTGAATATGAATAAAGAGTTGTTTTAGTTGGTCTTGGCGAGTACACCACGATAGACGCAGTGGAGAGTCCAGTCCTGGAGAGTCTTGGGCGAGTCTCGGGTCAGCCTTGCGATAGTCTTGGGGATTTTTCCCCAGGGCGCTGTGTCTTATAGAGTGCTCGACTGATCGACTAAGACGAGAGTTGAAACGTATTTCGTTGTGTGTGTCTTATTTGACTGTAAAGCTTAAGTGACTTCCCCGATCCCGTACCTCAAGGGGACGAGATATAGAGACGAGACGAGATTTCCCCCTGACACGTGTGGAGAACCCCGTGGGGAAGAATTTACCCCTGATATTAGAACCGATGTGAAATCAATCGAGGATTCAGAATTTGGCGTGAGTTTTAGTCACTTTTACAAAAACTTAATTATTATTTGTGAGCAATCACGATTGATGTATGTAATTCATTTGAGATAATTTGGATTTCAACTTTGATGACCTTATATTACCGCAGATGAGGCGGCAGTCTCCGATCATGTTAACGAGTCGCATGCGACGCAATATAAACCATCAGTTACGTGCATGTTGTTTCGACTTTATACTGATACAGTCAGAACGATCTAACTATTGCATTATGAGTTAATATATTATGGCCAGGCAATGGTTTTGCGAGTCTCTGACAAACCTATGGCTTTCATGTCAGTAATTTTCGTATTTGTATTTATCCTTTCAACGACATCCCCTACTCGGTACTCCCTTCTTAACCGTTAAACGGTCCGAGCGCCTGTGAGTAACAGTAATTGTTTTGTCTTCACGTGACGCCGTGACTGTGATCTATATGCATGAACCAGTAACGTGAATAATGTATTTGCCGAGTCAATTTCGTTATTGCGATATATTAAATGTGCACATTTCCCCTTTCTTTAAGGTGTGCAAGAAGGAGGCATTAACACATCTGTTATCAAAAAACAATGTCCAAGCCATCCTGCCAACTGAATTTGGTTAAATCACTAATCTACCCATGTATAATTGAGGAACCTGGTTCTGTTATCATATTTATCATATTATATTAAGCCATTAATTTATTTTCCAGCTGTTTTTATAAGCATAACATGTTCATCTGCTTAAAAAAAAACAATTGACAGAACAAGGTTTATTTAAGTATCAATAAATATTTATCTCAAAGAAAATATGTTTGTCAATCACTAATTTACTGAAAATACTCTTATAAAAATAACAAAAGTATTTGGCAGCTATTCATCACAGTTTTAGAATTCAACAGGGATATGTGGCTACCTACTATGAGTTAATTGTGATGGTACTGTTTATCAAAATAGCACAACTATTCTAAAATGCCTGTTGAGAATCTTAGTTAAATAACAAATTGATGGATACTAAAGATATCTGGTGGATCTTTTCTTTGTGTGACCAAAGATATAAACTAAGACATTTTGCATCAAAAACACTGACTAAAAATAGATTGAATCAATTCTGATCAGACATAGACAATAATTCCGAAAAAAAAAAAAAAAAAAAAAAACTGATATGGAAAAAAATTATAGTACAGCATCATGTCTAAGAAAATACTAATTAACATGTTAAAAAAATCCATGTGCTGCATTGATCTCATAACGTAAGTTGTATGAAATTTAGTAGTTTGTTTCTAAAACTGACTCCACAAACAACACATTCATCTGCCCTAGGGGATAATTGTTTCTTATTATATGAGTAGTAGGGGAATTTACCGGCGACTGACTAACTATGCCGATCCCACTTTAGGTCATTTTTTATTATCCAGGAAACGTTCCGAGGGGCCCTTAGCTGCCGAAGTAAATGTAACAAACTTCCTGATTTATGCTGCAAAAAATCGACATCGCTGCACTCTCTTTCTAAATCAGTATGTAAACTACTTATGACCGTTTGAACGTCCCTTATAACTTTCGTCTGCCATTTTGTTTTTATATCCAACTTCCGGCGTTTCGAATACCTCTTAGTTATGTGCGCAAAGAGTTCATAAAATGGCATTTGTAAGTTGCCCATTTAAGGTAGTTGGCTCCCTTTAAAAATTTTCGCCAGATTTTCATAAAACTTTCCATGTAGTTTGCAGTCATTATATTATTGCTAAATTCAAAATAAAAATGTATGGTTACCGAGTTACTTTTCGTCAAAAAAGTGACACAAAATCTGCATACATTGTGATTTTTAAGTTTCATTAATAACTATAAAAGTTTTATAAAAGTGACCATCAACACAGTTTATCGCAATTTTTATTGTCTCAATTTGACAATTGGCCATTGAAATACTAATTTGTGCAGTATTTTTCACATTATTGGGCAAAATTGCAATTTTAAAAACATACCAAGGTTATTTTTTTGTTAATATACGTTACTCTCCTTACTAAATCTAGAAAGGTTTTCGTCAGATTTCTTTTAAAATTTAATAAAATACTCAGCGAATTTAGCTCTTTTATTTCAATTAATAAAAATTGGGGGTATCCAATCCAGTATTCCTGGTAGAAGTAAAAATTAGGCCTAAAAACAGAATTTTCAGGCCTCCATCATGACTGCAAAATATTTGACCCCCTAAGTTGTTTAATATTATATGGCCATACATAAGCCATAGCTGAATATAGAATTGTAATAATAAATTGTAATTCAAGAATAAGAAGTACTACCTTAAATGTAAAATTCTTGAAACAAGAATATTTTATATTCACAATAATGAAAGTATGAACAAATTACATGAAAATCATAAATAATTGTTATAAATCTCCATAATTGAATAGTGTTTAAATAGTCATTAATATTCTTTATGATTCGGCTATCACGAGTAATCTTTGGTTTACTCCAGAATACTCCCTTGAATATGCTAGTCTCAAGTGATTCAAACTGAGACCAGATGCTGCAATTCGTTCAGCCATACATCTACTTAAAACTTTGTGCTCTATTAGTGGAAATAATGATAAAATGTGTTTCTTTTTTAATAATGATATATTCACAGATGTTGTAGTATAATTTATCCCAAAACTATGTTGCAGAATACTTGCTATCTGAATATCACATTTTTTAAATAATGACTGCAGAGCTTCAACATCATCTATTGCATTGTGGGCATTCCTGTGAATATGAATGTCTGTCTGCATAGAGTGTCCTGAAAAAAGGTAAAGAATCTGCAAAGCCATCAACTGTGTTTGTGAACTCATCTAAAAGATTACATTTCATTAAAACTAATACAAGCAGTCGACTGTCAAAAACTTTACAATTGTGGGCAATGAGTAGTGGATGACTAAAATGACTTAGCCACTCCAACAAATTAAACAGACAATTTTTAATTTGTACAGTGTCAACTGATTTTCCTCTATAAAACAACTGTTCTCCTATAAAAGATAAACCTGTCACTGCAGACGCTTGTGAGGCTATCGGTCTGTGTATATGAACATATTGACTGAAGACTTTATCTTTATGCCCAGCTGCAATCTGGAGTATATGAGCATTCAAACCTGAAATTTAACAGAATATACATTATATTTCTGACTTTGTTTTAGTGCTATAATGTTAGTATTGTACATATATTTTTTTTATATAAAACAGTACTGTTTAAAAATACTATGTTTCATATTTCTATTAATTTCAAAAAAAGAATATAGAAACAACTTTTATGTTTTGATTATCAGAATGATATTAGAATTATGACATCTACAGGATTGAAAAAATATTTAAAAGTTGCTATTACCTGTAGAAGTTGTCTCTAAATCAAAATAAATTACATCATACATCACATTAGCAGGAAGTTGTTGTAGTACTGGGGGCTTGGGTGGGTCTGGAGTAAAATCAATATCTGGTGAAGACACTTGCAATTCAATGCCACTCAGATATGTTTGACCTTCTCTGTTTTCCTGTGAATTTTGTTTGCCTGACTTGATTTCCTTTAAATGTTGTCTTCGTTTTTTGATGTCTTTAGTGTTATCTCTATTTTTTCTTTTGGTTGCAGAAGCATTAAAGCGATCGGCTATAGACATGGTGAAAATTCCTGGAGATAAACCATTTTCTTTATTTGCCTGAAATTATAATAGTAAAGAGAATATTCACATGATATAGATTGCTATTAACCAATTATGCAATACAATGACTTACATAAGAGTAATAATCAGTGTAAAAACAGTTTTGAAATAGCAAGTGGTCGATATTGAACTGCCCTATTGGAGAAAATAGTATACATATTTATTTTATGTTTGGTATATTGTAGCTTATATAATTTCACTGTTTTGCTTATGTACAGGGACTTTATTTTATTCAGTTCATTCTTGATAAAACTGATATCTATGTATATTTGATATATAAAGATTGTGTTCGTGTCACTGTTTCAAGGTGTTCTAAATGACTAGTGGTAGTAATGACTTGTGGTAACAAAAGGGTTCCCACTCTCATAAATTGTATAACATTTATCTTTCAAAACATACTCTGTTGCATTATTATTTTGTATACTGTATACTGTGAAAACATTTACAATATGCTAACATAACATTTTACTCACTTCTGCTGGATAAGTATATCCAATGTTTTTCTGTGACACTGCAGCACTCAAACGATATTTGAGACTCTCAGACCCACCATAATGCTTTGACTTTGGTGCTTTACTCGCATACACATGATTTATATTCTCATTTGATTGCGAACTCCCAAGTGTATACGTAGCTAACTTCTGTGACTGCTTTGCCAAATTTTTAAACAAGTCATCTAGCACTCTTCTTAACTCTGCTCCAGCCAAGTCTTTCCGATATGGTAGGCTACTGTGGTTATAATTGGCAGGATCTTTGGTAAACATACACCATTGTTATTAAATATTGAGCATGAACAAATTGTTCAATGCAGAATAACTAAATAGGAAATTATCACAATGGTAAGTTAAAGTTATGAACATCTGCATGTACCATATGCAAACACTAACCTGTTGAACTATTAAAAGTCCTACCACTTCCGCGCTTCTGCCACCCAGCATCATATGATGCACTGATGTTATGCCCACAGTCCAGGTTTCTTTTTGAAAATGAAAAAAAAAATTTAAATATAAATATGAACAAATTTTATACAATATGAAAAAAAAATCAAATAGTGTATTCATATTTTTAAAGAAATGTTACAATATTGCAGGTAAATTTGGCTGCTGTGATTGTATTTGCTGGTTAATAGATAATATTGTAAAACTACCTTTCTTTTGTCTTCAAAGTTTCTTCTTCTATAATTTTCTTGCATGACTCCTGAGCAATATTGCATAAAACAGTGCCTGCTTCCCTCTCTCTTTCTTTCAGAGACTTGTGGTGAATTCCAGGTATATTTAATACAGACAGCAATAAATTAAATTGCCGTTCACCTATTCCAGTGTGTATTATTCCTGTAAAATTAAGTTTGATAAAAAAATACAGCATGGAGTTTCATGTAAACAAAAGTGCCACCACCCCCACCCCCCACCCCGTGCAAGAATGACGAATTCATTGATTAGTAATTCTGGAAGCTCAAGAAACACTAACCGTGGAATAGAACTTCAATTAGACTCACCTGTTGCTACTTTTGTGTTTATGTCCCAAATATGGACTCCACTATTATTTTTATTTGGAGATCGGTGACCTGGTCACAGGTCAACACGATTCGCACCAAAACCAACTCGCACCAATGCTAACTCGCACCAATGCTAACTCGCACCAAACCAACTCGCACCAATGCTAACTCGCACCAAACCAACTCGCACCACCACTAATGTATTGGGCGATTTAAGAGGCATCCAGCTTTGCAGTTAAAAATAAACAGGTCGATACGTCTAACTATTCTAAATACCTTAACTGGAAGCAAAATTACATAAGATTTCCCACCAGGGTCGATAAAATCGACAATTTCCAATGTCAACCGAAAACATACGCCGCTATCTTGTTCTTGGCGTAAAACTAGTTCCAGTACTGTAGGCTCATTTTTCGGCCAAAAAAAGGTATTTGTGGTCGCTAGATAGATGTTTTAGCTGGTTAAAATTATGAAAACTGCAGAACGCCATAAATGTGTAGGCGGGTGTCGAATCCTCGGTCTATGCGACTTTTCATGACTGTGGGAACCGAATGAACAGCGGAAGGAGGCCAACCTACAGGACTGTACTCTGGGCTATCACTATATATATGCTAAAACTACGTAATCCTTGTGTAAGTCGCGCATTACCAAAAAAGCAGTTTCAAATACCGACGCCTGAGACGATCTACGCCAGTTGTGAATGCTACACATTACCGAACCGGCAGGTTCAAATACTGACGCCTCCTACAATGGTAAAATAGCGCAATACTTGCGCAAGTCACACATAACCAAGTCGGCAGGTTCAAACGCTGAAACCTTGAACAATAGTAAATCAACACCACGTTTGGTGCCGGGTTCTCTCGTACGTATTGTGGTGCCAGGATCTCTTGTGACCAATCCGAATTCAAGTAGGGAATAGACATCAATGTTCAATAAACACATTAACACATACATATATTTTTTAAATACTAAAAATGCAAAAACAATAATAGAAATAGCAAAATACAAAGAAAACTGTTTCAAAACAAGAGAGGTAAAACTGAAAACAATATAGTCAGCTAACTCAAGATAAGGTCATGTACATGCATTAGTAAACCAAACATTCACCAACACAAATATGGAAAAGATTCCAAATTACTTTACCATTCATTTTTTTTTCTACTTTTATTTGCTTGTTTGATTGTGTGTATTTTTATTCTCATTTTAATTGTTTGTTTTTATCCACATCTGTATTGCATTTTAGTCAAAATCCCAATAGGGATACGCAATTATTATTATACAGCATTGCATAGACTAAGCTTATTTCGTATTTTTCATGATCGGCATGAGGCCGATTAGGTGGACGAACGTGAAGCTTTGGACAGCTTATCCACGATATGAAACTGTCTAGTAATCATGAATGTTGTATCAGAGAATTTACTCCGTTTTCATACACTCGTATACTACAAGCAGAGTAGGAAATCAGCAGAGTAAACTACCGTGTAACCTGTGAGTAATTGTTCTTGCCGCCGTGATAATGAGATGCGTTCAGAACTATAGACAACGTAAGTCATTGTTCTATGTGTAAATATATATATAAACTCCAATGTTGTGTAATTTCTATCGTATATTATTTCGCCGTTAATAATTTCAAGAACTCCGATGTTATGTAATTTTTATCGTATATTATTTCGCCGTTAATAATTTCAAGAACTCCGATGTTGTGTAATTTCTATCGTATAATATTTCGCCGTTAATAATTTCAAGAACTCCGATGTTATGTAATTTTTATCGTATATTATTTCGCCGTTAATAATTTCAAGAACTCCGATGTTATGTAATTTCTATCGTATATTATTTCGCCGTTAATAATTTCAAGAACTCCTATGTAGTGTAATTTCTATCGTATATTATTTCGCCGTTAATAATTTCAAGAACTCCGATGTTATGTAATTTCTATCGTATATTATTTCGCCGTTAATAATTTCAAGAACTCCGATGTTATGTAATTTCTATCGTATATTATTTCGCCGTTAATAATTCCAAGAACTCCGATGTAGTGTAATTTCTATTGTATATTATTTCGCCGTTAATAATTTCAAGAACTCCGATGTTATGTAATTTCTACCGTATATTATTTCGCCGTTAATAATTTCAAGAACTCCGATGTAGTGTAATTTCTATCGTATATTATTTCGCCGTTAATAATTTCAAGAACTCCGATGTAGTGTAATTTCTATCGTATATTATATCGCCGTTAATAATTTCAAGAACTCCGATGTTATGTAATTTCTATCGTATATTATTTCGCCGTTAATAATTTCAAGAACTCCGATGTTATGTAATTTCTATCGTATATTATTTCGCCGTTAATAATTTCAAGAACTCCGATGTTATGTAATTTCTATCGTATATTATTTCGCCGTTAATAATTTCAAGAACTCCGATGTAGTGTAATTTCTATCGTATATTATTTCGCCGTTAATAATTTCAAGAACTCCGATGTAGTGTAATTTCTATCGTATATTATTTCGCCGTTAATAATTTCAAGAACTCCGATGTTATGTAATTTCTATCGTATATTATTTCGCCGTTAATAATTTCAAGAACTCCGATGTTATGTAATTTCTATCGTATATTATTTCGCCGTTAATAATTTCAAGAACTCCGATGTAGTGTAATTTCTATCGTATATTATTTCGCCGTTAATAATTTCAAGAACTCCTATGTTATGTAATTTCTATCGTATATTATTTCGCCGTTAATAATTTCAAGAACTCCGATGTTGTGTAATTTCTATCATATAATATTTCGCCGTTAATAATTTCAAGAACTCTGATGTTGTGTAATTTCTATCGTATAATATTTCGCCGTTAATAATTTCAAGAACTCTGATGTTATGTAATTTCTATCGTATATTATTTCGCCGTTAATAATTTCAAGAACTCCGATGTTATGTAATTTCTATCGTATATTATTTCGCCGTTAATAATTTCAAGAACTCCGATGTTATGTAATTTCTATCGTATATTATTTCGCCGTTAATAATTTCAAGAACTCCGATGTTATGTAATTTCTATCGTATATTATTTCGCCGTTAATAATTTCAAGAACTCCGATGTTGTGTAATTTCTATCGTATATTATTTCGCCGTTAATAATTTCAAGAACTCCGATGTTATGTAATTTCTATCGTATATTATTTCGCCGTTAATAATTTCAAGAACTCCGATGTTGTGTAATTTCTATCGTATAATATTTCGCCGTTAATAATTTCAAGAACTCCGATGTTATGTAATTTCTATCGTATATTATTTCGCCGTTAATAATTTCAAGAACTCCGATGTTATGTAATTTCTATCGTATATTATTTCGCCGTTAATAATTTCAAGAACTCCGATGTTGTGTAATTTCTATCGTATATTATTTCGCCCGTTAAGACACATACATTGAAAAAACATGTTACTAGTTTTTGAATGTACTGCAGTAGTCTTCCATTGTCTGTCGTCGACCCCCGCCACCACGCACTCCATCAGCGTCCCGATGGCGGACTTCTTGTCGGGTTTCAGTCAGTTTCACTTTTGATCGTGATTAATTCGATATAAATGCAGTTCTTTACCGGAAATCGCCAGTCCGTTTTCTTTGAGTTTAAAAATGACCTACAGTAGGGTCGGCATGGTTAGTCAGTCGCCGGTACGTTCGCCTCCCACTCATGGGCGGTTGTACCGGTTGCCGCTGATTAACTAAGCAGACTTATTTTGGGTATTTTTTTTATTATCCAAGAAAAGTCCCTAGCAACAAAGGGACAAAGCGAACCACACAAATGCTTAGAAATATGATCGTGGTGCGAGTTGGTTTGGTGCGAGTTGGCATTGGTGCGAGTTGGTCTGGTGCGAGTTGGCCTGGTGCGAGTTGGTTTTGGTGCGAGTTGGTATGGTGCGAGTTGGTTTTGGTGCGAGTTGGTTTTGGTGCGAGTTGGATCGAAATCCGGTGACCTTTTTACCAAACGCTTCAGCGTGGTATTAAGATTTTGTTTTCAGGCTTGGGTGGTACCAAGTGGGAAAATGGTTGCACATATGGGGGGTAATTCCTGGAATTGCAATAGAGAGGGTTCAGGCCGAAATACATATATATAGTGTTTCCATGCTGTAAATAATGCAAGATTTGTTCCGAAATTCAGTGTGTTGTGTGCACTCCAGGGTTATTCGTTTTTTTGCTCAAAACACCCCTATTTTTTAATGGCAGAGTCGAATAGTTTCACTCCCACTGGGAAATCTGCATTGTTACTTGAATGAGAGCTAACTAAACACATTTTCCAGACCGGCGAAAGTGTATGCAACAGCCAATTTTAACAGCCTGTCACGTGATTTTAGTCTGAATGTCAACATCAAAAGAGGCTAATCCATTTACGCAGGTATAACTGGGAATAGAATATGTGAGGGATTGTATCAACAGAAATGTGTATAATGAAAAGTAACATCTATCCTTCTTTTGCATCGCTGAGCATTTCTGTTTAAGTATACTGGTTTGAAAATGTTGAATTTGCATGATTTGCAATGTGTTTTTTTACTGAAACTCCCCTATTGATCGAATCCCGGGTTTGAAAGAGAACGGCACACCACGTGATTCGTTTGAATACAATGGTGAAGGCACGCAAGCATGACTTAGTTGTCAGCAGTAGTCGCTTAGCTTCACGCTACAACTTCACTTGTGATGTTGCTTGTTAGCCGTGGATTGAATTAATCTTGATTACCGGTTAAAATGTTGCTTATTTGGCGTTGGTGATCTTTATTTGGAACTGGGTAACGTCGCCAGCAGAAACCTCCTGGGATTTTGATGTTGATGGTTGCGCCTCCATGGCAATCGCTAATTTTACTTCGGGTGGATCTTCCAAGAGCCATTCGGGGTTTATAAAACTCATTCAACATACATAAAGTTGTCTCAATCGTAGTAGTCCATGTGATGTACACCTAATATGCCAAACAAGTTGCTGAACGATTTTGCCAATGAAAACAACCCGGTTGGCGATCCACTCCACTAAAAAAAAACTAGCAATATGTTTTCGGCTGTTGCCATGGTGGGACATGAACGTGAAGCTAACGTCGGTTTATAACTAAAACTGGGCACCGTATACAAAGTTTGCAAAAAAACATTCAGTCCTTAGAAGTCATTTTATTTTATTGCTAGGACGTATGCTGTTGTTAGGGATTGGTCAGTTACTTCGGCCTGGGGGTCGATCAGTAGGGGGGTTACCCTGTTTTTGATTTTGCGAATGGGGGGGTCACTCTGTTTTCCACAATTCACACACGCGCTTATGCATATATTTTTTTAAATTTTATTTCAGAACAATAGATTAAAAAGTTAATCGTACAAATGTGTTCTTAATAATAACTATTACCCATATTGCCTATAAATTTATTGATGCAAAAAATGTTATAGGCTAAATATTTTGGGGTTGAAGTTGACAAATAACTAACAGATTATGCAATGCGGCAGAGCCCCATGCAATTATACAGTTAAGTTTTGAACACATCCCAAGTCCATGTGATATCAGATTATTTTATTTAAAGTCTGAAGTCACCATTGTATAAGATATTTACTGGATTTATCCAATTGTAGCTGGAGACGGAAAAACACAGCAATTAGTACAAAGAGCAGTGACAGTTTTTGTTCAGCAAATCAAAAAAGTTAAATGGATTCATGTACACAAATAAATATTTTTTTGTTTTTTTTAACTTTTAAATATGCATATTTTGCTCTGTAAAATACCAAAATCCAACACAAATTTATACAATAATCAAAGTGTCCTTTGTTTTCATAAGCACAGACTGTGCTTCAGGTGTAAAGCTTTCCTGGTCTATAAGATATGAAAGATATATTAAATCCAAATTAGTTTTCGAACCGCCTAGATTCAAATCCTCTTTTCCTATCATATAAGAGCGTTTATCAAGTGAGTACTCCACAGCTTTGTTTTTATTTACTATCTTTAGCAGCATAGATTTCCCTACTTCCTGCAGCCTTTTCTGTAGTCGTTTTTTGGCTTTATGCTTCCCCTCCCCTCCTAAGGTGACTGGTCTATTAAATGCAAACACTAAAAATTACGGCAAACCACGATATTTTCAATGCACATCATACATTTTGTAATCATGTCAGAGCCAAAACTGTTAATGTTTCTTTGTTTTTCGGGGGGGGGGGTCACCATGTTTTAAAATATAATGTTAGGGGGTCGCCCACTTTTTTGTTGTTGATAGGGGTGGGTCAACTGAGATTTACAGCTGACAAAATGGAATCTGCCGACCCCCCCCCCCCAGGCCAGAGAAACTGAACAATCCCTTAAATTTATTATTTCCAACCGATAGTATTTTCTAGATTGCAGGCAGCATTTACAGTTCATTCAAAGTTCAAAGTTGCGTCGGGATTACGTTGATACATTGTAACAATGTCGGCGCCGGTGATCTCTTACCGGTGTGCAACGTAGCCAAAATAAAAGGCATGAATACAAGACTAGTGGGAGGTAATAAATTTGGGGTCGAAAGTATTCAAAAAACAGTTTTTGGCTGTTGCCATGGTAGCTGTGGACCAGGATTGTTTTGCCAATTAGTGACGGTACGACCTGCCTGTCAATTATAAACAAAATTAGCCAAGCCAAAAAAAATCTCAGTAAATTGTTGCCCACACTCAAGCGGATTAGAATGAGCTACGTCCATGCTTTTTAATCATAGATATGTAGGGTGTGATACATTTGGCGTGAAGGTATTAAAACATTCAGTTGTAGGCTGTTTCTATGGAAACGGTGGTCAGAATTTGTTTTTAGATTTTACCAATAGTAACTTTGTGGCCACACTCAAGCTGAGCAAAATGAGCTATGTCTGAGGTGTTGCATCCAAAATTTGTAGGAGATACATTTCCTGATAACTAGGGTGAAGGTGTGACCTACCTGCTAAGTTTGAGCGAAATCGGCCAACTTGAAGCCAAACAAATCACAGAAGAATTAATACGTGAAAACACGAGAAATCACACACACACACAGATACACAAAATTAAAGTGATTTTAAGGGCAATCCAAGTGGAGCGAATCGCCAATACCATGTTCATTTGCATATTGACCGTGAAAATACCAAAAACATCATTGCATGGGTGATATGCAAATTAGTTTTAGTCAAAATAAGTTACTGCTTAGAAGTACCATTACTGTTGTTCAAATTTCATTTCACTCGGCAAATATATTCATGTACCCAAACGTAAAGTATCGTACTTCTAAATGTTGTATATTTCTGCTATGTTTCGAAAAACGCTACTCTTGAACGGACTACTTTATTCGCTCTTAGACCTCATTTGCATATGGGGTGTGGAAGTACCTATTTTGATTTCAGGGACGAATCAAAATAAACTGCAGTATATATGTAATAATGTGGAATACTTCCTTTCACTGTGAACATTTTTCCGCTAAAATAAATTCCAGTGAAAATGCCATTTCCCTCATACTCTATTGAGACTTGACACAGCACAGTGAAAATTTGATTCACACCGTATGCTTGAAAACTTTTCATCGAAAATAAATTAAGTGAAATTCTGTGTGATTTCATGAGAGTTGAAAATGAAAAAATTATATGACACCCAACCCTACCACTCCATACACAATGTAACCACACCTCAAAAACATCCTTTCACCAGTGTATTCTATTTGAATTCAGGGGAAATTTAAATAAACAAATTATATGACAACGAACTTAATTATAAGTTCAACCTCTAGTTCAGCACTGATTAAGTAAACTACCTCGTCTTTATGCCAACTTGAAGTTATTCAATGCCTACACCAGTGACTTCAAAATCTATGTTTCAATTCCAGGAATTTCACTTGCTATTAATTGTATGGGAGTGCCAGTCTTTCATGAATTTCTATTGTCATGTCAATTTCTTGTGATTAATGAAGCTGTAACCACAGACCACAGTGCTGCAACTAAATCCTGGTATAAGCACCGGTTAGGCAGTCTTGAACTATGCATGTGAAGCCAGCTGAGAGGTATATCCAATCCTATAGATTTCTCATTGTTTGGTAACTATTTGCTGCAAATGCAACAAAAATCAATATAAAAATATTACCCACACAGCATTCTACAGGTTACTTTTCCAGTATAGATTTGGTTGATATTTTGACAATGGTGACACTCAACATGTAAAATACCTCCTAGACCATATCTGGTTTCTTTTTTACAAAACATAAGTGACAATGGTCCAAATGAGCAGTAACGGCATTTTTCCAGCCCCTCAGCTAAAACAGCCAATTCCACAACTCTCCGGCCGTCCTGCCAACTTCGACTCGCTGGTATCGGAATGCTGTTCGTCCCTGGCGCGCTGTTATTTTTCGTAGGAGAAGCCGTATGATGAGTATTACTTGCTAGGTTTACGTCGGCTTCAATATTTTCATTATCTACATTGCATAAAATGCGATTCATGGCATACACATCATTTTTAATCCCTTTAGCGCATCGAGAGGCCGAAAAAACTTCACGCGACGCCATATTGGAACAGCATAACTGCTCGAGCTTAGGGTCATTCTCCTTCCCAGAGTTCCTTGCGTTTAGATCGCGTGGTGGCAGAGATATATTCGTGATAGAACTCTGCCTGGGGAGATTGGCTTAGGGTGTCCGACTTTCAAGTGTATTCGATATCGTTGACTGAGGGCGCACTTTTACGGCGAATGCCCGCGAACGACCTTAAGTGGATGAGGGCGCACTCATAACTTTGAAATCGAAACTTACAAATACACATCTAAACTTACAAATGCAAATCTTAACATACAAATGTATATCTTAACTTACAAACTTAATATCTTAACTTACAAACTTAATATCTTAACTTACAAATGCATATCTTAACTTACAAACTAAATACATGTATCTTAACTTACAAACTTAATATCTTAACTTACAAACGTAATATCTTAACTTGCATACTTAATATCTTAACTTACAAACTTAATATCTTAACTTACAAACTTAATATCTTAATTTACAAACTTAATATCTTAACTTACAAACTTAATATCTGAACTTGCAAATGCATATCTTAACTTACAAACTTAATAAATTAACTTACAAACTTAATACAATGTATCTTAACTTACAAACTTAATATCTTAACTTACAAATGCATATCTTAACTTACAAACTTAATATCTTAACTTGCAAACTTAATATCTTAATTTTGGCGTTAATTACGCTCCATATATTGTGACGTATTTTGACCCCCGGATTCTGACCTTGCATTCTTGCCACATTTACTGCCCTTTCAAACCCGTTCAATTTCCTTTCATTATTTCATCCAGATTTCATGATATTTTATATTTAAAACCAACCTTTATTTCACAGTCACTCGAGTTTTCACTTTTCTAAAATTATCTTACTAATCAAAAGACTTTTCACTTCCATCATGCAATCTCCCATAGTACTTCCGCAGACACAGCGAAGATCGCCAACATATCTACAAATAACCTCGCTCCCAGGAGCTGAGGAATTACAACGGTCGGTGAGTTTGAGATTTTACAGTGAATTATTTTCTCATAAATCTCCAACCTTAAAAAACTTCATACAATATTTTGTAGAATCAACATGGAGATTAAATCAAGCTTCACCCCTAGTGACGATTGTCCGCATGTTTGCATAAGTACACCTCAATCGAACTTTTTTTAATAAACAGCGCCCTCAGTACACTATAACTATTATTATTCTGATAAGTAAGGGCAAGCTGACAATTATCGATTCATTGTACACCACAGCACCATGTCCTCGACGCTGTTCTTCGGATACTCAACATCCATGCTCGATGAACGAGTCTACCTTGCGTATCCAAATGCGGTGTTTCGTTCCATTGCAAAGCTACAGGTACGTTGCTAATCACTTTCTCCCGCACAAATTTAGCGTAACAGACGTGGTTGTTACATTCCACGAAGACGTGCGTGTGTACGCATTTCAGTGCACAGTATATGATATTGATAGTACCCTTTACTAGGTGCGTTACTCTGTTCTTTGTTATTCATTATAGGATTGGCCTAACAAAAGAACTGTTTTTGTCATACGTATATACAGGGTCTCCCGTTTATAATAAAAAGAACGTACGGTCAGCCCAAAAGAAATTGAATTTATTTGAATTGAATCAAATTGCCTCTCATATATCTGTGCTATGTTTTCATTTTATATAACCAATCTATATCAATACATTTAATGAGGAAATATCGCGGGTAGCGGCTATTACCGACAATATGAGAGGGTGTGCCACCAGTTCTTCCAGGCACCCACTTCTTTGTAAACCAAGTACCATAATGAATACCACTCTCACAACATTTGGTAGTTTCCATGATCTGCATAGAATTAGTACGCCATGCTGAATGGCATATGGACCACGTGTTTATTTATTTGGAAATGTAATTCTGGCTCATTATAATAGGCCAATAATTTCAGAGACGATATGAACACACAAATTGGCCCACAGTTTAATCCTGCTTGCTTGTCAGTATACGGATCATCACACCATGATATACCGTCGGTATAAAGAGAAGTGGGGTCAATGAACTATCCGACGAAGATAGCGCCTGCGTAAGATCCAAGGAAAAATGAAAATTACAAGTTGATAGATAATATGAAAGATGACTCGGAGTAAATGCACGTGACTTATTTGCAGTCTGTTGCGATTCCGATGAAACATCGCGTTCATTGCAGCATAGCGTTCGAATATAACACGTGACGCCATCGACGCGTCCGTCGTTGCCATGCCGGGAATATCGTCTGTTGAGTAAATTTACGTAAAAACAAAACACATTGGATTTTTTACTTTTTGTTGCTTCGTTTATGTGCTAAAATAGTGTATTGTCGGTATTCATACCGCCAGTTTGTTGAAATATACAAAAATTGTCGATTTTTGCATGCGCCCGGGCATGCGCCTCGCCCATTTATGCGTATGTTCTACGAATGCGTTTAGCCCTGGAATTCCCGATTCTAAAATTACCGTCAGACGCGATGCAATAATGTTTGCGCATGCGTAACCTACCTAGCAACGGACGATGGCCGTACAGAAATATAATAAGTCAAAAGAACAGCGGCAGACATGCAACCCCATTCTCCTTCCCTCCACACGCCGCCTCTGAAACACCATGATAAGACTTTTACTACGTGTATTATTTGCGTATTTGTGTTATTAGAGAGCTCTTTTTGCATTATACTAAACGCACTGTTAAGGGTGAAATAATTTACAACAGAAATTAATTTCATTGCGGAATAACTGTTACAAAGGTGTTACTCGGTTCATAAAACTGACCGTCCTGTCAATTGCCAGGCGAAGAAACATAAACAAACGAAAGCACTTCGTATTATTTACGACTAAATCGTCCTACTGCCACACCGTTTGTGCTACGGAAAGTAAAAAAATGAGTTTCTCACTTTGAAAACAGACGGAATCTACAAACAACGCGTACGCTTTCGTCGGGTTCGAAAGTCGAGCACCTGTATGGCAATCATGCATTCTCCTTCCCAGAGTTCCTTGCGGTTAGATCACCGAAAGTATATTCGTAAATAGAACTCTACCAGGGAGATTGGCAATCTTGTTTTGTTGTGCGTATTTGAAAGTAGTGCCACTGTGACGCATCGACCAATCTACGACGAGAATAAGATCACGTGGCGGCAGAGATATAGTCGAAAAAATAAAACTCTGTGTGGGAGATTGATGCAACCCCGGAAAAAGTCAGCGGCATATTTGATTTCCAGTTGAAACGGATGATTTTTCAGAGAAAATGCAGGCGGGTACGTGTGTGTGAGTAAATATGACCGTGGCATAGTTTTTCAACTCCGAAAATACTCGCAAAAAATATTACGCTATAGCAAAAGACAATTTGCATGTTCTTTTTTCTTGCTTAGGCAGAATAGTGTGCACATTTTCAGAGACTGGTACTAATTAGTTGAAAGATGATGTCAGTTTTATTTGAGGGGAATTTTTACGTTGCTAGTTGGAATTATTGATATTCGGTGTACTGCGACCCCGTATGTTTGGAACTTTCGAAATCTGCCCTACCCTCAAGTTTGTTGGCTTCAAGCCACGCAATGTGCGCATTCGTATAAACGATAAACATGCAAACGCTATCAATTCGGGAAGCGGCAATACACATAGCAGCGTGTTATTAAAGAGCTAGTGTGCATGTTATAATGAGGTGTACCGCGATTCCGTGTGTTTGGAACGTTCGAAATCTGTCCTACCCTCTAGTTTTGTTAGTTTCAGGTCACGCAATATGCGCAGTCGTATAAACAAAAAACGTGCAAACGTTATCAATTCGGAAAGCGGTAATACACATAGCACCTCCATGTACATAGCAACGTGATTTAAAGAGCTATAATGAGATTATAAGTGGTACGCTCGGGGTATTTGATAGCGGATATAGGACCTCTTTTGTGAAAATTAGCATGTTTGAGATATCATAGCACAATAACATAGTATTATTTTGCGTGTTACAGTGAGGTTTTTTGAGAAACTTGTTCTAGCTTGTGTGGACGAGAACCTAAATTCGGGTATTTTGTTAGTAGTCTTATTGTACATTTTTAAGACGCTGGTAGGAAAAGGTCAGCTAAAATATCGCTTTCGCTCTCAGGGCTAGTTTGCCACAACTTGAAGGCGCTGTATTTGCGCAACCAAGCGCACATAATATCAGAACTTATTCCTTTCGCGTCTCGGACAATAACTTTGAGTACGATTCACTCGGACGTAAATTCCGATATTTCAAGAATAACCTCAAAATGTCTCTGCCATAGGAATCTATGGTAAAAGCGTTATAAAACTGCAAAAGTAGCAACTACCAACTCATATATATATGGGTTCGAATGATCATTTATTTCCATTCAATATTGCTTTAGTTACATTTATTGCGTGTTACGCGACTCTTCGCTTACGAGTACATTAATATTTCGTGCGTCCGCGTTGGCGCCTGAGCGTTGTTACATTGTTTAAAATTTCTAGTTGGTCGCGTGCCGGTCGCGTGCGGCACTCTCTCTCTCTTTTTTCTGTCTCATCTTAGCAGCAGTGTATTTTGACGTGTACGTTTCACCGCTGAATAAAGATCCATTGATAATAGATCTGCTTCCTATCTATTTCGGGAAACCATCAAGTGTTTTGTGGGACACACTCAAGCTTATATATTTTCTCAACCACAAAATTGGTGCCGAGACCAGGATTCAACCTGAATTCAACGGTTTCCGCGAAATAGACCAGAATTTCTCAAGTCAGCGTTTTCAACCAGTTTGCACCACCTCGTCATTTCGACTCAGCAACTATGGTTAAATTACAAAGTTTACGGAACAAACGGAACAAGGCAAAGATAATTCTACTCAAGGCGATAGAACCCACGGAGGCGATGATTCACGAACATGGACAACAACGAGATCCACAACTCGATTACGGGGAAATCGCCGATTCTCAAGCTCACATCAAACGACTCCTAGACTTCCTCATAGCAGCCGATGAAAACGTCATCGACGTAATCGATCCTTCCGATGATGCTTTCAACGAAATCACAGATTTTCAAACGGATATTGCCAAAAGATATGCACGAATCGCGAGGTTCATCGAAGACTTCAAGATGAAACAACGGCACTCGGCAGTCGCGACATGGACGAAAACTAGCTAACCCGACGCTACTTCGCAACCCCGTCTAAAAACGGTACAACTTCCGCGCCTGGAAATGAAAGAGTTCAACGGCGATCCTCTCAAGTGGAGTGAGTTTAACGACGGATTTAAGGCAACAATTGACTCTAACCCACAGATCAGTGAAATACAAAAATTCACTTATCTACGGTCTCTCGTCACTGATGAAGCCAAACGACTAATCGATGGTTATCAGACTACTGAAGCAAACTACAAGTCAGCCTACGCTCTATTAGAGAAACGCTACGGTGATACACAATTAATTGTACAAGCACATATGGAATCATTGTGGTCTCATCCAGCACCGAGTTATAATGCGACATCGCTTAAAGACTTCCACGATAGCCTTGAAACCACTGTGCGATCGCTCAGAGCTCTGGGAAAGCCTGAATCTGGATACGAAGAGCTACTAATTCCCCTTCTACTCAAAAAGTTACCTGCCCAATTTCGACGTGCCCTTGCTCGATCAAACGGTGATCAAACATGGACATTGGCAACTTTCAGCATAGCGATGATACGCGAGATACGCGTACTCGAAGTCGGGCTGGACGAGGACGATGTTGACGATACATCATACCCTTCATCTATCTCTGCATTTACTACCAGCAGTCAAACTACTGGAGGTAACCAAATAGCAACAGTGCAAGGTAATGATCAATACAAATCGAAAAACAAATCGAAATATAACCGACACAATGCTGCTACACGATACAATGACCGACGACAGACATCACAGCGTGCGTCCAAACCGCCACACTGCATATACTGTAGAGGTAAACACTACACAACTGACTGCCATGTTTTAAGCTCTCGACCCGACAGACTCAACTTTATACACGAAAATAAACTATGTTATAACTGTCTTGGCTCACATCTAGCGCGTGAATGTCGCTCTCAGTGGACATGTCGCACCTGCAAGAAAAAACACCATTTCTCTATACATTCGGACTCCTCGACCAGCGCAGCGCAAAAAACTTCTGAAACTCACGTAAACTTTGCGCATGCTAATTCATATCGGCGACCGTTTCCTGACGGGCCGTCAAAAACGGACCCAGCGCCACCTCCGCGCGTGCTTCTCAAAACAGCTCAAATTACTACTATTGGTAATGGTAATTCTCAGGTCGCCACAGTCCTATTTGACGAAGGGGCTGACAGGAGTTTTATAACCACTAAGTTCGCTGCCTCGATTAAAGCGGACACTAACTATTTGGAGACCCTAAATCTCAAGGCATTTTCGAATAGCAAAACTGGGTATAAAACCATACCACGAACTACAGTCGCTCTCCTACAACGAGACGGCTACAAAAGTCCCATTGACTTGCTCATCGTTGATGAGATTTCTGATAATCTTGACAATAACGTTACTGGTGACCTACGTAACATACCACACTTACGAAACCTACCTCTAGCGCATCCAATCACAAGTGACACCACACTGACTATAGATGTACTTATTGGTGCGGATCGGTATTGGGACTACGTAGGAAACCACATTATAAGGGGAACCAGTCCTGTAGCAGTTTCCTCTGCCTTTGGTTATTTACTTTCGGGACCAGTCTATTCAACTAAGAGAAGAGGCCATAATACGAATACATTTCATATTTCCTCGATCAAAACACCAGACCCCGAGCTCGATAAACTTGTCGCCAACTACTGGGACCTCGAAACGGTAGGCATCCATGACACCATCAAAGTAAGCGAAACCAAAGCCACCCATGATGAACAACATCGCCAATTTGTTGATAATTGCTTGTCCAGCAAGGACGGAAGGTATATCGCTAAGTTACCATGGCGACCAGATCATGATATTTTGCCGACAAACTTACAGTCAGCCACCTCACGCACCAGAAATATGATCAACAAATTGCCAAGCGAACTTGTGAAAGTTTACGACACCATCATACAAGATCAACTTAAGCAGGGCTTCATCGAGGAAGTCACCGACGACGATCGAGAAATCGGACACTACCTGCCTCATCGATCGGTCTCGAAGGACAGCGAGTCCACTCCGATCAGAATCGTATATGATTGTTCAGCAACTTCAAAACGGGATCAACCCAGTTTAAATCAATGTTTAGTCACCGGACCGCCACTGCACAACTCGCTGACGTCGATACTAATTCGATTTCGCTCAAACCCAATAGCTATGACGGCAGACATTGAGAAGGCATTTCTGCAGATACAGCTGGATGAATCCGACAGAAAATTCACTAAATTTCTGTGGTTTAGCGACCCGACTGACATTGCTAGTCCCTTCAAGACGTACCAATTTAAGGCAATATTGTTCGGCGCAACCAGTTCACCTTTTATTTTAAACGCGGCACTGCGACATCTGACCGATTCATATTCCGATAATCCTACTGCAATTAATTTGCAAAAGAATTTATATGTGGACGACGTGGTTACTGGCTGTGAAACACCAATGCAAGCTTTGCAGTTTTACGAACAATCCACTGAAATGCTCGCTACACGTAAGTTTAACTTACGATCATGGAGTACAAATGACACCCTCTTAAAGAAAACTACGAAAATCGACGGCCGTTCAAGTGACAAAGAAACAGTCTCAATTCTCGGTATTCTATGGAATTCCAGTTCCAATTATCTTCAGGTAAAGAAAATGAAATCTCCCGATTTTGGAAAGTTTACTACCAAACGAGACGTCACCTCTTACAGCGCGAGTTTATACGATCCATTGGGATTGTATTCTCCGGTTCACGTCCGAGCAAAACTACTTATTCAAGCCCTATGGTTAAACAACAGTGATTGGGACCAAGCCATCGATTCTAAATTTCTCCTACAATGGCAAGGCATCGCAGCGGATCTCTATCAAGTAACAAAGAACAGCGAAATTCCACGTAAGTACTTTACAATACAACCTCAGAATGTCGAAATTCATGTTTTCGCAGACGCCTCAGAACGTGCTTACGGTGCTTCAGTATACTTGGTCTCTGAACAAGAATCTACACTTGTTATCGCGAAGACACGTGTCACTCCCATTGGTAAACAAGCGTTGACATTACCACGACTCGAGTTGATGGGAGCATTGATCGGAACACGGCTTGGCCAGTTTGTATCTGAATCCCTTAAAGACAATTTCAATATTACCAAACGCCTTCTGTGGTCGGACAATCAGATAACACTACACTGGTTGAACGGGCGAGGGAGACAAGATGTCTTTACTAAAAACCGCGTTTTGGAAATCACATCCCACCACCAAGAGTACCGCTACGTACCCACTTCACAGAACCCAGCTGATCTCTTAACCAGGGGAATTTCTCCGCGTCAACTGAGTGAGTCTCGTGTTTGGTGGTTTGGCCCCGATTGGTTAACTAATAGCGCATTATGGCCGAAATGTGAATTGTTTCCTATCGAAATAACCGAAAGTGTCAACGAACAATTGGATCCTGCGACTGCGCCAAAATGTCTCACAGAAACTGCGATACATCATATGTCAACTGTCACTAAGCCAACTTTGCTGCAAACAGAATTCGGTGACATACTACCCGCTACAAATATGCGTGATACTCCAGTGAATACTGACAATTTTCCGCGCCAAGTTGGATTCAGTATTGACAGTATATTTCAAGTCAATAATTATCGCGATCTCTCTCATTTATTACGAATTACGGCTCTTGTACTACGTTTCGTACATAATATTAAAGCAAAGCTAACTCGACGGCCATTGAACATTTCTAGTCTCCATGGAAACGCACCAACTGCGTCCGAGATCAATGACGCTGAGCACAGGTGGTTGAAAGCTGTTCAACACATTCACTACTCGGACGAAATACTCTATTTACAGCGCCAGGCGAAACAAGTTGGACCACTTTGTAATCAACTCAAGTTATTTCTCGATGATGACGGGATTCTACGAGCAGGAGGCCGACTCCAGAACACATCCCTTCCCTATGATAGTATCCATCCAATTTTACTACCAGGGAAACACGCTTTCACGTCAGCGGTCATACGTGATACCCACCGTCGTTTACAACATGCAGGACCAAATGCAACCGCAACCAGTATACGCGAACGCTATTGGATTATATCCATTCGCCGATATGTGAACATAGAACTCAATAAATGTGTGGTGTGTAAGCGAGTAGATGGGCCAGCCTATTCCAAACCGATCCCCGCTCCACTTCCTACTTTCCGAGTTCAAGAAGCAGACCCCTTTTCCGTGTGCGGTATCGACTATACAGGACATTTATTCGTCAAAGATCCTATCTCAAAATCAGTTGTGAAAACCTATATTTGTCTGTTTACGTGTGCGATAACACGAGCAGTTCACTTGGAGCTTGTGCCAGACTTAACAACAACATCATTTATTCAAGCCCTCCGACGTTTTTCAGCTAGACGTAGTACTCCTAAATTAATTGTTTCGGACAACGCCACTACGTTTGTATCGGCCACCAATGAACTCAAAACCCTGATGTCCGATCCTGCAGTTCAGCGATACCTGACAAATCACCGAATCAACTGGAAATTTACTCCCAAGCGATCTCCTTGGAATGGGGGATTTTTCGAGCGTATGATAGCCATCACTAAGACTAGTCTAAAGAAATTTCTCGGTCGCGCCTGTGTAACTTATATCGAAATGGAAACGATTGTGACGGAGATCGAGTCAGCAATCAACGATCGTCCCCTTACACATCTTTCTACTGACGACAACGATTTAAATCCACTTACGCCCTCCCACCTGGTCAACGGAAGAAATATTTGCTGTTTACCAAGGCAAACAGTCATCAATCCTAACTCCAATTTCGCCACAGATCACCAGTCAGCCAACCGGCGCTATGCGTATTTAACTACCTTGCTAACCGCATTTTGGAAAAGATGGTCTAACGAATATATCGTTTCACTGCGAGAACGACACCTTAATCAACACAGAGGAGTTAAAATCAACACTGTACGGGTCGGCGACATAGTACTTATTCACAACGATGTGCGTAAGCGGGTACATTGGCGTATGGGCCGTGTGACAAAGTTGTTACCGGGAGCCGACGGTATAGTTCGTGCTGTGGAACTAGCAACCAAAAACGGTTCCACAAATCGATCTATAACTCGACTGATTCCATTAGAATTGTCTACTGAATCTGAGACCGAATCACATCTAACCCGAGATTTGATGATTTCGAAACCCAATATGAATATTGATCAACGAGATGAACAAGCCGGAAGAAGGTCACACACAAGCAGTCCCGCCGGGGACGGTGACCAAAGACCACACGCAAGTAGCTCCAATGGGAGCGGTGGTGAATCCATCCAGCCACGACGATCGAAAAGGGCGACGGCTCGCATAGCTGAACGAAGAATTGAAAATCTGATCCAGCGTGATCTTGTGTGACATTAATAATAATAACTTTTATTTCATAATCGACTTTATGATGTACTTTCGTTCAAACTGCTTTGTATGTAAACTATATATTTGCGTTATTCATGCACATTGTTATTATCTTTATCGCTTTATTATCACGGAAATGAAACGTGTCTCATTCGAAAATTATGCTAGACGCATCTTTCGCGGCGGGAGTATGTCGGGGATGGGTTCGAATGATCATTTATTTCCATTCAATATTGCTTTAGTTACATTTATTGCGTGTTACGCGACTCTTCGCTTACGAGTACATTAATATTTCGTGCGTCCGCGTTGGCGCCTGAGCGTTGTTACATTGTTTAAAATTTCTAGTTGGTCGCGTGCCGGTCGCGTGCGGCACTCTCTCTCTCTTTTTTCTGTCTCATCTTAGCAGCAGTGTATTTTGACGTGTACGTTTCACCGCTGAATAAAGATCCATTGATAATAGATCTGCTTCCTATCTATTTCGGGAAACCATCAAGTGTTTTGTGGGACACACTCAAGCTTATATATTTTCTCAACCACATGTGTGGACGAGAACCTAAATTCGGGTATTTTGTTAGTAGTCTTATTGTACATTTTTAAGACGCTGGTAGGAAAAGGTCAGCTAAAATATCGCTTTCGCTCTCAGGGCTAGTTTGCCACAACTTGAAGGCGCTGTATTTGCGCAACCAAGCGCACATAATATCAGAACTTATTCCTTTCGCGTCTCGGACAATAACTTTGAGTACGATTCACTCGGACGTAAATTCCGATATTTCAAGAATAACCTCAAAATGTCTCTGCCATAGGAATCTATGGTAAAAGCGTTATAAAACTGCAAAAGTAGCAACTACCAACTAAAATACAACCATCATTTTATTGAAGTTGCTCAATATAGTTTTCCGAACGTGGGTGTGATCCAAGGGGACGTACACGAGAACACGTTCTATGTATCAGCATAGGGCAAACCTCTGAAACTTCGTACCCGGGTGCGTCCCCCATTGTTTATTTTTTATTTAATTCTAATTTCACACACAATCTTTCATTATCTCGAGATTAAAAAAATCAAAGATTTTTTTTTTCTAATTGAACGAGTCGTGTTTCACTTTTATATGATGAATTTGTTTGCGCGTATCTGTTGACCGACTTATTTAGTTGATTATTAGCGAATTGCTGTGTTATGTCTGGCACCGTTTAGGCCATTTGAGGTTCTGGACGGAACTTGACTCAGTGATTTGGAACTAATTTCGAGATAACCGTCGCTATTCGGACTACTATTTCTGACAGTTAGTATTCGTAGTTATTAATGTAGTGAACGATTAATCAAAAGATATGACGTGTTCAGTACTTATTGTGATTGGCTGTATGATTGAAGGTTACGCCCTAGAGTCTTTTTACTGCTTTGTAATTGGTTAAGGTTTTGAAAATGAATAAAGTTGTTTTAGTTGGTCTTGGCGAGTACACCAGGACAGACGCAGTCTTGGAGAGTCCTGGAGAGTCTTGGGGCGAGTCTTGACGCAGTCTTGGGCGAGTCTTGGGTCAGCCTTGCGATAGTCTTGGGGACTTTTCCCCAGGGCGCTGTGTCTTATAGAGTGCTCGACTGACCGACTAAGACGAGAGTTGAAACGTATTTCGTTGTGTGTGTCTTATTTGACTGTAAGGCTTAAGCGACTTTCCCGATCATGTACCTCAAGGGAACGAGATATAGAGATGAGACGAGATTCCCCCCTGACACGTGTGGAGAACCTCAGAGAAGAAAGAATTTCCCTCTGGTATTTACGACATAGAGTTATATGCCCAACTCCGTGATCCACGTACAATGATATCAAGTTTATAACAAGTTTATATTCGTACTCCAATTTGTTTTACACATACATGTACAACATGGAATAGCAATGAACAATCCATTCGCAAAATAAAAAAAAATGTTTAACGAGACTGTATTTAGCAACCGTAATAGTTATCTATCATTACAGAATTATAAACTGGTGTTCAACGACATTGTCGATTATGTAAGTCCGTGGCATGGGGCAATAGCCAATATTATTCCATCGAGTAACGACGACGACGATGTATGGGGAGTTATACATGAATTCGATAAACAGACCGCTGAACGACTGACGAAGTGAGTATAATTTCCAACAATCATTGTAGATAGATAGGGCGGGATACAAAATGCCAGGACCTGCAATGACTGGGCGGGACTTAGCAGATATAGGACAGGGGTGTATATGATAACGATTAATAGTTTAAGTTGTGCATTATATGTCATCTGCCATGTGAGTGATGCCTAATTGTTACCTATATAGCTTGTGTGTGCATGTGTAAACATAAGGGACATTTACGACTATGTTATTATATGTCTAGTCGGTTTTGAAAACCCGCTGATAAGCTAACAATCAGTAATGACTAGTATTTAACAAACGCAGAGGTTAAAGCGGGGGAGTCATCACCTTCACATGCGTCAGACGGTATCAGGACAATCGCCCCTCGGACAATCGCCCTCGTGGGACAAATGCCCCCCACACAATTATTATTTTTTATTTTTTGTAGTGATTTTGACTAGTATCGGTCGTCGGCAAACACTTGTTTACGTGAATGTATAATAAGTTGATAACGAGGTGTCGTCGGCAAACACTTGTTTACGTGAATTTATAATAAGTTGATGAATTAATAAGTTGACAACGAGGTGTCGTCGGCAAACACTTGTTTACGTGAATTTATAATAAGTTGATTAATTAATAAGTTGACCGACAACGAGGTGTCGTCGGCAAACACTTGTTTATATGTGAATTTATAATAAGTTAATAACGAGGTGTCGTCGGCAAACACTTGTTTACGTGAATTTATAATAAGTTGATGAATTAATAAGTTGACAACGAGGTGTCGTCGGCAAACACTTGTTTACGTGAATTTATAATAAGTTGATGAATTAATAAGTTGATAACGAGGTGTTGTCGGCAAACACTTGTTTATACGTAAATTTATAATAAGTTGATAACGAGGTGTCGTCGGCAAACACTTGTTTACGTGAATTTTTAATAAGTTGATGAATTAATAAGTTGATAACGAGGTGTCGTCGGCAAACACTTGTTTATACGTGAATTTATAATAAGTTGATAACGAGGTGTCGTCGGCAAACACTTGTTAACATGAATTTATAATAAGTTGATGAATTAATAAGTTGACAACTTGAGGTGTCGTCGGCAAACACTTGTTTACGTGAATTTATAATAAGTTGATGAATTGATAAGTTGATAACGAGGTGTCATCGGCAAACACTTGTTTACGTGAATTTATATTAAGTTGACAACGCCATATGGTCCAATTGTTACAATAACTTTAGCTGTGAATATTTGCAGAACGCTGGCGTAATTACATTTTTTATACTTTGGAAACTGCGTTCCGCCGATCCATTGTTTTATGAAAATACGTGATTAAGATGTCATGAATTACGGCCTAATGTTACAATAATTATAGCTGTGATGCACATTTTACAGAACACAGTGTCTTATCAGCGTCGGTAAGAAAACAATTGTTGATAACATGACACTTTGAAACATTTGATTGCCACCTATATTTAGTATTTCACTAGTCAGTAAATAGAACTTTCCAGTATTGCTGATTCATTATTAGACTATTTTATCCATTGTCTGACGAGGTGATGTAACGTATTAAATTGTACCATCCCCTATATCGCCGTCAGATTATAGTAATCTGATAAAAACCAGCATTTTTTAATTAACCTGGTAAACATATTTTGTTGTTCACTCTAGACTCATTTTGTATGATAAGATTCTAGAATAATAGCGTGCTCATGTGGACTATGAACTTAAGTCGATATTCTGAATGATTATAGTTTACATATGAATATTTCTGCTTACAACTCTTCCAAGGAGGTTTTGGATTATAGCATGGCCCTTTTGTTGAGTACAACAGAGAGGGAACAGTCAAATCGGCTTTACGAGGAAAACTTAAAAACTATGTGTAAACTAATGTTTTGAGGGCTGCTGACATGGCTGAGTCAAAGAAAGTAACTAAATGAACCAAAATACATGGTTGGTTGCTCTATTGTCATTAGCTGTTTATTCTATTGTTCAAAACGCACACGTTTCATATGGATAAAAAAAGAGTTGTAAGCAGAAATTGTCATAAGTAATCCTCCCTTATAAAATTTCAGGAACCTGACTGGGAGCAATGGAATTTACCAACTTATTCGAGTGACTGTAAAGTACCCTGACAACCGGACTGTGGATTGCAGTAGCTTTGAATTACGAAACCCCTTACCTGGCGAAAGGCGTCCGTCTCCTCAATATCTGAGTATGGTCGTGGCGGGCGCTATGCAGAAAGGGCTTCCAGAAGAATACACTAATAAGTTAAAACGCGTGGTACATAATTCGCACGAAGGACCGATTAGTTTAGACGACAAAGCTATCGGAGAATTGACTTATTAAATCGCAAAACTAATTTTAATGTTTATTGGTGTCAATATCTATCATTCTATGTTATTGTTTTAAAAAATTATTATTGTTTAAAAAGTAAAAACCGCTGCCTATTTTTGCCTCGGCGAGCTAGAATGAACAGATTGAATACGAAGTATACCGAAATAAAACCAAGCTATGTTATTAGCATAAGAAGTGGAAGCCAATAAGGACTTGGTCAGATAAGAAGTGAATATTTAATTAAGTTTTATAGTTTTATTAACCATATCACATATTTGTTTTTTTTCTTTGCTGTTTTTAATTGTGTGTATTTTGTATTGACTTGGAACAAAGTTGTGTTTGTGTTTGTTGCAGGAATAAAAGATATAAATATAAAAATAAATTCAACCGTAAACATTAACATTCGAACATTATATTTCTTACATGCGATTCGTGATTGCATGTGTTGTTTCAAACATAAATATATTGTTAGTCATTTGGTTTGAGATATGAAATACTTATCTATTTGAAAATTAGCCGATCACTGTTGTGCAATATATCTTGCAAATGTTTGTTCATATTCAGTTCCCTCACTTTATCGATGCATTAAATTACAATATCATGCAATACATATATGCAATTGTACGTCGATTATAATACTGTTCCAAAGTTACAATTTTCTCTATATTAAATAGACAGTGATTTAAAAATAAAACGTGGTCGTTTGTAAAGTTACTGTTCGTGGAATTTTGTTGGTTCTTTTCATTTTCAACCTTTTTTGTCAGCAGAACAAAACGAATCCATCAATATTACGATGTGGGAGTTCAACCTAGAGATTCTGATGTCCTGTCATATTAGAACATATAACCCGCACTTTCATTTCAAATACGTGAATTTGTTTTATGAACATTTATAAGTATTGGTAAAATGTTTACCCCGAAAGATCTTTTCATTGGATATATGAACAATTTCGTAATAAGCAGAAGAGGTTAATAGTTATCTTTACTTTATATATACTTTATACATAATTCACGCTTTCATGAAACTCGGTGTACGCATATAGGCGCAAATAGCACATTCACAATACAGAGACAGTATTATTATTTTTCAGTCCACGTTGATATGTCGTTCTCAGTCATCAGCCGACTCCTTATTTCGGTACAGCTACGGGTACACCGTTGTCGACAGTAAACCAGAGACGTATTCTTTCAACGGCACTTACTGTGCAGGTAAGCATGGCTACTGTCGTTTCACAGGACTGGCTCTATGCCTGTTACAGAGTGTGCGTTGAAAGGCGAAAACAAGCCTCGCTGCTCTCTCGCGTTCAACGTGATACTGACGGGAATTTTGCGCTGACATTGTGTCAGGTTATTTTCGATTCCAGTTCACACTTCCAGGTTTTAAAGATAACCACGAGATTAACAACACGAGATGAGATGAGATTTCACTACCATTGGCTTTCCATATCACGATTTTTCACACATAATGTTTTCCATTTCGTTCAGAATGATTTTGTCACGCTTTTTCGGCGATATTATCTTTACGACTAAATAACTTACCCCCGATCAATTTTGCAATCATCGCACAAACAAGTTATTGGAGCGTCCGTACAGATATCACCGTCCATACGACATCGTCAGTAATTAGTGGCAGACATGCTTTCGCTTTGTCAACTGAAGAAAAATAACTCACATATACATTTCCTGACGTTGTTGCTTTATTGAAGTCTTTGATGAAACGTACTACATAACAAATTCAAATCTACCTAAACGATATAGAGTAGAAGAATGCTCACGTCGCCAACGTCCATAACGAGTATCAGGTATCAGTACGTTTGAAAAGCATATATGATCATTCTTGCTGCAGTTAAGGAGGTCTGGCCACCCTAGAAACGGCATCGAATTTAGAATAGTAGTCGGTGCAATCTGTGACAATATATATATTTATTAACGGTATGTACGTGTGCTCCTAGGTATGGTGAAATGGTACTGCATACCCCCGATACGTTACTAATTACAGATTACAGTTACTGATTTGGGAATTACCGGGTTTAATATCAAAAGTACTGTTTCCTAAGTTGCGCCCTCTCGCGGCAAAGCGCTTCTGTGACAGTAAATGTGTGACATGAATGACATCATATCATTCAAGTTTTGAATAATATTTTGAGGACTATTTGTTATATTCCCACTAGTGACGAACGACTAAAAAATAAGCTGTCTACTTTAACCACACTACATATATCAACGTCATTCAGGCGTCACTTGAGCGCTTCGTCGCTTGAGGGCGCAATTCATAGCACAAAGGTATCGTCTCTCCCGTTGAAAACAATAACAAAATAAACTCCTGTCAAGTCAACAATCTGATTTTCTTTGTAACCTTCGTGACAGCGGTAATCTATTTCCCTTATTGTTGAATGGTCACTGAAGAAAGAAAATATTGGGTTTTTTCTTCAAATTAGATTGTGATATACCATAAATTAAGTGATTGAGTAAAACAATATAGGCACACTCTTTTAATTATCAGTACGTACCATAAATTGCTTTGCGCATGCGCATTTGTTTGACTAATGTTTATTTCATCAAACAACCCATATTGTACGTGTGATAACAAATAGTACGTATAATTTACGATGAATCACAATCTTGTGTAAGGAAATGAATTGCCCATGAATAGTGTTTCATATTGTAAATATTTAATTTTTACATAAAGTTATGCATATTCAATTAAAAAAAGATTTTTTTGCAGATTGTATACGTAATCCTATTCGGTTATATTTGTCCTAACGAAAATTCACATAACCCGGCGTAAAATCCACCCTATAGTGTAGACTCTCTTGCTTTGTTCATGGAGGTCTTTTACCTTCATGCTTTGTTCTACAAATACGACTAGTAAATGTAACCGGAGCCATCTTCGTCCTCGATAGTGTCGTCAAACAATTCATCTAAACAAAGAAATATTTAAAATATTCAATAACAGTAACAGTAATTGCGTAACAAATTAATAGAGGTATCCATATATGAATGGATAGTAATAAACAGTCATCCATGTAAGAGCAGATGGTTTTGGGTAGCAGTGAATAATGGTGTAACACAGTAATGTATCCATGTATGAATGGATAGTAATAAACAGTTATCCATGTAAGAGCGGATGGTTTTGGGTAGCAGTAAGTAATGGTGTAACACAGTAATGTATCCATGTATGAATGGATAGTAATAAACAGTTATCCATGTAAGAGCATATGGTTTTGGGTAGCAGTAAGTAATGGTGTAACACAGTAATGTATCCATGTATAAATGTATCGTAATAAACAGTTATCCATGTAAGAGCGAATGGTTTTTGGTAGCAGTAAGTAATGGTGTAACACAGTAATGTATCCATGTATGAATGGATAGTAATAAACAGTTATCCATGTAAGAGCGGATGGTTTTGGGTAGCAGTAAGTAATGGTGTAACACAGTAATGTATCCATGTATGAATGTATAGTAATAAACAGTTATCCATGTAAGAGCGGATGGTTTTGGGTAGCAGTAAGTAATGGTGTAACACAGTAATGTATCCATGTATGAATGGATGGATAGTAATAAACAGTTATCCATGTAAGAGCGGATGGTTTTGGGTAGCAGTAAGTAATGGTGTAACACAGTAATGTATCCGTGTATGAATGGATAGTAATAAACAGTTATCCATGTAAGATCGGATGGTTTTGGGTAGCAGTAAGTAATGGTGTAACACAGCAATGTATCCATGTATGAATGGATAGTAATAAACAGTTATCCATGTAAGAGCGGATGGTTTTGGGTAGCAGTAAGTAATGGTGTAACACAGTAATGTATCTATGTATGAATGGATAGTAATAAACAGTTATCCATGTAAGAGTGGATGGTTTTGGGTAGCAGTAAGTAATGGTGTAACACAATAATGTATCCATGTATGAATGGATAGTAATAAACAGTTATCCATGTAAGAGCGCATGGTTTTGGGTAGCAGTAAGTAATGGTGTAACACAGTAATGTATCCATATATGAATGGACAGTAATAAACAGTTATCCATGTAAGAGCGGATGGTTTTGGGTAGCAGTAAGTAATGGTGTAACACAGTAATGTATCCATATATGAATGGATAGTAATAAACAGTTATCCATGTAAGAGCGAATGGTTTTGGGTAGCAGTAAGTAATGGTGTAACACAGTAATGTATCCGTGTATGAATGGATGGATAGTAATAAACAGTTATCCATGTAAAAGCGGATGGTTTTGGGTAGCAGTAAGTAATGGTGTAACACAGTAATGTATCCGTGTATGAATGGATAGTAATAAACAGTTATCCATGTAAGATCGGATGGTTTTGGGTAGCAGTAAGTAATGGTGTAACACAGCAATGTATCCATGTATGAATGGATAGTAATAAACAGTTATCCATGTAAGAGCGAATGGTTTTGGGTAGCAGTAAGTAATGGTGTAACACAGTAATGTATCTATGTATGAATGGATAGTAATAAACAGTTATCCATGTAAGAGTGGATGGTTTTGGGTAGCAGTAAGTAATGGTGTAACACAATAATGTATCCATGTATGAATGGATAGTAATAAACAGTTATCCATGTAAGAGCGCATGGTTTTGGGTAGCAGTAAGTAATGGTGTAACACAGTAATGTATCCATATATGAATGGACAGTAATAAACAGTTATCCATGTAAGAGCGGATGGTTTTGGGTAGCAGTAAGTAATGGTGTAACACAGTAATGTATCCATATATGAATGGATAGTAATAAACAGTTATCCATGTAAGAGTGGATGGTTTTGGGTAGCAGTAAGTAATGGTGTAACACAGTAATGCATCCGTGTATGAATGGATAGTAATAAACAGTTATCCATGTAAGAGCGGATGGTTTTGGGTAGCAGTAAGTAATGGTGTAACACAGTAATGTATCCGTGTATGAATGGATAGTAATAAACAGTTATCCATGTAAGAGTGGATGGTTTTGGGTAGCAGTAAGTAATGGTGTAACACAGTAATGTATCCATGTATGAATGGATAGTAATAAACAGTTATCCATGTAAGAGTGGATGGTTTTGGGTAGCAGTAAGTAATGGTGTAACACAGTAATGTATCCATGTATGAATGGATAGTAATAAACAGTTATCCATGTAAGAGCGGATGGTTTTTGGTAGCAGTAAGTAATGGTGTAACACAGTAATGTATCCATATATGAATGGATAGTAATAAACAGTTATCCATGTAAGAGCGGATGGTTTTGGGTAGCAGTAAGTAATGGTGTAACACAGTAATGTATCCGTGTATGAATGAATAGTAATAAACAGTTATCCATGTAAGAGCGAATGGTTTTGGGTAGCAGTAAGTAATGGTGTAACACAGTAATGTATCCATATATGAATGGATAGTAATAAACAGTTATCCATGTAAGAGCAGATGGTTTTGGGTAGCAGTAAGTAATGGTGTAACACAGTAATGTATCCGTGTATGAATGGATAGTAATAAACAGTTATCCATGTAAGAGCGGATGGTTTTTGGTAGCAGTAAGTAATGGTGTAACACAGTAGTGTATCCATGTATGAATGGATAGTAATAAACAGTTATCCATAAAAGAGCAGATGGTTTTGGGTAGCAGTAAGTAATGGTGTAACACAGTAATGTATCCATGTATGAATGTATAGTAATAAACAGTTATCCATGTAAGAGCGGATGGTTTTGGGTAAGAGTAAGTAATGGTGTAACACAGTAATGTATCCATGTATGAATGGATAGTAATAAACAGTTATCCATGTAAGAGCGGATGGTTTTGGGTAGCAGTAAGTAATGGTGTAACACAGTAATGTATCCATGTATAAATGGATAGTAATAAACAGTTATCCATGTAAGAGCGGATGGTTTTTGGTAGCAGTAAGTAATGGTGTAACACAGTAATGTATCCATGTATGAATGGATGGATAGTAATAAACAGTTATCCATGTAAGAGCGGATGGTTTTGGGTAGCAGTAAGTAATGGTGTAACACAGTAATGTATCTGTGTATGAATGGATAGTAGTAAACAGTTATCCATGTAAGAGCGGATGGTTTTGGGTAGCAGTAAGTAATGGTGTAACACAGCAATGTACCCATGTATGAATGGATAGTAATAAACAGTTATCCATGTAAGAGCGGATGGATTTGGGTAGCAGTAAGTAATGGTGTAACACAGTAATGTATCTATGTATGAATGGATAGTAATAAACAGTTATCCATGTAAGAGCAGATGGTTTTGGGTAGCAGTAAGTAATGGTGTAACACAGTAATGTATCCGTGTATGAATGAATAGTAATAAACAGTTATCCATGTAAGAGCGAATGGTTTTGGGTAGCAGTAAGTAATGGTGTAACACAGTAATGTATCCATATATGAATGGATAGTAATAAACAGTTATCCATGTAAGAGCAGATGGTTTTGGGTAGCAGTAAGTAATGGTGTAACACAGTAATGTATCCGTGTATGAATGGATAGTGATAAACAGTTATCCATGCAAGAGCGGATGGTTTTTGGTAGCAGTAAGTAATGGTGTAACACAGTAGTGTATCCATGTATGAATGGATAGTAATAAACAGTTATCCATGTAAGAGCAGATGGTTTTGGGTAGCAGTAAGTAATGGTGTAACACAGTAATGTATCCATGTATGAATGTATAGTAATAAACAGTTATCCATGTAAGAGCGGATGGTTTTGGGTAGCAGTAAGTAATGGTGTAACACAGTAATGTATCCGTGTATGAATGGATAGTAATAAACAGTTATCCATGTAAGATCGGATGGTTTTGGGTAGCAGTAAGTAATGGTGTAACACAGCAATGTATCCATGTATGAATGGATAGTAATAAACAGTTATCCATGTAAGAGCGAATGGTTTTGGGTAGCAGTAAGTAATGGTGTAACACAGTAATGTATCTATGTATGAATGGATAGTAATAAACAGTTATCCATGTAAGAGTGGATGGTTTTGGGTAGCAGTAAGTAATGGTGTAACACAATAATGTATCCATGTATGAATGGATAGTAATAAACAGTTATCCATGTAAGAGCGCATGGTTTTGGGTAGCAGTAAGTAATGGTGTAACACAGTAATGTATCCATATATGAATGGACAGTAATAAACAGTTATCCATGTAAGAGCGGATGGTTTTGGGTAGCAGTAAGTAATGGTGTAACACAGTAATGTATCCATATATGAATGGATAGTAATAAACAGTTATCCATGTAAGAGCGGATGGTTTTGGGTAGCAGTAAGTAATGGTGTAACACAGTAATGCATCCGTGTATGAATGGATAGTAATAAACAGTTATCCATGTAAGAGCGGATGGTTTTGGGTAGCAGTAAGTAATGGTGTAACACAGTAATGTATCCGTGTATGAATGGATAGTAATAAACAGTTATCCATGTAAGAGTGGATGGTTTTGGGTAGCAGTAAGTAATGGTGTAACACAGTAATGTATCCATGTATGAATGGATAGTAATAAACAGTTATCCATGTAAGAGTGGATGGTTTTGGGTAGCAGTAAGTAATGGTGTAACACAGTAATGTATCCATGTATGAATGGATAGTAATAAACAGTTATCCATGTAAGAGCGGATGGTTTTTGGTAGCAGTAAGTAATGGTGTAACACAGTAATGTATCCATATATGAATGGATATTAATAAACAGTTATCCATGTAAGAGCGGATGGTTTTGGGTAGCAGTAAGTAATGGTGTAACACAGTAATGTATCCGTGTATGAATGAATAGTAATAAACAGTTATCCATGTAAGAGCGAATGGTTTTGGGTAGCAGTAAGTAATGGTGTAACACAGTAATGTATCCATATATGAATGGATAGTAATAAACAGTTATCCATGTAAGAGCAGATGGTTTTGGGTAGCAGTAAGTAATGGTGTAACACAGTAATGTATCCGTGTATGAATGGATAGTAATAAACAGTTATCCATGTAAGAGCGGATGGTTTTTGGTAGCAGTAAGTAATGGTGTAACACAGTAGTGTATCCATGTATGAATGGATAGTAATAAACAGTTATCCATAAAAGAGCAGATGGTTTTGGGTAGCAGTAAGTAATGGTGTAACACAGTAATGTATCCATGTATGAATGTATAGTAATAAACAGTTATCCATGTAAGAGCGGATGGTTTTGGGTAACAGTAAGTAATGGTGTAACACAGTAATGTATCCATGTATGAATGGATAGTAATAAACAGTTATCCATGTAAGAGCGGATGGTTTTGGGTAGCAGTAAGTAATGGTGTAACACAGTAATGTATCCATGTATAAATGGATAGTAATAAACAGTTATCCATGTAAGAGCGGATGGTTTTTGGTAGCAGTAAGTAATGGTGTAACACAGTAATGTATCCATGTATGAATGGATGGATAGTAATAAACAGTTATCCATGTAAGAGCGGATGGTTTTGGGTAGCAGTAAGTAATGGTGTAACACAGTAATGTATCTGTGTATGAATGGATAGTAGTAAACAGTTATCCATGTAAGAGCGGATGGTTTTGGGTAGCAGTAAGTAATGGTGTAACACAGCAATGTACCCATGTATGAATGGATAGTAATAAACAGTTATCCATGTAAGAGCGGATGGATTTGGGTAGCAGTAAGTAATGGTGTAACACAGTAATGTATCTATGTATGAATGGATAGTAATAAACAGTTATCCATGTAAGAGCGCATGGTTTTGGGTAGCAGTAAGTAATGGTGTAACACAGTAATGTATCCGTGTATGAATGAATAGTAATAAACAGTTATCCATGTAAGAGCGAATGGTTTTGGATAGCAGTAAGTAATGGTGTAACACAGTAATGTATCCATATATGAATGGATAGTAATAAACAGTTATCCATGTAAGAGCAGATGGTTTTGGGTAGCAGTAAGTAATGGTGTAACACAGTAATGTATCCGTGTATGAATGGATAGTGATAAACAGTTATCCATGCAAGAGCGGATGGTTTTTGGTAGCAGTAAGTAATGGTGTAACACAGTAGTGTATCCATGTATGAATGGATAGTAATAAACAGTTATCCATGTAAGAGCAGATGGTTTTGGGTAGCAGTAAGTAATGGTGTAACACAGTAATGTATCCATGTATGAATGTATAGTAATAAACAGTTATCCATGTAAGAGCGGATGGTTTTGGGTAACAGTAAGTAATGGTGTAACACAGTAATGTATCCATGTATGAATGGATAGTAATAAACAGTTATCCATGTAAGAGCGGATGGTTTTGGGTAGCAGTAAGTAATGGTGTAACACAGTAATGTATCCATGTATGAATGGATAGTAATAAACAGTTATCCATGTAAGAGCAGATGGTTTTGGGTAGCAGTAAGTAATGGTGTAACACAGTAATGTATCCATGTATGAATGGATAGTAATAAACAGTTATCCATGTAAGAGCGGATGGTTTTGGGTAGCAGTAAGTAATGGTGTAACACATTAATGTATCCATGTATGAATGGATGGTTTTGGGTAGCAGTAAGTAATGGTGTAACACAGTAATGTATCCATGTATGAACGGTTGATATTGTGTGACAACTAATACTGTCTGTTTATCACGAACACTCACCACAAGGGGGCTCTCCTCTCACACGTGTGTTTTCGTATTCAACTCCGTATTGATCAACACACCAGCAAAATCCTGTTCCGCCGTGACATTGCGCCGTTGAATAGTAACCGTTTTCGTCACAAGTCGGAACGAAAGCACCTATTAATTAAAGATGTGAGTAAATGTCATTCGTGATGAAATTGTCACATCAAGCAATTTACATATCACCATGATTCCTTATTTAAATCACTTTTTTCCTTCTCATATATGCACTAACTTGTCCATTCTACCATATTGTGTGACCACACTGACCTGGCCAAGTAAGAAGTTTATTTGCTTCAATCCGACGTATTGCAAATTGTGTATACAGTCGCCGGTACGATGTGCTCGAAGTTTTTTTATTTAAATAAAAACAGAAAAAATACCACAACCAAACCAAACACAGATTAAATTTTCCGAAACCATTGTAAAGCGTAGAAAATTCTATTCGATGTAACATACCTGCTAAAGGCCTGATCTCCCCTAATACCATCATGGTAGGTACGTCGTCCATTGCCTGGAAGCAAGGTGGTCTCACAGCTGTCAACAAGTAACATACAAATTATTATTATTACACGATACATAGTGAAATCTGTAGTATGGAATTATATCAGTAATTATCCAAATACTACAAGTATTTATTTTAACGTGATATACGTTTTAAATATTTGCAAGTGTTTAATATTAGGTATGCAATGTGTTCTATTTTTTCTACATTTCCATATGGTTTTCAGTCAAAGAGCTTCACAACCAATGCGTTTACAATTATAGACTACTGCGAGACTCACGTGGTGTTTTTGTCAGTCACACAATCTGTCTCCCAAAAACATTAGTTTCAGTATCAAACATATGGGTATGAAAAACGCCTAGCAACAAAAAGAATATATTTCCTACCTTCTTCAGCATGGAAACAGTTACACCATTCGTCTCCAGTGATTTTCCAGTCCCGGTTTTGATCGCATTCATCTAGGAAGGTTCTCATGCATACTTCGTACTCGTCGTTGTACATGTCGTAGTATTCCTTGGAAGACAGCACAAGATCTCTGTCAACGTCAAGTGTGTTAAACATCCAGGCAGTTGACTCTTTGCATTTAGGGAGCACCTCAACATCTGTTAAAGTCAAGAGACATTCAAGATAGTGACGCATGTTCGTTGATTTGCCCTATGAGGGCTGGTACCAGTTATGAGAGACAACTTAGTCGGACAGGAATTTCAAAAATTGATTCTAAAACTGCGATCCGTTATTCGACTTTAATTCGAATAATGAATATTCAATGCATGACAATGCCGTGTCTCCTATGCAAGTTATTTGCTATATTTACCAGGTACGGGCATCTCCTTGTGTGGATGTTTCTTATAAAGGTCCTCTTCTTCTGCTTGTAACAATCTAAACCATTCCATCAACCGTCTTGGAAGTTCAGACAATTCCGAATCAGTGCACTCACTTGGCACCCAAGCTTGCTCTGGGGGGAAATTAAATACATTTGGAAGATGTATTGCTGCTACTTATGTTAATTAGTTCAAAGGGGGATTTGAATGAGTTTCTTCCCTGTGAGCAATTACAGATAAATACCTTCTTCATTATATTACTTTCCCTGGGCTAATCAACATTATGTTATAGCAGCGCAATACAGTCTCAATTTAATTAGATGTTTCTTCGCGAATTGAACTAAAAACTCCCTCATAAATCTGAATAAACAAAGACATGCACGAGCTACTGTTACAGGTCACGTGCACACTGTGACGTTAACCACTCACCATCTGCCACGTCATATGCAGTTTGTTCCAGTTCAGGGAGATCGACCGCATTTCCTGCTGGCAGTTCATCGGACTGAATTAGAGTTTCTTTGACCAGTTTCTTAGGCTGAAATAAATACCGCATAAATGAACATTTCTTTGCTAGCAACTGTATTTGTTTTCAAATGTTAACGCGTTAGGCATTGTACTTGCCAGACAACAACAATCCGGGTACTTCTTTAAGAAAAATATTTTTGTCAATTTTATCGGTGAGGGAAAACTGCGACTGTCCGAGAACTGACGCAGAGAGACTATTTCTTGTCCGATGTAGTTAGCCAACCGTCGTTTTATTTAATTTGGTTGCCGGTGACACCACTTCTACCTACGTTCGATTTTAAATTAACACTGATGATGATGTAATAAGTATCGAATATTGAAATAACTTACTTCCTGGACGTAGTCATTGTAAAAGCCAGGTTGGATTTCTTCTGTAATTAAAACATAGTGCATGTATTAGTGGCGAGCGTCCGAGTCCCCTGATAAAACTAATTGTATATTGGTGTAAGATATCTCATCTAACAAATAATTAGTAATTATTAATGCAATGGATATATACTTAAAGGAATTGAGTCCCGAGCGACGATAACATCACACATACAAAACGCAAAGGCTCATGGGTAGACGCTCGTTTGTAAACAATGACACGGTATGGCCATCTGACGCATGCGTAGGTGACGACTCCCCCGCTTTAATGAATTACAACTGTACTACATTCCATTAAAGGTCGGCGGTCGTAGGGCAGACAACTGCCGTCCTTTAATATTTGTTATTCCTAAATAAATACGCAATAGATATAACTCATCGCGGTCAACATTGAAGACGACGACATATTAGTACAATCCCCCAAAACTTCTGCTCCTTGCTTATTCGAAACAAACAATAAAACAACAAGTTACTGAATCGCCGATTCTTCCAAATTTTACAGACACGTAAAGTATCGGAATATCCACGTGACGTCATCTCAAGCATATAACGACCGCCCTCTGTTATCGTGTTTAACTTAATCTTTCGTTTGAATACCGTCAAGTGGTGTGCATGGACAAGGACCGTCACACATCCAGGCAATTTTCTTTCCCGTCTTGCATGCTTTCCTTTCCAGATGACAGACATCGTGGTAGGTTTTCCCATCGGTACCACACACGTGATATGACTCGGTATCTGGGCATCGTTGACAAGACTCCTCATCGTACTTCTTCTCGTGTAGTTTGTACCTGAAGTTATAAGATAAAATCTATATTAACTTTTATTAATTGATAAACAACGTGGAATAAAACATTCCGATTCCGTACATTTCACTTTACCTGTTTTTTTGTCATAATACATGAAATTTGTTGTATGTGCTTAATTACCCCCCCCCCCCACACACACATTGAATTAAAAGTGTTCTTTACCTCCTTTCTATAGCGCGTCTACTCATGCACGTGGCTGTATCGTCTTCCAAAACAAAGCACAGTTTACCGTTACCACACTTCAAATCGTCACATGGATCTGCATATGAAATCAAACGTTTTAAAATGTAATTGTTATGTTGCTATTAAAGTGACCTAACATATTACACTGTGTTCGCTCTTTTCGTCGTCGCATTGCGTCACACTCCACATGGGTCTAATGCGACGTATACAACGCATGTAAACACCTTGTTTGTTTACAAGAAATCCGAACACGCGATGCACACATACATTGCTCTTAAAGGCCGGCAGACGTCGTGCCGCGTCATGTTCGATATGGGACTCATAGCGACGTATACAACGCGTGTAAAATACATTGTTTATTTACATGAAATTCGAACACGCGTTGCGCGACGACCACTAAACGGCAATATAAGTAATAAACAGAGCTAGCTTGTCTTCTTGAGTATGCTGTTCTGTGGAAACATGCAGTGAAATGCGCAACGCATGCGCACTGATCCTAATCGTGCACGTGCAAACATAGTACACCTAACGCACGCAGGTAACTCACCATAAACCTTGTCGTATGTCTTCTTGGGCTGAATATCTTCCCATTCTTTTTTGACTAGAGAATCACTCTCCGACTATAAAGATGAAAAAAGGGGAAGAGTTGGATCAGATAATATTCTTTTTATATACGTACAATATTAATGCATTGTAGTAGGTCACATAAAATCATCACTGTGAAATATTTTGCTAAAACCAGAATTATAAAATATATTCTATAGTGTTGATTTCATACTGACAATGTATGTTTTAACCAATCAGAATGTGCGAAATGTCCACGTTGTTGAATAATGATTGATTAAAACAGAACTTATTGTGTGTACATGTTATATAATAGTTTTAATGATTGGATCGGAGTTATAACTCAACAAGTCATTGTTAATGACATAGTCCCCGTTGGGATTAGGGGAAATGTTATTCATGTCAAAAATAAAGAAATATGCATCAAAAGCATAGTTAGTAACTGAGAGTGAATAATTGGCTGGTCTAGTATCAACAGTAATTAGATGTATTAAATGAAATATATAGTCAGAAATTAAACAGGGATGCTATTCATGCATATTTGTATCCAAACTGATTTTTTTTGTCCAGGCTCATGTGCAGAGATATAGAAGTATGGTCAAAAAGCAAGATTGCAGGCAGTCAACCATCTTTGACCCGATTGTGAAACAAATTGTCATGGACATGTATCCTAATATGTATAATTTGAAGAAAAAAACATGTCAACAATACATTTTGCCAGTTAGTCATGATGGTCATGTATCGCAACATGTGTAAATGTTTGTATCAAATTTGAAAGAAAACCAACAAATCCTGTCCAAGATACTACATTTTCAAAAAAACAGAAGATGGATGCCAGTCGGCCATCTTAGATCTGATCATGGAACAAACTGACATGAACATGTACTCCTATATGCATGGTGTATGTGTCAAACGTGAATAAAAATGGTCCACAAGCTTTGAAGATATAGTAGTATGGTCAAAAAGCAAGATGGCAGTCAGTCCGCCATCTTTGATCCGATTGCAAAACGAATCGTCATATACATGTATCCTAACATGTATAATGTATTTACCAAATTTGAACAAAAAATATGCATAAGATACCACATTTTCAAAAAACAAAATGGCTGTCAGTCAGTCATCTTTGATTGAATCAGTTAACCACTGCATGTGCACATGTCCCAGATAAAGTATTATGCACATGCAAAGAATGAAAAGAGTTGGTCCACACTGTTTTGAAACATGACTCCAGACGGACGGACGAATACCGAATTATAATCCCCCGTTACGAACTTCGTTAGACTATGGTTCCCAACAAAAAAATACCAGTGATGCAAAACCGGGTGGCCTTATATTGGTCAACATACATGCCACAGTGGTTGCACTGACACGAAAGTGCACTTAAATTACACAAAAGACTTCATTTCCTTTGAGATCCTTGACAACAAACTAATTCATCGGCCTCAAAGGGAAAGACCATCCCCGGCGCCGTTTACAATACTGTAGAAAGCGTACTGTTCAAAGGAATGCGGTTGAATACATTAACACTCTTGGTAAATATCAGAGGTTTTTGTTTTCATTGCTCGTAAATGTCAATGTCACGTGATGTGTTTGACCGAGTAGGTCACCAGATCCACCATTTCTGTTGATCCTCGTTCGTATGTGGCCGTGTTATATTCATTTTTGTAAGACTTGGTGAGTAAATATTTTATTTTAATTAAAGCCCTGGCAATAATGTAGTTCTTTGGTGCCAATTTGGGTGGCAACTATGAACAGATTGTAATACGTGCAAATTTAATACAAGTACATCATCAAATTCGACATTTTATTTTGGTGTCAATCCAATAATAATCACTAAAATAATACTTCTATAATTTATCTATCACAGGACTCATACATATGTTTGATATGAAACATGTGGTGATTGTCCGCCTCGTCGTGCACAAACTGTGAACGCGCCTGATTTGTTGATGTAGTCGTATAATATATAACCAGCTCCTTGCAACCGGAGAGCGATTCTTTGTCTAAAATTACACAACACATTCTTTCGACGTCAAAGTTGACGTATGTGTCCCGGGGCATTGGCGGATTTAGATGGGGGCTGAGGGGGCCGCGGCCCCCACTACTTTTAACAACCAACAGGGCTTCGCGCCATCGGCGCTCGCGAACTTGGCCTTAGGCCAACGTATCGCCCCCCCCCCCCTATTCCAGAATCCTAGATCCGCCCCTGCAGGGTGCACATTATTCAGTTGTTCAACTTGTAGTGGTCCCTAAGTCAGTGATTATAATCACTCGTTACGTTTTGATAAAGTGGCGTTTATCCAAACTGTCAAAGGAAACTGTGTTTATTTACTCGCTGCCGACCTGCTTTCAAGACCAGGACAACCCAATCATAACTCATAGTACAGACGTCATAACATGAGTACTCCGTCTACCCCCATAGATAAGCCACGATTCAGAAATGTAGCTATAGAATGTAAAGCCACCGATTCTTGAACGACTGAATCCGGATATTATGAATACACCCATTACAGTGTATGCAATTTAATGCAACTGAGTACGTACATACCGTACCGTTAGTGTAATTTTGAATGAGTATCAAATACGACGTTAGCTACGTTATCGATCTGTCCACTCTGCTTGCCCAGGGCGTTGCCAATATATTTTCGAACTTACCACTGGTCTCAGAAGTGCTTTCCATTCGCCCGACTTCTTATATTCCTTTGGGGTTCTGTTGGGTCTCGCCTCTACCGCCACAAGTACAAGTATTAACACCGCTGCCAATCGCATCATGGTTAACTTTAGGAAAGTTTGTTGAAACTGCTTGAACAAATCTCAGACTATCATGCGAGAGATGTCTGTTTTTGTTTTCTGAAGGTTGATTTATTTTGAGGTGATTTGCACACAATGGTCCGACTCTGCGCTGATTGGTTGAGAAAGTGGTAAACAAGTCAATTTAACCGAGGTCAAGTAACACGATATTCCGCTGATGGTATTTAAGTCGGTAGTCACAGTCTCGCACATGCGCACATTATCAATTCTTGGGTACCTCGGTCGGTCACAATAACTGACCTTCTGAATGTGTGTTTGGGAGACCTTAGAAATGCTAAGTTATATGGGTAAACTCGTTATATGCGTTCGCTTAATGCATGGATGTACTTAGTACATCCATGGTATGATACACCTTTCCAGTTTTGATATTTAAATTAAAAACACATCTCTTATACCATTTTAAGTATTGTCGGTAGACCATATATATTTGGCCAAATGCTAACGTCTGTGCAGTAAGAAACCTACATCACAGCCCATAGAGAGACTGTGCCTACATCAAGAATTAGCCCCCTTGTTGAAGGTCAAACTATGACCTTAGAGATCAAGCCGTAGGGATGACAAAACTAGAATAGTTACCAATACGTGCGTGTTAGTATGTATATTTCATTAAATCGAATATTACCAGTCAGTATCCATGGAATTACGAAACAACACTTCTATGAAAGTGCATGTGACATTGTTTCGTCGTGTGGCGTTGCTTTAAACTTGTCATGACAGAAAATATAAATGTGTATTAGTTTAGCGACCTTGTTTAATGTAGCTTGTTGTGGTCAAATTTACCGGGACCACTAGTACCTTCCATGCCGAGACCCAATATAGTCACGTGTTGACTGAAGTGTCCAGTTTCACTTTCCCTAACGCATTTCGAAGACTATGCAGAGATTAAAATATAAGGGGTGGACCGTTAGAAACGGGGGGTAGGATTTTAAAAAAGTACAAAGGAAAAAAAAATCTGCACGCTAATTTCTTAGGGAAAATATAACATAAAAATCATCATTGAAAAAAAATAGCACAAACTAAGCGAAGGGAAATACACTCTCTGCCATCGACCCCAGAGTTTGAAAACAACATTAACAAAGAATAGTATAATGTTATGATGTGTCCGAAAGATACTTACAAAGCTTACATTTACGTAGAATGAGATACTGTAGTTGCCCGTCCCTCTCATTCTAAGGTCTATGAGCAAACGACCCGTGTGTTAAAACGTGTTTCATGTCAAAACGTATGCTGGCTTCAAATAATTTAAAGAAATACACACTAAACACACATATACAATAAATACTGTAAATGCATTAATTATTCACTAGCTTTTAATTTCGCTATTTTTGCTGATAAGTAAAATCCGCTAAAATAAATCCACTTGAATGTGTGAAACAATTATAAAACTCATTGTTCACTTGACGAATTCGTGAGTGAAATTAAACCCCAGTGATTATGTACAAAACAGTTAAATGTAATGGTTTTACAGTAGGTATGAAACACGGACTGTGTCGTGTATGTAAAACCAAATCAACAGAATACACTTGATCACATTGCGTGACAACTAATAGTATGGCAAAGACAGAAACAAGAGGAGGTCAACAGAAGGTCAAGTATCTCTTATAACAATTATACTTTCAAACAAACATTATTTATAACACTTTAAACCCCTGCTGCTAACACCTGCTGATGTCACTGCCTATTGTTCCAGTGGCGCTCGAGGAGAGTATGTTCTCGTTTAAAATCTAGAAACCGGCAGATTTGGCATGTTGACAATCCAGTACACAGTTGTGACCAACGGAAGAAGCCCCGTATGCCCAGATTTTAGCAACAATGCCAGTGATTAATTTTTCAACACAATACCAAAAGGAAGTTATAAAATATGGTTAGTCATCTTTAGTCAACCTTTGGGGCATAATGAAGGTCTAATGAGGGTCACGTAATGACTGTAGCAAGAAAAAAAGTTATGAGATATTGTACATTCATCTAGCATTTTAGGCGCCTACAATTCAAGTGGCTTTTTGACCATATCAATCATGTAAAGTTATTTTGACGCATGCGTAAACACTATTGCATTCATGGCTGGGTTTTGGACATTGTACGGAACTGAAACTTTTGTAAAACAATGCCGTGACATTTTAAAGTACATGTACTTCCCCTTTTTATTATGCGAGTTCTGCTTTTATGAATAAATAAAAATTCTGGTTTCAATCGTTAGTAATGACTTATCAATACAAGTTGAATACGGTTATATATCATATATTCATACAAATAAATAAGTAAATAAATAAATAAATAAATAAATAAATAAATAAATAAATAAATAAATAAATAAATAAATAAATAAATAAATAAATAAATAAATAAATAAATAAATAAATAAATAAATAAATAAATAAATAAATAAATAAATAAATAAAGTTTCTTTTTAACGCTTTAGAAACAATTCAATTATGGTAATACAACTTGAACAGTCTATCAGTGTCTTTGCTAGACTGACATGTAGGCGTGAGTGGCGCCCTCGCCGGCCGTACGGCATTACATCTCACCTCACTGTGTTGGGTTTTGAGCACCGCGGAGGGCGCTAGGTCTTTGCGGGGTTGTTGATTATCACAACTTTACCTTACTTTTCTCACAAATTGATATTAATGGCATCGGATCTGAGCACCCTAGCAAGATATACTTAGCAATTATAATGTGCACATTAACGCGCTCCCGCACTGTTAAACTTTCTGCAGTTTCTAAAGTTGTCATTTGTTCAGTTAATCTATCAAGCGCCACCACAGGTAGGTTACGATTATTACGTTAGCAGCTGAGGTCAGTACGTAAGTTGTCATGACGACGGGTGATAGGCATATTTATAGACTAATGGTTCAATCTGAAGCATGTATGTATGATTACTATAAGCACTGTGGGAAATCCCCGGCGTCAGCGCACAGTGGTAGGCATTCTGGATTGAATCACTGGAGTAACTAATTAACACAAACATTTATATACAAAATTGTGACCATGAATTCATGTTTCGTGGCGTAAATATTTGCCCCCTCCTTCCAACATAAGGTATTGTCTATTATCTCCTCTGGCATCGAAGTGTTCTCAAAAGTTCAGTAGGGAAACCTCAATGTATAACACATATATACTCCTTAACGTTCATGATATGGTTCTAATATTTTCAAATCATCAAGTTTACCACAATCTGTCATCTCTTTATAAGCTGATACCCTTAAATATCACAAATAATGCCTAGAATAAAATTGTTAACAAATGAACATTGGTTTACTTAATACTCAAAAGTACCCCAAAACGGTTTGATCATTGAAATGCACAAAATAATTGTTGATCTGAACTTCAGACATATTAGGTACCCTGGCTCCCCCTGTCCTATTGTCAGCATGTTGAGCAATTCAATTTTAATAATAGATAAACAATTGCCATTGTCACCAGGAGACGTGATTAAACTACCCACTGTTACCGTTGTAGAAGTATATGTGCAACTTGACGCAATATCAATGTTAGTTATTAAAATTGTTCCCATGAAATATATTTCCCGTTATGAAAAATAAATCTTGATTTGTGAATATTCGAAATAAACGTTGGATCCAAATGATGGTGCTACTTGTTGAAAAAATAGTTTAAGGTAACATTAATATATACAAGATCGAGTATATATCGGTCTGACTGACTGAGATTGCATAAATTATCACTATTTACCCGAGTTTGAATAAATCGAAACTACAAGTATATGTTCTGCAGCTTGCGCGGTTAGAGTCAGTTGATCACCAGTAAGGGTATTTCCAATCACGAGGTTATCTTAATATGTAAGCTCCCCTAGCTACCTGTCAGTTTGAGTGAAATAAAAAATAAATACAGATATCTAGCCAGAAACATTGTATATTTATTCATAGAATAATGACGCCCATGTCAAATAAATTAATGTAACATTTGCTAAAATCCAAACGTTCTAACATTAAATTGGAAAAACGTATTAATCAAGGCTAAGCTAGGGGGTCACCGGGTATGTCCGTGTCTCGGACGCGACGGTAGGGATGAGGAATATAACCGACCTAATTATTAACTTAAGAATGTATTGTTTTCTCATTTTCACTTATATTTACGCAACTTTGAGTGTTAAATATTTGTACACATTTTCCTGTACAAATAATATTCGATAAATAGGACAAATGTCTTAGAACGGACGCATTTTGAATAACGTTTATCCATTTGTTTGTCCGGCAAATTGTACCCTTCATGGCGTATATTGCCCGAAATATTTTAACGAATGAATCGGGCAATGTTCCTTGCAAAATTGGTGACCCCCTAGTGCGGGCTAAATCTCAAGCGATGAGTTTGTTTGAATCAGGTATGTAAATACAATGATGACGTGTACATGTACCTGGAAAGTCCCGTCTACCACATTCAATAAAAGAAACCGACACAAACCATGCGTATATCACTTCAAACTGTGTAACGCAAGCAGACATGGCTCCCGATTCGAAAGTGCCGACCCTGGCGGCTTCGTACCAAGAACGCATACGTCCTTGCATCGATCTTGTCGATTCGCTGAGAAGAATTGGTTTGGATAAAGATGTAGATCTTCCAGCCGTGGTTGTCATCGGCGACCAAAGTGTCGGTAAAAGCTCCGTACTTGAAGCGATATCGGGGGTTCAGCTTCCTAGAGGCAATGGTAAGTAACTAGGCAAGTATAAGAAAGAATGCATGTCTCGTTTATTTGTTCTACGATTTATGCTCATAAATAGTCCACATAAAAAGTCTCACAAAATACGGTCCCCCTAAATGAGGGCGGGGTTGCCGCTATAATATGCATTCGATGTCTGTACGTTCACCTCAACTACTAACTGACAGGTACATTTGGTCATTAGCGATTCTATGAAATGTCTGTTTCTCCAGTCAGCCAATTTTTATTAAAGGGCTTTGGTCGTCGCGCAGCGCGTGTTCGAATTTCATGTAAATAAACAATGTATTTACACGCGTTGTATACGTCGCTATGAGTCCAATATCAAACAGGACGCGGCACGACGACTGCCGCCGTAAAAGGAATGTATCCGACAGTCACACTTTCGGTTTCTATGTTTGTATAGTCACTATACGTACATGTATATGTGTGGCGGCGGAAGGGGGGGGGGGTACTCGTCTCCCTCTGGACAAGTCTTTGTTTCATATACATGTACTACGGTAGTAATTTATTTATCATGCAAACGTGGCATTTACAAGCCCATGGTGTAAGTAATGAGAGTTCGAGGCAATAGTGCGTGCGATTTTGTACATAAAGTCAACTCTATTTACTCTGGAATACACAAAACACCTAAACAAACGAGTATATATTCCTAGAAAAGGTAGATTTGTCTTTGTTCAGGTTTTTCGTAGAATCTTCAATCACGTGTCTCTCACTCTTGCTACTCAGCCACTACGTCTTGTCAAGATATACCCCACGTGTTATTTGGTGGTGGTTTACAGCATAGATGCTTGGGGGGGGGGGGGGGTAATATCATGGACTTGTACATTAAAGTAGAAAATCAGGTGTGGAGATTATTTTTTTAGGGGTGGACCATTAGAAATTCCAAACAAAATTGCACAGGACAAATCCTGAAAATAATTATTGTATGGAACAAAAAAAAAAAAAAAAAAAAAATCTTATTCTTAGGGAATTTGCCCAGTAAATAGTTTGCATAGTTTTTCTCCCATCACCCCAGACTTTACTCTAATGGTCCACCCCTTATGCGCAGTCTTTTTCTTTACCTGTTTCTTTATACGTTGATATTAATATATAGCTTTCTGCTTTTAAATGTGTGTTAGATTGTTTACTGTAATAGTATTGTGTGTTATTTTCTCTGTCAAATATTTCTTTCAACATTTTTTTCTGCGCTTTCCTAATCTGCCTTCCCGAGTTTCAATGCTGATCCGGTTGATTGTCTAATGTGATGGTCTGATAAGTTGTCTGACTCATTTCCTGAATTTCCCGTACGGCGATTCCGAGAAAAGTTACGTCATCATGTGAAAGAAATCTTCATAGTTTATTTGCATAGACGTCATGCTGTATTCAACCGCAACGCACAATGTGACACTTGACTTGTATGTGAACCTGGTGTTATCTCATTTTAACTTGGAGTTGACATCAGAGGGCTCCTTAAATACATCATCAAAATCAATCTCTCGTAAAATCCCATGTGTATTTGTTTGTAGAAATTGTGACACGATGTCCCATAGAATTAAGACTAAAAACACTGGATAACGATGAATGGTGTGGCAAAATACTGTACATAAACTACTCAAAGGAACAAGTAAACAAGTACATTGATAGCCCGGATGAACTTGGAGCTGCTATACGTACAGGTGAGATGACAACTGCACGTTATTTATTTATTCATTTATTTATTCATTTATTTATTTATTCAATGAATGGATTTATTATGAATGGATAGATGGATGACTATTCAATTAATTCTAGGCTGCTATACATATATTTACAAAAAAGACAATAATATAAAATCACATGTTACCAGATACACGCACATTGCAGGACAAACAAGCTGTTTCTTTTCTTCTGATAAAATGTAAGTTTGTGGCGTAGTCACATCTACTAGATGGACTCGTACTAAGACTGATATTAACCGTCGCTCAAGGGAGAAGTCATGTTTTAAAGTGTAAAAGTAGTTTACAAATTAACCAAATACATGTTGTATTTTCTTTTATATATGTTTTATAGCGAGAGGGTCGTCACCTACGTACGCGCGGGAATCGAGTCCACACGCTAACACGATAACAACACACGCTAAAAACGCAAAGGTTCATGGGTAGACGCTTGTTTGTAAACAATGACACGCTATGGCCATCTGGCGCATGCGCAGGTGACGACTCCCCCACTTTAAAATCTCCTTTTGAAGGGGTAAAATTTTTTGCACATGAAGTATCATTGTTCTCCTTCAACAATAGGGGGAAATGGAATGATTGGGTAAATGGTTGTTTTTTTTTCTCTCCCGAAATTCTACCCGGATCAAGAGCAGGGCTATGTTTCTAGGTGCCCAGTAAACAGTTGTGTCTACTGTCTTCGTTCCAGTACGTTCCAGTATTGTCCGATGTGACATTAATAACGCCTGTTGATATTTCAGCACAACAAGACATCACGAATTCACAGAAAGGCATCAGTAAAACTTCAATAACAGTTGAGATTCAGTCAGCCCACGTACCGAACCTGACTTTGATTGACTTGCCTGGTATTGCAAGGGTCCCTCAAGAAGGACAGTCTCGTAATATTGCAGATGAGGTGAGGAATTCTGTTGTTTGGTGGCGCTGTTCCAATACAATACTCATCCGGAACCTTTTCATGAGAGGTGGATGGAGCTTCGATATAAATGTCAACTCATTCTTTCATATTGTGGTTTGCTTTTTCAGACTCCGTGTCAATTAGTGTGACAACAGTATTGGCCACAGACTCGGGTCGAGTCGGGGGGGGGGGGGGGCTAGTCGCATGTGCTTTCTGAATTTGCGGAGAAAGGGGAAGTTCGATGTTCGCATGTCCACAAAACATAAAAGGGGATACTTTAAAATAAAGTAGTTAGTGAAAGTTCTACCTGAACCAAACTGACCAAATGGGCAGAAAGGGGTGAAATAGGGGTTTTTAATTTTTTCCCGAAAATCCGCATTTATCAAAAAAAGGTTACATTTTTATTCGAAAATCAGTGGACATTTTTTTGGATTTTGCTAAATACTTGTAAGTTCTACCCATACCAGATACGTACCCCGGGGTTCAGTGTTACGTTGTCTGGCCACACAATGTGCCCCGTTACCCGCACACATGAAAATGATACGCATGATTGACGATTAGGCAACCTCTTCGCTAAAATAGGTAAATCTTAATATAGGGGGAAACTCCTTAAAAAACGATTTCAATTTCTAAAACCTTCAAGTTGCCAGCGATTTTTGACTTTTTTCTTTTGAAAAATTACTGATAGAAAATATGTCCGGAAACCTAGGTAACCTAAAATAATATTACTGTATACTAGTATATACCATTGAACGGAATTGCATCTTTACTCCAATGCTTGCAGGCACTATAAGACTAATCCATGAGATAAAACAAATTGTGATTCAGGCTGACTCCAAACCAAAACACAGTTAAAAAAACTAAACGATTAATTTTAGACGGGTAACAGGTTTGTATTTCTTGTTAACGCAGACGAAAGACTTGATTAAAAAGTATATAAGCAAAGACGATGCCATTGTTTTGTGTGTCATACCTTGTAACGTTGATATAGCAACAACAGAAGCAATCAAGATGGCACAGGAAGTGGATCCCACCGGATCAAGAACACTTGGTACGTAAACTTTTTGAGAGACGTGAGTTTGAGTTGTATTTATTTGGTACATTTGAAGCAACACAGGTCATAGATGTCGTGGTTTATATGGGTACCGTGTTACGTGGGTAAACGCATTGGCCTGACCTTGGTAAGGTCCGCTGACAACATGGTGCGAACGCAAATGGTTGCAAATTATATAAGAGTAACATGAAATGTTTTACGTTTTCCATTGTCTATATTATGCATGACTTGCATTTTATTTCAGGTGTGCTGACCAAACCAGATCTTGTCGACAAAGGATCGGAGAATGTCGTGGTGCGAATAGCTGAAAATAAAGTGATCAATTTGAAGAAAGGATACACAATAATGAAATGCCGAAGTCAGCGGAACTTGGAAGATGCCATGTCACTGGAGGAGGCCATGGACGAAGAGGAACGGTTCTTCAGAGAACATAAACACTACAGGTTGGTAATGTGTTTTTTTATTTCTCTTCAGACTGACTGGTGTTTACTGAATTAAAATACTGCACTACTGAGTATATGGGCAACACGTTGGGGAAATAATTATGTAACATATTGCAAACTAAAAAAAATATCATTTATTTGAACAGTATATTTTTATTATACATAAATGCTTCAGTAATGTCACCGAGTAACATTTTAAGTAATATACTTTTATCACAATGCCAAAACAAAGATTAAATGCACATTTTATAATTTTTCCATGACATTCCGTACTTCGTTTCGCAAAATATTGTCTAGTAACAGTTTTGTTTTCGTTCCCGATTGTCATGAACCCGTAATAATTATAGTATAAAGGAAATAATAATATTAATAATAGTTTGTCAAATCTTTGCGAACCTCGTTAAGACGAATTTGGTGTGATTGTTCTGAAATATTGCCTCATCAAACTTTGTCACAATCCGCATTTCCGGTCAGGAGCCATCCATCTATAGCAGTGTATCATGGGTAAGTGAGGGGCGTATTATATTTCAAACGACGCACGTAACAAAGTGAAACTTGTACTCTTACAGTGTTCTCTCTGGTCAAGCTGGTTCCCGATTACTTGCACATCGCCTAACAACAGAGCTTGTGGAACAAATACTGGTGAGTCATTGTAATCCCATCAAACTCAGTTTTCATTTTTCATAGAAGCTTGGACTTCATTTCACATATTAAAGCGCGGTGGTAGTCGTGCAGCGCGTGTTCGAATTTCATGTAAATAAACATGTATTTTACACGCGTTGTATACGTCGCTATGAGTCCCATATCGAACAGGACGCGGCACGACGACTGCCGCCATATAACTGCAATGAAATATGGCAATGGCGTCATTGTAATTCGCGTACATTCTTTACAGAAATCTGTTCCCCAGATACAGCATGCTATTAAAGATAAACTTGAGGACACTAAGCAGGAACTAACAACGCTGGGAGAAGAAGTGCCAATGAATGACGTACAACGAATTGATTTACTAGTCAGAGTAAGTGTGTAATTTACCGTTTATGTAACCCCGTCAGCTGACATCTTTTTATATTATATCAACAGGGTATTATTTGATTGTTTTTTGACAATTCTTTGAACATCGGTGGACTACTAGTATTTGATCAAAACACTCGCTTTGTTTCATATTCCTAAGGCTTTTGATCTTCAGTACGAAAGTAATCTGTGAATGTTTGCTTCAAGTACAATTTTCGTAAAACAGGCTCTCTAAACATGTTCTGTCAAACTCATAATCTGGAACACACGAGTCTAAACCTAACACTAATGATAACTTAACCTTGCCCTAGGCGATTGTCACTGTGTGCTACAGACTCAGTGAGAAGGCCAAAACTGATTTCGCCATAGACTTAATTAAATTGTTTAAGGCCCACCTGTAATTTCTTTTCAAACGGACCGGGTTCACTGCGGAATAGCGCATTGGCATTTGATATAAGAATATCTACACAGTCCTGGTATGTATAATAGTTTCAAACATGCTATGCGTTATGGCTAGTACTTTGACGGTTCATACTTTTATCACAACCAATTCATTTCCACAGCTGCTGGACAGATTTCCAGATGACTTCAAGAACGCCGCCGAAGGTGTTTACAAGAACGCCACTTATGATAGATCAATGCGATTACAAACTATAGTGATGAAGCTGTATGACACATTTGCCGATGAATTGGAATCACTACAACCATGTAAGTAATACAATGATGTATTAAATATGTGTGTACCAAAATTATTGTGCCTTTATTTACTGTATAGATATCTTGCGTAATAGTTGCATTTATTATTATGCATAACGTGATACTTACTCAATTTTGATGACGTGGGTAAGTTGACTCGTAACCTCGAATGACACACATTGTTCGCAAAGAATTGTAAGCATCATCTGGAAAAGGAAAAGCCTAGCTGGTCTTAGCCATTATTTTCCCTTTTCTTTCTTTTATTCTTACAACATTGTATTGCCCTTGAACATAATTAAGACATGTGTTTTCTTAATAAACGCAATAAAAGAACCCCATTCTGTTTAACATGCTCACCAACACACTAAAAAACATGAAAAATTATTTAGCTCATTGATTTAGTGTACCATTTTATACTACGATATGAGCCACAGGAAACCAATTAAACAATGACACATGGTTATTTTGTAACTGCGTAGTTGCAACACAGCGGAGCCAGTAATCTATTTGAATAAACAAGCTAACGTCTATATGTAGTGGGCGCAGATAACATTGCGCAAGGCAAGGATACTTATGTATGGGAGGCCGAATTCTAGCATCTATTTGAACTTTGGATTGGCCCCAGGGAAATCAACATCATGTACTACAAACTTAGTTGGGCCGAACTTATTTGTTTGAGATCTAATTAGTGGAACAGCCTGACTACTTGTACTCGAGCTTCCCCACAGTGACATGTCTCTTCTCAATTTTTCGGCAGCCATTCAGACAGTCACTGTGAGGAAGCCGATACTCGATAGAAGAATGGTGTCCCAAAACAAATCTCATAATGGCAGCACAGAAAAGAAAATGAGAGAGGCTAGAACATTTCCTACCAAAGAATCGCATATGGACCAGCCCACGTCAAAGACAGACAACTCTACTGGAAAGTGCAAAACACTTGGTACTGAATCTCATGTTAGTTCAAAGCACGGTGATGGTGCTGCATCAAATAAAAGTGAATTGTCTTTGATAGCAAAGCCAGGAATGCATTCATCGTCGAAACGGTCTCCACTTCTATCTCCCGACGTTGATGAATGGGAATCTGTAAACGCCGATGATATTGGTGGTTATCAAGAATTCCTTCCACCGCATAAATCTAAGTCTAAGTTTCCATTTTTTCGACGAAGAAAAACTACTCCACATCGTCAGCATGTTGATAAGCATGGATCAGGTTTCCATGAAAGTTCATCCGGCAAACAATCAGCTGGCCATTCGATATCCACACCTTCACATGGCAGTATGGAAAACTTATCTTTTGAATCATTGACTGATGACACGAGTTCAGATGGTTCAGACTATTATTCTCCCAGAGAAGAGGTTTTGAGTCATCCAGAAGCAGAAGACCCTATGGACGACAGTGATGAAGAGAATGAAACATTGTGTGAGGAACGGTCTTATAAGGCTACGAATGCACCTGATGTTCCATGCAGTGGTTCTCCGGAGCTCACTTCAAGTGGAGGGGAGGAGGCGTCACGTGACACTATCATGTTTCAGCACTCACAATTAGGTATCCCGAATAAATACATTTATAAGCAAGTAGTATGCAAATATTCTCAGTAATTGTTTTGATTGTTCTCCATAAAATAATTAGGGTTGAGTCGTAGAATGATTTATCTGCTTAATAAGTGTATTAACACTGCGCATTGTGTTGTGTTGTGTCGTGGTTGGTACAGTAAGCACACCAAGACTCTATTTCATCTATAACTCAAACACATCATCCATTCTGCAAAAGAATTTCATAAACAATGTTTATGTCCGATGATGGATTCTATATAGATTTTCTAGAAGATGTGTAATACTTAATAATACATGCAGGTTATTTGTAATAATACAAATGCAGTGTAGTCCACGACATGTTATACCAACATTGCTCATGTATCGAGGCAATGATAAAGTAATCTATTGCCCAGAACAAATAAGAACTGCTTCCTCTAGATAAGCAGACAATATATTTAAGATATCCATTTTTAGTTTGATTTCAAATAAGCCTTACTCAATAATATGGATGATATTATTGCTACCATATGAATGTGACTATCACATTAGCTCAAATCTGGTGTTATATGTATAAAAAAGAATCCAGGACAATACGAAACTCGGCTTTATACATAACAAATACAAGGGGTGTATGTCAATTGACTGACAAGAAATGGATGGCCGCCATCGTATTATAAGACAATTTAATAAATAGGTGATAGCTTATTTGCGTTTTCTCTTCCAAACAGGCGATGAGCACTTACCAGAGATCAAAGAGGAGCTTGTTGAACAGAGAGGGTTGGAGCTACCACCGTTTGTCAAGGACAGAATAATTTGCGAGAATCTAATTCGTCAAATTCTCAAACAATTTATACCCCCCGCAGAGAGGTTGCTACAGGCTGTTAACATGGAAGTGGAAAGGATTGGACAAAGGCTAGTCCGTGATACATACAGTCAGTTTCCAAGACTACAAGCAACAGTGATGGTAATCATCCAATATTACAATCTAACATAAAAATCAGGCTCTATATATGTTTAATCTTGGTTACACCATTAATTGATTATGGTCGGTCGTAATAGCAACTGGAATTTACATGAAGTACTAGTGAATCTTTGAGGTTTTGTTCGGGTACATTGTATTTTGATAAAAAAACAATTGTGAATCAAGTGAGAATGTCTTTATTCTGTGATGCTGATAAACGTCCACATTTAGTAACTTGAACTTTAACTCCGAATTACGCGAAATATACAACGTTGAACAAAACAAAAAATATATGTTGCCCGTAACGCAAAATTCGGTTAACTGTTAATTAAAGTTTGAGTTACTATATATGGTTTCTAAAATATGGGCGTGGTCATTCGTGTAACCCAATGTTCGTAACTCTATGTCGAACGATTGAACATCTCCTTTATTCCATCAGAGTCCAAAGCTGAACTTTTACTGGCCGGGCATGCTTCATGAATTTGTTCATAGATGGTACGACAACGAATTAATCTGATTTTAAATTGGCTGTCGGGTGGCCAGTGTCCTTTATCCTTCCGGAAAATATACATTGGTCAACTCATTGTTTTCAAAATTTCGGATATGATATGTAAATCGCCAAACTAGTAATTAAATGTTATTGTTTATCCCGTTTTACATTAGAGTAAGTTCTGCGATTTGCAAACTAAAGCTGTTGCAAACTCGAAAAAAGCAATCGAAGACAAATTTAAAATGGAGGATATGATCCATACACGTGATAGGATCTATAAAGATACTGAGAAGCGAATGTTACACTCGATGTCAGCGCAGGCTCAGCCTACCACTGGAGGCAGTCGACCTGGTGTAAGCAACAGTCCACCGGATAATAACATGGATAGCCACTCCCGTGATTATGACGAGGATTATCAGGCCGATAAAATTCTAAGGGCTTTACAGGTGTATCTTAAAGTAAGTTTGACAATGTTATTAAAGTGGAGGAATCGTCACCTGCACACGCGCGAGAATAGAGTTCCAAGCGACGATAACCACGCATGCTAAAAACGTAAAGGTTCATGGGTAGACACTTGTTTGTAAACTGTATTGTGGAGATATGAATCATACGCAAGTCATACGCAAGATGTTACAGAACCGGTACTGTATTTAATTTAATTATTATTTGTTAACAGTTACATGGTACACCATTCTGCATTTTCGGCAATTGTTGTGAAAATAAGTTAATGGTATAGGGCAGTAAACTTATGTACATAAATCTCTCCCAACGAGTAATGTTTTCTATATATTGGCAGGTTGCTACGACTCGACTGATGGACGATATACCTTTGATGATAACATTCTATTTGTTGCAAGAACTCGGAAATGATATCAAGGTGGAAATGGCAAAGTTCCTGATCGAGAGAAACATTGACGAGTTCCTGCGAGAAGATGCAGCCGTGGAAGAAAGACGACTTTCCCTGGAAGCCAAAAGAGAACGTTTAGACAGAGCCAGCAGGGAACTTGCAATGTTTAGTACAATATAACAGCGGTGTTTGTACACATGTGGTTTGTTAGCTTTTTGTTGAGTTCGAAGGATTCTGAATTTTGTCCTGAATGTAACTCAGTTGATTGACATCTTGACATCGCACGCGCGGGACTTGAGTCCCAGGCGACGATAACAACACACGCTAAAACGCAAAGGCTCATGGGTAGACGCTCGTTTGTAAACAACGACACGCTATGGCCATCTGACGCATGCGCAGGTGACGATTCCCCCGCTTTAATACAGTGACTAGTAATGTGCTCAAATATTTTCAAAGAGGAATCGTGATGTCATTAGGGCATCACGTGATAGTTTTTAGTCTCCGGGCGAGAATTGGCTTGAATACTCTAGAAAGGTTTGGTTAGAATTTGTAAAAATACGAAAATGTTTTTATTTTTTCAGAGTATATTTGTATAAGTGTAAATAAAGTGCTGTGCTTTAATGTTATAGGTAGTATAAATCTGTCAAAATGTTACAAATGGGATTCACTGTAAAGTCAAGATTCATTCCCCCATCTTTGATGACGTCAGAAGTATATTACTTATACTGGATTCTTACTGGATGATGGATGTGTAAACAAACTTGTCACTTATTATCGCCTAAAACTGTAAATTGAGTTTACACATTGATTATGATAAAGTACATGCCTTCATGAAAATCGCTGTTTATATAAACAAAACATAACGTATTCACTGCCCAGTGAATATAAACGACCCATTTACTATTTCCCCGATGACCTAGTCCTATTTAGCAGCTAACCAATTAGACCACAACGTGTAATAACCAGTCTCATACTATAATTATTTTAAAATAGAATTTGTAAATAAACATTTCTAAAACCAATGTAATAGTTTTGAATAAATATTAAAAAAGTGGCAACAAACTGGAATGCGTAGCTTGTTACATTTATCGTAGAATCGTAAATAGTAAAACATTTCCAGTAAAGCAATTTCAAGATTTGTTGATACTAATCTTGGTAATTCTTTTATCTTAAAATTCCTTCATTTTGGATGTACGAAAGCGAAATGCCGTAAAATCTCATAAAAGAAACACTAGTGGCTGGACCACTTATACAAAAGAAGAAAAAAAAAAACGTCCAAGCTGGGGCCCACATTACGACAATAAAACTTCGTGGAAATTAGACTCGCATCCATGAGAAATAACACACATCAAATCAAATCGCGAAACAATCCATCAGCCTCAGTCATACATCACTGCCAGCCGTCTGTAGTGTAACCATGTGCCACAGAGGAAGCCCTCGTGCTTACAAAACGATTCAATTGATTGAGGGCGCACTACAATCTCCCGAAACCTAGCATTTTGATCTGGGTCATATACTCGCTAGTCTGAGCAGATTTTCGAAACTAATAATGATTTGTTTTTTTGCCATTCAATAGAGATCAAATAATCTGAAACTTGTATGACATTTATTTATATTTGATTTGGAGATGAGGCCAAATAAAATAGTGTGTTTCTGGTAACATTGGAAACAGAAGTAAGAGAAGGATGGAAGGATTTATTTTATTTTATAATAATAACCATTTATTTTACAAAAAATATCTAATTATTCACAATTCATTATTCCGCGCTGCCACTTTGCCCATACTATTATATGAGAATATTTTTGAATAATACACCACATCTTGCATGTACAGGTTGACATGTTGGTTCAAACGTGAAGATTTTCAAGTAGAAATGACAGGTCTGCGTACAAATGTCCATTGTCCAGTTTCGTCATAAAAAGATACAGGGCCGAATTGAAAAAAAAAATAGGCAAGATCGGGTTACCAGAAACACAATATATTTTGTATTTTTATAGTTCTATTTAATGTCAAAAAACATTCACTATATAAAAAAAACATTCAGACTAATCATGGCGCTTTGCAAAGCTTAGGATTAATTCTATGACATAGAGTAGTGTGCAATTGAAAATAACAAGATTTCAACAACACATGCAGCTTATAATGTTTTCATTGCGTCTGAAACACAATAACCATGATTGCGACAACCCAGACGCAGTTCATAGTGTAAAACCCGCAATGTGTGAAATATACCTACCACATCACAAAATATTTTTCATTCCAAAAGAAAACAAAAGTAAAACCAAACAAAAACATGATAAAATATACTGTGTAGGTAAATAGAATGTTTGTTATTTTGTTATAACTATAAACAAATCATCATAGACAAAATCGAATATTAACATTGGGTTAATGTAGCTAACTTGCAAGAATTTGGAAAATGTAAGTAATCATGGTTACCGGAAATATTGCATATTTTGCTTGTCGTCATGGATATTTCAGTTTCGGTTGTCTGTGAAAGAATTGGTGCTGGAGTCAAAATAATCAAGATAATTACAATTATTAAGGCATTTAGGCGACATACAAGTTTCATATAAACCTGTGCGATCTGGTGAAAAAAGTTAAAACTTTGTCTGCTGGCAGAGGTCTCCAAGTCTCGATTGATTTCTTACCGTTGATGGCGTGGTTGAGGGTGCAGAATCACTGTTTCAGCATGATAAATGAAAAGGGGGGGGGGGGGGCAGGTAAACTAGCTAACAAATTGCGTGAGCTGGAAATCAACCTGTAATGACAGTGTCCAGAGATGTTAATATCACCAGTGACACTGACAGTGACTTTGAAGAAAATGATCTCAGAGTGAACTAGTAAATCAGTTATATACACACCAATATGGTTATATACATAGCATGATGCAATGGTTATATAGACTATAGCCACCAATATGGTTATATACATAGCATGATGCAATGGTTATATAGACTATAGCCACCAATATGGTTATATACATAGCATGATGCAATGGTTATATAGACTATAGCCACCAATATGGTTATATACATAGCATGATGCAATGGTTATATAGACTATAGCCACCAATATGGTTATATACATAGCATGATGCAATGGTTATATAGACTATAGCTACCAATATAGTTATATACATAGCATGATGCAATGGTTATACAGACTATAGCTACCAATATGGTTACATACATAGCATGATGCAATGGTTATATAGACTATAGCTACCAATATCGTTATATACATAGCATGATTCAATGGTTATATAGACTATAGCTACCAATATCGTTATATACATAGCATGATTCAATGGATATATAGACTATATCTACCAATATGGTTGTATACATAGCATGATTCAATAGTTATACAGACTATATCTACCACTATGGTTATATTCATAGCATGATTCAATGGATATATAGACTATATCTACCAATATGGTTATATACATAGCATGATGCAATGGTTATATAGACTATAGCCACCAATATGGTTATATACATAACATGATGCAATGGTTATATAGACTATAGCTACCAATATGGTTATATACATAGCATGATTCAATGGTTATATAGACTATAGTCACCAATATGGTTATATACATAACATGATGCAATGGTTATATAGACTATAGCCACCGATATGGTTATATACATAACATGATGCAATGGTTATATAGACTATAGCCATCAATATGGTTATATACATAGCATGATGCAATGGTTATATAGACAATAGCCACCAATATGGTTATATACATAGCATGATGCAATGGTTATATAGACTATAGCCACCAATGTGGTTATATAGACTATAGCCACCAATATGGTTATATACATAGCATGATGCAATGGTTATATAGACTATAGCCACCAATATGGTTATATACATAGCATGATGCAATGGTTATATAGACTATAGCCACCAATATGGTTATATACATAGCATGATGCAATGGTTATATAGACTATAGCCACCAATATGGTTATATACATAGCATGATGCAATGGTTATATAGACTATAGCCACCAATATGGTTATATACATAGCATGATGCAATGGTTATATAGACTATAGCCACCAATATGGTTATATACATAGCATGATGCAATGGTTATATAGACTATAGCCACCAATATGGTTATATACATAGCATGCTGCAGTGGTTATATAGACTATAGCCACCAATATGGTTATATACATAGCATGATGCAATGGTTATATAGACTATAGCCACCAATATGGTTATATACATAGCATGATGCAATAGTTATATAGACTATAGCCACCAATATGGTTATATACATAGCATGATGCAATGGTTATATAGACTATAGCCACCAATATGGTTATATACATAGCATGATGCAATGGTTATATAGACTATAGCCACCAATATGGTTATATACATAGCATGATGCAGTGGTTATATAGACTATAGCCACCAATATGGTTATATACATAACATGATGCAATGGTTATATAGACTATAGCCACCAATATGGTTATATACATAACATGATGCAATGGTTATATAGACTATAGCCACCAATATGGTTATATACATAACATGATGCAATGGTTATATAGACTATAGCCACCAATGTGGTTATATACATAGCATGCTGCAGTGGTTATATAGACTAGCCACCAATATGGTTATATACATAGCATGATGCAATGGTTATATAGACTATAGCCACCGATATGGTTATATACATAACATGATGCAATGGTTATATAGACTATAGCCACCAATATGGTTATATACATAACATGATGCAATGGTTATATAGACTATAGCCACCAATATGGTTATATACATAGCATGATGCAATAGTTATATAGACTATAGCCACCGATATGGTTATATACATAACATGATGCAATGGTTATAGAGACTATAGCCACCAATATGGTTATATACATAACATGATGCAATGGTTATATAGACTATAGCCACCAATATGGTTATATACATAACATGATGCAATGGTTATATAGACTATAGCCACCAATATGGTTATATACATAGCATGATGCAATGGTTATATAGACTATAGCCACCAATATGGTTATATACATAGCATGATGCAATGGTTATATAGACTATAGCCACCAATATGGTTATATACATAGCATGATGCAATGGTTATATAGACTATAGTCACCAATATGGTTATATACATAGCATGATGCAATGGTTATATAGACTAGCCACCAATATGGTTATATACATAGCATGATGCAATGGTTATATAGACTATAGCCACCAATATGGTTATATACAAAGCATGATGCAATGGTTATATAGACTATAGCCACCAATATGGTTATATACATAGCATGATGCAATGGTTATATAAACTATAGCCACCAATATGGTTATATACATAGCATGATGCAATGGTTATATAGACTATAGCCACCAATATGGTTATATACATAGCATGATGCAATGGTTATATAGACTATAGCCACCAATATGGTTATATACATAGCATGATGCAATGGTTATATAGACTATATCCACCAATATGGTTATATACATAGCATGATGCAGTGGTTATATAGACTAGCCACCAATATGGTTATATACATAGCATGATGCAATGGTTATATAGACTATAGCCACCAATATGGTTATATACATAGCATGATGCAATGGTTATATAAACTATAGCCACCAATATGGTTATATACATAGCATGATGCAATGGTTATATAGACTATAGCCACCAATATGGTTATATACATAGCATGATGCAATGGTTATATAGACTATAGCCACCAATATGGTTATATACATAGCATGATGCAATGGTTATATAGACTATAGCCACCAATATGGTTATATACATAGCATGATGCAGTGGTTATATAGACTATAGCCACCAATATGGTTATATACATAGCATGATGCAATGGTTATATAGACTATAGCCACCAATATGGTTATATACATAGCATGATGCAATGGTTATATAGACTATAGCCACCGATATGGTTATATACATAACATGATGCAATGGTTATATAGACTATAGCCACCGATATGGTTCTATACATAACATGATGCAATGGTTATATAGACTATAGCCATCAATATGGTTATATACATAGCATGATGCAATGGTTATATAGACTATAGCCACCAATATGGTTATATACATAGCATGATGCAATGGTTATATAGACTATAGCCACCAATATGGTTATATACATAGCATGATGCAATGGTTATATAGACTATAGCCACCAATATGTTTATATACATAGCATGATGCAATGGTTATATAGACTATAGCCACCAATATGGTTATATACATAGCATGATGCAATGGTTATATAGACTATAGCCACCAATATGGTTATATACATAGCATGATGCAATGGTTATATAGACTATAGCCACCAATATGGTTATATACATAGCATGATGCAATGGTTATATAGACTATAGCCACCAATATGGTTATATACATAGCATGATGCAATGGTTATATAGACTATAGCCACCAATATGGTTATATACATAGCATGATGCAATGGTTATATAGACTATAGCCACCAATATGGTTATATACATAGCATGATGCAATGGTTATATAGACTATAGCCACCAATATGGTTATATACATAGCATGATGCAATGGTTATATAGACTATAGCCACCAATATGGTTATATACATAGCATGATGCAATGGTTATATAGACTATAGCCACCAATATGGTTATATACATAGCATGATGCAATGGTTATATAGACTATAGCCACCAATATGGTTATATACATAGCATGATGCAATGGTTATATAGACTATAGCCACCAATATGGTTATATACATAGCATGCTGCAGTGGTTAAATAGACTAGCCACCAATATGGTTATATACATAGCATGATGCAATGGTTATATAGACTATAGCCACCAATATGGTTATATACATAGCATGACCAAAAGGTTATATAGACTATAGCCACCAATATGGTTATATACATAGCATGATGCAATGGTTATATAGACTATAGCTACCAATATGGTTACATACATAGCATGATGCAATGGTTATATAGACTATAGCTACCAATATCGTTATATACATAGCATGATTCAATGGTTATATAGACTATAGCTACCAATATCGTTATATACATAGCATGATTCAATGGATATATAGACTATATCTACCAATATGGTTGTATACATAGCATGATTCAATAGTTATACAGACTATATCTACCACTATGGTTATATTCATAGCATGATTCAATGGATATATAGACTATAGCTACCAATATGGTTATATACATAGCATGATGCAATGGTTATATAGACTATATCTACCAATATGGTTATATACATAGCATGATGCAATGGTTATATAGACTATAGCCACCAATATGGTTATATACATAACATGATGCAATGGTTATATAGACTATAGCTACCAATATGGTTATATACATAGCATGATTCAATGGTTATATAGACTATAGTCACCAATATGGTTATATACATAACATGATGCAATGGTTATATAGACTATAGCCACCGATATGGTTATATACATAACATGATGCAATGGTTATATAGACTATAGCCACCAATATGGTTATATACATAGCATGATGCAATGGTTATATAGACTATAGCCACCAATATGGTTATATACATAGCATGATGCAGTGGTTATAAAGACTAGCCACCAATATGGTTATATACATAACATGATGCAATGGTTATATAGACTATAGCCACCAATATGGTTATATACATAACATGATGCAATGGTTATATAGACTATAGCCACCAATATGGTTATATACATAACATGATGCAATGGTTATATAGACTATAGCCACCAATATGGTTATATACATAGCATGCTGCAGTGGTTATATAGACTAGCCACCAATATGGTTATATACATAGCATGATGCAATGGTTATATAGACTATAGCCACCGATATGGTTATATACATAACATGATGCAATGGTTATATAGACTATAGCCACCAATATGGTTATATACATAACATGATGCAATGGTTATATAGACTATAGCCACCAATATGGTTATATACATAACATGATGCAATGGTTATATAGACTATAGCCACCAATATGGTTATATACATAGCATGATGCAATGGTTATATAGACTATAGCCACCAATATGGTTATATACATAGCATGATGCAATGGTTATATAGACTATAGCCACCAATATGGTTATATACATAGCATGATGCAATGGTTATATAGACTATAGCCACCAATATGGTTATATACATAGCATGATGCAATGGTTATATAGACTATAGCCACCAATATGGTTATATACATAGCATGATGCAATGGTTATATAGACTAGCCACCAATATGGTTATATACATAGCATGATGCAATGGTTATATAGACTATAGCCACCAATATGGTTATATACATAGCATGATGCAATGGTTATATAGACTATAGCCACCAATATGGTTATATACATAGCATGATGCAATGGTTATATAGACTATAGCCACCAATATGGTTATATACATAACATGATGCCATGGTTATATAGACTATAGCCACCAATATGGTTATATACATAGCATGATGCAATGGTTATATAGACTATAGCCACCAATATGGTTATATACATAGCATGATGCAATGGTTATATAGAATATAGCCACCAATATGGTTATATACAAAGCATGATGCAATGGTTATATAGACTATAGCCACCAATATGGTTATATACATAACATGATGCAATGGTTATATAGACTATAGCCACCGATATGGTTATATACATAACATGATGCAATGGTTATATAGACTATAGCCACCGATATGGTTATATACATAACATGATGCAATGGTTATATAGACTATAGCCATCAATATGGTTATATACATAGCATGATGCAATGGTTATATAGACTATAGCCACCAATATGGTTATATACATAGCATGATGCAATGGTTATATAGACTATAGCCACCAATATGGTTATATACATAGCATAATGCAATGGTTATATAGACTATAGCCACCAATATGGTTATATACATAGCATGATGCAATGGTTATATAGACTATAGCCACCAATATGGTTATATACATAGCATGATGCAATGGTTATATAGACTATAGCCACCAATATGGTTATATACATAGCATGATGCAATGGTTATATAGACTATAGCCACCAATATGGTTATATACATAGCATGATGCAATGGTTATATAGACTATAGCCACCAATATGGTTATATACATAGCATGATGCAATGGTTATATAGACTATAGCCACCAATATGGTTATATACATAGCATGATGCAATGGTTATATAGACTATAGCCACCAATATGGTTATATACATAGCATGCTGCAGTGGTTATATAGACTAGCCACCAATATGGTTATATACATAGCATGATGCAATGGTTATATAGACTATAGCCACCAATATGGTTATATACATAGCATGATGCAATGGTTATATAGACTATAGCCACCAATATGGTTATATACATAGCATAATGCAATGGTTATATAGACTATAGCCACCAATATGGTTATATACATAGCATGATGCAATGGTTATATAGACTATAGCCACCAATATGGTTATATACATAACATGATGCAATGGTTATATAGACTATAGCCACCAATATGGTTATATACATAGCATGATGCAGTGGTTATATAGACTAGCCACCAATATGGTTATATACATAACATGATGCAATGGTTATATAGACTATAGCCACCAATATGGTTATATACATAGCATGATGCAATGGTTATATAGACTATAGCCACCAATATGGTTATATACATAGCATGATGCAATGGTTATATAGACTATAGTCACCAATATGGTTATATACATAGCATGATGCAATGGTTATATAGACTAGCCACCAATATGGTTATATACATAGCATGATGCAATGGTTATATAGACTATAGCCACCAATATGGTTATATACAAAGCATGATGCAATGGTTATATAGACTATAGCCACCAATATGGTTATATACATAGCATGATGCAATGGTTATATAAACTATAGCCACCAATATGGTTATATACATAGCATGATGCAATGGTTATATAGACTATAGCCACCAATATGGTTATATACATAGCATGATGCAATGGTTATATAGACTATAGCCACCAATATGGTTATATACATAGCATGATGCAATGGTTATATAGACTATAGCCACCAATATGGTTATATACATAGCATGATGCAGTGGTTATATAGACTAGCCACCAATATGGTTATATACATAGCATGATGCAATGGTTATATAGACTATAGCCACCAATATGGTTATATACATAGCATGATGCAATGGTTATATAAACTATAGCCACCAATATGGTTATATACATAGCATGATGCAATGGTTATATAGACTATAGCCACCAATATGGTTATATACATAGCATGATGCAATGGTTATATAGACTATAGCCACCAATATGGTTATATACATAACATGATGCAATGGTAATATAGACTATAGCCACCGATATGGTTATATACATAACATGATGCAATGGTTATATAGACTATAGCCACCGATATGGTTCTATACATAACATGATGCAATGGTTATATAGACTATAGCCATCAATATGGTTATATACATAGCATGATGCAATGGTTATATAGACTATAGCCACCAATATGTTTATATACATAGCATGATGCAATGGTTATATAGACTATAGCCACCAATATGGTTATATACATAGCATGATGCAATGGTTATATAGACTATAGCCACCAATATGTTTATATACATAGCATGATGCAATGGTTATATAGACTATAGCCACCAATATGGTTATATACATAGCATGATGCAATGGTTATATAGACTATAGCCACCAATATGGTTATATACATAGCATGATGCAATGGTTATATAGACTATAGCCACCAATATGGTTATATACATAGCATGATGCAATGGTTATATAGACTATAGCCACCAATATGGTTATATACATAGCATGATGCAATGGTTATATAGACTATAGCCACCAATATGGTTATATACATAGCATGATGCAATGGTTATATAGACTATAGCCACCAATATGGTTATATACATAGCATGATGCAATGGTTATATAGACTATAGCCACCAATATGGTTATATACATAGCATGATGCAATGGTTATATAGACTATAGCCACCAATATGGTTATATACATAGCATGATGCAATGGTTATATAGACTATAGCCACCAATATGGTTATATACATAGCATGATGCAATGGTTATATAGACTATAGCCACCAATATGGTTATATACATAGCATGATGCAATGGTTATATAGACTATAGCCACCAATATGGTTATATACATAGCATGCTGCAGTGGTTATATAGACTAGCCACCAATATGGTTATATACATAGCATGATGCAATGGTTATATAGACTATAGCCACCAATATGGTTATATACATAGCATGACCAAAAGGTTATATAGACTATAGCCACCAATATGGTTATATACATAGCATGATGCAATGGTTATATAGACTATAGCTACCAATATGGTTACATACATAGCATGATGCAATGGTTATATAGACTATAGCTACCAATATCGTTATATACATAGCATGATTCAATGGTTATATAGACTATAGCTACCAATATCGTTATATACATAGCATGATTCAATGGATATATAGACTATATCTACCAATATGGTTGTATACATAGCATGATTCAATAGTTATACAGACTATATCTACCACTATGGTTATATTCATAGCATGATTCAATGGATATATAGACTATAGCTACCAATATGGTTATATACATAGCATGATGCAATGGTTATATAGACTATATCTACCAATATGGTTATATACATAGCATGATGCAATGGTTATATAGACTATAGCCACCAATATGGTTATATACATAACATGATGCAATGGTTATATAGACTATAGCTACCAATATGGTTATATACATAGCATGATTCAATGGTTATATAGACTATAGTCACAAATATGGTTATATACATAACATGATGCAATGGTTATATAGACTATAGCCACCGATATGGTTATATACATAACATGATGCAATGGTTATATAGACTATAGCCATCAATATGGTTATATACATAGCATGATGCAATGGTTATATAGACTATAGCCACCAATATGGTTATATACATAGCATGATGCAATGGTTATATAGACTATAGCCACCAATATGGTTATATAGACTATAGCCACCAATATGGTTATATGCATAGCATGATGCAATGGTTATATAGACTATAGCCACCAATATGGTTATATACATAGCATGATGCAATGGTTATATAGACTATAGCCACCAATATGGTTATATACATAGCATGATGCAATGGTTATATAGACTATAGCCACCAATATGGTTATATACATAGCATGATGCAATGGTTATATAGACTATAGCCACCAATATGGTTATATACATAGCATGATGCAATGGTTATATAGACTATAGCCACCAATATGGTTATATACATAGCATGATGCAATGGTTATATAGACTATAGCCACCAATATGGTTATATACATAACATGATGCAATGGTTATATAGACTATAGCTACCAATATGGTTATATACATAGCATGATTCAATGGTTATATAGACTATAGTCACCAATATGGTTATATACATAACATGATGCAATGATTATATAGACTATAGCCACCGATATGGTTATATACATAACATGATGCAATGGTTATATAGACTATAGCCATCAATATGGTTATATACATAGCATGATGCAATGGTTATATAGACTATAGCCACCAATATGGTTATATACATAGCATGATGCAATGGTTATATAGACTATAGCCACCAATATGGTTATATAGACTATAGCCACCAATATGGTTATATGCATAGCATGATGCAATGGTTATATAGACTATAGTCACCAATATGGTTATATACATAACATGATGCAATGATTATATAGACTATAGCCACCGATATGGTTATATACATAACATGATGCAATGGTTATATAGACTATAGCCATCAATATGGTTATATACATAGCATGATGCAATGGTTATATAGACTATAGCCACCAATATGGTTATATACATAGCATGATGCAATGGTTATATAGACTATAGCCACCAATATGGTTATATAGACTATAGCCACCAATATGGTTATATGCATAGCATGATGCAATGGTTATATAGACTATAGCCACCAATATGGTTATATACATAGCATGATGCAATGGTTATATAGACTATAGCCACCAATATGGTTATATACATAGCATGATGCAATGGTTATATAGACTATAGCCACCAATATGGTTATATACATAGCATGATGCAATGGTTATATAGACTATAGCCACCAATATGGTTATATACATAGCATGATGCAATGGTTATATAGACTATAGCCACCAATATGGTTATATACATAGCATGATGCAATGTTTATATAGACTATAGCCACCAATATGGTTATATACATAGCATGATGCAATGGTTATATAGACTAGCCACCAATATGGTTATATACATAGCATGATGCAATGGTTATATAGACTATAGCCACCAATATGGTTATATACATAGCATGATGCAATGGTTATATAGACTATAGCCACCAATATGGTTATATACATAGCATGATGCAATGGTTATATAGACTATAGCCACCAATATGGTTATATACATAACATGATGCCATGGTTATATAGACTATAGCCACCAATATGGTTATATACATAGCATGATGCAATGGTTATATAGACTATAGCCACCAATATGGTTATATACATAGCATGATGCAATGGTTATATAGAATATAGCCACCAATATGGTTATATACAAAGCATGATGCAATGGTTATATAGACTATAGCCACCAATATGGTTATATACATAACATGATGCAATGGTTATATAGACTATAGCCACCAATATGGTTATATACATAGCATGATGCAATGGTTATATAGACTATAGCCACCGATATGGTTATATACATAACATGATGCAATGGTTATATAGACTATAGCCACCGATATGGTTATATACATAACATGATGCAATGGTTTTATAGACTATAGCCATCAATATGGTTATATACATAGCATGATGCAATGGTTATATAGACTATAGCCACCAATATGGTTATATACATAGCATGATGCAATGGTTATATAGACTATAGCCACCAATATGGTTATATACATAGCATAATGCAATGGTTATATAGACTATAGCCACCAATATGGTTATATACATAGCATGATGCAATGGTTATATAGACTATAGCCACCAATATGGTTATATACATAGCATGATGCAATGGTTATATAGACTATAGCCACCAATATGGTTATATACATAGCATGATGCAATTATTATATAGACTATAGCCACCAATATGGTTATATACATAGCATGATGCAATGGTTATATAGACTATAGCCACCAATATGGTTATATACATAGCATGATGCAATGGTTATATAGACTATAGCCACCAATATGGTTATATACATAGCATGATGCAATGGTTATATAGACTATAGCCACCAATATGGTTATATACATAGCATGCTGCAGTGGTTATATAGACTAGCCACCAATATGGTTATATACATAGCATGATGCAATGGTTATATAGACTATAGCCACCAATATGGTTATATACATAGCATGATGCAATGGTTATATAGACTATAGCCACCAATATGGTTATATACATAGCATGATGCAATGGTTATATAGACTATAGCCACCAATATGGTTATATACATAGCATGATGCAATGGTTATATAGACTATAGCCACCAATATGGTTATATACATAGCATGATGCAGTGGTTATATAGACTAGCCACCAATATGGTTATATACATAACATGATGCAATGGTTATATAGACTATAGCCACCAATATGGTTATATACATAACATGATGCAATGGTTATATAGACTATAGCCACCAATATGGTTATATACATAACATGATGCAATGGTTATATAGACTATAGCCACCAATATGGTTATATACATAACATGATGCAATAGTTATATAGACTATAGCCACCGATATGGTTATATACATAACATGATGCAATAGTTATATAGACTATAGCCACCGATATGGTTATATACATAACATGATGCAATGGTTATAGAGACTATAGCCACCAATATGGTTATATACATAACATGATGCAATGGTTATATAGACTATAGCCACCAATATGGTTATATACATAACATGATGCAATGGTTATATAGACTATAGCCACCAATATGGTTATATACATAGCATGATGCAATGGTTATATAGACTATAGCCACCAATATGGTTATATACATAGCATGATGCAATGGTTATATAGACTATAGCCACCAATATGGTTATATACATAGCATGATGCAATGGTTATATAGACTATATTCACCAATATGGTTATATACATAGCATGATGCAATGGTTATATAGACTAGCCACCAATATGGTTATATACATAGCATGATGCAATGGTTATATAGACTATAGCCACCAATATGGTTATATACAAAGCATGATGCAATGGTTATATAGACTATAGCCACCAATATGGTTATATACATAGCATGATGCAATGGTTATATAAACTATAGCCACCAATATGGTTATATACATAGCATGATGCAATGGTTATATAGACTATAGCCACCAATATGGTTATATACATAGCATGATGCAATGGTTATATAGACTATAGCCACCAATATGGTTATATACATAGCATGATGCAATGGTTATATAGACTATAGCCACCAATATGGTTATATACATAGCATGATGCAGTGGTTATATAGACTAGCCACCAATATGGTTATATACATAGCATGATGCAATGGTTATATAAACTATAGCCACCAATATGGTTATATACATAGCATGATGCAATGGTTATATAGACTATAGCCACCAATATGGTTATATACATAGCATGATGCAATGGTTATATAGACTATAGCCACCAATATGGTTATATACATAGCATGATGCAATGGTTATATAGACTATAGCCACCAATATGGTTATATACATAGCATGATGCAGTGGTTATATAGACTAGCCACCAATATGGTTATATACATAGCATGATGCAATGGTTATATAGACTATAGCCACCAATATGGTTATATACATAACATGATGCAATGGTAATATAGACTATAGCCACCGATATGGTTATATACATAACATGATGCAATGGTTATATAGACTATAGCCACCGATATGGTTCTATACATAACATGATGCAATGGTTATATAGACTATAGCCATCAATATGGTTATATACATAGCATGATGCAATGGTTATATAGACTATAGCCACCAATATGGTTATATACATAGCATGATGCAATGGTTATATAGACTATAGCCACCAATATGGTTATATACATAGCATGATGCAATGGTTATATAGACTATAGCCACCAATATGTTTATATACATAGCATGATGCAATGGTTATATAGACTATAGCCACCAATATGGTTATATACATAACATGATGCAATAGTTATATAGACTATAGCCACCGATATGGTTATATACATAACATGATGCAATAGTTATATAGACTATAGCCACCGATATGGTTATATACATAACATGATGCAATGGTTATAGAGACTATAGCCACCAATATGGTTATATACATAACATGATGCAATGGTTATATAGACTATAGCCACCAATATGGTTATATACATAACATGATGCAATGGTTATATAGACTATAGCCACCAATATGGTTATATACATAGCATGATGCAATGGTTATATAGACTATAGCCACCAATATGGTTATATACATAGCATGATGCAATGGTTATATAGACTATAGCCACCAATATGGTTATATACATAGCATGATGCAATGGTTATATAGACTATAGTCACCAATATGGTTATATACATAGCATGATGCAATGGTTATATAGACTAGCCACCAATATGGTTATATACATAGCATGATGCAATGGTTATATAGACTATAGCCACCAATATGGTTATATACAAAGCATGATGCAATGGTTATATAGACTATAGCCACCAATATGGTTATATACATAGCATGATGCAATGGTTATATAAACTATAGCCACCAATATGGTTATATACATAGCATGATGCAATGGTTATATAGACTATAGCCACCAATATGGTTATATACATAGCATGATGCAATGGTTATATAGACTATAGCCACCAATATGGTTATATACATAGCATGATGCAATGGTTATATAGACTATAGCCACCAATATGGTTATATACATAGCATGATGCAGTGGTTATATAGACTAGCCACCAATATGGTTATATACATAGCATGATGCAATGGTTATATAGACTATAGCCACCAATATGGTTATATACATAGCATGATGCAATGGTTATATAAACTATAGCCACCAATATGGTTATATACATAGCATGATGCAATGGTTATATAGACTATAGCCACCAATATGGTTATATACATAGCATGATGCAATGGTTATATAGACTATAGCCACCAATATGGTTATATACATAGCATGATGCAATGGTTATATAGACTATAGCCACCAATATGGTTATATACATAGCATGATGCAGTGGTTATATAGACTAGCCACCAATATGGTTATATACATAGCATGATGCAATGGTTATATAGACTATAGCCACCAATATGGTTATATACATAACATGATGCAATGGTAATATAGACTATAGCCACCGATATGGTTATATACATAACATGATGCAATGGTTATATAGACTATAGCCACCGATATGGTTCTATACATAACATGATGCAATGGTTATATAGACTATAGCCATCAATATGGTTATATACATAGCATGATGCAATGGTTATATAGACTATAGCCACCAATATGGTTATATACATAGCATGATGCAATGGTTATATAGACTATAGCCACCAATATGGTTATATACATAGCATGATGCAATGGTTATATAGACTATAGCCACCAATATGTTTATATACATAGCATGATGCAATGGTTATATAGACTATAGCCACCAATATGGTTATATACATAGCATGATGCAATGGTTATATAGACTATAGCCACCAATATGGTTATATACATAGCATGATGCAATGGTTATATAGACTATAGCCACCAATATGGTTATATACATAGCATGATGCAATGGTTATATAGACTATAGCCACCAATATGGTTATATACATAGCATGATGCAATGGTTATATAGACTATAGCCACCAATATGGTTATATACATAGCATGATGCAATGGTTATATAGACTATAGCCACCAATATGGTTATATACATAGCATGATGCAATGGTTATATAGACTATAGCCACCAATATGGTTATATACATAGCATGATGCAATGGTTATATAGACTATAGCCACCAATATGGTTATATACATAGCATGCTGCAGTGGTTATATAGACTAGCCACCAATATGGTTATATACATAGCATGATGCAATGGTTATATAGACTATAGCCACCAATATGGTTATATACATAGCATGATGCAATGGTTATATAGACTATAGCCACCAATATGGTTATATACATAGCATAATGCAATGGTTATATAGACTATAGCCACCAATATGGTTATATACATAGCATGATGCAATGGTTATATAGACTATAGCCACCAATATGGTTATATACATAGCATGATGCAATGGTTATATAGACTATAGCCACCAATATGGTTATATACATAGCATGATGCAGTGGTTATATAGACTAGCCACCAATATGGTTATATACATAACATGATGCAATGGTTATATAGACTATAGCCACCAATATGGTTATATACATAACATGATGCAATGGTTATATAGACTATAGCCACCAATATGGTTATATACATAACATGATGCAATGGTTATATAGACTATAGCCACCAATATGGTTATATACATAACATGATGCAATAGTTATATAGACTATAGCCACCGATATGGTTATATACATAACATGATGCAATAGTTATATAGACTATAGCCACCGATATGGTTATATACATAACATGATGCAATGGTTATAGAGACTATAGCCACCAATATGGTTATATACATAACATGATGCAATGGTTATATAGACTATAGCCACCAATATGGTTATATACATAACATGATGCAATGGTTATATAGACTATAGCCACCAATATGGTTATATACATAGCATGATGCAATGGTTATATAGACTATAGCCACCAATATGGTTATATACATAGCATGATGCAATGGTTATATAGACTATAGCCACCAATATGGTTATATACATAGCATGATGCAATGGTTATATAGACTATATTCACCAATATGGTTATATACATAGCATGATGCAATGGTTATATAGACTAGCCACCAATATGGTTATATACATAGCATGATGCAATGGTTATATAGACTATAGCCACCAATATGGTTATATACAAAGCATGATGCAATGGTTATATAGACTATAGCCACCAATATGGTTATATACATAGCATGATGCAATGGTTATATAAACTATAGCCACCAATATGGTTATATACATAGCATGATGCAATGGTTATATAGACTATAGCCACCAATATGGTTATATACATAGCATGATGCAATGGTTATATAGACTATAGCCACCAATATGGTTATATACATAGCATGATGCAATGGTTATATAGACTATAGCCACCAATATGGTTATATACATAGCATGATGCAGTGGTTATATAGACTAGCCACCAATATGGTTATATACATAGCATGATGCAATGGTTATATAAACTATAGCCACCAATATGGTTATATACATAGCATGATGCAATGGTTATATAGACTATAGCCACCAATATGGTTATATACATAGCATGATGCAATGGTTATATAGACTATAGCCACCAATATGGTTATATACATAGCATGATGCAATGGTTATATAGACTATAGCCACCAATATGGTTATATACATAGCATGATGCAGTGGTTATATAGACTAGCCACCAATATGGTTATATACATAGCATGATGCAATGGTTATATAGACTATAGCCACCAATATGGTTATATACATAACATGATGCAATGGTAATATAGACTATAGCCACCGATATGGTTATATACATAACATGATGCAATGGTTATATAGACTATAGCCACCGATATGGTTCTATACATAACATGATGCAATGGTTATATAGACTATAGCCATCAATATGGTTATATACATAGCATGATGCAATGGTTATATAGACTATAGCCACCAATATGGTTATATACATAGCATGATGCAATGGTTATATAGACTATAGCCACCAATATGGTTATATACATAGCATGATGCAATGGTTATATAGACTATAGCCACCAATATGTTTATATACATAGCATGATGCAATGGTTATATAGACTATAGCCACCAATATGGTTATATACATAACATGATGCAATAGTTATATAGACTATAGCCACCGATATGGTTATATACATAACATGATGCAATAGTTATATAGACTATAGCCACCGATATGGTTATATACATAACATGATGCAATGGTTATAGAGACTATAGCCACCAATATGGTTATATACATAACATGATGCAATGGTTATATAGACTATAGCCACCAATATGGTTATATACATAACATGATGCAATGGTTATATAGACTATAGCCACCAATATGGTTATATACATAGCATGATGCAATGGTTATATAGACTATAGCCACCAATATGGTTATATACATAGCATGATGCAATGGTTATATAGACTATAGCCACCAATATGGTTATATACATAGCATGATGCAATGGTTATATAGACTATAGTCACCAATATGGTTATATACATAGCATGATGCAATGGTTATATAGACTAGCCACCAATATGGTTATATACATAGCATGATGCAATGGTTATATAGACTATAGCCACCAATATGGTTATATACAAAGCATGATGCAATGGTTATATAGACTATAGCCACCAATATGGTTATATACATAGCATGATGCAATGGTTATATAAACTATAGCCACCAATATGGTTATATACATAGCATGATGCAATGGTTATATAGACTATAGCCACCAATATGGTTATATACATAGCATGATGCAATGGTTATATAGACTATAGCCACCAATATGGTTATATACATAGCATGATGCAATGGTTATATAGACTATAGCCACCAATATGGTTATATACATAGCATGATGCAGTGGTTATATAGACTAGCCACCAATATGGTTATATACATAGCATGATGCAATGGTTATATAGACTATAGCCACCAATATGGTTATATACATAGCATGATGCAATGGTTATATAAACTATAGCCACCAATATGGTTATATACATAGCATGATGCAATGGTTATATAGACTATAGCCACCAATATGGTTATATACATAGCATGATGCAATGGTTATATAGACTATAGCCACCAATATGGTTATATACATAGCATGATGCAATGGTTATATAGACTATAGCCACCAATATGGTTATATACATAGCATGATGCAGTGGTTATATAGACTAGCCACCAATATGGTTATATACATAGCATGATGCAATGGTTATATAGACTATAGCCACCAATATGGTTATATACATAACATGATGCAATGGTAATATAGACTATAGCCACCGATATGGTTATATACATAACATGATGCAATGGTTATATAGACTATAGCCACCGATATGGTTCTATACATAACATGATGCAATGGTTATATAGACTATAGCCATCAATATGGTTATATACATAGCATGATGCAATGGTTATATAGACTATAGCCACCAATATGGTTATATACATAGCATGATGCAATGGTTATATAGACTATAGCCACCAATATGGTTATATACATAGCATGATGCAATGGTTATATAGACTATAGCCACCAATATGTTTATATACATAGCATGATGCAATGGTTATATAGACTATAGCCACCAATATGGTTATATACATAGCATGATGCAATGGTTATATAGACTATAGCCACCAATATGGTTATATACATAGCATGATGCAATGGTTATATAGACTATAGCCACCAATATGGTTATATACATAGCATGATGCAATGGTTATATAGACTATAGCCACCAATATGGTTATATACATAGCATGATGCAATGGTTATATAGACTATAGCCACCAATATGGTTATATACATAGCATGATGCAATGGTTATATAGACTATAGCCACCAATATGGTTATATACATAGCATGATGCAATGGTTATATAGACTATAGCCACCAATATGGTTATATACATAGCATGATGCAATGGTTATATAGACTATAGCCACCAATATGGTTATATACATAGCATGATGCAATGGTTATATAGACTATAGCCACCAATATGGTTATATACATAGCATGATGCAATGGTTATATAGACTATAGCCACCAATATGGTTATATACATAGCATGATGCAATGGTTATATAGACTATAGCCACCAATATGGTTATATACATAGCATGCTGCAGTGGTTATATAGACTAGCCACCAATATGGTTATATACATAGCATGATGCAATGGTTATATAGACTATAGCCACCAATATGGTTATATACATAGCATGAGCAAAAGGTTATATAGACTATAGCCACCAATATGGTTATATACATAGCATGATGCAATGGTTATATAGACTATAGCTACCAATATGGTTACATACATAGCATGATGCAATGGTTATATAGACTATAGCTACCAATATCGTTATATACATAGCATGATTCAATGGTTATATAGACTATAGCTACCAATATCGTTATATACATAGCATGATTCAATGGATATATAGACTATATCTACCAATATGGTTGTATACATAGCATGATTCAATAGTTATACAGACTATATCTACCACTATGGTTATATTCATAGCATGATTCAATGGATATATAGACTATAGCTACCAATATGGTTATATACATAGCATGATGCAATGGTTATATAGACTATATCTACCAATATGGTTATATACATAGCATGATGCAATGGTTATATAGACTATAGCCACCAATATGGTTATATACATAACATGATGCAATGGTTATATAGACTATAGCTACCAATATGGTTATATACATAGCATGATTCAATGGCTATATAGACTATAGTCACCAATATGGTTATATACATAACATGATGCAATGGTTATATAGACTATAGCCACCGATATGGTTATATACATAACATGATGCAATGGTTATATAGACTATAGCCATCAATATGGTTATATACATAGCATGATGCAATGGTTATATAGACTATAGCCACCAATATGGTTATATACATAGCATGATGCAATGGTTATATAGACTATAGCCACCAATATGGTTATATAGACTATAGCCACCAATATGGTTATATGCATAGCATGATGCAATGGTTATATAGACTATAGCCACCAATATGGTTATATACATAGCATGATGCAATGGTTATATAGACTATAGCCACCAATATGGTTATATACATAGCATGATGCAATGGTTATATAGACTATAGCCACCAATATGGTTATATACATAGCATGATGCAATGGTTATATAGACTATAGCCACCAATATGGTTATATACATAGCATGATGCAATGGTTATATAGACTATAGCCACCAATATGGTTATATACATAGCATGATGCAATGGTTATATAGACTATAGCCACCAATATGGTTATATACATAACATGATGCAATGGTTATATAGACTATAGCTACCAATATGGTTATATACATAGCATGATTCAATGGTTATATAGACTATAGTCACCAATATGGTTATATACATAACATGATGCAATGATTATATAGACTATAGCCACCGATATGGTTATATACATAACATGATGCAATGGTTATATAGACTATAGCCATCAATATGGTTATATACATAGCATGATGCAATGGTTATATAGACTATAGCCACCAATATGGTTATATACATAGCATGATGCAATGGTTATATAGACTATAGCCACCAATATGGTTATATACATAGCATGATGCAATGGTTATATAGACTATAGCCACCAATATGGTTATATACATAGCATGATGCAATGGTTATATAGACTATAGCCACCAATATGGTTATATACATAGCATGATGCAATGGTTATATAGACTATAGCCACCAATATGGTTATATACATAACATGATGCAATGGTTATATAGACTATAGCCACCAATATGGTTATATACATAGCATGATGCAATGGTTATATAGACTATAGCCACCAATATGGTTATATACATAGCATGATGCAATGGTTATATAGACTATAGCCACCAATATGGTTATATACATAGCATGATGCAATGGTTATATAGACTATAGCCACCAATATGGTTATATACATAGCATGATGCAATGGTTATATAGACTATAGCCACCAATATGGTTATATACATAGCATGATGCAATGGTTATATAGACTATAGCCACCAATATGGTTATATACATAGCATGATGCAATGGTTATATAGACTATAGCCACCAATATGGTTATATACATAGCATGATGCAATGGTTATATAGACTATAGCCACCAATATGGTTATATACATAGCATGATGCAATGGTTATATAGACTATAGCCACCAATATGGTTATATACATAGCATGATGCAATGGTTATATAGACTATAGCCACCAATATGGTTATATACATAGCATGATGCAATGGTTATATAGACTAGCCACCAATATGGTTATATACATAGCATGATGCAATGGTTATATAGACTATAGCCACCAATATGGTTATATACATAGCATGATGCAATGGTTATATAGACTATAGCCACCAATATGGTTATATACATAGCATGATGCAATGGTTATATAGACTATAGCCACCAATATGGTTATATACATAGCATGATGCAATGGTTATATAGACTATAGCCACCAATATGGTTATATACATAGCATGATGCAATGGTTATATAGACTATAGCCACCAATATGGTTATATACATAGCATGATGCAATGGTTATATAGACTATAGCCACCAATATGGTTATATACAAAGCATGATGCAATGGTTATATAGACTATAGCCACCAATATGGTTATATACATAGCATGATGCAATGGTTATATAAACTATAGCCACCAATATGGTTATATACATAACATGATGCAATGATTATATAGACTATAGCCACCGATATGGTTATATACATAACATGATGCAATGGTTATATAGACTATAGCCATCAATATGGTTATATACATAGCATGATGCAATGGTTATATAGACTATAGCCACCAATATGGTTATATACATAGCATGATGCAATGGTTATATAGACTATAGCCACCAATATGGTTATATACATAGCATGATGCAATGGTTATATAGACTATAGCCACCAATATGGTTATATACATAGCATGATGCAATGGTTATATAGACTATAGCCACCAATATGGTTATATACATAGCATGATGCAATGGTTATATAGACTATAGCCACCAATATGGTTATATACATAACATGATGCAATGGTTATATAGACTATAGCCACCAATATGGTTATATACATAGCATGATGCAATGGTTATATAGACTATAGCCACCAATATGGTTATATACATAGCATGATGCAATGGTTATATAGACTATAGCCACCAATATGGTTATATACATAGCATGATGCAATGGTTATATAGACTATAGCCACCAATATGGTTATATACATAGCATGATGCAATGGTTATATAGACTATAGCCACCAATATGGTTATATACATAGCATGATGCAATGGTTATATAGACTATAGCCACCAATATGGTTATATACATAGCATGATGCAATGGTTATATAGACTATAGCCACCAATATGGTTATATACATAGCATGATGCAATGGTTATATAGACTATAGCCACCAATATGGTTATATACATAGCATGATGCAATGGTTATATAGACTATAGCCACCAATATGGTTATATACATAGCATGATGCAATGGTTATATAGACTAGCCACCAATATGGTTATATACATAGCATGATGCAATGGTTATATAGACTATAGCCACCAATATGGTTATATACATAGCATGATGCAATGGTTATATAGACTATAGCCACCAATATGGTTATATACATAGCATGATGCAATGGTTATATAGACTATAGCCACCAATATGGTTATATACATAGCATGATGCAATGGTTATATAGACTATAGCCACCAATATGGTTATATACATAGCATGATGCAATGGTTATATAGACTATAGCCACCAATATGGTTATATACATAGCATGATGCAATGGTTATATAGACTATAGCCACCAATATGGTTATATACAAAGCATGATGCAATGGTTATATAGACTATAGCCACCAATATGGTTATATACATAGCATGATGCAATGGTTATATAGACTATAGCCACCAATATGGTTATATACATAGCATGATGCAATGGTTATATAAACTATAGCCACCAATATGGTTATATACATAGCATGATGCAATGGTTATATAAACTATAGCCACCAATATGGTTATATACATAGCATGATGCAATGGTTATATAGACTATAGCCACCAATATGGTTATATACATAGCATGATGCAATGGTTATATAGACTATAGCCACCAATATGGTTATATAGACTATAGCCACCAATATGGTTATATGCATAGCATGATGCAATGGTTATATAGACTATAGCCACCAATATGGTTATATACATAGCATGATGCAATGGTTATATAGACTATAGCCACCAATATGGTTATATACATAGCATGATGCAATGGTTATATAGACTATAGCCACCAATATGGTTATATACATAGCATGATGCAATGGTTATATAGACTATAGCCACCAATATGGTTATATACATAGCATGATGCAATGGTTATATAGACTATAGCCACCAATATGGTTATATACATAGCATGATGCAGTGGTTATATAGACTAGCCACCAATATGGTTATATACATAGCATGATGCAATGGTTATATAGACTAGCCACCAATATGGTTATATACATAACATGATGCAATGGTTATATAGACTATAGCCACCAATATGGTTATATACATAACATGATGCAATGGTTATATAGACTATAGCCACCAATATGGTTATATACATAACATGATGCAATAGTTATATAGACTATAGCCACCGATATGGTTATATACATAACATGATGCAATGGTTATATAGACTATAGCCACCGATATGGTTATATACATAACATGATGCAATGGTTATATAGACTATAGCCACCGATATGGTTATATACATAACATGATGCAATGGTTATATAGACTATAGCCACCAATATGGTTATATACATAGCATGATGCAATGGTTGTATAGACTATAGCCACCAATATGGTTATATACATAGCATGATGCAATGGTTATATAGACTATAGCCACCAATATGGTTATATACATAGCATGATGCAATGGTTATATAGACTATAGCCACCAATATGGTTATATACATAGCATGATGCAATGGTTATATAGACTATAGCCACCAATATGGTTATATACATAGCATGATGCAATGGTTATATAGACTATAGCCACCAATATGGTTATATACATAGCATGATGCAATGGTTATATAGACTATAGCCACCAATATGGTTATATACATAGCATGATGCAATGGTTATATAGACTAGCCACCAATATGGTTATATACATAGCATGATGCAATGGTTATATAGACTATAGCCACCAATATGGTTATATACATAGCATGATGCAATGGTTATATAGACTATAGCCACCAATATGGTTATATACATAGCATGATGCAATGGTTATATAGACTATAGCCACCAATATGGTTATATACATAGCATGATGCAATGGTTATATAGACTATAGCCACCAATATGGTTATATACATAGCATGATGCAATGGTTATATAGACTATAGCCACCAATATGGTTATATACATAGCATGATGCAATGGTTATATAGACTATAGCCACCAATATGGTTATATACAAAGCATGATGCAATGGTTATATAGACTATAGCCACCAATATGGTTATATACATAGCATGATGCAATGGTTATATAGACTATAGCCACCAATATGGTTATATACATAGCATGATGCAATGGTTATATAAACTATAGCCACCAATATGGTTATATACATAGCATGATGCAATGGTTATATAGACTATAGCCACCAATATGGTTATATACATAGCATGATGCAATGGTTATATAGACTATAGCCACCAATATGGTTATATAGACTATAGCCACCAATATGGTTATATGCATAGCATGATGCAATGGTTATATAGACTATAGCCACCAATATGGTTATATACATAGCATGATGCAATGGTTATATAGACTATAGCCACCAATATGGTTATATACATAGCATGATGCAATGGTTATATAGACTATAGCCACCAATATGGTTATATACATAGCATGATGCAATGGTTATATAGACTATAGCCACCAATATGGTTATATACATAGCATGATGCAATGGTTATATAGACTATAGCCACCAATATGGTTATATACATAGCATGATGCAGTGGTTATATAGACTAGCCACCAATATGGTTATATACATAGCATGATGCAATGGTTATATAGACTAGCCACCAATATGGTTATATACATAACATGATGCAATGGTTATATAGACTATAGCCACCAATATGGTTATATACATAACATGATGCAATGGTTATATAGACTATAGCCACCAATATGGTTATATACATAACATGATGCAATAGTTATATAGACTATAGCCACCGATATGGTTATATACATAACATGATGCAATGGTTATATAGACTATAGCCACCGATATGGTTATATACATAACATGATGCAATGGTTATATAGACTATAGCCACCGATATGGTTATATACATAACATGATGCAATGGTTATATAGACTATAGCCACCAATATGGTTATATACATAGCATGATGCAATGGTTGTATAGACTATAGCCACCAATAAGGTTATATACATAGCATGATGCAATGGTTATATAGACTATAGCCACCAATATGGTTATATACATAGCATGATGCAATGGTTATATAGACTATAGCCACCAATATGGTTATATACATAGCATGATGCAATGGTTATATAGACTATAGCCACCAATATGGTTATATACATAGCATGATGCAATGGTTATATAGACTATAGCCACCAATATGGTTATATACATAGCATGATGCAATGGTTATATAGACTATAGCCACCAATATGGTTATATACATAGCATGATGCAATGGTTATATAGACTATAGCCACCAATATGGTTATATACATAGCATGATGCAATGGTTATATAGACTATAGCCACCAATATGGTTATATACATAGCATGATGCAATGGTTATATAGACTAGCCACCAATATGGTTATATACATAGCATGATGCAATGGTTATATAGACTATAGCCACCAATATGGTTATATACATAGCATGATGCAATGGTTATATAGACTATAGCCACCAATATGGTTATATACATAGCATGATGCAATGGTTATATAGACTATAGCCACCAATATGGTTATATACATAGCATGATGCAATGGTTATATAGACTATAGCCACCAATATGGTTATATACATAGCATGATGCAATGGTTATATAGACTATAGCCACCAATATGGTTATATACATAGCATGATGCAATGGTTATATAGACTATAGCCACCAATATGGTTATATACAAAGCATGATGCAATGGCTATATAGACTATAGCCACCAATATGGTTATATACATAGCATGATGCAATGGTTATATAGACTATAGCCACCAATATGGTTATATACATAGCATGATGCAATGGTTATATAGACTATAGCCACCAATATGGTTATATACATAGCATGATGCAATGGTTATATAGACTATAGCCACCAATATGGTTATATACATAGCATGATGCAATGGTTATATAGACTATAGCCACCAATATGGTTATATACATAGCATGATGCAATGGTTATATAAACTATAGCCACCAATATGGTTATATACATAGCATGATGCAATGGTTATATAGACTATAGCCACCAATATGGTTATATACATAGCATGATGCAATGGTTATATAGACTATAGCCACCAATATGGTTATATACATAGCATGATGCAATGGTTATATAGACTATAGCCACCAATATGGTTATATACATAGCATGATGCAGTGGTTATATAGACTAGCCACCAATATGGTTATATACATAGCATGATGCAATGGTTATATAGACTATAGCCACCAATATGGTTATATACATAACATGATGCAATGGTTATATAGACTATAGCCACCGATATGGTTATATACATAACATGATGCAATGGTTATATAGACTATAGCCACCGATATGGTTATATACATAACATGATGCAATGGTTATATAGACTATAGCCACCAATATGGTTATATACATAGCATGCTGCAGTGGTTATATAGACTAGCCACCAATATGGTTATATACATAGCATGATGCAATGGTTATATAGACTATAGCCACCAATACGGTTATATACATAGCATGACCAAAAGGTTATATAGACTATAGCCACCAATATGGTTATATACATAGCATGATGCAATGGTTATATAGACTATAGCCACCAATATGGTTATATACATAGCATGATGCAATGGTTATATAGACTAGCCACCAATATGGTTATATACATAGCATGATGCAATGGTTATATAGACTATAGCCACCAATATGGTTATATACATAGCATGATGCAATGGTTATATAGACTATAGCCACCAATATGGTTATATACATAGCATGATGCAATGGTTATATAGACTATAGCCACCAATATGGTTATATAGACTATAGCCACCAATATGGTTATATACATAGCATGATGCAATGGTTATATAGACTATAGCCACCAATATGGTTATATACATAGCATGATGCAATGGTTATATAGACTATAGCCACCAATATGGTTATATACATAGCATGATGCAATGGTTATATAGACTATAGCCACCAATATGGTTATATAGACTATAGCCACCAATATGGTTATATACATAGCATGATGCAATGGTTATATAGACTATAGCCACCAATATGGTTATATACATAGCATGATGCAATGGTTATATAGACTATAGCCACCAATATGGTTATATACAAAGCATGATGCAATGGTTATATAGACTATAGCCACCAATATGGTTATATAGACTATAGCCACCAATATGGTTATATACAAAGCATGATGCAATGGTTATATAGACTATAGCCACCAATATGTTTATATACATAGCATGATGCAATGGTTATATAGACTATAGCCACCAATATGGTTATATACATAGCATGATGCAATGGTTATATAGACTATAGCCACCAATATGGTTATATACATAGCATGATGCAATGGTTATATAGACTATAGCCACCAATATGGTTATATAGACTATAGCCACCAATATGGTTATATACATAGCATGATGCAATGGTTATATAGACTATAGCCACCAATATGGTTATATACATAGCATGATGCAATGGTTATATAGACTATAGCCACCAATATGGTTATATACAAAGCATGATGCAATGGTTATATAGACTATAGCCACCAATATGGTTATATACATAGCATGATGCAATGGTTATATAAACTATAGCCACCAATATGGTTATATACATAGCATGATGCAATGGTTATATAGACTATAGCCACCAATATGGTTATATACATAGCATGATGCAATGGTTATATAGACTATAGCCACCAATATGGTTATATACATAGCATGATGCAATGGTTATATAGACTATAGCCACCAATATGGTTATATACATAGCATGATGCAGTGGTTATATAGACTAGCCACCAATATGGTTATATACATAGCATGATGCAATGGTTATATAGACTAGCCACCAATATGGTTATATACATAGCATGATGCAATGGTTATATAGACTAGCCACCAATATGGTTATATACATAGCATGATGCAATGGTTATATAGACTATAGCCACCAATATGGTTATATACATAGCATGATGCAATGGTTATATAGACTATAGCCACCAATATGGTTATATACATAACATGATGCAATGGTTATATAGACTATAGCCACCGATATGGTTATATACATAACATGATGCAATGGTTATATAGACTATAGCCACCGATATGGTTATATACATAACATGATGCAATGGTTATATAGACTATAGCCACCAATATGGTTATATACATAGCATGATGCAATGGTTATATAGACTATAGCCACCAATATGGTTATATTCATAGCATGATGCAATGGTTATATAGACTATAGCCACCAATATGGTTATATACATAACATGATGCAATGGTTATATAGACTATAGCCACCGATATGGTTATATACATAACATGATGCAATGGTTATATAGACTATAGCCACCGATATGGTTATATACATAACATGATGCAATGGTTATATAGACTATAGCCACCAATATGGTTATATACATAGCATGATGCAATGGTTATATAGACTATAGCCACCAATATGGTTATATACATAGCATGATGCAATGGTTATATAGACTATAGCCACCAATATGGTTATATACATAGCATGCTGCAGTGGTTATATAGACTAGCCACCAATATGGTTATATACATAGCATGATGCAATGGTTATATAGACTATAGCCACCAATATGGTTATATACATAGCATGCTGCAGTGGTTATATAGACTAGCCACCAATATGGTTATATACATAGCATGATGCAATGGTTATATAGACTATAGCCACCAATATGGTTATATACATAGCATGACCAAAAGGTTATATAGACTATAGCCACCAATATGGTTATATACATAGCATGATGCAATGGTTATATAGACCATAGCCACCAATATGGTTATATACATAGCATGACCAAAAGGTTCAATTTTACACAAAACTAAAACAACTCTGCCATTTTGAATCTACATGTATATACAAAACGTATATTGTAAACGAAAATTGTATATTGCAGATATGTTTGATTTTGATTTGATGTTTTCCATGAAAATGGCCACCATTTGGCCATCTTGAATTGTATCATTCATCCACAGTCCCACAGGGATAGAGGGACTGTGATTCATCCAACAAATTAATGTGCACAAATCTGACGTGATGGGTAATGGATCTGTAAAACATAAATATGATCAGTACTGGACTGTCAGAAATGCATTTATTCCAACAAATACAAATTTTAAACCAAATCTGGGTGGACAAGCATTAAGGATGTTTACGTTCAAGTTTGAATGAAATATTCCATGCTTGACCATGATACAGAATGGCCCTGTTTTGATGTATTTTTAGTCAAATGGCTGCCATTTGGCCATCTTGGATTGAATCATGAAGTAAGTGCACAAGACATGCATGTGAAATTTGTCCATGCAGGACTAAGATACAAGTGCTGACAGGGACTGTTTGAATAATCAATTCACACATAGCCAATGTTAGATTCCCGTTTTCAATATTGAAATGGCCGCCATTTGGCAATCTTGAATCAAATGACACAAGTACTTGTTTCAAGATGTATGAAATGCACAGTTGAAGTTTGATCTTTATCAACCTTGGCATGTACACGATACTGCTGGAAACTGACAGCTAGCAACTTTTTAGTTTGAGTAATCCAAGAATTATCAGCAAGTGTGAATGAAATTGCCACTTAACTGCAATTTAATATCTTTGATTTCAACAGAACTCTAATTGGCCACTAATCTGTCAAACATTAACAAAAATTGTTGCATCAAAAGCCTACAAAATATTTATATATTCAAAGAAGCATTGGGGGGGAAAAAAACAAGATGGGCAAAGAGATGCTTTCACACTTTTTTTATTCCCAACAATTCTTCATACAAGTTTATGTCGTTTCATACAACCACTAATCCCTTTCCCCAAAAATCATTCCATCCATGTGTACATTTCCCTCCCCTCCCCTCCCCATTTTAAGTGTTTAAACCACCCACAAGCAATAGTGGTTAATAGTATTTGGATCAACCAATCTGAAAAGAAGGAATCTCAGAGACTGCACATAGTGTAGAAGTTGTTGACATATGGATAAATATTGCATTCAGAATACTTATTAACAGGAAGTATACATGAACCGATGTGCATTAAAATATACAGGAATACAATGTCTGTATTTCAGATTTTGTATACGAGAATTTGGTCACTTGTATAACTTAGCACAAATATACAGTATGATAAGTGTCCTTAAAAATAAAACTTAACTTAGTCTGAATTTAACCCCCCCCCAACATTTTCAATTACTACTCAAAATATTTGCATTTCCATTGTGATTAATAGTGTATGTAAATACACCAATAAAATACGACCAAAATTGTGCATAAAATTGATTCCACTTATTTGTTACAAATTCTATAACATCAACTACATGACAGTCAGTTTGAGACATTCTACCTCTTAAAATAGAGGCAAGAATAAACCTAACTTTGTACAGTGGCTGGCTCCACATAACAAACCCTGTCTTACATACTTATATTACAAATTAGGGTATGAAAATGTCTTTGAATACCAAGGCACATTGCTGGATCTCCTCCCTCCCATCAACAATGCTATTCTAATCTAAAATTCATCACAAATTTTACTTAAAATAAACAAATTTGAATACATAACATTCAATACCAAATATTATTCAAGAAGTGTTTGTTGTATCATATAGTCATGCTTTTTTATGAAATATGATAGCCTTATGCCTGCAGGATCTCAATCGTTCATACCGCCAATATTGTACACGCAACAGTACCGTATTTAAAAAGTCAATTTCTTGGGTTTTTCCCAAGGAAATTCTGGGCGTCCAAAATGACCATATGAACTGGTATTTTGGTAAATTGGCCTCTTCAAGTCCAGCTCCCTGGAGGAAAACAAGACATATTGTTAGCACAGAATTCAAACCATAGAGACACTATGTAAACGTAGCTCACAGATAGTACTCCCTCCCTCCCATCAATTCATTGCAATCACTACATTTATTGCTTCACTTCATTATATTTTTACAAGACAATTGTAATGCTAAAGCTGGTTGATATATTAATATTTTTTTAATTGTTTGTGCAAGACTACAGTTTCAGACTTTGAATCTCGCTGTTGTCTCTCCTGACTTTTGTATGTGCAAATTGCAAGTGCCGACACTGCATTTTTGCCATATGTTTGGGACTTTCTATCAAATAGCAATTTAATGCGCTATTCTGGCGTCAACCAAACTCTGTCAAACACAAGCACATATAATTCATAAACAAGGTTTCCCTCGAAGTCTCATTATTAGTAAATGAATTTTGACCAGTGGAATTGGCCTTCCCATCAAGTCTGACATTCACCCAGGGTAGGAGTTGACTTATTTTAGTTTTCAGCCCAAGGCAGGATTTGAACTTGGGTCTATCTATGTAATAGAAGTCTGATGCCACAACTACCATGCTACCAGCGACTGGTCTGATTTATTAATGTCTATCCAATGACTAACCCTTACCTGACAATTATGCCTGGTCTGAGGTCAAAGTTATCCTTCACAATCTTCAGAAGTTCAGCCTCTGACCGATCAGATGTTCCGTAATGAAAAACGGAAATTGACAATGGCTCGGCAATGCCAATGGCATAGGCAACCTAAATACAATAAGAAATATCAAAGATTATAAGCGTGTACCGACTCGATCAATTGAAAATATGATCCATTTCTGGAAATTGTTGCAATTAAATCAGAATTTATTTCATCCTGGCATGGATGAGAGTTTGAATTGCTAAACAAGCAGCTTCTCAGTTCCGCTGTGAAGAATTGAAGATATCAAGATGAAGTGAACTAATCTGAGGTCTGTCCAAGGAACATATACACGAGGTATCAAAGCAATCAGGCTTGTAGTTTTCAAGATGGATGCCGACGGACAATAACTCGTATGATTAGTCGACAGCAGAGCACAAAAATATAAACCAGAATATTTAAAATTGTGGCAAAGACAAAACTTCAAATTATCGGCACATTTTGCTAGTACTTACCTGTACAAGGACACGTTTGCACAGTCCTGCCTTGACAAGCGACTTGGCAACCCATCGAGCTGCATATGCAGCAGACCTGTCAACTTTAGTGTAATCTTTCCCAGAAAATGCACCACCTCCATGTGCTCCCCAACCACCATATGTATCTACGATAATCTTTCTTCCAGTCAAACCAGCATCACCCTTTAAGAAAGAACAAAATCTGTCATGTTGTATCTTGTGTAATTTTGTACACAATACAGTGTAGTTGGAAACTCTTGCAATGCAAATTTGTTTCGAGTCACAAATGTGCCAAACAGCTATCACTTCAAATAGGCTTGGGCAAAACTTCCACCTGTCTGAATACTTTGAAAAACTAATAGAACATTTCCCGATAAGGTCATACTTTTTTCAATAAATCACCCCAGATCGGAGTGTAGTCTAACACTACAGACATTCAGGGATGAAAATTATAGTAAATTGATGCTACAAGTCTTAACATGCACATTTGACAAACAAGATTTCTTACCATAGGGCCACCCATGATGAAGCTTCCCGATGGATTCAAATGATATATTGTATTCTCATCGAGCAGGTTTTCAGGAATCACTTCCTTGATGACTTTTTCACGTAAATCTTTGCGGAGTTCGGCATTAGTTACAAATTCATCGTGCTGCGTTGATATAACCACTGTGTGCACGCGAAGTGGTATACAAGCACCATTTAGAAAATTGTATTCAACTGTAACCTGCAAAAACAAAAGTATATTAAATTGGCGTCATTGATGCATGAAGATACAATATTTTAAAGTTTCTGTAAACCGATTCAAGCATATAAAATAGAAATGCATGATATTTCTAACAACTTCTGCTTTGTAAGACTGATTGGTATAGGTCTCTGGCAACAGGCAATCAGAAAATGACTAGCTAGCACGCACGTCAGGCGCTCACGACTACCAAAATGTGCAATACACATTTAGAATAATTAAATTATTAATAGGCTTTATTTTCATTTAAACGCCAATTATGAACATGAAAGTTAACCACAAAATGTATTGTTTTTCCTCACAAACATAATTTAAACCTGTACATGTAATCAGCTATATTTAAACCTAGAAAAAAGTAGAGTTACCTGAGTTTTAGAGTCAGGTCTTAAATATGGCATAGTTCCATTTCGTCTATTTTCAGCAAGTTTTTTATTAAGTGCATGCGAGAGAACGACTGTGAGGGGCATACATTCTTCTGTTTCATCAGTAGCATAACCAAACATAAGACCTTGATCACCGGCGCCAACATCCTCTTCTTTCCTGTTCTCATGAACACCAGCAGCAATCTCTGGTGCTTGTTGTTCAATGGCGACTAGCACATTGCAAGTCTTGTAGTCAAAACCTTTGAAAAAATAGAAAAACAACTCAATATCTTCTATGGTAATTGGTATACTAAATACTATGAATTTCTAGTGTTCTTAGTATGGTCACTAATTGAGATTAAATTGTTTTAGAACTTTATTATATAAAATATGACTGCATTGTAGAACAGAAGTAATAATTTAAAAGTTGGTCATGAATATTCATAAGTGGCCATTATGTATTTTATAGACCATAGAGACATTTTTGATGCAAGAATATGCAGGGATATTAGGAAATGTTTCTCCTTCTCATTCTACTGAATCTTTCATGCACAGTGGAACACAAATCAAAAATATTAGCAAATATAATTCAAGCAAACTAATAAAATGAGAAGTCAATTCAGTCTGAAATCAGTTGAAAATTGAATGTTTACATCAATTTGAGCACACACTAAATACATGGAGAGTCATTCGAGCCCAATACAGTTTAATGATTGATCTCAGAATGTTAATTTGCAGAAAAAGGACAAATTGTTCACACTAAGGAATGTATGATCCACACCCATGTCAACTTCTGTTAGATTTCACAAAATAAACCTTCATAAATTCTGTCCATATATAATTCTAGACACAAAGTAGATCAGGATATTGAATATTGAATCTCACCTTTCTTGCAATCGTCATAACCAATTTTTTTTATTGTTTCACGGATAACCTTCTGGTAGTCAACAACTGCATTGGACGTGATTTCACCGCATATCAGCACCATACCAGTCTTCGAACAGGATTCTGAAAACAATAACTCAGATCTGTCCAGTAGTCCCAATACAAAATATTCTAGTGGTAGAACTGCCTTGCATATACTGCCAAACATTAGAGTACTCAAGGACAAATTAAGAATCTTACCCTCACATTAAACGAATGTACACATTTTTAAACAAAGCTGCATTAAGGTTTAAATAATCGCATGTAGCCAGTTAAAAATAAAGTTGTGTCCTATACCAGTTGAAGTGTTTAGAACTATGGCCTTGCATGCAAAGTGTGAATAAATTTCACGATCAAAGATGCATGCTAAGCTAGGAATGTTGGAAACTTCCCTCGACATTCCATATTTAACTGAACTGACATAAGTATAATAGATTGACTGAAATACAAATTATTTCAGGGACACTAGTTGAGTTGTTATAATGCCAAGAACTCTCCGCCATTGTGTATAAACCGAAGTTAATATATTTCATGTGGCAGTAGCTAAATTGAATAGACATTTGATGCAATTTCCTTCAATCAAAATCAGTTGCCCTAGCAATTTTCTGCATGGAAATAATAAATAAAGAGGGACTGGCAACTTTTCCAGTAAAAAAATAAAGAGGATGCTACTTACCGCATGCTACTTTGGCATTAGGATCCTGGGCTAAATGTGCATCCAACACGGCATCACTGACTTGATCACACAGTTTATCTGCAAGGAATAGAGAGGAATGTCAACACACACAGTAATATAAAGAAACTTCAATGCCTCACTTTTCAATACAATGTATTCAGAAATTAAAGCACCTTCAAAGCAACATAATCTGTAATTCATTAAAATGAAACTACAATACATCATAATTTGTATTCATTTCAAAATAATTAATTCATGCTCTTCTGTGTCAATTGCACTTGATTTAAATGCAAATGTACCGTAAAATATCTAATTGAGGCCGCATGTCTATTTGAAGCCGCACCCCTACTTTGATACAATGTATCATTTCAAAATTAGAAACATTTGGTTCCTTGAAAATACTCTAATTGAAGCCGCCCTGCTTTTCTGAGACATTGAGTGTGTGTTGTTTTCCTGTGCCAGTATTCCAAAATAAACAAAGGTGATTGACATAGATTTATTGTTAGTTTATTTCTGTATGTTGTGTTTCCTGTTGGTGTTCCTTATCCTGTCTAATAAACAAAGACTGCACATGAATGAGTGATAGACCTGGTATTATTTGTATCGTACGTTTAATAAACTTGAGTGTGAGACGTTTGGGTACCGTGTGAAACGACCACGCGACAGACATTGTAAAATACAGGAAACTTGCAACAAGTGCACGAAATCTTCGTTCGTAATTGGCGGAAACAAATACAATGCAAGAAATGCATGGTAATATAAACTCACGATCAGAAGAAATTTTCATCCTGGGTTCAGTTTCTATACTGCTCAAGTTCTCTGTTCGCTTACGCAACTATATTTATTTACATCGTTATTTTATCGAAGCCATGCCTCACTCTACCAGCCAAAATCGCCGTGCTTCCTATGATTCTGCTTTCAAGTTGAAAGTTGTTTGTAAAGCACTAGAGTGGAAAAACAACCGAAAAACAGCTGATCATTTTGGTATAAATGAAAAGCAAGTTCGACAGTGGATTCGAGCGAAGGACCAGTTGTATGACAACAAACGCCAAGCTAAACGGTTACCAGGCGCCGGTCGTAGGGTCAAGAACAAAACATTGGATGACAGCGTAATGCAGTGGTTCGACGATCACAGAAAAAACGGTAACGCAATTTCTGGTCGACAATTGCAAATGCAAGCCCGGAGACTGAGTAACGACAGTGAGTTCAAAGCTACCGATGGGTGGCTTCATTCGTTCAAGCGGCGCCATTCACTGTCAACACGTGTCCGAACATCGATAGGACAAAAGTTACCAGCTGACTACGAAGACAAAATTCTACAGTTTCAGCGCTACGTGATTCAGCTTCGTCAGCGGCATGGTTACCCTCTTGGTGATATCTATAACATGGATGAAACTCAGTTGCGGTTTGATATGCCCGGCAACAGAACTTTGGAGCACCAGGGTGTCAGGACCGTCCATATCAAGACCACTAACTCCGAGAAGAGAGGGTTCACGGCAGTATTGACGGTCACCGCTGACGGTCAGAAGGTCCGACCTTTGATTATTTTCAAGGGGAAACGCCGACTAGATGAACTGACACGCCGGGAAATCAAAGTGGAAGTACAAGAAAAGGGATACATAAATGAATCTCGTAAGTATTTATTTGATTTTTTTTCTGTCTTTCGAAGCTGGGTTTGCATTTGTATGATGTAAACAAACTCAAACAGAGATGGCGAATCAAAATGTGAACAACTGCGAGGTCAAACCTTTTTATAATCACTTGAGTGTTTCGTTGGTTTCGTTTACTTTATTCCACACTATGTTCAGTTGATGTTTCTTTCGGGTTCTTTATGTGTTATTTTATTTTCTATGAATTTTAGTTTGTCTGTCGTGGGTGAGGGATACTTTCCCAGAACGCAACGATAACTCTCGGCGGCTCCTAGTCTGGGATTCGTGCAGCGTCCATCTCACATCGAAAGTTAAAGAAGAGCTTTATTCCCGAAACGTCGACATCGCTGTAATTCCTGGTGGTTTAACGTCTCTTCTCCAGCCGTTAGATGTCGGCGTAAATAAACCACTGAAGGATTACATGCACGCGGAGTGGGACGAGTGGATGAAGACCGGGGAAACACTGTTTACTCCGGCTGGTAAACGCAAAGCCCCCGCCAAGAAGACAGTACTCGAGTGGGTCGTTTCGTCATGGAACAGAGTTCCCGCATCTACTGTGATAAATTCTTTTAAGAAGCCAGGGATATCAAATTCACTTGATGGATCTGAAGACAACTTAATTTATGAAGATCTAGAAACAGACGATGAGGCAGTTGGCGAAGAAATCGCTGAAATATTTTACAGTGACGACGATGATGACAGCAGCGACGACTTTCTAGGATTTTAACAATCGTGTAGTTTTCACACACAAACCAAACGGCCCTTTTCAGGGCCACCACATATTTCAAAAAGAGAACTACCGTACAAAAATACCATGTGTGCTTGTGTGTGTGTTTGTATGTATTTCAAATGATTATTCCTGACCTCTTTCACTTCACCAATCTTGACGCCAGAAATCAAAACAATGTCTCAATTTAGTGCGTGCATATCATTAACCCCTCATTTGCATGTCTATAGAAAATGTCTTTCAAATTCAACCAAACTTATCTAATAGAAGCCGACCCCCGACTTTTTGTTTTTCAAGTGAGAAGGCGGGGATTTCCTTTTTAAATTAAGCCGCGGCCTCAATTAGATATTTTACGGTAATTGTTTTGTTCCTGAGTCTTGTTCCAGGCCAGTCAGTGGCTTAACTTGTTTTGAATTTCCATGTTCCCAAATTTGACATATTTAGAAGGTACTACTGTCTGATTTTCTCTAGGTTTTCTTTGCCCCAATTTGTAACACTTGTTTTGTGCATAGTTATCACCCAACCCCCTTAGTTCACAAAAGATACCATTCATTTGAAACTACCTTGAACTACCAATGACCAGCAAGGCTTCATTCCTGGCTGCACTGGTCTACACAGTGAGCAATTAGCATCAATGTGGGCTAATAATTTTTGGAAAAAATAATACCCTCCAGGAAAAAGATTTGGCAACTGTTTAAACGTGTACTTTTCATGCATATTGCAAATTTATGCAAGTCAATTTGATATGCTTTACACTGCTACGATAGATACATCCACGTCTTCCGGCAACACAAAAATGTCAACTGTGGTTTTTGTAAAGAAGAGTGATGTTCTATGCAATGTCCCTTTAGTTTTTTTTTATTCAAGTGTGCAATTCCGGACACACAAGTCTCCTATGAGCACTGTGCTGTTGTACAATTTATACTGGCTTTCCAATGTGAAGTGATTTGCTAGTGTAAATTACTGGCATGATTAGAAGGGGGGGGGGGGGTTAAAAAAAAAAACAGCTCAAACAAACGCACAGAAAAATAACAAATTGCTATTTGATACGACATTTCAGTGGCTTTAGCAGGTACTTGAGTGAACAATGAGTAAAAAAAAAAAAAATTGTATTTCTCAATTTAAGCAAGGCTCTCGGCTTTAAAATCACAGGTTTATGCAAAACCAAATTGTATAAATTAATAGCTGTTGTTGGGCTACTAATTTAAAAAAAAAAATGGTATACTTTGTAAGAAAGTTGGTAATGTAACATCTATGCAAATAGTACCGTAAAAGTAAAACTATTTTCGCATTTAAGAGAACCGGGATTCTTTTCACTGATTCTGTTTTACTTCTTTTGATGTGCATGACCCACATAGACAATGCTCAAGGCTGATGAAATTTAAAGAATAGCCACAAGCAAACTGCTACATTAAAACTGTTCTACTGAAGAATTCACTGAATTACACTACAACACTAGCTCCCTACAATAAATGTAAACACAGATTTGATGTCATTCACAAACTGCAAGTCATGATATTATCATAAAGGTCACTGAAACCTTGACCTGTGAAAGAGGTATTATGGTGCTGTCAATTTTTTTAAGTGGCATTCATTGAAAAAGTTTACGAACCAATGTAATTGCAAGTAATTTCTTTTTGGCAATTTTTTTTTATAACATTTTGTAGAAATTTCAAATAAAAATATAAACATTGAGCAGTGAGCAATGACTTGAACTTGATAATTATTTGACAACCACCCCCCTCCCCCAACCACTAAATAATTTAAATAACAGCAGGTGTGAGTGTCTAATGAACATGTAATTTTTTTGTCCGGCAATAGAACTGTACCTTAGAAATAATTGGAAATTTTTCAAGCATAGTTTACCTGGCAGCAAAGTACAGCAATGACAGACACGATCTAATTACAAAAGTTACTTTACCACAGTCGAGGGAATTTCGAAATTGGGTGTAACACAAGACTCTTTAAATATGGGGAAAGTTCATTACATTATACAGATTGTATATAATTCAATGAACTTGTTTTGAAATAAGAGAATCACTATTCTCACAATACAAAGCCAATGTCAGGACATAGCATGCCACATTCTACTGAACATTGTCGACTATTCAGCGTACACTAAAAATGCTTCTATTGTGTCATAGGTCGTACGGAACGTCGTACAGAACTTGGCAAGTTATTCCTTTTTATATCACTGGGTGTCATGCAAGTCCTACAAGACTGAAAATACGAGAAATAAAACTACATTCAAAACACGGGCCAAAAGTTGCCAGCTGCAAACATAACTCAGAACCGATAGTTAGAACATTTATTGTAATAGAGTTTTCACAAATTTAACGACAGATACAATCCAAAAGTTCAATAGTTTAGACTGCCGGTCCAAAAACGTGTGATGAGATTGGCAAAGCAAATAAACATCAGGCGCAAAAAGCATGCACCTTATTTGCATTTACAAAAATTGTTTAATACAGACATAACCTTCAAACTGGCAGATCCAGGTCTGACAAAAAAGCGATCCATCAAGCGTCAGAACATCAATTATCCTGCCACCCTACACTGACAAACTTGTTCAAATACAGAAAAACAATAATTTCTAGACCACAGATACAATTTCGTGTCAAACGTCAGGTTTTAAAGTGACCTTCAAAGCATGACATCTTACAAGAAACTAGAAGTCAATCATTTGATATCAGGTGACAATCACATCAAAACAGTGCAGTAGGTGCAACCTAAATAAGATTGACACTCCAAACGACCTTGTATTTGAAGGAAATTAGACGTCTGTCAAAATAGAGGTAAAACAGTTCACTGGGTTCATTCAACGTAAATGATGTTCACAATTTAGGCCACTGGCCAGCAACATGTACGTTAGCCTCAATGTCGACTACTTGAGGGCAGCAAGCATGTGCATGGATTGCGCATCTAATATATATATATACACACAACACAAAGCCCCACAAACTTGCTACCAGTGTTTTCCAGATGAATTAGAAAAAAAACGCCACCTCATAATGATCCATTTTCCCCAAATGCATGTACGATTGTCACTATACGCACAAGATATGCAGCATCTAAAGCTCTCACAATCAATAAATATCTAGCATGAAAAGCCAGTTCTACCACCATAGCCGACATGCGAGGAAAGTAATACTGAACAGACGTACAATTTTATTCCATACATGTATATATATATATTTGCAACAAGGCTTTAGCATTAACGTGGTGGAATTACAGAAGTCTAGTTTTGAATCTACACAACCATTACCATCAACCTCCCATGCACACAATAACATAGTATACAATATACATGGTACTCTCTGCGTCGTGCGTGTACTTTTATCACAAAGCTCAGCTTTTAGAAAACTGAAAATGCTTCTTATGAACACAGATAGATAGAAGAGCTGTGCTGTGACAAATAAGTATTCAACTGGGCCACGTTTTTGACCAGATATAGGTCTTGGTCAAACACTGACCAATTTGACCCCAAGCTGTACTGAATGGAACCAAAAACCTATTGTACTCAATGACAGATTGACCTTTGTTCAAAGAATGTTTACTCTCAAATACTGAGGTTCCAGTGTTAATACGACAGGAAACTCGCTTTAAACAGGAAGACCTAACAAAAACCAATACAAAAACAATTTTATAACACCACCTAGAAATGCAGAGTCATGCCATGCCAGCATTTAAATATGCAAATTAGGAAACAATTGCTAACGAGTTTCAGTAAACAATGCATCAGTTATGCAAAATGAATGCATTGCAAGACCATTCTGAACTATGGGGAAACTGCTTTATAAACTAGAAACAGCTCCTGTGTGTTAAAAGTATGAAGGCAAAGGCCAGTGAAAAAATATGAAACGATTCAACACCACAAGCCTACAACTATACGACTATTCAAGTCACATTTTTCATGTGAAAATTCATTTTATAGCATTTCTGAACAAATTCAAAGAGATCTATTACCCATTTGGAATATGGTACAGCCAAACCTGTGTATAGTGATTATACAATGAACTTCACTAAAATTGTCTTTTTAAGAAAGGTGGTCATTATACACAGGTAAACGGTGGTTTTACTGTTGTATATCAATCATCGTTGGACTTGGGGCCAATGAATTTTTTTTTATCTGAATAAAACTGAACATTTTCTGATATGAATTTGCTCATAATTTTATAAATATTAAAAAAAAGATATCAGATTGTACTAAAGGGAGGGAAACCTAGGAAAAGGTATTGCATCAGCATTTCTATCCCAAACTTGATAAGCATCCAGCTGTAACCAAGGTGACATATGGCAACAGGCTTAGCATGATAATAGTCACAAATACCAACTTGTAATATTAGTAGAGGCAATAATCATGCAATATGAATGACAATAAAATCAAAAATTATATTTATTTATCACCGCTCGCACAAAACACGCACCTCATTAATATGCTTGAATAAATTTAGGCAGGGCATGACAGACTAAATTGCACGATTTTATATTAAGATTTCTTTCTCATGACGGAACCAATTGTTCGATTGATAATTTAATTATTTTTAATTAAGTTTAATGTACACCAGAATATAGCAGATGTAGGAAATGAACCAAATGCACCAATACATTAAATAATATTAACTTTTTCTTTACATTTATGTTGGCGAAACCAGCAAGGCCATGAAAACAGATGCTTTGATACCCTTACCCGACTGTCTTGGTGCTATTGAATGTTCATAATGTATTTTTGATGAAACTAAGACATTTTAAAAATGTTATGCCTTAAAAAAAAAAAAATGTGTGCCCTCACAATTCCGAACTTTAAGCTTTGCATTTTTAAATCAGTTTATTTAAGTCTCCAAAATCTATGAATAAGACTAGTGGACAAGTTTCCATGGTAATGTACTGGAGTCATGGAAACAGCCAATCAGTGATAACAAAGAATTATGTGCCATCTTTATATTTACATGACTATGCACCAGAGTGCACTGGGAACAGCATTCTGGCTGGATTCCTGGCTGCACAAATGGTCAAATTTGGTGTAAAAATGTTCCAACATTTCTGCACACGAGTGTTTGCAAAGGCTTTAATTATGCCCCTGTACATAAATTTGGATTTAAAAATAATATTAAGGAAACCAGATCGATATACGTTGTATATCTGCCAATTTCTACAAACTACTTTCAAATGTATACATTTACAGTCCAACATGGGAGCAGAGGTCCGCACAGAGTGCACAGCTGATAATCTGCCAAATTCTACATCAATTTACGCACATACTGGGATCGAAAATACAGTACAGCGTTATATTTGTTATTGTTTTGATTCCGGTCCATTCCTATACATGTGCCTGTGTCACGTGCTTTTAACTAACCATATTAAACCGGCGCGGGTTCGCCGGTAGAAGATGCTCTTCGCTAGCTGTCGATGTGCATGTCACGGTAGAACTATGAATGCACAACATTCACTAGTGTTTCGATACCATGCAAGATAGATTTGTGGCAATCAACCAAAAACTAAATACATCTCAGAACGAAGATTAAAACTATATGAACGTCAATGGAGCACGCCGTCGACCACACACGCCTTGACTGGATTAGAAGCCAAGCGAAATAAAATAAGCGAAAATAAACGCTTCGCCATTGGCTTCACGCATAATGATCGTCTAAATGAAGTTGGGATACTGACCTGGATGCCCTTCACCGACTGATTCTGAAGTGAAGAGAACGGTGTTCGCCTGCTCGATGTGGTTCTGTTGTGACATTGTGACACTTCGATCCGACTACACTGATGGTTGCGAGTGAAAGAGACTTACTAGTCTACATTTATCCCATTTACCTTTGGAGTCACGTGAACAACCAGGTCGACTGATTGGCTAATGTTAATTAATCCAGCCTCGTACAATATGTTTTATAGAAGCATTAAATATTTACATTGAATTATTAACGCTTGAAACAATATATTTCTCAAATTTGATTTAAATTATAATACTTAATCTATTAACTTGGGTAAAAATAATATACGCAATTAGCCTTTTAAACTGCAACTTTTTATTTAATTATGCTTGAACGAGGTTGAGGTTAAACCACTGTGCGTTGTCGTACGTGGGAACAGGTTGCAATCGGCCGTGTTGATTTCCGTTCTAACATAAATGGTATATTGTTGATGTAACCACTAAAGTATACGAGTTAGCTTGACATGAATATTATTTGTGTATGACTTTACATGATATTACATGACATTCCTCTTCTTTTAGTTTAAATTGTCGCATTCGCAAACAAATATGGGTGTACTGGCGGTCCAGAATTCAACCGACAGACCATATACACATATAAAACATGTAAGGTATTCTTGTGGAATAGAAAACTTTAATGGACGAACTGTAGAGCTAAAAAAAAAAAAAAAAAACGAACTGGTCACTGCTTCTAATTTTTTTGTTTTGTTATGTACATGTATTTCCTCGCCTCAGTTATGTCACAGTCCAACAACAACCGGCCAGGACACGATTTTATTTATATTGATGCTCGTTTCTATGTTTATTATTTTAATCCGAACGTATCATCGTTAGACAATAACGTTACCTAGCCGGGTGTTGCCGGGCTATGGCCTTACACGTTGTGTTTTTGACAGCGTAAGCAACGCAGTGTTGAATATGACGTGATTGTTGGTTTCGGGTGCACTATGAAACTTGCCGGTGTTGCATCATGCGTTAGTGAGCGATTGTCTCCCACTGACCATACAGTAAATAACACTCAATTCTGATAAACTGATAACGTTATTGCAATTGTCAGATTCGTATGGCCGACCAGCCGGTGAATCAATTCGATTCCTTCACTGAGGTGTATGTAAGTGCCATTGTAATGGCTTAGCGAGCTGCAATATAACATCTGAAGGTGGAAGGATTAAAAAAACACTATGTAAACGATTCCCAGAGATATTAATAGTTAATCCACAATATAGCAATCCATAATTATTAACGAGTTGAGGACAGTAATAACCATGTTTTGTTATTAAAAGTCATATTTACTGAAGCTAAATGTAAATAATTCGACATGGAGGTATTCCATGGAACACAACCCCACCTCTAGCTTTTATTTTTTTCCATCACAAGATTGAAAATAATACATCAATATGAATCCCTGCAACCCGATATCATGTACGTCATACTATCAACATTTTTATACATTCTTTCTTAATTTCACACTAAGCTACTGGTCTTGATAACAATTTTGGAGAAAAAAAATATAGAAAACTTCGAGGATTTGAATTTATAATAGGCGACTTTGTCGTTCAAAAATAGCAGTAACAGCACAAATAGCTAACTGGCAACACATGCAGGGTACTGGTACTAGTTGTCATTTCATTGTCTGACCCCCATGCTCAGGCTCATAATTACCCCAACCCCTAGGTCAATGAATATATTAATGCTAAAACATGCGGGATTTGTCAGGAATTTACCGTGATTCTAAACGTTCAATGATGGATAGCAAACTGTATCTGGCTCCCAACTGCCAGCCTATATTTTGTTAGTATACGAATACCGGTTGTCAGCCCGTGGCCACTGTATTAAACTTGCATTTCACAGAGTAGTGATCGCCGATTTATTTTTATTTTTATAATGAAAACAATTTCCTACCAGCGTTAATTTCGTGATTATTTCCATGTATGTTAGTGTACAGTCAGATTCGGCATATCACTTTTATGGTGGGTTATTTTTAGAATATGTCGGTGTGTCTGCCATTATGGCGTTTAAAGGTCGTCTGTGTGCATTTGTACGCGTTTATACAGGAGCTAAATAATTATCACATTGTTTTGCTTAATAACTGTTGCATAATTATTGTTGATTCGGACTCAACTCAACTTTTCTGCATTTGTCACCCGGTACGAGCTATTTTTGTTGAGAAATATTGTATGAAGAAATTTTCCACAGGAATTCATAATAACGCATTATTTCATTATTATTTCATTACACTGTGGTTATCGTGATTTTCTTATGTAACCAAACGAATCGTTGAAATATGACGAGACCTACCTTCTTACCCCGGGAACCGGATGGATGCTTAATTACCGGTAATTAATTTTGGTGTGTAAAAAGTAGTTCGGTGATCACACTTTTCTAGACTTTTCGAACAACAACATGAAATAAAGCCATATATAATATCAATACGTTTTGAGGCTATGATTTTAATTTGACCAAGCATTCATTTCGTAATTATTGTAATTCCTCTTGCCATCTTGATTACCATATTTCACTTTCATTGTTTACTATGTATGTACGTGTTCAGCCTATTTGCATACCAATCTGCTTATTGTATCATGATTCGATCTGCAGTCCGTGTATGCTGCCCTCAACGGGCGCATTTTCATGGTTAGCTCTTTAAGTTTGAAAGACTGATGCTTTTAAAAACAGTAGTGAAGTCTAAAGGTTAGTTACGACATGGATTGCCAAATGACAACAAATATCGCGACATTTGAGTAAGACTTTTAATGTGTAAACACTATAGGAATTTAAAAGAATTGCAAAACATAGAAAAGTAAATATATATACTAGTAATACAAATATTAAAAATATGTAAGTTGCAATTCTAAAATATGTTTTTTGATACTGTACATTGGTGACTGTATTTGACTATGATTTATCATGGCCAGAAAACGCCCATATCACAGTATTAATTCAATGAAACAATGGAATTCTCTAATACGAATGTGAACTGGATGTTTTGGTATGTACAGTAACAACCACTGACCATGCAAATTAGTGGTTTTTCATTAGGAATACTTTTGCGTGTCCTGCAAGCAAAACATAATCGATATGATGATATTTTGGTATATTTTCGAGTAATAAATTGCGAATGAATTGTTTTCTTTTGTTATTTGTATTTATTTTGCTATTGCTTAGTGGCGAACTTGAAGAATGGCCGAGTGTATTTCACTTTGAACTTGCAAAGTACTCTAAACCCGTATTAGTTGTTTGAGTCTAAACACACGCGTTACAGATTTAAAACCCCTATGCCCTCATGACACACATTAACACTTAAAGGCCAGTACAAACTGTGCTTTATGTCACCGTCCCATAGTTGAGGGACTGTGTTTATGCATTCCTAAATGCTAGTCATCAATAACGTTTACATAACAATATTGATGTGTTTCCCGGGAAGAGGGTTTTCATTCAGCGGCGGAATGCAGAGGCGACAATGAACGTGATTTACCGCGGATTGCATATTTCCACCGCCCCTCAACGAACCAATGTTAACCAAGAGGTTACTTGAAGGTAAATTCGCTATTGTTGTTTATAATTATTCCGATTATTGTAAACACTGTCCTTTGAAACTTTCAGTCATTGATTTGTATTAGCAGACTAAAGTAAGATAAATATTCTGACAGCAAAAGGCACTATCGCGACATTGTTTGTTTACGCGACGATTACCAGATCAATTAGCTTTGCTCAATTACCATTATTTTAAAATTGATAAGATTGGATCAGTTCATTATACATTATATATAAACAAAATTTCAAAACAATCAATTAAATACCAATTCGTCTGCCCAAACAAAGAGAACTGAAATAATATTTAATAATGCATATTGTATATTGTACGACGTTGGGGGCGTTTCTATTTTCTACGATAGATTTGTCTACAGCCCGCATGATGACTTGTTGTTGAGACTATCGTTAACTATTCTGTCAATTTAGATGTTGGATGTATGCAACAGACGTGTCACTATGATACACGTAGCAGGCACGCACATTGCAAAATCTAAAGCAATTAAAGAAATTCTATCCAACTGAAAACACTGATTACAGAATACCGCCTTCATTTCAAATATGATGTCCGATTGTGTTTCGAGCAATGGGTGTACGTCGACAAACAGCTAATCCTTCACCGTAATTCTATGACATAACATAAATCAGGTAAACCAGGACGAAGAGTTGTGCTGTTGGTTGAGTTATAAATAGCAAAAAAAGAACGAAAAAAAAATCACAATTTCTACAAGACTAGATTCCCCATTTTGCAACTAGATAGACCGCAAACTTGAAATGGTAAAGTTTATTAAAAGTGTCTGAGATATCTTAGTAATAAATTTGAATATTTCGCAACATACCATGAGTGCTGAAAAGAAACACGGTCCTTGATTGTTTTTGTCGGTCACGTTTTGCCACCAACTTGTATGCCATTTCCACTACGCCGCTTTTAGCGTGCAACGATCCTAATGAATCCCTGATTAATACATCGTTCAGTCATCAGAACACATACTCAGTGATCACACTGATGATACAGTTACTTAAAGCGTCGCGCAGCTAGAGTTGAAATTTCGTACAAACAAACAATGTATTTTACACGAATTGAACAGAACTTCGGCGCGACGGCCACCGCCCTTTAATAAAAACATAATAACGGTTTGACAAAGCGTATATAAGCGAGATGCGAACAACTCAAACCGTCGATTATGTTTAAGATTTTGCAAGAAAGGTTTATTCCAGTAGAAAGCGTCTGTATATCCCAAATCAGTTCGTGTTATGATTGGGCGCCATAGTAACATTTTACGAATGATACTGTAAATCGGGATGGAAACATAGTTTTTTTATTATTAAAGTGAATTTGATTTTTAACATCTTATTTAACAGAAATGAATCTTTGGCGGATCAAAAATACTTCGACGAGAAGCGCATTTCAATTTCGATGACCGCCGCAGTGCACAGACGTGTAATACAAAGCCCAACGTTATTAAACAAAATATACCAGGCAAACAAACTATGCCCGAGGTGCCCAGCAAATGACAAAGAATTAATTTTCTCCTGTTTTCTTTGACGACCCGGAGGTTGATTGGAGTACAATGTAACCCGCACGACGACTGGGCTGGACTCGTCAACCGTTGACACCTGATAGCCGCGTTACCCGTGACCTGGCCATTAATAAAGGGTAAATGTGTTAAAACTTATTATTGTGTTTTATTCCATTTATTGATCACTACCAGTATCTTTTATGTATCGTGAAATCAGGATAGCCTAACACGTGACACGTAGAAACGAGTATCACTTAATAAACATAATAGGCTGATTTTTAAAATAATTCAAACTAAAAAAATATGTATAGCCCATCCATCACCCACGTTAAATATTTGTTCAGCCTATATCACCAGTCTACAATTTGAGATATGGCATGATATCTTTGCCATATGAACCAATGGTAAAAGCGTCCTAATACTGAGAACATGCCCACCAATCACTTAAATATTAATATAATTTTCTCGAAAATGGGCTGGTGACACCAACTTTTGAAGACAACATATATTGTCTGGAAGTATAAATTATTGTGCAATGAATAAATTCTGGATATTTGTATCTTGAAAGTATTGGAATGTACTGCGCTAATGGATTACACATAACCATGGCAACCACTTTAACATTACATGCCTCACTAACAATGGCTTGCCATAACTTCTGAACCCGATGAATAAATGTGTTATGGTCAAAATTAATAATTTGTCGTATATTTACAAATTGGAAGTGTCAAAATTATCATAAATTGTCATGGCAACTGGCCACGTCTTTTTTGAATATATTTAAATTGAGGTACACATAAAAAATAATTACGGCGTACGCGAGTACAAGGAATGAATATATAGTTATTGAAATATGGAATAAATATAATAATCAGAATGGCGGGGCTGTTATGACCACGTGACATGTCAATTATCATAATTTATCTCGATATCACACATGACATTGAACGTGACCGCAACAAAGTAAAATTACATCTAGAATATCGACACAATTACCACAGAGGATAGAAAAATAGTAATGAATAGTTTGAAAATATGATTTAAAAGTTTTTTTTTTTTAAATTTCTACTTTCATTTATTTGAATTAATGTGTTATGGTTGTATGTATCTGCCGCATCAACAAGTGTATTACAATTGACCAAAACAGTTTCTTAAAAATTTATGTATTTTTTTAAATATTTTGCGAATACATTTCTATACAAAATCACATGTAAAAAAATGGGGTCATGCTGTTAAATGTTGTTCTATTTGGGAAATATTTTATTGCACAAGCCTATAATTGAACTTTGTAGCTCAATAAAATAAAATAAAAATAAAATTATTATTACTTTATGCGGGTTTGGGTGGGTGGGGGGATGAAAATGACGCTATCAATTAGAAAATGTAATTTCTTTGAGTTTTTTAGACACAATATAGTGTTAAAAATAAAATAAAAATAAAAAAAGGGCTGCGTACATATTTGTAATAATATATACTATATTACATAGGAGATAAAACGAAGTTCTCACGTGACAACTCTTATACATTTTCCCACATAGAATCCCATGTAATAACATCGAAATTAGTATAACGTAATAACAGATTTATCTCACAAATTTGTTCCGTGATTCCATTATTTTGTCTACTCATGAATGATATTTATATAACTATGAAAAATCTATCCACAAATTATCAGCAATTTTCAAAGAGTTTCATGAAACTGTACATCGATATCTTGCTCAATTCATTACGCGCGTCTTGTCGGTAACTGTACGTATGTTGTGATGTGTTCAGTCTTTCGGGCGTTTATGTCACACCTAAAATGTGAAATATTGAAGTAAGCTATACGAACAGCGTACAGTAACTGGTGAAATACCGCCAGCAAGGCCGGAAAACAAATTTACACCATTAGATTTTATAATCGGACCGACCGGGCATTCTCTGTAGCGTGTTCTGTGTGTGTTCTCCTCAACTGACAACTGCCGTTGGTGGCGTGGTTGAGGGTGATTCAGCGAGTCTAGTCAGCGCTTGGAGAAAAATCACTGTGTAATCTCTTGAAATTTCTCAGAAACTGATCAAACATTTTTTCTGGCGTGAATCAATGCTTAATCAATTGAATTATTTTAATTGCAAGCTTAAATCAAGCGAAACTTACATTTCGTTTTATTTGCCATTTCTTTCATTCTGAATTAATATTGAAAAGAGCAAGAGTTCTATAGTTATGAATGTTGTTGATGTGTTTGCTACAGAAATGTAATGGAAAATGGTTCGTGGTTTGCCAAAGTTTTAAGGCTGTATTCACCTCTAATTACATGTGACACAATTATAATAAAAAAACACGTATTTTAGGCATTATTTCGAATTTGGAAAGGTAATTGGAAACTATCCGTAAATAAAAGTACGACAAACACCAGGAAAATGTAGGAGAACGCAGTTTATGACTTTTTTATATCACTTTTCATTCTCCAGATATCCTTTCATCAGCATTATGTTGATCACCATCTTGATTCAAAGGATTATGGTTAATGTTTGACATCATAGCCTCTGTTGTGAAAAAATGACAAAATGATTTCGCCAATAATTTCAAAATAAATCTACTTCAAATTTACTCCAAAAAACGTCTACCCATGAGTCTTTGCGTTTTTAGCGTGTGATGTTATCGTCGCTTGGAACTCACCTCCCACGCATGCGCAGGTGACGACCCCTCCGCTTCAATATCTTAACTAATATGCAATTAAAAATCTCATATCTAGACTTATAAATGTATATCGTAATTTAAACTTACAAACTTCAATTTAATTTATTAATTTTGGCGTTAAGTATGCTTTATACCACATAAACAAATTATGAATTGACAAAAAGTAATGGAAACCTTCAAAATTAGAAAAAGGTCATATTGCTGACTAATATTAAAACGAATAATTATAGATACATACCAACAAACTTTCATTTCTATCATTCATACATACTCTATTTAATTACCCCTTCGTACCCAAGCCACGTTCCCAGAAATGTCAACATTGTATATCGACATCATTTGTGCCACACATTACTGTTATAAAACGCAAAAACCAATTGTACTGGGCCACAGATAACGTTGACATCATACATTTCACACTGTCGTTCTCGGGGGGGGGGGGAGGATAATCTCTTCAATCTCTCGGGCAGATTTCTATTCCACGAATATATAAATTCGGGGATGTAACCGCAAGGAACTCTGGGAAGAAGAATGATGTCACTTATGTGAATAAAATCAATTACGTGACTGAGATGGCGTTCGCTGATCTGTACACGTTAAATCAAGCCTGTGGAACTTTCGATCGACAAGCAGTATTGCGCCCTCATCGACGGACGCGGGCATAGAAACTGATACTCCAATCGACAAACTGCTCCACGACCCCCCCCCCCCCCCATTCAGGAACAAGCTCAAACAGTTGCTACTTGATACTCCTGTCACAAAGAAAAAAACACACAATACAATCGATAACGATTTTGAACTAAATTATTCAAGCGATTATTCAAGAAAAGTGTTTGGACCAAGCATGTCACATATATAAACGTTCTCCACAGTCCACAAAGAGCCCAGAAACTATAATCGACTGTAGGCAGTCACTATGAGCCGGGGAGGGCGAGTGTATCCATGGGTACCTAGTGCAAGAAATAGACAAGGAATAAAGGCTCCAGCGAGTCCATATTTTTTAAACTATGTGTACTCCCATAGTTGTATAGTATACGGGTATTCGCCGATGTTTTTACCATCACTTTCAAGCCTTTAACGTCGAACTACTCGGATCTAGTTTCAACTGGCTCCTACCCCAAACCATATGAGTGCCACTCCTAAGATCCACCACCCCAACCCCCGCGGGAGGGGTAGGGGCTCACAAGCGTATACGTATATTAAGTTGTTTATTTAAAATAATGACGATGACCGTGACGCTTTTTATTTAAAAAATATTGTTCGTAACAGTGGCCACTTTGTACCAAAGTTTAGCTTCGTTGTGAACAGATAAGAAACGACGTGATCCGGAAAGAAAATGGAAATGTTGCAATAGTCAAACTTCAGTACTGTCAATCATTTGAAGTCAGCCTAGATTGAGATGCCCAATTGTTTGAGTTATGGTCATCGAGTTACAGAATTGACCACGCCTATATTTTTGAAACCACGCCCACTTGTGTGAAACCACGCCCAAATTGTAACTTCACGTTCAATTAACATTTAACAGAACTTCGAGTTATGGGCAACATACATTTTGTTTTTTGTTGAACGTCTACATCCAGTAACTCGAACTTTAATTAACGGTTATTCAAATTTCGAGTTAGTAACTTGAAATGTAATTAACAGTTAACCGAAGTTCGAGTTATGGACAACATAGAATTTGTTGTTGTTTAACGTCCACACCCAGTAATTCGAATTTTAATTAACAGTTAACTTAACTTCGAGTTACGGCAACGTAGATTGTAGTTATTGTTCTAACATCCAGATACCGTCTTTCATTTTTGACCAGGCATTAGCTTGTTTCAACTTTTGGGCTTAGTCGCTGTGCGCGTTTGTATTGCCGCAGCAATTTTACACGCCAAAATTGACTAATGATTATTGAAGATTTGGGAATATGTTTGTCGAATCAGTGACTCGGACGACAGTCGTAGCTTATTAAATTTACAATGAACCGCTATATGATAAAAGAGAGAGAGAGAGAGTTGGAGATGATGAAAATATGGAATGACGCCGATGAGGAAGTGTCATGAATTTGTTTTCGCGTATCTGTTAACCGACGTAATTAGTTGATTATTAGCTGAATTGCTGTGTTATGTCTGTCATCGTTTAGGCCTATTTGAAGTTTTGGACGGAACTTGGCTCAGTGATTTGGAACTAATTACCAGATAACCGTCGCGATTCTGACAGTTGGTATCCATAGTTATTAATGTAGTGAACGATTAATCAAAAGATATGACGTATTCAGTACTTAGTGTGATTGGCTTTATGATTGAAGGTTACGCCCTAGAGTCTTTTACTGCTTTGTAATTGGTTAGAGTTTTGAAAATGAATAAAGAGAGTTTGAGTCGGTCTTGGCAAGTACTCTACAATAGACGAGTCTGAGAGTCCTAGAGAGAGAGTGCAGTCCTGGGCAGTCGAGAGGGCAGTCCAGGGGCGAGCCTTGAGGCAGTCCAGTCTTGGGCTAGTCTTGGGTCAGCCTTGCGATAGTCTTGGGAACTTTTCCCCAGGGTGCCGTGTCTTATAGAGTGCTCGACAGACCGACTAAGACGAGAGCTGAAACGTATTTCGTTGTGTGTGTCTTATTTGACTGTAAAGTTTAGTGACTTTCCCGATCCCGTACCTCAAGGGGACGAGATATAGAGACGAGACGAGTTTCCCCCCTGGCAAGTGTGGAGAACCCAGAGAGAGAAGATTTTACCCCTGATAGAAGTATCACGATCCTGGCCTCTGTATTTGGGCGTGGTTTCACAAAAGTGGGCGTGATGAGCGTCATAATTTCTGTAACTCGTTGTTTTCGTAACTCGATGTCCGTAACTCGATGTTTGTAACTCGAACATTTCAGCATCTTACCTCGATTGAACCTGGGTAGATTGCCTTGCCTGTGTGGCGGGCGAAAACATATTCTCGAGTAGCCTAAGATTTTCTTATACTCTTTTCATTCACACCAGCCTCTCAAAAGATGCAACAGCTATACTATTGACCTGCAATCCAGCCATTCAGAGTGACCTTCCCGGCGCACTCAATTCACTATTATTGGCAGATTTTTGAAAGTCTCAAGGTAACAGACGGCATCTAGTCTACAAACACAAATAAAATGTCATACGTTCCTATTATATTTAAGCAAGGGCTTACGTTTCGGGTTTCACTCGCCCGTCCATGTCCGGCATAACTTTTCGGTCATATGTAGACTAATTTTCCGCTCGTTTATTCATTTTTCGTTTGAGTAGCATTTGACTGGCTGGGGACAGTTGAACCGCTGACAATGTCATCAACAGTTTCCCACGCATATCTTAGTCGATTTAATTGAAATTTTCTCATGGTTGGTTACTAATGCTGGCCATTTAATATGTTTCGCGATTTGAATCAAAATGACCGACCCAGGCTAGCCATGTAAATGAACAACTGTTCCCTCGTTTTATGTGTAACTCACTCGAACCCCATGTCGGGCAACACTTGTCATATCATTTGACAATTTAGCAGCAGAAAGTTTTTTTTCATTTTCAGCTATATACTTCCAAACATCGATCATTGGCACGGTGTAAAGAAGATGACGGAACTCCGAACACGTCCACAAAATTACTGATAACAATCAAACTAAATATTGAGGCAATGCAGTCAGCGCTTTGATTCAAACTCACAGTCGATACAAATTAAACAAAATGTTAAAAATCGCTACAATTTCTGGCTTGTTATTTGCTACAAAACAACCTGAAAGTCAGGAAATGACGTGATACAAAGCGATAAAGCGTTACTATTCCTGGGCACCCGTCATTTTCCCAGTGCCATGTGTAGTCAGTAAGATGGAGTTACTGCAATTTCCAATCGTCCTGGCTTTAGCAAGCTTTTCTTTTGGTGTTTTAGCTTCCGTACAACAAGTTAAACCATATACGCCATGCGAAAGACGAGTGTACGAGAAATTGACAGATCGTGCTAACGGAATGAAAATATCAGAGGCGTTGATCGATTCGATGGCAGTCTTGGTCTGTAAAGATCTTGAGACAGATGTTTCTCGAACTGTAGTGTATTCAAATACAGGTAAATTTGTCATTATACGTTTAATGTCTACGTGTATTTTAAATATCAGCTACGTTGCGACTTCTTTCATAATGTACTCGACAAATGAAGTTTCCTTTTAACATTTTTTGTGGTAGAAACCGAGACGCGATCGTTTAGTCTACAGATTTACGAACACCCTGTCAAGTGACTGAATATGTAAAAAAAACTTTGTTTTCAATACTCGAAATAGTAAAAAAACGCACAATATCGAAATTGGTCGTCAGACAAACATTGGTACATGCACTCTGTATTTGCCTATATTTAAGCTTTTGGGTGATGCGTACATGTATATTATTATGTGCATCAATCTATAATGTGCATCAACCTCTACTGTGCATTAAGTCTGGATCATAGATCAAGTTAATTTTGCCACTTCATCATTTCAGTTCCCGTCGGGCGTAGACTAAAACTAGGACTTACGTTTCGGGTTCCGTCCGCCCGTCCATGCGTATGTTCGGTATAATTTCTCGGTCATGTATGGGCTGATTTTGTTCAAATTTGTACGAGTCGAGTCATAATCGACTGTATATGCATGTTGATTAATTTTTCGTTTGAGTAGCATTTGACTGGCTGGGGACAGGTCATCAACCGTTTCTCAGATACGTCTTGGCCGATTTTATTCAAACTGAAATTTTAGTTCCCTTTCGGACGAAAACGGGGACTATTAATTTGGGTGTGTCCGCCCGGAGACATTTCTCTGACACCCTTTGACTGATCCTGTTCACACTTGGCATACCGACAATGTATGATGACCTACACATGCACACCAATTTCCGTTATGATTTGATTAAATATGGCTGACTGGCAGCTATTTTGTCCTAAAATTTGCTAAATTCTGACATTTAAACGTGTCCGGAACTGTTTCTCAGAGCTCAACAGGGTGATTTCAATCAAACTTTGTATGGTGATCATGCATATTGGGATATAAGTGCACGTCACTTTTTTCCAGATTCGGTCCAAGATTTTGTTTTCTGTTTTCGTGCTGATTCCTCCATAAGGTATGTCCTAATTCAGTTCAAAATTTGTACATAGGTACTATACTTGAAGATAAACACAAAACCATTTTTGTTTTGAGATTTGATCAAATTTGTCGAAATGGTGGCCATTTTGTCAAAAGAACATCATTCTGTAACATGTCCGGAACTGTTCTCAGGGCTAAAGAGGGCGATTTAAATCCAATTTTGTATGGTAATCATGCATATTGGGTTACAGGTGCACATCATATTTTTTTTTTTGAAATCAGAACCAAAATAACTGACTCACGGTCATTTTGTTTTTTCATTTTTGTACTGATTTCCCTGAAAGATATATATATATAGTGCAGGGTAACACAACAACATGTTTTGTCTTGAGTTTGATCAAATTTCTCAAAATAGTGGTCATTTTGTCAAAAAAAAACACGTAAAATCACATTCTGTAACATGTCCGGAACTGTTTCTGCTGAACAGGGAGATATGGCCTGATTCAGTTCCAAGTTGAATAGGGAATTTTAGATCAAACTTTGTATGATGACCTTACCTCTTAGGTTACAAACAACAATACCCGACTGGCTGCATTTTTTACTCCCATATGCGCTGGGTCAAACTGCACAGGTTTTATTAGAAACCATGAATATTAATTACCTAATTTGCATGATAATTAGCTAATTTTTAGCTGTTCCATGACTGTTCTACTGATATCTAAAAAAACACTCATTTGATTTTGATGAAACTTGGTACATAGATGCTCTGAACTTATGCGCAGTTTTGATTTGTTTTTGGTAAAAATCCATGCACATTAAGTATCTAATTTGCATGATAATTAGCTAGTGCATTCCAAACTTAGCACGAAAGGGAGGTGTTTTTTACCTGATTTGTTTTTGGTAAAAATCCATGCACATTAATCATCTAATTTGTATGATAATTAGCTAGTGCATTCCAAATTTAGCGCGAAAGGGAGGTGTTTTTTACCTTCTAAAGTGGGCCGTGTGGGGGCTTATTTTTACAATTCAATCAAACATATCATTTTTATTCAGTTATTTGTGTTATCAAACGACTGTGAAATTTATATTTTGTTTCATTTCAGGACCAGAGAGTGGTCTTCTATCATTTGATGCCAGAAGCAAAGTAGGTGTGGATCTATCTTCAGCTAAACTGATTTTACAGTTTAAGCACGATGTTCAAAGTAGAAATTGGGTTTCCCTCACTAACCAGTTCCACCAGACTCTGTTCAACTTCACTGTGTATGGTGATGGCAGCCTTGAACTCTCCGTCACAGACACAGTGCGTCAGTTCTTACACGAAACCTTCAATGACACTTTGATGTTCTTCGTCCAGTCAAGCGCTACGTTTGAATCAGTTGATGGGATACTGGAAATGATGTTTAGTGAACCCCCTAGCTCCTTGACAAAGTTAGCACTGCAGCATGCGATACCTCAGCTTCCAAACAACAATACCAATCAACACACAGAGAATTATAAAGACAGCTCAAACTACACACAGCAGAGCCCAGATGTAAATGCAACTGGAATGGATCTATCAAGATTCCTCAAGCCTTCTAGAGATGATTCACGCTTTCCACGTTCTGTGACACATCGTATCAGCGAACATCATGTGTGTAAGAAACACGCACTACGCATTGATTTTCAAGGAATTGGATATGATTGGATAATATCACCAGTAGGTAAGTCATTTGAATATTGGTTCTGTGAGAAAAGTTTGTTTTCTCAATCCCAAATTATTAATTATTTGTTTTCTCTTTCTCTGTGCAAGTAAAATGGATGTTCATGGCGATGGTCATTATGATTACGTGTATTAGATATTGGTCACATACTATACATAATGACATGTACATTTGCGTGATAACTGGGACTATGCCATTAAATGATTAATATCTAGTTTAGAATAGAATAGAATAGAATATAATAGAAGAGTATAGACTAGACTAGACTGGACTGGAATGGAATGAAATGGAATAGAATTAAAAAGAATAGAATAGAATTAAAAAGAATAGAATAGAAGTATGGACTAGACTAGAATAGACCAGAACAGAATAGAAGTATGGAATAGAATAGAATAGAAGAGTATAGAAGAGTATAGACTAGACTAGACTAGACTAGACTAGAATTAAATGAAATGAAATGGAATTAAAAAAAGAATAGAATAGAAGTATGGAATATAATAGAATATAATAGAATAGAAGAGTATAGACTAGAATAGACTAGACTGGAATGGAATGAAATGGAATAGAATTAAAAAGAATAGAAGTATGGACTGGACTAGACTAGACTAGACTAGACTAGACTAGACTAGACTAGACTAGACTAGACTAGACTAGACTAGAATGAAATGAAATGGAATAGAATTAAAACGAATAGAATAGAATTAAAAAGAATAGAATAGAAGTATGGACTAGACTAGACTAGACTAGACTAGACTAGACTAGAATGGAATGAAATGGAATAGAATTAAAAAGAATAGAATAGAATTAAAAAGAATAGAATAGAAGTATGGACTAGACTAGACTAGACTGGACTGGACTAGACTGGAATGGAATGAAATGGAATAGAATTAAAAAGAATATAATAGAAGTATGGACTAGACTAGAATAGACCAGAATAGAATAGAAGTATGGAATAGAATAGAATAGAATAGAAGAGTATAGAAGAGTATAGACTAGACTAGACTAGACTGGAATGAAATGAAATGGAATGGAATTAAAAAGAATAGAATAGAAGTATGGACTAGACTAGAATAGACCAGAATAGAAGTATGGAATAAAATATAATAGAATAGAATAGAAGAGACTAGACTAGACTAGACTAGACTAGACTAGACTAGACTAGACTAGACTAGACTAGACTAGACTAGACTAGACTAGAGTAGACTAGACTAGAATGAAATGAAATGAAATGGAATAGAATTAAAAAGAATAGAAGTATGGACTAGACTAGAATAGAATAGAAGTATGGAATAGAATAGAATAGATTAGAATAGAAGTATGGAATAGACTAGACTAGAATAAATAATTGAATAGAATTGAGTAGAATAATAAGCACATATAACACATTACACGTTCATACTAGGAACGTGCATAGATTGTCTGCCATCTTTTTCTAGACGTCTACTAGCGTTGTCCCGATTTCTTCACAAAACGATGTAAAGACGCTTCTAGAAAACCTGATTGCGTCCTTCGTCTTTGGTGCATCTTTATTTTCTTAGTATTAGTGTGTCAAGTTCTTCTTCTGAACTGAAGCTAAATCGTCAACTGAAGCTAAATCGTCCAGTCTTTCGAGGCAGACCATCGATACCAGCAACCGAACTAGCAGACGACATATTGGAAATCACACGATCAGGTGACGAGTGACGTCATCCCTGGGCACTAGTGGATGTACTAGTATCCCTAGGGAACTAGTAATTTCCCGGGCGCTACTATGGTAATTTAGCCGATAACCGTGATCCTGTTTTGACCAATTACAGTAGAGTATTAACGAGTGATGTGTTATAAACTAAAATAGATAATTGATACATGTAGAATAAATAAGATACAATTATTGTTTTATTTCTAAATCTATTGATGTGTTTACCATTGCAGGTTTTGACACACATATGTGTATGGGTTTATGTAAACATCCATTAGATGGCTACTTACACAAGACAGTCCATGCCACACTCCAAGCTCACCTCAACCAGCTGGGAGTTCGCACCGATGGTGAAGAGATTCCAAACCCATGCTGCATACCAGACCAAATGTCTCCCATCACTGTGATAATACTGGAAAGACCCGATATGTTCACAACTTTTAATTTTCCAGACATGGTGGTAGAGTCATGTGCTTGCCACTAATTGCGTGTATCATACACTTTAAATGTTTTTCTTCTAATTCTAGTAATGGTCAACATTTTGAGAAAATCACAGTGACTACCCAGAACCTCAGTGAAGGTTACAGTGACTCCCTAGGGCCCTAGAGAAAGCCACAATGTCTTCTTAGTCACCCAAATGAAAGTCATGGTGACTCTCTAGGATCCCAGTGAAAGTCACAGTGACTTCTTAGTTACCCAAATGAAAGTCATGGTAACTCTCTAGGATCCCAGTGAAAGTCACAGTGACTCCTTAGTCACCCAAATGAAAGTCATGGTGACTCTCTAGGATCCCAGTGAAAGTCACAGTGACTCCTTAGTCACCCAAATGAAAGTCATGGTGACTCTCTAGGTTCCCAGTGAAAGTCACAGTGACTCCTTAGTCACCCAAATGAAAGTCATGGTGATTCTCTAGGATCCCAGTGAAAGTCACAGTGACTTCTTAGTCACCCAAATGAAAGTCATAGTGACTCTCTAGGATCCCAGTGAAAGTCACAGTGACTCCTTAGTCACCCAAATGAAAGTCATGGTGACTCTCTAGGATCCCAGTGAAAGTCACAGTGACTCCTTAGTCACCCAAATGAAAGTCATGGTGACTCTCTAGGATCCCAGTGAAAGTCACAGTGACTCCTTAGTCACCCAAATGAAAGTCATGGTGACTCTCTAGGATCCCAGTGAAAGTCACAGTGACTCCTTAGTCACCCAAATGAAAGTCATGGTGACTCTCTAGGATCCCAGTGAAAGTCAAAGTGACTCCTTAGTCACCCAAATGAAAGTCATGGTGATTCTCTAGGATCCCAGTGAAAGTCACAGTGACTCCTTAGTCACCCAAATGAAAGTCATGGTGACTCTCTAGGATCCCAGTGAAAGTCACAGTGACTCCTTAGTCACCCAAATGAAAGTCATGGTGACTCTTTAGGATTCTAGTGAAAGTCACAGTGACTCCTTAGTCACCCAAATGAAAGTCACGGTGACTCTCTAGGATCCCAGTGAAAGTCACAGTGACTCCTTAGTCACCCAAATGAAAGTCATGGTGACTCTCTAGGATCCCAGTGAAAGTCACAGTGACTCCTTAGTCACCCAAATGAAAGTCATGGTGACTCTCTAGGATCCTAGTGAAAGTCACAGTGACTCCTTAGTCACCCAAATGAAAGTCATGGTGACTCTCCAGGATCCCAGTAAAAGTCACAGTGACTCCTTAGTCACCCAAATAAAAGTCACGGTGACTCTAGAATCCTAGTGAAAGTCGCAGTGACTCCTTAGTCACCCAAATGAAAGTCATGGTGAATCTAGAATCCCAGTGAAAGTTACAGTGACTCCTTAGTCGTTCAAATGAAAGTCATGGTGACTCTCTAGGATTCTAGTGAAAGTCACATTGACTCTTGAGAACCAAAGCAAAAGTCACAGTGACTATGTATAACCCCATTTGTAATCATAGTGACTCCGTAGAATCCAAGTGAAAATTGCTCAAATATATTTCTTACAAAAAAAAACGATTTACTGTTAGTAGTTTTTGATTCCTTGTTTAATGTTTTGTGTGATCATTTTTGTTTTTTGAGTCTAGAATTAAAATAATATTATATGTTTGTTATAGCATTAGATAGTTTATGCAAATTTTGAGGCCAACTACTTGCCCTTGTGGATTGGTTACAATGAGGTTGGCACTTTCGCTCTCTTCTGCGAGATGTAATGATTGCAGCGGTATAAGTCTGGATTTGATTACACCTGTTATGTTTAATTAAAAAAACACCATTTATATGTAAATGTTATTCATTACATAGATACAAATAATCTTCGTTACAATCTATCTAATAAAAACCAAATATATGTATGCAGAACAGAACATATTTCATATTAAACATCAGTGTAAAGTGTTGCTTCATTAGAGTAACATCTGTATTTCAAGTCTAAGGTCATCATCATACAATATTAAAAACTTGCTCTACACTAATCTTCCACAAAAAATCATGTGCACAATTAGTGATTTTGAAAGTAATTTTATGAATAATTATAGCAGATTGCTTGTTTTACTCATTTGCCTTTCACTAATACTGTTGAGTTTTTATTATACATTAAGTGACATCTGAACCAAATTTGGGAGAAATAAAGAGTTTTAGATTCCAGTTAAAATTGTTTTTCTAGAGCAATTTCTCCATACACTGTGTTCATACACTCTATTATACAGTGACTGTCACCTCCATAATGTTCCAAACATTAACATTGCCAGCTAAGTTTTTTATGCGCGCCTCAAGGTCGTTACGTGATTAGAACTGGTTAGTTCAGACCACTTTCACAAGCCGTTCGGCTAAAATGACGCACACGTACCAGACACACCATTGCCTGTGTCCATACATTTCATAATTTATAAATACATAATTTTTGCTATTTATTATATAGCAATATATAAGATTAAGTAAAATATTGTGACGTTAAATGCGGGGGGGGGGGGGGGCTTTATGGGGCTACACCGTATTCAGGATCGGGGAGCTTGTCTTTAATACCGGTCTTTGTCTTTGGTAGCGTGCTTATCTAATAAGTCTCCTCCCTCTCAGCTCGTCCGCTGTCACGGGGTGGGGATCGTTTGGTGAATGTATATCACCACAACTGAGACTGTGCAGAGAGAGAAATATACCAGTAACGATTATAACAAATCAACACAACACAATATATACGGTTTCCTGTACTTTAATAAACAAATAACAGGGATGCTGGTCACTGGAACCAGCATGGAGGGGGATACACTGTAAAATAAAATAAATTAGAGACTTGATCGATGCTGCAGGGAACACTCCACTCTCCATTGGACAGCAATGTGCAATGTTGCGTTCCTTCGTATCTGGCACACTGGCGAAGCAGCTGCACTACAATTTAAACTCGTGCTCTGTGTCCAGGGAGTATCAGCAACTGCACTGATATCTGCTGCTACTGGTAGCACTGGTACAACGGGAGTAGTTCAGGTAGTGAGCTTCAGTGGTTCCTGTTGATCAGCAGGGATTACTGCACAGCACGTCTGCATATGTACCCCTGTATAGGGTACAGCTCACTGGAGTCAGGAATCAGCATCACAAGATGTTACAGGATCAAGTCAGGTCACCTTCCTGACTAAAGATTTTCCCTTATGTCTCAACTTAAATACCCTAGCTAATTTATGGCCATGCAAATAATAAAATGTATATAACGAAATGATTGGTTATCTCGAAATAGCCGACAAATCAGTGTACAGAGGATGCCAATTTTGGTAGTGGAATAAACCACTCTTAATCCAAGCTCTACCAATTTAAAGTAGGAGACTCGGGTCAATGATGTCATATCTATTTTCATTGCCAACAACACTGGGTTCAGCACATTCCAAGGTATTTCACAATCACCATGTCACTGTCTGAGCCATACCATTATGCCACAGGGAGAGACAGGATGTATGTATCTCAAATTCTGCTGACAACACAATCCAGTGACTGTATCAGCAGTCTTAAAAATAAACATGTGCAATGGGTTGTTGCAAAGTATCCAAACATGTGCGCTTTTCATTCACACAGCCAGGGCTCTGTACTTTTAACTTACAATTTATGTCACATTATATTGAAAAGCAATCGCATCCAGATCTTTTATTTCTATTCTGATATGTCTGAGTCCCCCACAATTAGTTTGATGTCTCCTGTTAAGGTTGATTAAACCAACTTGTTATAATCGCATAACGATCTCCAAGCGCGCTTTGTCAACTAGTCAGCAACATGGCTGGCAATGTTGCTGTTTCGGTGTTCAGAACAATATGGCGGCAGTGACAGTAATAATTTCACTATGTTTTACAACATAACCACTAACAGCACGTACATAAAACATTTAATATATTATGATATGTCATTATATGTCATCAGAAAATGTAAAATTTGTCAAATTCTACACAAGAGTTAATATTTTTGACTCCTGTGTGCAAAGCACACAATTGGAGCCTTTGCAGTTTGTGCGTCTGTGTGTGTGTGTGTATCCGACTGTTCCACTGATATCTCAAGAACCAGATGTTGGTTTATGATGAAACTTAGTGCATAGACTCACTGGGCTAATGTGCAGACTTGATTAGGTTTTAGTAAAAATGCATGCATATTAATTACCTAATTTACATGATAATTTGCTAATTTTTAGCTGTTCCTTGACTTTCCCGGGCCTCTGATATCTACAGAACCACTCATTGGATTTTGATGAAACTTGCACATAGATGCTCTACACTAATGCGCATATTAATTACCTAATTTGCATAATAATAACTGTAAAAGGGTTAACTATTCACTGGATTTTAATTTTTTCCTTATTTCGCTGACTGGAAAATGAGCCAAATTAAAACCCAGTGAATATGTAAAATTGAGCTTAGAACACATTATCTAAATGATAAAACCGTGAATTTAAAACCCAATGAATATGCTTGAAATGCTAAATCAGGCAAATATAAACCCAGGGAAAATTAATCATTTTACAGTAGTCAATTTTTGGCTTTTACACTGATATCTCAAGTACTAATCATCACATTTCAACTGCCCCCTAGTGAAAAAAGCTAACTACGGCCCTGCTGTTAATTTTGATTATCAATGTGTATAATACTGTTTTCAATCGCGGGTGAAAAATATTGTTTGTTAACTTGAACTACGAGCGCTCACTGCTTCAATGTGTATTTTTTAAACTTGCGCAAAGAGCCAAGTGATTATGCACTATTGTAATAAACATATATCGCTTTATATTTACTCCCATTTTCACATTTAAACACCCATGAACATTTTGATTTAAAAAGTAAGCCTATATGAGTGTTGCTGGACTATAGTAAGTACTCTGCCTGCTGCCAAGCTTCAAATGATGAATCACATACTTGTTTTATTAGTAACGTCTATCTTCAAACTTCCGGAAATTGGGCAACTGATTATGCCATATAGAAATGAATATCCCGCACTAATATGTTACACATACTTTACTAAATAGTGCCTTGCAATGACTAACACATTTCTAGGTTAACCACAGTTTTATAAAAAAGATGTATGAAATGGATTGTTTGAATAAACGAATTGGGGAGAATATTGACTAACCAGACTAACCTAAGGTACAACAAAAACTGATTCGTACAACATTTTCCTGGCGAAGTCTGGAAAGCTATCATTGGGCAGCAAATAGCTTGACATGTAGGCGTAAAAGCGCCCTCGCCGGCCGAACGGCATCAGACCTGTTGGGTTTGGAGCACCGCGGAGGGCGCGGCTCGGCAGCAAATTATCGCCGAAGATATTCAGAACAGAGCTGACATACACAACATGGAAATTGGTGCAAAAGTTCACTGCAATAAGAAGTAATACATTTTTCTGGCAGATAATCTGCCAGTATCCAATAAACATTGAGGTTTTAGTCTTGTTGAAGTCAGAGTTTTGACTATCGTTTTGAGTACAATCGCCCAGCTCGCATGTAACCCTGTATATCGCATCGCCAACAACTCAGAAAAGCAACACACACGCAGAAATATTGAAAATTCCTGAATTGTTTTCGACTATCCGAGAATATTTCGCACGTAAAATACTGACGACGATCCAATGAGAGTAGCTATTACGTTATAACGAGTTAGACGTAATGGGTCGTCATGATGACTGGGCATTTCCGTGTAAAGAGAACTGTGTGCGAGTATTACACATGTGATCATCGTGTCACACGAACAGAGGAGAATTATAAAATGCACTTCAGTCAACCAATCATTTGGTTTGCAATTTTTCCATGGGAGCCATGGCAACAGAAAACTGATGGCAAATACGGGAGCGCCATACAGAATGGAGTATCTCCGCTGACGAAATAATTTCCATTTTGAGTTATCTTGAAAATACGCAAAATATGGGTCATTAATTGCGTCCCATACGAAGAATACACTCTGAGCAACATTGAACCATGTTTGTGATATACTAAGTGTCGAGAGATAATTTGACATGGTAGAAGATAAAAATAGAGTGCATCATGGAATACCTCATCCAGGTGGCAGCGTATGACAGGGAATTCTTGTCAAACATCGCCATGCTGCGATCCACAAAAGTCGCACTCTTCAAAATTTAGACTGGAAAAGATAATAAATATTATTAATTTGGGCTTTCTGTTGGAAGTTGCCCAGAGTGTCTAAACGGGCTATGTACAGTGACGGGCATAACATACAATTGTTGGTTTACAGGAAATTCAATTGCACGCTGTATTGTATCCAATAGTGATCTGAATTTTGGGATATTAATAAAGATCAATCAATGCAGTGGTGAACTCCATAAATGAGTGACACATTGGACCAGGAATAGCTTCCTGGTCAAACATTGACAGGGAGTACAACAAGTGTTAGTTTTGCTCGTCCCTTTTTAAGACTGAAGAACAAACATTGTTGACTGTAAATGTGACATTTGCATTGACATTCCCTTGAACAGTGCGATTAAGACTTTCCGTTCGACATTGTGAAATTCTTTTGTTTTTATGCATACAAATACAGTATTTTTACCAAGTAAAATCATATTTATTAAAGTTATTGTTATTGTTATATATGACTTGTTTAACACACTACATAGTTTGTAATTTCGTTCTGCTTCTTTCAGCCATAAGATTCAAGACAAATAAAAGCAAAAATATAGAGAATATAGCAAATTATTTTTTTTTCTGTAATATTCTTGTGTAATCGGTAATTATGACAATTATTTACGGGTACATCTGGAATGCTTTTCGTTATGGATTATTTTTAATATAAATTTCTGAATTATCTTGTCAAAATCATTTTTTTTTCCATTTTTTTTCTCCCTAAAAACGAAAGAATTTCACAATGTCGAAAACGGAAAGTCTTTATCGTAATGTTTTTACCTCCTGGCATATCAGCAGACGTACCAAAATCAATATTTTGTCATCAAAGATACTTAATTTGTTAGTTTGTGTGTGTGATCAGCCAGTGGAGAGATTGACAGCAAAGATTCCCGGATGACGAACACCGACCATGTTCAACATAATACTCTCAAATGAATGTTCACTAGCACAATTTACAGATAAAATTATTCCACTGATACACATACACTCAACGCAATTTCGAGTAAAGCGACAAAGTGATAGCTTACACTAACAGTTCATTCAACACTGCTATGAAGTTGATTTGAATTCTACACGTGCGTATATTATATATGTTTGTATTAGTAACAATAATTTGTCAAACTCTGTCTCAAATTAATTCTTTTAGTATTTTTTGGCGAACACACTGTCATAAAAGACCCACTAAAAATAATGTCAGTTTGAAATACATCTATACATGTACATTGTAAGACCGTATATGTATATATAACATGTCACCTTTCACTTTTTGTATAACCTTGCTTTGGAAAACAATTGTAAAATTGCCTAAAGCCTATAAAACATGCTTCCCCCCTATTTTATACATTGGCTGTCTTAGAAACGAGTACAGTGACCCCGTATTTCATTTTCTAAATTTTTGTAACATGAAATGTCACGTAAAGTTACATCACCTTTACGTATCGTTGTCGCTTAGAATAATATTGGGTATGGATTGACAGGTCATATTTTCGGGGGATCTTTGTAGCTACAAAGAAAGGCAACATGTAGTGGCAGTGGCGTTAGAAATTGACAGTTGTTTCAGTTTACTCAAGGGTTTTAAATTTTGCATTTCCCAGAATAAATAACTCATACAATAAATGAACTTGCAGTAATGTCGCGACTATATCACGATAGTGGCGTTATCAAAGCACTTTTCGCAGGGGACACATTGTTTGAATGGAATCGTAATGAATTTCCTAATTTTGATGAACTGACAAATTCAAATGTACAAAAGTTTCAAATATGTTTTCGTCATCTGAATTACAAAAAAAGAATACAATTTTGGTACAATAAAAATCTTTTGTAAGCCACACCAGCAATCAGATTGTGAAAATTGTAAAATTACATTATCAAATGGCTGTCTATTTATTTCACGCGATCGCTTATTGTGTCATGTATTCTAGATTTAAAAAACAAACAAACAGTTAACATATCTATTCGCCACAACTTTCGTCAACAGTGGTTGCAGAATGTTTCATTACTGGAGCTGTAAAATTGGTTTAATTGCCTTAATGTTGATATTAGGAATGTGTCCTCTGTTAAATTTTTGAAAACAAAAATGAATTATACAGTTTATAGAATGAAGTTCGTTAAGTGGGTAGTAACTGATCAAATATACCTGCATAAATGAATGTAAATATATAGTATTATGTAAATATATATAAAATCGATACACATGAACATACATGGGGAAACATCAATTGTATATCATCATCGCTGACCGTAAACAAGGAGTTGTATTCTCTATATTATTTCTATACAGTTGTTCATAAATAATGTCCAATCGAATAATACATTTTAAGTCATGCCGCGTCAAGCTGGATTCGCTGTTTGAATAGCGTTTGAATAATTTTAGATAGTCCAGTCAAACGGATCAGTTTGGGTGGTGATTCAGTCACTCAGACAGACGATGATTTGTGCCTGGTTACCTGGCTAAAACCCGGAAACAAACATTCTCCTTAGGGTATGCATTGAACAGTTATCACCGAAATACTCCGTTTCATTGTTCTCTCATGAACCTAGCTCAATTGAGCACATACATTAGCATCTGTGTTTTATTGGATAAAACAATTTCTATTGTTACCTATGATTGTTATTTAATAATACATGTCTTCCGGGCATCAGCATTGACTATTACAATTTAAAATAAAGTATAATTACAAATTGCTTCATAGACATTCTACGTGGATTTGCAAACACAAGCATATAACAAGAAACAAGATGCACGTTGCCCGCAACTCGAAGTTCTGTTAACTGCCAATTTCGGTTTCAAATACCCCGGGGAAGTGTTCTATGTACTTCGTGTAATTAGGTGTTCCTATGCAAGGGATTTTTCCACAAAAAACGACGAATTAGGCCGAATTTTGTTATCGGTTGGCTTTATAATACCCCAACGGATCGTATTTCTGTGAAAGTTTGGCATTTTTGTCCTGATTTGTAGAAATCTGAAAAACGCGTTTCACAACTTGTCTTTTATTTAGTTTTATGCGGCATTCAAGATAGCGCCCACATAGTAAATATCGCATTTATTTTATTATCACGCGTGAGCCAGCTGACTGTGAACTACACGTATCACCGCAGATGTGTATTTGACTTGCCAGAATTCTACTCTGCTCAAATAGTGTCAAGATGTTAGAGGGCGCTTTAATTTGATAATTCCATGGGCTTTTCCAGGCGGACCAGTTGATTATATACATATATTATCAAGACCGACTGAATCCCTTAGGATTTAGTTACATGTTCATTTCACTATTCTTAGATTTTCGAAGTATGAACTTCAAGAGAAATATCACAAAAACTACATCGTTGACTTGAGAGCGCCCTCTGTTGGTGAGATTTACAACTAACGAAAATTATTTTATAAGTTAATGCGATAACTTTAACTAAAGCGACAAAAATATGCCAGTAGTCGATTTTGCTAGTGACGGGTCACCATGCTATGTAGTTTCAGAGTTTTACCCCGTTAAAACATGAAGATAGTTTTGTAACAAATTAATTACGACTGTGACTGTGACCGTGACGTCAGAAACCTTATAAATAGGGTTGAAGCAATTATATTGTTATGATCTATATAGTGTAACATAATTATCGATTATGTAAGCCATCCATTTTTCTAAAAATCCAAAAATGTACATGATACAGATTCATTTCATAACAACAATTGCATAATTAAGCATTTCCTGATAATTTGCGACAACCTTAATAACTCATCTTATATGTGTGTTTTTCTACCATATGCAACTTAACGAAATTTTGAGATACTACTAAACGTTTCTACCATAGCAACGAATTGTAAGTGACTCAAAAATTACCAATTTCATAGATGTTTGACCCACATTTTCTGTGAAAAAGATTTCCGCCCTGACAATGTATTTTTATCTGTTTTTTGAACATCAACATGGAATAAGACCATATTTTTAAAAATCACTGAAATCTGATCACCCGTTTAAAGTTATAAATGCTACTAATTTTTTTTTCAGAAGGATGAATAAAATAAAATATGAGGTCAGCGTACTCAAGTTCAAAGAAAGTCTATATACAGTATAGAATGACAATCTCATGTTTTGTCTGTTTTAGAACATTTTACTATAATTGTTTCCTACGGCATATATCTCAAAATGTCCTTCCTTCTATTACAAAAACATGGAAACTGATGAGAATATCTACCATTTGTTTATACTCTTCGTCAGTGTGTACCATATATGCAAAATGAAAACCCATGCTGTGAGCAATGTACGTCATGTCGCCCCCATCGTTCGTATATGAATTTCCTACGTATACATAACTAATTAGGGGGATATTCACTTGTCAAATCAGACCACCGCGCGGTGTGTGTCGTATATCTGCATCTCTACGATTCATTCTCTGAAAGCGAGGCGTTAATCAGTTCGCTGCAGAAACTAGCTTGACGTTCTTTCATGCTGAGCACCAGGAAAGGGTGGAGTGTTTATTTGGCGGATTTTTGCTGAGCCCAGCAGATGCTGACACATGCGTACTTGTGGTGAGTTCTTCGCGTCATGAGCCCATTTATTCCGGAAAATAACTCTGCTGAAACAACACTGGAAAGTGACTTAGTTGTCAACAGAACATTACCCGTGGAAGTGGTGACTCTTACGCCAAATATCACAACGTATCAGATGATACATTCAAGTAAGTATAATGTTCAATTTTACAGCGTTGTATTGTTCATCGGCAGTAGTATTCTAAACTATCTAGTTGTTTGGTAATTATGAATGTTTATTTCAAACGTAACATGGTATATTATAACGTAACGGAACGTTTCACAACACATGACAATGTAACACATTACAACGTAACACGTTGCAGCGGAACACCGCGTAACACACTACAACGCAACTTAACATATTACAACGCAACATAACGTAACACATTACAACACATCACAACTTAATGTATTACAACGCAACACAACGTAACACATTACAACGCAACACAGCTTAACATATTACAACGCAACACAACGTAACACATTACAACACATCAAAACTTAATATATTACAACGCAACACAACGTAACACATTACAACGCAACACAGCTTAACATATTACAACGCAACATAACGTAACACATTACAACGCAACACAACTTAACATATAACAACGCAACACAACGTAACACATTACAACACAACACTACTTAACATATTACAACGCAACACAACGTAACACATTACAACACAACAAAACTTAATATAATACAAAGCAACACAACGTAACACATTACAGCAAAACACAACGTAACACATTACAGCACAACGTAACACGTTACAGCGCAACACAATGTGACACACTACAACACAACACAACTTAACATAGTACAACGAATCACAACGTAACATATTACAACACAACACAACGTAACACGTTACAACGCAACACGACGTAACCCATTACAACAAATTACAACGAAACACATTACAAGACAACGTAACACATTACAACGTTTCAAACGAAATGCATCATTAGCAACCAGATCGGGTCAGTTATTTAGACAACTATATGATAAAGCACTAGTAAATGATCATGATTCATGTGAACACTGCAAAGTAACATGATCTATGTGACTGAACACTAGTGAGTAACATGATCCATGTGACTGAACATTAGTAAGTAATATGATCCATGTGACTGAACACTAGTGAGTAACATGATCTATGTGACTGAACACTAGTGAGTAGTATGATCCATGTGACTGAACACTAGTGAGTAACATGATCTATGTGACTGAACACTAGTGAGTAACATGATCCATGTGATTGAACACTAGTGAGTAACTTGATCGATGTGACTGAACACTTGTGAGTAACATGACTTATGTGACTGAACACTAGTGAGTAGTATGATCCATGTGACTGAACACTAGTGTGTAACATGATCTATGTGACTGAACACTAGTGAGTAGTATGATCCATGTGACTGAACAACAGTGAGTAGCATGATCCATGTGACTGAACACTCCTGAGTAGCATGATCCATGTCACTGAACACACCCGATTAACACGATCCATGTGACTGAACACTAGTGAGTAACATGATCCATGTGACTAAACACTAGTGAGTAAATGATCTATGTGACTGAACACTAGTGAGTAGTATGATCCATGTGACTGAACACTAGTGAGTAACATGATCCATCTGACTGAACACTAGTGAGTAACACGGCCCATGTAATTGAACACTAGTGACTAAAGTGATCCATGTGACTAAACACTAGTGAGTAACATGATCTTTGTCACTAAACACTAGTGAGTAACATGATCCATGTGACTGAACACTAGTGAGTAAATCATCTTTGTCACTGAACACTAGTGAGTAAATCATCTTTGTCACTGAACACTAGTGAGTAAATCATCTTTGTCACTGAACACTAGTGAGTAACTTATTCCATGTGACTGAACACTAGTGAGTAACAAGCTATAAATACATGTTCGAAAAAAATATGATCGACAAAATGATTGTTTTAATCATATGGTTCACTTTAACCCCGCATTGACAAGTGTACACACTACATTGTGTTTTATATAACTCTGGACAAACATTTCATTCGTTTTGAAATGTTAGTGTTTTACATTATTGAATTGCTTTAAGGGTTTGTGAGATTTATTCTGTTATTGTCGTTCTATAGCTGACCCTTGGGATGTACATGTGATATATAGCGTTAACGCTGATTGGTTTCATTTTATCAAATTTGAAATCTTAATTCCTTGAGCGTGTGTAAAATCGGGGAGGTTGGGGGGGTGAGATGAGTAATATATCAGTTTGTGCCTGGATTGAGAAACTGAAAAATGATTGAGTGCAGTTACTAATAGACAAATATGCTAATGAAGGTGTCGAAAACAAACATACTAATCGATTATATAAACTGCACGTCATTGTAAAACGTTTGATAAACCACTGATATTATTTGAAATCATAATTAGCTATGAGTTGGATAAAAACGTCAACAGTCGGCCATCATAATCTTGAGTGAAATATTCGTCTGTGTCTATGATAGAAACTGGTGAAGAGATTCGTGATGTTTTCTGCAAGTCTATCACTGAGAAATCAACTAGTTTCGACACTCAAAGCAAAAGCGAATCACTTAGCGGTGTATAACACTGACCTGCGCGTGCAAACATAGATCGTGCTCACATTGCATGCCATATTCCCCTAGCTATCTTACTGTATATTTAAAGTTCAGTTAAGCAAAGTTCAGAGGCGGCGGCACGATATTTTGCATGGGGGGGGGGGATCTGCTCACAACCTTGCACCGAAGGCGCGACCTTACTAGGGGGTCCGGGCATGTTCCCCCTTAACAATTTCGACACAAATTACTGACACAAAGGGTTTCAGCTTGATTTTGGAGTAGCAACATTTTTTTCGAGAGTGCGACCGCCCCCCCCCCCCCCCCACGGCCACTGAAGTTACACACATCTGTGTAGCGTCGTATTGATTACCAGTAGAAATATTTACTTCATTTAGTAATGGACACATCATTGAGTCGGGTGTTTTTTTTATCATCGCACTAATGTTACTTTTCATAACAAATTCTGCATAGTCGTTATGCAGTGCCGCATAGAAACACTTGATTTAAATGTACAGCATGCATAGTGCTAGCATTGTAACATGGATAATCGTCGCAAAGCCTCGCAAATTGTCTGTATGCAATTATAGTCGCTTTAGCAAACACAAAGTGTGAAAGAAACAACCACTTGGGACGAGAACGTAATGTGGGAAAGCCCCAGGGTGACTGATTTGATAGAATCGCTTGCAGACAAGTCTACTTACGTATCAGTATAAAGATGTTTGTTGGACATTATAAGTCACAATTCACCAAATGACGTAATAAGGCTATTCAGTATTTGGAAGTGATTTATAAGTTTAATTTTTTGAACGTTAAAACAGAAATTTATACTTTACTACACGATCAAACTCTTAGCATATTAGCATGTTACTCATGATGCATTGCGAAATCACACATGACGTCACATCCTTTTCTGTGGTCGCCAGAAACACGGTTTGATAATACTATATGATATGCGGTGAAGCGAATGAAGATTTAATTCTACAATATACAGAGAAGCGTCTTACATTTGGTTACTGGTTACGTAATGACTTACACACATAGGGCAACACTATTTGCAAAATCACCGTTCAGTTTTTTTTTTTTTTTGCACACGCACTTTGTATGCAAAGTGAATGAACCAGAGGATGCGGAAGTGACGTATAGTCAGACTGGCACACTACCGATAATATAATCCCCATAGGTGACCGTATAAACTCAGTTACTTTAGTTTTTTGGAGCCAATATGGAGTCTCTTACTTGTAACCCGTTATTGACAAAATATCATTCAAGCTAATAAATACTGTAAAATACTTTATTTTAACTGGAATTAATTTTTCACCGAAAAGACATTTTGGTGCTTTTTATGGAATTTATTTTCACTGATTTTTGACAAGTTGAATGTGAAATATAGGAAAAAGGGTATGTTCACTGAATTTTATTTTCACTGAATCATTACTTCAGCGAAAAATTAATTTCAAGCGAAAATAAAGTATTCTACAGTAGTTTATTTCGACATGAATTCGTCTCTTCCCAAGAAAAATATATGAGACTTCCAGGAGAAAAAAAAAAACGTTGAGCATAACGCACATCGGAAATTGATTGGTTGCCTAGTTCTACCTATGTCAGCCTTTTAGGTTAGTGGTTTCCACAACTAATCACGTGATAAGCCACGAAGCTGATTAACCAGGGGTGATAAAATGTCAAGCCTTCCAGCCAAATGTATTCAATCTGTTAGGAGACTATACTAGAATGGAAACAGATAAAACATAGAATGAGAGATATTTAATCTCGGGCTTGTATTGGAGAGGGTATAGGGTATTATGAGAGGCCAGTGATAAGAAATAATCCTCTTTATTGGTAAGATACATCTCTCACAATTTACCGATTTCTGAACAGTATTTAAATTGTTCTTTGATTTATTATTGGTTAATTAAGGGCGTTCAAATGAGAACTTGTCAAATCTTTGTTAATGACACTTCTATAATAATAAAATGAATGTACATCCTTTTACTTTTAAAAGTTGTCTTCCATGTTTGCACAAATCTCCATCGGTACAACAGTGGACAGAATAGCGCGTGCGTTCAATGTACACAGCGAGTCTGGGGACGCGTGTATTGGACACGTTATTATTATTGTGTTTAATTATTTACAGCCATGTCTCATTCCAGTGCTTTTTGATTCTTCGCATTTGTAAGAATTATGGACCCGATTACAATCTATCGCCCCTGTGATACCATGACTCTGAGTGGCGAGTCGCTTGTAAACAATATATCAAATTAACAACTGGTCTAACTACAATTTGGCTTGCGAATGTCACCTTCTCTGCGTTCGTTAGTCATCTATTTATTTTACGTAACTTACCCGTTATTACTATGATACTTCTAATTGGCATTATTGATTTGCGGTTTATAAGGTACCGTTTAGTCCAAAGCGCCACATGCAGTTATTGCCCAACTCTCGTTATACAATGTGTTTTACACGCGTTGTGTACGTCGCGTGAGGTTCATATGCAACACCACTCAACACTTAGTAGTTCACCACATTCATTGCATGACAATCATCCTTACATACAGCGCCGTGTACACGCACCACCTTTGGCAGTTATTGGTTGTGTCTTCAAAACAATGGGTGCTACAAAATCTATACAGATACTTATACCAAAGTTCAATTTTTTAAAATCATGTGTATGCACGGGGATTATATCAAAAACAAAATTAACACTAAGATAATTTTTCCGTTTTCGACATTGACATTATTTCTTTTTTTATGGGGAAAACAGACTGAAAACACCTAATTGAGAAATATATTAAGAATAATTCATAACGAAATATATTTCCTATGCACCCTTTAATAATTTTCATAATTACCGATTACATAAGATTATTACAGGAAAAAGATAATTTGCTATATTCCCTATATTTTTGTTTTTTATTTGTCTTGAATTATGACTGAAAGTATCTGAATGAAATAACAAACGATGTAGTGTGTTCAACAACTCATGTATGAACAATAACTTAAATAAAATATGATTTTACTCGGTAAAAATACTGTATTGTTTTGCATAACAACGGAAAATTTCACAATGTCGGAAACGGAAAGTCTGTATCGTAGGTGTCAGCATGACGTTATATATATATATATATATTATGTTGGTTTACGATATTGTTTATTGTATTACGTAATATACCAAATATAAAATTCATCAACGCGTTCTCAGTAGGTAATTTGTACATAGTGCCCGGGCCTTTTACTATAATTATGAATTGCTTTTTATTTGCGTATATGACACTGAACGAAATGCTCAGTGGCGTAGGAGTACCAAGCCAACCAGTGTCGCAATAATGCGGTTGGGCAACAGAACTTTTATTAATTGCCATGTAGCATTGCTGTGAAGATTCTCATTACTTTGTATGCTGGAAATCTGCAGGCAAGATTCTTTTGATCAAAACGAATATTGCAAAGTATAGTTCCATAGTTGAAAGCGAATGCAGAATATAAGAGATACAGCATGGTTCATTGAATCACAGCGAATTCTGAATTTATGAATTACATCTCTTTCGTTCAAATTAAATATTTAAAATGAGTCTGACAATTTAATATGTGAAATGCAGACGTGGTTTCTTGAACCAATACAAGTAATAAATCTGTGAACTGCAGACGTGTTTTTGTTCGATACGAGTACGTGTAAAGCAGACGTAGTAGTTCTTGGAACTACTACGAGTAATTAAACTATAAGCTGTATTTTAGATCAACGCGTACGCATGAAACATAACATTTAGTGTTATTTGAATCATTTACATATTCAAATCATATATTTTGTTTCTGATTAGAAAGCAACCGGCGACAAATGGGTGAGTTTGTGTAATTTTAAGTGAGTTCTTTTTTTAACTATGTACGAATTGCAAACACAATTCAATTGTCGGTTAAAATGCGTGAGTGAGTTTCATAATCGTCCTGCAAGGAGAATTACATCATGTCAACAAATATATCGGTATTGGTTATGTGTGACGTTGATTATTGTGGATACAGCGTGCTAAAGTTGTCATAGCAGATCCGCCGGCTGGGATTGTATGTGATTATTATGAAAACATTGCCTGAAAGCTTGATGTGGTTTGATTAACACAGAGAGACAGAAACATGTCGCTAGGACAGATGATTACAATTACCCTAGGACATACTGCAACCGTTTTACCGTTTAAAAAAATGTGATTCATACTGCATTAGTCATGAAATAAGAAGTTTTAATATTGATGTTTTTGTTGATGTATTTATGAATTTATTACGTTCTGCTGCTGATAAAAGCGGCATGTTTCGTAAGGTATACAGTCAGTCTAGAAAACAACCGCCATGGTTTGATTTGGAGTGTAAAAAAAACAGCAGAAAAATACAGGCAGGTTGTTACGTTTGTTTCGCAACTCATCTAATATGCAAGATTTTCATAACTACCATACAATCCGTAACAGGTTTAAAAATATGTGCCGTGATAAATCACACCATTACAAAACACAATTAAGTTTACGTCTAACTCGTACCCAAGATAAGTCATTTTGGTCAACGCTTAGACAGATAAATTACACTAAAAGTCATGTTACTGGGTCACCAGGGTCATCTATAAATCCTCAAAAATGGTTTGAATATTTCAGTACCCTATTTTTTCACAAAATGAATCCAATAGTGATTTTGCTTTGGCAAACGACCTGGCAAATGTAATTAGTAAATTAGACTATTTTCTTCCAGGTGATATGGAAATCGATTGGGACATTGTGAATGGTCCTATCTCAGATGACGAGATACATGAAAAAACGGTAAATCAGCAGGTCCAGACGGTCTGATTGGCGAATTTTTCAAAAATGCAGAACTATTTGTGATCCCCTATCTAAATATTCTTTTTAATTCAATTGTTGATACCGGAGCTTTCCCAAGTATCTGGTCAAAAGCGATTATTGTCCCAGTTTACAAAAAAAAGGCCCGATTGATGACCCAGGGAATTATAGGGCAATTTCTTTACTCAGTATTTTGGGTAAACTTTTCACCTCTATTTTGAACTGTCGACTCTACTATTGGTCGGACGCTCTTGGCAAAATAAATGAAGCACAGGCAGGTTTTAGGCACGGGTACTCAACTTTTGATATTGAGTAATATCTTTATTCTACAATCTTTAGTACAAAAATACATCACACGTAAAAGAGGGAAATTCTATTGTGTTTTTGTAGATTTTTCCAAGGCCTTTGACATGGTAGAGAGACAGCGACTATGGTATATTTTGATAAAGGGTGGGGTGACAGGAAAAATGTACCGTATACTTGCTAGTATTTACTCCAATGTTAGATCGTGTATTAGAACATCAAATCAGTATACGGAATATTTTGACTGTTCAATTGGTGTCCGCCAAGGTTGTATGTTAAGTCCCTTCCTATTTTCCTTCTTCATTAATGAACTAGACATTGGACTACAACAGTCCCCTCACCATGGTATTCAACTTTCCCCTGACGTCATTGAAGTAATCGTTTTCAAAGCGGGGGGTCACCTAGCCAAATCTGAAAAGTGGTATTTTAAAAACACACAGCTGGGGGTAGTCTCACATTACAAATATTTGGGAATGTTGTTATCATGTTGGTTACAGTGGACACCTGCAACGAAGTCTTTAGCACAACAAGCTAAAAAAGCATTTATGGCTATTATGAACAGTACTAGAAAAATTGACCTTTAAATTATGATTCATTCTTTAAAATATTTGATTCCACGATTTTACCTATTTTAACATATGGTTCGGAGGGATGGGGATTTGCAAAATATGAATGTATGGAACGTATTCAATACCTTGCTTGCAGATATTTCCTTGGTGTTTCCACACGATCACCTAACAATTGTGTACTGGGCGAGTGTGGAAGATATCCTATTTTCTTTTACACCGCAAAAACGATGCATCAAATATTGGGCTAAAATCATCAATATGCCAAGTAAAAAATACCCACGTAAATGCTACAACATGTTATATAACATAGACAAATCGGAGGTGAGGGCGAAAATTACCTGGGTGGCAGACATAAGGAAACTATTGTTTTTGTGTAAATTAGAACATGTTTGGTATTCGCAGAAAGTTGGCAATATTCAAGATATTGTAAGCGTATTTTCATGTCGTTTTAAGAAATGCCTACATTTTGAGTGGCTTACTGATATTTGTTCCTTAGACAAACTGGTTACATATCGGGAATTTAAGGTTACATTGCAGCCGGAAAAGTACTTAAAATCTGTTGGAATGTATTCCCATAGAGTAGCTCTTGCATGGTTTCGATGTTCTTCTCACTGCCTTCGCATTGAAAGAGATCGTAGTGTCACTAATTGGGAGAGACGAACGTATTTGCCCTCTTTGTGACATAGATGAAATTGAAAATGAGTTTCACTTTCTCCTTGTTTGCCCATATTACCATGAATTGCGAACATCATACTTATCCAATACATTTTATAATACCTCATCATTTTACAACCACTGGCTGCATACATCTTTCATGCATTGAAACTTAGGAACGAGATATGTGATTTTATTTAAATATTCTGCAAAGTATTTTTTATTTTTCGAATATTCTTCTTGTACGTGTAAATACTTTCATGGGCCGATGGACTTAAATTTGTAAATAAAGACCATATAAATATATAACAAATTGTAATAAGAAGTTTCTGTCTGTGCACTCTTAAAGCGGGGGAGTCGTCACCTACGCATGCGTCAGATGGCCATAGCGTGTCATTGTTTACAAACAAGCGTCTACCCATGAGCCTTTGCGTTTTTAGCGTGTGTTGTTATCGTCGGTTGAGACTCAATTCCCGCGCGTGCGCAGGTGACGACCGAGAATTGAGTTCCCCAATCACATTATGCTTCATTTCGTACCAGTTAGTATTTAAACTGCCAGGGAGAAGTCAAATTCCTGGACCGAAGTATTTACAAATTTCTCAAATACTCAAACAAAACCCCTGTATTGGCCTCCATTCTATAATGCGAGGGATTCAGATGGGCCTGGGGCAGCCTATGATATATTGTCTGATGCAGGTAAAAACTCCCAATGGAAGACCTCTAACTAAGTTTACTTAAACGACGTAAATATATGAAGACTCATACTGCCATGTGAACGCAAATAACATAATCTATAATTGCAATCAATTTAATGAAAGCCAATGTCTTGGTGAATCGTCAAATTCATCATTGATAAAAGTAAAAGAAATCGTTATCAAGATTGGTTAGCGTCACGGCACACTTTCACGAACGAGAGCTTGACATGATATCATGATCTTTATCTTACTTTGAAAAAAATACACTCGCTCATCACCATTAGCAATTTCGATTTTAACCACACTTTTGACCAGACGTGTTATATATTCACTGCTTCTTTGAGACTTGAGACTCTGTAGTTAAGATATCAAACATATTTGCAGCATTTCACTATTCTCTTGTTCAGAAACTCAAAATATCAAATTTATGTCAACATGTGACAGCGTTATATGTATGATATACCGAACATCCCGATTATAAAGCAAATATTGAATAATGTATTCAATGGAGGTCAGGGTAAATGACACTTTCAATTTATCTTTGTAGTTAGTGACAAAATACATGTCCCGAGGTAATGTAGCAGTAAGCGTTGATTCAATATATTGTTAATAATAATACTGTTTATGGCGAGTTGATTTAGCCTACACATTAGGCGGCGGCTTTCCTGATTTCTTTAGTAGTGATTCACTGTACATTGATAGTATATATATTTATCCTACATCTTGTGTAGATGTGATATGAGTAATCATAAACATTATACACATCGGCACCGGTAGTGCACATTAGTAATTAACTAAAAACACATTACTCTGATTTAGTGAAAGTATTTGTTGGTGCTAAGATGCTTTGTACTTCTGCCAACCGACATATTACCATTAATTATTGGCAATCCGCTGCCAGCTAGATTGCCCGTTTAATCACTAGGTCTGTTCACTTTTCTGTCTGCGTGTCTACATCTGGAAAAAATGCCTGCTCTGATGTTGTCATGGCAACAGTCGAAAAACTATTTTTTTTTTACTTTTCGCGCTAAATGCATTTCCTTCTTCACATCTTGAAGTTAAAATCGCGAGCATGTCACACTCAACTCTGCTTGAGTGTGTTCTTGAAGCTGGTATTTTGTTTTTTTGAAATAATTCTTTGTCGCCAATAAATTTGACCCAGAATTTGGGGTGACGTTTTTTGTCAGAAATAGCGTCTTATCTTTTCCGCGATTTTTTATTGTTGGCTGACTGATTGTGTACAAACGTGACAAGCACAGTTTCTTTAACAACAAATTTTCAACACTTAGTTCATTAATCGTTCAAATGTTTAAGTCATTCAACTGTACTGAATCCTGGACTTCATTGAATGCACAAGTGCAACAAATGTTCAAGTCTAACAAGCAAGCTCATCAAGTAATTGTCTAAAATCGGTTCAATGTAAGTTTTGTCAGGCTCAGTAGAGACCCTTCCAGCCTACCGCCTTGTCTGTATCCTACCGGCTTGTTTGCATTAACTTTTTAGCTCCGCTGTCGACTTTGTCGAGCGGAGCTTATCATATGAGTGATTGTCCGTCGTCGTCCGTCGTCCGTCGTCCGTGTCAATGTTTTACTTTTTCGACTTATTCTTGAAAACTACAAGCCTGAATGCTTTGATACTTGGTGTATATGTGCCTTGCTTAGCCCTCTTTCCGATTTGCTCATTTCATGGTGATATCTTCAATTCTCTAATTTTGGTGAATATTTTTGTCATTTTTGGTAAAAAGTGATATTTTCGACTTCTTGTTAAAAACCGTAAGTCCAATTACTTTGATATTACATATATACGTACTACATGTGAAACTCTCTCAGATTTGTTCATTTTGTAATGATATCTTTAATTTTCTAATTTTGGTGAATATTTCTGTCATTTTTGGTAAAAAGCGATATTTTCGACTTCTTGTTAAAAACCACAAGTCCAATTGCTTTGATATTACATATATAGGTTCTACATGTAGACCACTTACAGATTTGTTCATTTCATGATGATATCTTTAATTCTCTAATTTTGCTTAATATTTTTGTCATTTTTGGTAAAAAGTGATACTTTCGACTTCTTTGTTGAAAACCGCAAGTCCGATTGTTTTTATGTTACATATATAGGTACTACATGTGGACCTCTTTCAGATTTGTCAATTTCGTGGTGATATCTTCAATTATCTAATTTTGATGATTTTTTTTGTCATTTTTGGTGAAAAGTGATATTCTTGAATTCTTGTTGAAAACAGCAAGTCCCATTGCTTTGATACTATATATATTGTTCATTTGCTAATGATATCTTCTGTTCTTTTATTGAAATACGCATTGCTAACAGCGGAGCTATCTCAGTCGACTGGCTGCTTGTTTGTGATTTGTTTTTGCCTGGATCGACTTTGTTCAAACTTAATAAGCTTGTTATGCCTAAACTCTAGTTAGGTGGAAAGATTTGACAAACCATTCTGTCCTATTGTCATGAAAACGACCAACAATACGGTTGTTTACGTCTCCAAACGTATTGCCAACCGTCGTACCGGCTTCTAAGAGGTATTTGCCACTATGATTCTGTTTTGCTTTGACATGGATTCCATTCAAAATTGTTTCGAACGATTATGCATTTAGTCCTCATTAGCATCTCAGTCGACTACTCATTGTGCAACTCGAGAACAGGCTTTCCAAATTAATAAATATGCGGTAAGATAGTTTTCAGCGATATAAACGTTCATCTGTATTATTTTGACACCCGGGTCCTGTTGCATAATACTTTTGACATTTAAGTTTTTTTCCCGTACATTGCTATTAACATACGCATACGCATAACACACGCATAGAATTAATTTACCCAGGGTAATATCAGTGTCCGTTATATACTAATGCATTGTTACATCTGATTGAATATCGCTAAAAGGTCGAAAGTCAAATATTTTATTTAAATGTACCTAAGGTTTCTACTGGTGGGTCACGCTGCGTCAAAAAATGTTCTTTGTCATTGTCATCCATCTCATAATGAGATTAGTGGAGCCCCCGTTTGTAAAAGGTCGCGTTCGTATTTCATTTTGAGTGAATCAGAACAGTTGCAAACACGGTAAGCCGGAAAACCGGACACAAGGAATGTCAGCTTATTTTTATCCGCATTAGAAAAATGTTTCAGCCATTAGTGTTATTAAAGCAGAAAGACTTATGTCCGACATAAAACACTATCCGCGCTGTAGCCATTGAAATGTTTTTAATCTTGAGAACTCTAAATGTCAGGAAACACCATGTATGCGCAGTCTGTGAGGTATAATATAGATTCAATAGTTAATTATATACACAGTGAAGATATAAATATTTGTATTATTTGTGTGACACACAGTCCTATAAAGTTGTTGAAATGTTTATGCCACGTAACCCACTCTCTGTCATTGCTGGTGATTTATCGTATCCCATACGCGGATGTACATAGGGTTGATTTTAATACATTCTGAAATAAGCTTCCCATGCATTTAGAATCTTTGGCTGTACTATCTGTCCGACCTTCAACTGTAGATGATTTTAACATACATGTCGATAGTGAAATCGTGATGGTATTAAATTCCGTAATTTATTTTATGATATGAATGACGACAACGTCTCAGAGGTTGGATCACACTTTGCATCTGATAATAACTCGTACTTCTAACCAAACTCTATTACTATAGACAAATTCTTTCCATGCTCGTAAGTTTTGTAAGTATGTGAGTAAGCCACCATTAGCTAAACCTTGAGTGAATTTCATAAAGTTTGAGATAATTTATGTTAATTTGCTTAGGTACGATGTTCTTTTACACTGCATATATCAACTGATATGAATACAGATTACACGCCCTCTGGTCTTAGCTTAGTTATTGACAGACTTTCTCCTGACATAATTGAACAGGTTTCATTAAGACTCAGTCATACCATGACTTCCTGGCTAGCGTTCTCTGGCGTTTGAGGAAACGTTGGTAGTCGCCCAAAGTCGCTGGGACAGCGCCAGAAGAGCGCCGTGAGAACGCTAGTGAACGTCGGTAATCGTTGCTGATCGTCGGGAATCGGCGGAGAACGGTGATCCAAAAACAAAACAAAAAAACACATGCACATAAGTTCTCATTTGAGACCAGCGTTCTTCAACGTTTATTTTTAAACGCTGTTAAACGTTAAATAACGTTCTTCGATCGTTTTGCTAACGTTCGACGCGTTCGACAATCGTTAGTCAGTCGTTGCTCAAGCGTTACTTAGTTGTTACCAATCGCTCGCTTTGCAGTGAACAACTCACTAGCGACATGTCAACGACCGCTGAACGTACCCCTAGCGCACTAAAGCGTGCGACTAACGTCAAATTAACGACCTGACGTTAGATACACGCTCAACACGCTCACTTAACGTTTAAAAGTCGTTCGTCGCGCGCTAGTGACACGTTAGCACATATTAAATGATTTCCAGGGGTATCTTACTTGGTCGCTCATTACACGCTCCTCGTGCGTTAGGAACACGCTAGTCATACGTTTAGGCACTCGTTAATCGAACGCTGGACGTGTCTACCTCGTTCCAGAACGCTCGGAAATTGGACGATTGGAACGTTCAGAGAACGCTGACCAAAACGTTATGGTGTGATAGGGCCATTACGTGTACGTCAGTCACGGTGCGCCACACTAGAGCACAATACCACTATGGTACTTTCAGATTGAAACAAAATGAATTACACTGCTTAGTGAGGAAGTTTGAAATTGAGCATATTGTATTAATATTGCTTATTAGGAACAAATGTGATAAAAAGGGTTTATTTTCACGAACGTGTTGCATCGGAAGGCGGGGATACCCTAATCTGAACATCGCATTTTTTTTTTGGGGGGGGGAAGAAAATGGAGTTGCTTTTAGAGAGAATATTGATACGATTATAATCCTGTCAGTGATTCTAGTCGAATTGACGACAGTCTGCGGTTTATTTTTTAAATGTCTGTCTCATAATGACATTTTAGAAACTCGTTAATAAATCGACAATCAAATCATATGTTCTATATCTGATTTCAACGAGAATTTTGACGCGAATCATGAGCAGTATTTTGTGCATTTTCAATTCTTCTCCTGAATGTGGTGTCTTTTTTCTACGATGAGCCAAAGATGCATTCAATCTGTATATAACAAATATCATAATATGGAAACGGCCCCACTCAACCTGAAGGTAAATAACAATATTCTACACTCAAATGAACGGACAATGAGTTGATATTTTTGGATTTAAGCGCTAGCGTTGAAATTATTGATTCTTTTACTCTGGGTTAGAAACGTGTTTTGGTATCATTTCATACCACATCTCAAACTGATTAAAATATGTAATTATGTTTTTATAAATATTTCATTTTTTCAGTTTATTTATTTGCTCGTTTTTTTTTTTAAGTTTTGGTAATCGCGAAATGGGTCGCGGGCTTGAGTGCTTGAGGGCTTGAGGGCTATCGACAAACTGTCAACATATAAATAATAAATAAAGTTGATAAAATAAAATGAAAAAAATGTCGTTACTCCTAATCTTGTTCAAACAAATCATCAGATTTGTTTGAATCTTACAACGAGGTTACACTCGCCGACAGTCATTTTTGTGAAAAAAAAATAGTTGTTTTAATTACGAACCTTGTTTGCAAACATTTTCCCTGTATTTAATCCAAAATGGCCGCCACAGCAGAGTTGGTCTCTATAGAGAAATCGCATAAACATTACCATAGAAAAAAGATTGTGGCACCGCTGGTTATCAATTGCCTTTTTCCACACATCGAACTATCAAGAATTTGTAGTGATTTTCAATTCCGCACTTTTGTCACAAATTAACAGTGTACATCCTTGAATGCCACAATTATATTCAACTACACTCGTACTGCACATATTCTATTCTATTCTATTCTATTCTATTCTATTCTATTCTATTCTATTCTATTCTATTCTATTCTATTCTATTCTATTCTATTCTATTCTATTCTATTAGTACTGTGTCACAGTTGAAAGTTCTACTTTTAACCACGGTAATTTGACAGCGCAGTTTTCATGGAAACACACAAACTATGCTTTAAATATATTTTTATTTAAACATGGATCAACACACAGGCATGAATATGAGCCATTTGCCCTTACATAATAATAACAGTTTACCGTTAACCAAGCAAAGTTTATATTATTTGGTGCAGACCGTGTGAGACAATAATTCAAATTGAAGAGGCTATAGGCGAGTGATTGTGTCTTTACAATGTTTTCATTGTACAACTAGTAATTTGCATACAATTAGGTAATCAATTTTGCATAACATGTATTTTAATGACTGCTATTGGTACCAATAAATCCAGCGTCGTCGTGTTTTTAAAAATGTTATACAGCAATACATCTATCATTGAATGTATGGATGTAATTTGCATTGCCTCAAGTCATATTACGTAGTGTTATCGCAACTATATTAACATTTATAATGAAATGCGATTATATCGATAAAACACTGATTTTTATACTTTAATATCCAGAAACACACATCACATTATCGTTTTGGTGCCGTTTTTGTATTTGGCTAAGTGGTTAATATGTTATTGCAATTATGCATTTCCATAAATGTTGCTTCAAATGTGACGTCATCCATCGTTTAATATATTTGTTATTTGAGCAAATATATAACTTCAATGTTGATTACATGCAAATGAGACGAAATGAATGAATGTTAAAATTATAATATCTATTTCACCATTTCCCGTTATTGAAACATATGATTGAAAAATAGTAGTTGCCTATATCACGTCAGTTATGGTAGCGAGTAAAAACATCGCTGCATGTTTGTTCAAACATTAGCTCGAATCCTATAGGCTAAAGCAGAAGTACATATAGGCTGTCACAATATCATTACCACAGCAACGACAAAAAAACCTTCTTCATCTAACCGGCTGTGAAATTATAACGATTTCTTTGAGTGCCTGGTGATCTTGGCAACATTCATCCATATGACGACTTTGTCCGTCACATCCTTTTGAAGAATCGCGGTCACTTGAAGTTATAGCCTATAGTTTATTACTACTACTACGACGACGATAGAAAGTATCTGTGCACTAACACGAAATCTTCACCCATGTTTGAACCAAGTCTATTTGCCCTAGGCACGAGTCAGATTGGTATGTGAAATGATGGGTGAGCTCATTACTCAAAAACAATGTTACAGTAACGGCGAAAACGTTATATCAATTACAACAAATCTCCCCACGGCTTCAAACATTAGAAACAGCTCATCAGCCTATATTAATTAAAGAGTACAGACGTAAGATTTATTATAGGCTGGTCATACAAGTGTCAAACATTCACTCAATAACGTTATCAAGTAGGAGTAATGAAGTTTACAGAGTTTTATAATAAAATACAACATATGTGTTAAAGGTTTCTTTAACAGTTATTTTTAGTGTTCTCTGATGGCACATATAGTTTTCTGGAAAATACATAAAAGATAACTAGCCTATAATTCAACACATACAGTTCGTTTCACGTCTTATCAGGATGCGCAGTGTATTGAATTTTAACGTCGTCCGCGCGTCTGCGTAACGTACACTGCGCAATTTGTACGTAATTCGCGAGCACTTATTACTGAATTACACACTGTTGCAAAATCAATTGGTCATAATCCCCAGTATTGTGGCGCCGATCACGTGACCTCTTAATATCTGTGGTTGTCACGTTTGGTGTTCAACAAATACGAGATGCACCGCCGCATTTACGTCCACGGTTCCAACTATCATTGTTACATAAGTTCGGGAACAGACAACGTGAGGACGGAATAAAATGAAATATCATTTGAGAGCGAAAAATGGCTCTCCCGCTCTTGACCCTTAAACGCTTGTGATTGTTACAAACCCATTGTAATTGAATTGAATTGTGCGTTAAACACAACATTTACATTTACTGAATGGGTAATATAAAACCTGATATTAGGAACTTTTAAAAATTAATTAATTAATTTCGGAAACAAATCACTTGGATCTTTACGACCAAGTGGCGTGTACAATGCCCGTACAAAAGTGTGTACAACTGCAAACCACTAAAACAATCATCCAAATCACAAGTAATTGTTTCTATGGAAACAAGTATAGGTTTTGCTCTTTATGATTTATTTGATGGTACATTTCTCACAGCAAAATAATACAAATTCGCATTGGAAAAAATGATAATTAAATATTACATTTCAATATAATTACTAAAATAATAAAACAACAATTAATATTTATATTATTCTCTCGCAGTTATTCTTTCCATCAGTTAGGACGCTTTTTATGGATTTATGTTCACTGTTCAAATGTCGAATGAATGGTATTACAAAATTTCCATGTGACATTTGACTTTTAAGTGAGAAATACATAGAGATAACCATAAAATAAGGTGTTTGTTCGTCAGAACGTGGTTCTAATGACCCAGTTACCAATAGGCATCGTATGAGGTACACGCATCAAACAATCACATGAAATGGATATGTCATTTCTGTCCACATTACGAACCTGCTTCGTATAGATGTCAAGTAAGAAACGTCAACAATGCCCCCGAATGAATAAGCTAATAAAATAATTACATCGGAAAATACAATGTACGTCATGTCTGACGTCAAACACACGCAGAAAACACTGCCGGGGGTTGAGTACTCTCCTTACAGATTTTAATGTCTTCAAGTCAGGTCACAGTAGCGGGATGAATTGAGTATGTTTGCTCTTGGCATTAGAAAAGTGAATTTTCCGTACTTGGTCAGCAGCAACCAATGTAAAACGTGGTCACAGTATGTAGAACAATTACTGTCGATTGGCGCGAGGTTGACTTAAAAAAACTGTATATTTAAAATAATGACACTTTGGGGAAAATTCTATGAATTGAAATTACTAATAGCATAGGTGTTTTTGTTTATTCGTAATCGTGTTGTTCCCGATAGAATTCAGCGTTGGTGAGCGTTTGAGATCGCATTACCTTGTACAGTGATCGATTCGCAATTACAATTCACGGCGAATGACTGTTAAGAAACATGATTGCTAAGGCGTTGGAATAGCTCTTAAAATAAATTGGAATTTACGATCTGTGACAAAACGGGCTGTGATTTCTAGTTCAGCTAATTCATGAGGAATAATTTCAATACAGTTTTATAAATGTTAATATAGAAGGATTGCTGTCGCAAATTATTAGGTTTGAAATACAGGAGACTTTAATGTAAATCACGGATAGCATAATTGCTCCTTTCAATATGTTTCTAGATTGATAATTAGTTGTGTGATAGTCTTTGTCATCTCAATGCCAATCTTTTCTCCAATTATTTAGTGTTCTATTAGTTTGAAGCAGTCGTATAAATGTCACTCCTTTTCTTACTCACGATTTGAAGCAGCCGTCAGTGTGTCACTTCTAGTATAGCTCGCTTTATTGAATGCGCTTTCGCTAATGAGGACAAAGCTGACACGAAAAATAAATTAAAGGCGATGATATCGCGGATGCTGAACTTTCACATTTGATGGTTGGATGAATTGTATGCGGTCAGCAGTCTTCCAACGACATGCTGTAACTTCGTTTGTAAAACACAATGGAACTGACGTCCGGGAATCAGAATAGAGACGGGCATATAACACAAAATTTGATTATGACAATCTTTCTCGTTTGGCTTCTCACCTGATGTGTAAGGGGCAATCGAAGGAACACACTAATGACAACTGTAATGTTCTCATCGCATAGCAACACTTACTCATCTAACGACCAGATAAAGCGAGCGTTCGTGTTTTTGGTCGTGCGTGTATTCAATAGTCTATAAAAAGGCGGGCTAAGACGCAGCGTATTCTAGTTTCGTTCAAACCGCGTACACCCTGAGTTGTACGCAAATTGTATTTATGACACTGGAACACCAACCACCGTTTGAACTACTGCGTGCAACTCAACAAGTTAATACAATGAATTTTATCAAGGCATAAATGTTATTATAGGAATTATTTAATTGTTAATAAAACAGTTACCCTAGATGACCCGTGCGGTTTGTTCTAGTGTTTCTTCAGTCATTGGCCGATTTATGGTCATGCATCCGTTTGTGATTGGTCAAATTGTTTCCAGCCGTCATTTGATATTTATGAATATTTTATAAAAACCAAACATGTGTGCCTTTATGAAATTCACTGTACACAGTATTCATCATTGCAAACAAAACAGTTATAAAGTTTTGATTTGCTTATATAATACAACGTGGATATAACAGTATAATTAATTCCCGTTTTCAAAATCAACGAGATTCCGTAAAAACCAATAACAACACAATTTATTTCGTACTTATATTATTCTGTGTATTGTATATTTCAGCTGCTTCCGTGGCGTTGCTGGCCAGTATCTCGTGTGGTGTGATCGTGATATGTCTCCTGGCAATGTGCGCCATATGGCGATGGAAACTTATAACACGACTCAAGTCAATGCAGACGACGGGATTGAACGAAGAAACGCAAATATTGAAATGTACAAATCCACCCGTTAGAACAGATAACACCAAGTAAATATATAAAATACGCTGGAATATCACCACTAATGCACACTCCCCACGGCAATGATGATCACGTGGTGTCTCATTTCACTGATATCCAGCAAACTGTCTCATCAATTCAGGTTTACATATATTTGAATCATCTCGCAAATATGCAAATATTTGATTTAATTTATTGAAATACTAATTAGTTTGACTTAAATTACTAATTGATTATCTCTATCTTCTCAATGATATTGCAATAAACATATTTAATTTAGATTTACAAAAGAAATACGATAGAATTACAACGAAATAATCAGGCATGCATGGAAGTAAGTAGAAGTAAGTGAGATATTGTTGAATAGATAGAAAACGTAGGATACATAGTTTAATCAGAATGCATTAAACCACAAATGCTCAATGTATTACACCGACAAAATATACAAACCCAGCACCGAATAAAAGCTTGATATGAGAAATTCCCCTATAATACGGTTTTTAATATCACTACACATGATTGGAAAGTTTTAAATAGGTGCGACGTGGAATGAATTCTACGAATGGCAGCGAATGAGAGATATATGCAATTATGTAGAAAATCCTAGATCGTTGTCAATATTTCACATTATACGATCATGAGAGGTTCTAACGAGCGTCCCATATCGTCATTGCAAGTTATTATATTCAACTCAGGTCTACGTTTGTAGTGATTATATCCTGTCCATGTAGTGATGTTAAGTCCCCATAACTCGCATCATGTAATCATTACGAGTTCTATGTTCAATTCACATAATCTCTGACAGTTCGTATATCTAGGTCATGTGACGACTCACAATGCTTATTCTTGTATACCGTGTAATCATTAGCGAGTGCCATTAATGCTTGTTCAAACGTGTTGACAATCGGAAGGCTAGATCACTTCGTAAATATTCCTGATCAGCGCGCTAAACTGGGCTAAACTTGCCCTGGTTATATAGGATCTTTGCTCGCGTGTCTTTTCAACAGTATATTATAAACTGACCTCTTGTTCGAAACCCTCGTTTTGATACACGTGTGAACACCCCGATATCTGCCACACAGAGTTAGATACAGCTGATATGGTCATCTCATGTAATCAAACAATTTGTGTTAAGACACCCAGTGTAATCATTACCGGTAGTTCAGTTTTTATATTTCTTATTATTTCTTATACGCCTCATACAATTATTAGTAATACACCCCATAAAATCAGTCAATTACAGTTACTTTCTTTCTTATATTCACTTCATTAAATGGTTGTCATTTTTATATTCACCTCAAAAATAAACTAACAGTTGTAGAAGTAATATTCACGCTAAATATTCGTATATACGTCTTTATACTCATCCACATATCGCACATCAAAGTTGATTGTTTGTGCAATGTTATTACGTACCTCATTGTGAACACGATAATCGTTTCAAAAACTAATATTTCTTGTTTTTTTCACATAGTAACGATGCCTCATTATTACAAACAACATATCGGGCTGAGGAGGTTCCACGATCATTGACGTCTGATTCTCTGCAGTCCACCGCCTCGGCAGCCGACGCAGAGGAAGGTACGAGTCAGCCCATACAACACAGTGAAGTGAGAAGACATTCGATGACAGCTTTTCGCTTTCATCATGATTTAATTGGGGAGCTAGATCCAAGTTTATACAAGTAAGTACGAACGTTTCTGGGAAATATAAACTTTCAGATCGGTTCTATAAAATGTGTTGAATTACATATGGAATCATGGAACCAGCGGCGCCTAAAGACAGGTTATCAACACAGTCCATTGACTGTTTCATGCGTCTTTACACACAGCATTTATTACGGAAATGTACACAGTTGTATCGGTTATCTAATAACACGTACTTAAACTTCTCGAAATGATTTATTTTTGTCAGGAGTAAGTACAGGAAACAGTATAAGACAGAGGGGTATTGTGAGGGCGTAGTTCGAGAGAACTTCCCGATTTCCCGTTAGTATTAACTACTCACTACACTAACCAAGGTCAACATAATTTCCCTGTTAACAAATTATTCTCTAATTTTCACTATCTGTTGACACTGAACACCCAGAAGCCAGGATCTTGCTTTACGACTTTATTGCGTGAAATATCTTCACCATCGTAACAATACAATGCTTTCTGATAAGCTACTGTAAGTTTGCAGCGGAGAATTATGGTCAGTAACATCATGGTTTGTTTCTCGTTAATGCAGGAATCACCAGGACAACGCGGTAGCTACTGGGCCCGGGGTTGTCAATCACTTGATCGATGCGTTATATATGGGCCTCCACATGGGTAAAACATAATATGGCTTCTTCCCACTTCACTTTTTATGGGTTTCTGCAGTTTCACTCTTCACATTTTATAAAAAAAAATTAATTCACTTCATTTTTTATAACATAAATATTCTTCACTTCACTTTATATAAGCATTCAATTATTGTACTAATTAATATTACTCAGTAACTAGAAACTTTGCATTTCAGATACAATGATTTATTTCATTACAGATGTTATCAGGGTGAACAATTTTCATACTAATAAAGCACTATAGATAGTACTGCTGTTTCTGTTAGTCCCCGATTTCAATTATCAGTAGTCAAAAAACCGGCATATACAATATACCTTCTGTGCATCCAGTCACAACTCAGCTATATATTGTTTTTTGTCATCTTAAGCACATACATCTCATATTGAGGACATGATGCATGTGCAGGAGTTCATGATTGGACCAAAGATATGTGACTACATGTATTTTATTTGTGTGACTGCTGGTAAATGAGAAGCATATTATAAACTCTTTCCCTGCAAATAGACTAGTAATATCATCTTTGAAGTTCGGAAACAAATGCATACAATAGACATTTATCATGATGCAATCATTTATTTAAATTTCTTGAACATTCATAATTGTTACATAAACAACATTTTTCATGTTACTTTCTGTTTTAAAGCAGGATGAAATGTTGTAAACATAGAGACACTATTATAGCCATGCCGTAGTTGATTTATATTCTGAGTTGGCAAGTAATATTATCAATAACCATTAATACTTATAATAAATTTCAAAACAAGAATATGATAGTGCAATAAACTAATTAAGTGACATGACAAGCTTAAATCGGTAGAAATCTCCTGGAGTCATGTTACAGAAGAAGAAACTTGAAAGTGACCTACTCAATTGCAAGTTTCAACACTTGATATTGTTTTATAATTTTGTGTCCCCAGGGAATTACATTTGTAGTCTACATGTATCTGAGGTTGACCAAAATTGTGTTTGACAATATATTCCCCAAATATACATGTTTGAAAGCCCAATTTATAATCAGATGCTCAATAAGAGCTATCACTCTCAAATCTTTTACTGTAATTAAGCTCACACAAGTCCTAAATATCAATTTTGACAAAAACTGACAAAAAACGCACCAAAAATACATATTTCAAAGCCAAAATTTTAATCAGCACTGAATCTCACGTGACTTTATAAGATATATTACTCTCAAATACACTGCATCAAAACCTTTCATGTAATCAAGCTCACAAAGGTCCAAAATATTAATTTTGACCAAAAATGACAAAAAAACACCAAAAATATATGTTTCAAAGTCCAAATTAAAACAAAAAAACATATCATAAAAACTTGTTGTGTAATTGGGCTCACCAAGGAGTACTTAAGGTAGCACGAGGGGAGAAACTAGAAAAAAAAACATATTTCAAAAAAATTTGGATTATGAAACATTATATTGTGTACTTTCTTTATCTTTGGTCCAAATTTACTGTGCGCAATGCATTTGGTGCGTAATTTAATTTTATTCCCAAAAAATGTAGTTGGTAGTAAACATAAATGAAAGTGACCTGGGCTCATATTATAGTCAACCCGCAGAGTGGTTTGAAGAAGAGCCTGTCGATAGTTACAACAAAAGTTCTGAGTGATTGTCATGGTGACACCGACAGTTCAGACAACGACGGCATCGAGATGGAAATCCTAGATACAGACACTGGTTAATGGTAGAACTGGCAGTGTGAAATATTGATGTGTCATTATTGTAAAAAGGGAAATGTCGTTTTGGCTGCAAACACGAACATCCGCCATGGCTGGGGGAGCCATTTTTACTATAAGTGCATGAATCCAAAATGCAACTCCACGACTGACATTTTTCCGGCGTCAAAAAGGAGTGGATTTCTTTTGATGTAAACCGTAAGTTGGTAATCGCAGCTCATGGCATTGGAAAGGGTCGTCGCGCAATGCGTAAATTTAGTAGTTACATAGAATTACCGCTTCCTCTGTCTGGAACCACTCTTCAATACCATCCCGCTCGTGGTTCTCTGTGAGCATGGCCAACGCTACATTTCGTTTTTCATCGGGAGGAAAAAACAGTGCTGACTTGGAAATAATTGATTATAACAAATCCGATAAGGGTACACTCTCCATAGGCAGAAAGATATGCAAACATATCTGTACTTAAAGGCATGTATATCCCGTAAGTAAATATATGCTTTCATGATGGCCCGCCCTGTGTTTAGAGAACCGATTGTACTGTTGACGCTGTTCAACATAACAAAGGGGGCTTGACAAAATAATTGCGCGGTACGCCATTTTGTTCAAGTTAGCACACACTTTTTAAGAAACAACCAACCATGTTTTCACGATATAACTGTCCTCGCAGATCTGATACTTGTATATTTATAAAGTATGATGGGAATGGTAAGCATTTGGTAATTAATTAGCTGTTTATAAGTGGCCAAATTCGAAGAAACATTTATGGAAACTAATTTTTGACTATCATAACTATTGAAGATGTCATCTTTTAACACTTTTCTCTGAGCGAACGATGTACAAATTCCACAATCTATTCGCCACAAAATGGGCTCAAATATGATGTCTCATGGATGTTTATGTGAGCCCTTGACGTTGAGTTACGGCCTTGAGAACATGAAAATTTAGTCTATAAAGTTCAAGGAGATTTTATCTCCAGAACTATGAGGCACATAAAAATTCCGAGACGAATTTTCAAAGATCATTATCTTATAAAGCAACAGTGAGAAACATAGAAAAAAGGAACACCGAGAAACGGCCAATCCCACAAAAAACTCTATATTTAGGAGGTTCACGGGAACAATTGTAACATAATCCCCTGAGCAAATATCAATACGAAACATACATGATCACGAAACATACATGATCGTATTCTGCTATATCGCAGCTTTCTAAAAACATATACATTGCCATAACTACATGTACATGCTTAGTAACTGGCGAGGAAAGTCCTAATCTCAATTAAACTATAACTTGTAGTTCCCTTCTCGCTACCTTAAAACTTTGGAACCACCTATTCAAAATATAATCTACAAATGGTCACAAAAAGTAAATAACTGGTTATTAGACAGACAATATATAGCACAATAGGGACACAATGTTTCTGTTTCTACAGCTGCATTTTATGGCTTGCAAGAGGGCACCTTGAACTGTGCTGGCTGTGCTTGTGACTTCTATGGTGGTGGTGTTTTTCTTTTTTCCCCTCCTACTTCTTTGGTTATTTTCTTCATCCATACTTAGCCTGAAATTACACATTTTATGTATTAATATAATGTTACAGTCCCCTGTCCAATATTGGGAAACTTTTAATTCACTCCTTATGCACGCTCTTGTTGACTGAAATAAATATTTGGTGGCTGAAAAATACCACCTAAAAGTGCACAGATCATCACCAAAACATCACCCGAGTGTGTAAACAAGTTGTCTTAGTTAGTACATGCATATCCAAATACGAAACAAAACATCATTTTCACCTCAATGTTTGCCTCAAAAGACCCCTAACTTTCCCCCAATCATATGTAATGCACAAGGCAACAAGAACAAAAATTGCTTGTTTTCGTTAAACCTACCTAACCATATTTTCGAGGAAATCCAAACACTTATTTTAGGCAAATTAGCAGTTTTTTTATTTTATGCAAATTAGCTATGCTCATTCCGACAGAGCTGTGATTAATTTTAATTAATTGTACTGCCCATTTACTGCCTACTGTCTATTGACTTTGTCATTTTGTAAAAATCTATCATTAAAACCAACTTGGATTTGAAGTTCAACCATGATTATACATTATTACGATTATTGTATTAATCACCAAAGAGTGCAATGAAAAACAAATTAAAATTAAAATAAAATGAAAACCCGATTTTGGGCGATTTGTACAACACGGATAGCAGGCAGTTTTGCTTTTCACCTCTCCATCATTCATGCATCGGCCATGTGGGGCAGTCATGTTGCCTATGATAATGGATGTCGTCGCCAGTGAGCTCTACTAAACAGTGGGGGGAACAACTGTAATCATTTGTACCATAAACGTTCGGCATATTTGTTTTTAAAGACCGTTAAAGCAGTGTTTATTTTTTTGGTCAGGCGATCGATTTTTCTCTCACCCGATTTGCCAAATCACAGGCCCTGTCCAGTTTTACAGACCAACTCAAACACATGGCTGAGGAAATAAACAGCAAAAAGGGTAAACGAAATCAGTAAACTAACCTTTTTATGCGTAGTCATGCAGTACTGTCAGTGCTCGTCAGTCGTTCCGAGCACCAGTTCGTCTGCAAAATTGTTCCGCAATCGCGATAGACGACAGAGCTTCTTCATTACATGCATTCTGATTGGTGTAGGGTACTTGACCGTCATTTGACAAGCGAATAAAGATACGGGTAACATAATACGCTTTTAATCCCTTTTATTACCAAGCAAGATTTTGTTGTGCAAAAACCAGCGAAGCCGGCGATGTTCGGCAATGTATGCCATGTATGATATTTGAATCGCTTCCAAATTTATAAGAAATTCACTTCAGCTTCCTAATTTTATAAAATAATCATATCGATATTCACTTTCTATAACTCAAACAGATCACTTTTACAATTTTTATAAGATTTTCACTTCGTTTTTTTTACAGTTTTTAAAAAGCATCACTTCGATTTTTACACCTTTTAAAACGGGCACTTCGCACTTCGTTTTTTACCCATGTGGAGGCCCATATATGTTCACAAAAAGCATCACATATTTAGTATATCGCAGGAGAAAATATAAATCAAGCTATACAACAATTTGATATACACAGCATCAAATAAAAAAAATCCATTCGCCCAGAGCGCGTGCAACCAGAGTGATTGATGCACAGATGCTACGAATGTAAACTTCTGGATAAACAGCGAGAATATTTTAATTTCTCAAAACTATATTTAAAAGAAAAGAAAATCTGTTTATAGTATCAAACAAACATATGACTCTATAACATTAGATGTAAACCAATGTCCTATATTGAGATTTAGAAATATATAAACATTTGATAGTGTAACAATTGATAACCTGGAACTCATACAATATACACTGCGATTTGTGAGTTAAAAAAGCACAAAATTATATAAATATCGGCAAACGAGTTTTTTTGTAATAATGGACTGTTCAGAATAGTTGTATAATAGAGTACAATTCCTCCAATCCTAAAGTTTTTTTTTTTCAATATTCAATATTACAGTAATTATTTCAACTGATTATCAAGCCACTGCATAAAAACTGCGGGCGCTTTATTCGGTAACCAGCAAGATATTCACTAAAGTATTATTTTGTTAAGAACACTTGTGTAAACAACAACTATATTATCTGAAGCATAATGCGCGTTCGACGAGGTTACAGTACAATACGTAGCACTATCAAGGTTTCGTTGTTTTGCTCAGAATCTATGTATTTTTAAAAGAACGTCATGGAAATGTGTATGTTCAGCAGCATCTTTTGAAAATATTGTATACCATTAATGTCTTAGGTAGATGTCCTTAGTACTATAATGGACTTCCATAGCGGTTCCATATCAATCTGAATCTAGAAATACAGTTTATTTACAATTGGCTATTTACATAATATTATTTGCGATTAAAAGAAGAATATAAGTTTTCCTCTATCTGTAATAATTTGTTCATTATATTTCATCTTTTCTATGGACCTGTTGACTTTATGCGTTTGCAATAAACTGTTATTACATTGGAACGCAAGGACTTTTCGCTTAGTGCCTTGGATTTCTAGTTTTAATATGCGGGTAAAGATATACATATGCACGATTGTTTTAAACATATCCCACTTGACTATCCAAGATCGTAAGTTTAATTTCTAGCAATTGATGGCAATTAGTTTGATTCTCCAGGGGAGTACAACCTAAGCATAGCATGTTCTTTGCATAGACATCTTGATTGCAATCATGAGCGATGTGTCGCGTGTGTGTAATACACACGTTATAGCCTGTAATGTATTTACGTAACTATATTTTTTTATATTTACCTCAATCTCATTTCGGTGCCAGCGCTTTTCTATTACGTAAGATTTACAACGCAAAGCAAACAACGACGTATGAGCGACGCGCGTTTCAAAGTCTACACATAAAATAAAAGAAACAGTCACGTGATTCGCTCCCTTGACGCGCGTGCATAATGAGCGTGCAGTCACCGCCTTCACAGTCTGGCTTGTAAATAAAAGATAAAAATCAGAAGAAACCTTTATATATTGTTAACATACCAATAATCAACTTTCCAGCTTGCAAATTTATTTTATTGGAAAGGAATTTGAAAAAAAAGCAAGGTATATGATTTCTGTCGACTCTATATAAGATCTGTAACAAGATTTCAAACACAATATAGACACGTTTTTCCATCTTAGACGAACATTTATTCTTCAATCAGTACGCATTTCAGTGTAATACAAACTGTATTAAACACTTTATTATCACAAGACGCGTGATTCTCACAATCATGCTGGACAAATAACGTTACCTGTTCACTCTCGCAACAAAAATTGAAATAATTCTTCGTCGCTCTCACACATGGTGCACATGTTAAATCACTTGCGAAGGTTGGTAATACAGCGGTGACGCGTCCTGAAATTGACTCGCCAACTGATGTACGAATGATAAATTATTGTAAATAATACAACTTTGGAAGTGTACCGATTTTTGATATGCTTCAATTTACCCCCATTAACAAGATGAATGTAGTCAATGTATATGGCTGCTAGAGCAATTACATAACTAATAATCTGCCAGTCTTTATTCTGAGTCGCAACATTTAAAAGACAGCATTAGCGTACTGTATGTATATATTTTGCCAATGAACGTTGTATGGTGTGCCATTAGGGCCAAAATTGAAAAAGAAAAACACCAATAAATAAAAAATAAAATAAAAGAATAGATAAATAAATAAATGTTGTCTTTGAAATAATGTAGTGTCCTTCTATCCGTAAATGGATGAATAGCAGTAAATTATCATCGAAGCAAGGATATATCCTAAGACTTATAAGACTTATAATATGCAATATTTATACGCTCTTCACCCGAGTCGAGTAGAGATTCCCCCAATTTAAAGATACGTACTGCCAGTATCGTGTAATCACAGTCCCTCCACAAGGGACTGTGGTGTAATGTACATTACACAAAGCATTACAGCTATTCTTAGCCGCCATGATCTAGCCATACACGACATGGTATACAGACATGAGTCACAAGACCATTAACTGTCTCTCAGTGATCACTAAGATTGATACGCTGAGCAAACAGTTGTTATCTGTAGCCCAGTTATTTACAATTCTAATACCGTGCATTGCTAATTATTGTGTTCACCGTTTTGTGTTTCATTTTTACAATGTTTTAGCACAACTCAAAAAAAAAGGCTGTGACACACACCGTTAAAACTGACGCGGGCACTGGACAGAAACATACTCTGGCTTTATAAGACTATATACCGAGTTTTATGGAGGAATGAGTCTGTTTTACGACCATGAACGCAAAAAGATTGTTCCCATCAAATGTGTTTAAAACGCTTGAAATTACATTGATTCGATCGCTGAAATTAATTTAAAAGAATGCAGTAAAGTCTTACACGTGCGGCATTCATCCACTGAGACTTGTGATTGGTCAATTTGTTTTCAGTAGCCATTTATAATTTATAAACATTTATAATTTTGTTTATTTAAAACGAATTCACGCCTTTATGAAACCCAGTGTACGCGGACAATGTTGGAGGTCAATATTGTGTAATACTTGCCTATATGTGTACGGATCGTTTAATCAACAAACGCGATACTACTCTTTCAAATGATAAAACAAATCAGGTCTGAACGTATTTTGCATGGTGTTTGCATTTTCGCGAGCTGTTTAAACGTACCACACCAATTATTCATTTTTTTTTCGTGATTTCGGGGAATAGCATAATAATTCATTAGACCATGGTTCGGAAATGGTTCGCTTAAACAAGGAAATCGACTACATCTCAGTATTGCGCACATCCCGTCATTGCATTGTCCTCATTACGGGGCAGTTCATCGCCCTTTATTTATACACAACGAAAAACAGTTTTTATTTCGACCACTGAAATGCAAACATGACAAAACACGCAGCTTGGTCGCACGGATGTCAAATGAGAGTCCAGTTTGTGTCCAAAAGATTTATTTATTTATTTATTTATTTATTTATTTATTTATTTATTTATTTATTTATTTATTTATTTATTTATTTATTTATTTATTTATTTATTTATTTATTTATTTATTTATTTATTTATTTATTTATTTATTTATTTATTTATTTATTTAAACAAACAAACAAACCATCTTCATGCCTAATTGGTTTATTCATGTAATCTAGGACATTATCGAATTGAAGACGTATCTTACTGGAAAAATAGGGACACCGCAACACAAACTTACACATGTAATAAGTGCAATGCGTCAGTCATCGCGAAAACCGCTACTCTTAGCAACAACTGCATCTTCTCCGTACACTGAGAAAGAAACAATACACGGAACCGACAGTTTTACCCCTGCTTTGCATAAATTAATAATATATAATATAACATTTTAGTTGTTAAGCATAAAACACTGTTTATAAAAGAAGTTCTTTACAAGCCTAAGCTTGGCAGGGGCCAGGATATTGTTTCCGTGGCATACAGATCGTTTTCGTATGGCCTGCAGGATATTGTTTCCGTGGCATACACATCGTTTCCGTATGGCCTGCAGGCACGGGTCAACACTGGGGGACTGTTATGAGCAGTTACCGGAATCTTTTCTACAAACAACATGACGCGGGACAACGAGTTTAATTAGGGACTAACTAGCTAGTCGCTTATGGTTAGATTGCCCGGATTTGGTTCAATTGGTCCCGGGTGGTTTCACATCTGGTGTATTGTCTTGTTTTCATCTCGACTCCTAAGTGGGTGCTTAATTGGTTGTTTTGACGTTTCTATGTCAAATATGTTTCCTAGTTATGCACGAATTAATGAGGATGAGGCCACGTGACATATCACGTGTTGCTAAAATTTCCCTCTTTTTCTTGACTGCATAGTTTCACAATAGTACAGTCCATGCGACTACTTTCTTCATATTCGGTACTGAATGACTAATAAAGTTTATTCACTAAAAGAAGCATTCAGTACTAGAATTTACCATTTACAAAGCCTTATACTAATAAACATATCTACTGCTAATGAAACGATTTACATACGGAAGTATAACGCTGAAGAATAATTTATACTTGGAAATACCGCATAAAGTGTGAGAACAAATGACTTTTTATAGGAAATAAAACACTTTATTAGTTAACTTTCAGTCACCCCTAAAACTGTCTATGCACACTATTACACCCATAATACGTGGGGAAATAAAGACCACAGATGACCATCTGATTAGCGAATTTTCATTGAAACACGAGAAAGAAATTCTATTCCATAGTAAATTGGATTTTCAACTTCACAATATAGAATGTGCAAAGTTTAGAACTAAAATACCCCGGAAAATAAGATATTTAAAATATATTTATATTTCCAAACGTTTTTGGAACAGTTAATTAAACAAAACTCCGCGGATCACCAAATACAGTCAGTAAAAACATTTTTCAAAATGAATTAATATTAATAACAGTAAATTAAAGCATGGGAATATCATCATTTTACCAACAAAGTATATTAGTGTAATCCCCCAGTACGATGACATCAGTGTATTTCACACCGATATTTACTAAATCACGAAGATACAAACAAAAAACGAAAGTAAGAAAAAGGTCAAAAACAACTTGAACTCGCAGAAAAATACAAATTTTACATTATAAGAAACAGTAATTAGTAATTAAAACGCATGAAAGCCACTCTCCTATTCACGTTTGAATGCACTGTGTTATTGTGATGTCTAGTTTCAATCGTGTTTTTAGGTTATCGGTGTCATCCATGGTAATCACCACAACTCACCACTACTGCAAGGTATAATAGCGTGAAGACAGAATGTAATAATTGCAGTGTTCATGTAAATAGATTATATCAGTGAACTAACATCAGACGCTAGTTTGTACAATAATTGGGCATTAAATTGTTGCTGTTCATGTCTGCTGTCATGTAACAGACTAAACAGGCTATTATATATTAAGTGCGGAAAGGTGACTGATTTCTTTTCAAACTCCGATTCTTCTTTTTATTATTATTTCTATTTTCGTCCACACGTTTTACGCGTTTCAGGGAAGATATTCAGTAAGCCAACATACAGCCTTGTAATTACCCTTAAGAAAAAAGAAAATAGCAAGAACCTTTCTCTCTGACTCACATAGGTCACAAGACGCCATAAACCAAATCTACGTCAGCTCAGGTCAAACAAACCAACGTTAACAGGTAATGGAAACTATGGGGAGTCCTGCATATATGTCTGAATGTAATGTAAAAATGCACACTTAACGAGTAGTTTGTTATAATCAACTCAACAGGAAGCTTTGTTCGTTAAGATTTTGAAGGAATTTGACTGAGGGACGAAGACGGATCATCTGATTTGAAGGGTAACACTGGCATTAACGAATGCATCACCCATTTGTCCCCGCCATGCCAGCCACGTCTCGCCTACCACATGATTAAATCGCCACAGTCGTCGCATCGCTTCGTGTTCGATATGGAACTCATTGTTTGTTAACATGACATTCGAACACGCGCTGCGTGACGACTATAGCTCTTTTATATATACCAAATATATACCACATTTAATGATCTCTTAATCACACCGATCTGTCTACGATTTGAATACATTTGGTATGGTTTTGTTTATCATAATAATTGTGGGGTGATGTAGACTCCAGGACGTAGAATGGAGCAAGGAGATACTCTCACGTCTATGTATGCCAATATTACGTATCCGAATGAGAATCCATTTTTTAACATTTACACCCAGACATATGGGAAGTGAGTGTGTATTCTAGATAGATATACATTAAGGTTAAAGGGATGGTAATGACTAGAAAATCCCAGCGATTCATTGTGAAGTAACGATACAATCTGGGAATCGTTCCCGGAAGCGCACGTGTAGTAGAGATACAAATTGCCACAAACGCTAATCGTACACTGGCAAACGACAAACCTATCAAACGATGCAAAGCAAACTCATCATACGTTCCTTTCTCTCCGGCAAGGGAATGACGTAGACGACATAGTCACGTGGCTCATAATTAAGATTTTCGGCGTTAAAATTTTACTTTTTCTGGCAGTGCAACGGAAGCTATATATGTCTTTTACCGCTGTGCTATTATGTATTGTATATTTGCATACGACCATTGACTTTCAATATCACCCTGGGTCATGTGACCTAAAGTCTATATATGCACGGGTTTCCTATTACAAAGATACACGATCAAAAGAGTTTACGCCGTCTTTTACTGTTTATTCTTCTGCTAGTATCTACGCACTATTTGTATAGTACATTACCCAGTATTTACGACGTAGTAAATATAGAAAGAACCGATTGAAATACGGGTTACTTCTCACTAAATGTTGATTGTTCAGTTTCTATAAAAAATATGTTCTGCATCGGCGAATCGTCAAACGTGTTAATTCTGAATAAACGGGGAATGATAAAAAGAGTTGGCACGAGGACTAATTTGCATTTTATCACTCATGCAGCCTAAGCATATACCCATGCAATAAGTCACGTGACAAAACATCGTATAAGTTTCAATATTGTATGAATTGTTCCATTTCACAGATGTACAGACGATTACGACCAGGATGATATTCTACCTCCAAGTCCACACGGGAGACTGTGGTTCTCGCTTGTATATGACGCTGTCGTAGAACAACTTTCAGTGCGGTTGGTGAAAGCCAAGCACATACCAGGACGGGGACGTAACAACACACCTCGGGACCCCTTCGTTAAATTATACCTATTGCCTGATGAGAGAAATTGTCAACAATCCAAAGTGCGTCGAAGAACTCATGTGCCTGTATGGAATGAAACGTTTATATTCCAGGTAGGCTATGATAGGACGGTCAGTACTAGGGTATCAAGCAATGTGCCAATGGTATTGAATTGCGTGTATCGAAAACAACCCGGTGGATATGGAGGTCTGTATGAATATATAACACCGTTAGCAATTGGCTGCAGAATTCCTTAAAGATATATTAATAGTTGACGGCTATAACAAAATAATACATACTGCTCGGTATTACTCTTTCAGATTAATAAACTTTGGCATGTAGATTCACTTTACGCCCTCAAAATCTCCTGTGACGTAATTGGGTACAAACTAAAGAATGCCATTCATCAAGTTGAATGATTAGATGAGTCGACGCCCATTTATAACAAACATTGATTTTCAGAGATTTGTTATATAACAAACAATTACACAACCAAACAAAGTTGTATGTGAACAACATGTCCTACATTGTGTATGTCATTATTTCCACACTTTTAAAAGGCCAAATAAATATAAAATCCTGGAACGAGGTCAGACATCACGTGTTTATAGTATTAAATTTGTCTTACAGGTTGGCTCGAAAGATATACATAAGAGGACTCTTCGATTATCTGTGTATGATATCGACAGAAGACGTGTACGTCACGCGCTTGGTCACGTGCTACTTAATTTTGATGACGTACAACTGGACAAAGATGAGATTATATGCAGAGATTTAGAACTTGAGGCTCAGGTAATGGATATGGACCATATATCGCAATTCCAAATCATAGTGAATTGTGGGATAGTTTTGACGGAATTGAACTCAACTCCGACAAGCACAAAGCGAATTGCGATAGTAATATATGTTGTGTTGTTTGCCCGATACAGCTGTGCAGATTTGCTGAAAGGTTATATATTTATACAGCATATCACGCGGTTTATAAACTTCATTATTATTTATAAAGGCATGTTTGCCAATTTTGCGTGAAAATCGAAACTTATGAGGTGTATTCTCGCTGAATTATTTTATAAATGCGGCATGTTACATCTAAATACGATTGCGTTTCAGTTGTGCTTCAAATGTCGGGACAGGACGTGTAAAGTTTATTTCCCGCAAGGCTCAGGAAAACATGCATTTATCTTCGGTAAAATTAAGACATAACTTGAAGAGAATTATATTCAGCTTTCATATCACTTGATATTCATCAAAGACGCAAGATTGAATAAATGAATGATCTGTGTTATGAAATATGTATTCTCAAACGCATTTCGTGCGGACTTTACTCATGTAGCGCATTTGTGTTACCATGGAAACTACCTTCTATGGTGTTACATATACTAGCGCTTTATAACTATTTTTATTGACTGAAAATAAATAAAAAATACTGTAATTCGCCTTGACTATAATCAATCATAAATAAACCAGACCACGTGTTCTAGTACAACCTACCACAACATCGTTACAACTCGTAAAGTGTGCTCTCAATGTAAGTGCATCGGGATCCCGCAGAACAATCATTTTCATGCCCGGTCTACTCTAAAATCAAAATGTTTCTTCTCGTCAATATAAAACAACTATTCTACTGCTATAATACTGTAATAACCAAACGCTCTGTAAATACACACTAAGTGCGATGAACAAGTGTCAATATTTACGCGGTGAACTAAGTTCGGTCCTAAGGGGGGGGGGGAGTCCTACAAGTCAAATAAACCCTTAAACACGTACTTATTTTTGTGGAATTATACTCTCTTTCAAAAGCAGAAGTAGAAATAGATACCCTATATACATACTAAAATCATACTGTTTCCAAGTTGAGGTAACATGAATTCTTGATATTCCTCATTCACACATTATTAATATGTTTTAAAATATTCGACCCTAAACACGGTACACGCGTATACGCGCCAAATAACTAAAAAACATTCCTTTTACGCGTTTTTTTTACTTCAGCTTGCTTCAGAGAACCCCTTTCCTCCACTTGGGAGTTCCGGGTATACGGGAGATTCCATTAAGTGCGACACACGAGGAAAGCGCGAAATCCGATCCGAGGCGCTTACGTCATACCTACGTCATGAACGACGACGGTTTTAAAGTATTTCAATGAGATCAGGAGAAACGGTTAATTTGCAATGAGTTTGCTTCGTATGTAACACTGAACAAATATTTGGAATACAACGCTCTTATAAGTCGCGCCCTAACCTATATGGTTCACATCGCGGTTATGTCACAGTTTTGAGCTGTAACCACCCGTCGATGAAATACTGCTGGAGATTTGCTTTTTAGTATCCGTAGGACGTATTCCGAAACGGGGACTTATGTTTTGGGTTCCATTCGTCCGTGTGTCTGTCCGTCCGTGCGTCCGTCATCATTTCTCAGAGACACCTGGACAGGTATTTTTTTTTTCAAATCTGGTACAAAAACAAGTCATAGCAGGAGACATGTGCACACCAATTTATTCTTGATTTGGTTGACATTTGGCCAACCTATGGTTGGCCATATTTGTTCCAAAAACACCAAAAATCAACATTTGGACCGTTTCTCGGACATGCCTTGACCGATTTCATTCAAACGTCGCATTGACATCAGCTATGGCAGGTTACTGATGCACGTCATTTTCTTTCGTGATTCGATTCAAAATGGCGGACTGGTGGCCATTTTGTTTTTTACGAGTGATCTGCTCATATTACAGAGATGACTGTACAGATTTAGGTTAAATTTTGTACAACGGCAAGATATAATGGGTCAAATGTTGTTTTCAGTTATTTTTTGTTTTTCATCGAAATTTAGCCGAATGGCTGCCATTTTCGTAAAAAAATGAATGAAATCACAAAATTCAAACATATCATCAACCGTTTCTTGAATATGCCTTTACCGATTTCGTTCAAACTTGGCATTTACATCAGTCATAGTGGGTTACTGGTGCACGTCATTGTTTGTCAAAATAGCCGAGTGGTGGCCATTTTGTTATTTATTAGTGTTCTGTCCATTTACAGAGAGTGAGACGATTTTACAGATTAGGTTTAAATGTTGCACAAAGGCAAGATACATGTATAATGGGTTAAATGTTGCTGTTTTCAATTATTTTTGGATTGCAATGAAATTTAGTGTAATGGCGGCCTTTTTTATGAAAAACAAATTAAATTGCAAAATTTGAACATGTCATTAACTATTTTTAGGCACGCCCGAAGGCGCCACAGTGTGCATGTTGATTATTGATCAAGCATTATGTTGTGTTCTATGAATCCTAATTAACCAATCAGTGAAAATAACTTGATGGCACCAGTGTGCATGTTGATTATTGATCAAGCATTGTGTTAATACTATCCCAATATTTAAACTAAATCGGACTATGCCGCTTTTCATTGTTTGACAAAGTTACAAAAACATGACGGGGACTATGTCATTGACAATGAATTGTATTCAATATAACGAACGGGTGTGTAAAGAGAGTTGTATATTTAAATGACAATTCTTGCACCCACTACGTCACTGTGACGTAAGAGAAATGTTGTCGCAAGGGGGTGTTATCACAAGACTTACAGTAAAAAAACAGTGTATTACATAACGATTAAATATTATTAAATTAACTGAAATTAAGTGTTAGGTTGCTTTTATTGTGGTCTTCAATTGAAATTTTAGTCAAGTTATGAGCTCCATGCACCATATGACATTTCCAAGCTAAGATCCAGCGGCAAATTACTAAAACGAGTATCTCGAGTCACCAATCATTTGATTAAGTAAATCGACCGTGTGTGATTAATATGCCATACCACCGGCGATAGTGTAATTGGCGCAAATTTGTTCTAATCTCATTGCGCATAATTGCTGAAAACCTCCCTTACAGATATTGGAATAATTGTAACTGCTGAATAAATACGGACTTTATTATGCCGCCCTATGATTCCAAGGGAGGAGGTATTCATCGTGTTATAAAGTGAAAATGGTGGACACATCGAGTTATATATTGTACTCAACATTGTACTAATGTTCGTGTCATGTACATTATTGAAATATAGACCTTCTCGGAGAGGCTGAGTTTTTAATTCCGTATTTAAATTTGTTTAAAATATCGCAAGGCTGTTGATTTGATGACAGTGACGCTAATGACAATGCGAGTAACAATAGCAACGTCACGATGTTAACAGTGCCTCGATAGTATCCATGATAATCGCGGCAATCAATAGGCAAGATGGCATCGTATTATCCTTAGTGTATCTGGCTGACACAGACCGCGATAGTCTATATTAGTATGATATGCGTGTCTACAGGGAACACGAATGTAATCAATATATTTTTGCGCTCCTTTATAAAACAAAATGAAAGTTTATTTTGCCAAACGAAATCTGACCTTAAAACGGCAATTAAATTACTGAATACGTTTCTATATTACTGGGAGAAGCTCTAAGTTTGCAAAAATCTACTATACATACTAATGCGATATTGGTTCATATAACAATCTTATATTCATATATTACATTTGATTTCAGGCAACGGCAGTTCTAGGAGAGATTAATTTCACATTGACATATCAGTCCAATCTTGATAGACTGCGGGTAGTCATACACAGTCTCAGGAACATTAAGGAAATGGATTTTGAGGAGTGTGGTGAGTACCTAATTATAAGAATTACATAATAACTAAGCAATCGAAATAAAAAAAAGATGAAGAAAAAATACATTCAACCAGTGATTAAATATGACAGTTGCGTCGATTCCCGATTGATCACATCGTTACTGTACACCGGTTCGTTATCAGAACCGTGAGTGAGATCAGATTATTCCAAACCCAAATAAATCATCGGTTTGCATTCCGTGTATAGTATTGGTAAACCTTTAATGCTCGTATTATAATCTAGCTGTGCAATAAACAGCGAATAACGTAAATCTACTTGGTGATAAAGTTAACCGAGTCCAGTAAAGCTATACGTGTATATAACGACTAATTTGACACACGCTTTAAGTTTTCACTTATTTAATACAGTCACGTCATTTGTTGGATTCTCGACCAGGAGTCCATGCGTGATCGAATTAAAACTACACGAGAACATCTTGTGGGTGATTGATTAACACACACTTCAACCCTTTTTATCACGACTACGTGTAATGGTTTGCGTTGTGTGGTGCCAATGCTATACCACCCACTGACCCTATCACTGGTGTTAGCAAAAAAATATCACACCGTGCCATTCTACATCGTACAGTGCTAGATTTGAATATAGCTACCTATTATAAAAACATTTCTTCAGAGTCTCAGTCAGAGTCTAATTATGCGTATGTCGACCATACAACAAACGTGTAGTTGCTATTGAAACATGTAAATGTTCGTAGAAGATCTAGAGTAAAACAGTTGCGTACTGAGTTACAAGATACAAGACCTGCCCGGGGAATTGTTCATGTCTCTGGGTAGCTACATAAATAATTATTGCGTAATACGAATTTTCATTTGACCAGAGATACAATCTCGTAACATCGTTTAAATACTCTACGACCTCCTGGCATTCTATTTAAATTATCAAAAAGTGATATTAATATATATGTTACCATTCACATTACACATGAACGTTCTACATATACACATTTGCAGTGAAATAGGAACGTTGTATATTGGCAGTGAGACGGGGACGTTGTACATTGGCAGTGAGACAGGGACTTTGTACATTGGCAATGAGACAGGGACGTTGTACATCTGCAGTGAAATAGGAAATTTGTATATTGGCAGTAAGATAGAGACGTTGTACATTGGCAGTGAAATAGAAACTTTGTATATTGGCAGTAAGATAGGGACGTTGTACATTTGCAGTGAGATTGGGACGTTGTACATTTGCAGTGAAATAGGAACTTTGTATATTGGCAGTAAGATAGGGACGTTGTAAATTTGCAGTGAGATAGGGACGTCGTATATTGCCAGTGAGATAGGGACGTTGTACATTTGCAGTGAGATAGGGACGTTGTATATTGGCAATGAGATAGGGACGTTGTACATTTGCAGAGAGATATGGACGTTGTAGATTGACAGAGAGACAGGGACGTTGTACATTTGCAGTGAGACAAGGACGTTGTATATTGGCAGTGAGATAGGGACGTTGTACATTGGCACTGAGATAGGGACGTTGTACATTTGCAGTGAGATAGGGACGTTGTATATTGCCAGTGAGATAGGGACGTTGTATATTGGCAGTGATATATTGATGTTGTACATTTGCAGTGAGATAGGGACGTTGTATATTGGCAGTGAGACAGGGACGTTGTATATTTGCATTGAGATAGGGACGTTGTATATTGGCAGTAAGATAGGGACGTTGTAAATTGGCAATGAGATAGGGACGTTGTACATAGGCAATGAGATAGGAACGTTGTATATTTGCAATGAGACAAGGACGTTGTACATAATGGCAGTGAGATAGGGACGGTGTATATTGGCAGTGAGATAGGGACGTTGTATATTGGCAGTCAGACAGGGACATTGTATTTTGGCAATGAGATAGGGACGTTGAACATTTGCAGTGAAAAAGGAACTTTGGATATTGGCAGTGAGATAGGGACGTTGTACATTTGCAGTGAGATAGGGACGTTGTGTATTGGCAGTGATATAAGGACGTTTTACATTTGCAGTGAGATAGGGACGTTCTATATTGGCAGTGAGACAGGGACGTTGTATTTTGGCAATGAGATAGGGACGTTGTACATTTGCAGTGAAAAAGGAACTTTGTATATTGGCAGTGAAAAAGTAACTTTGTATATTGGCAGTGAGATAGGGACGTTGTACATTTGCAGTGAGATAGGGACGTTGTATATTGGCAGTGATATAAGGACGTTTTACATTTGCAGTGAGATAGGGACGTTCTATATTGGCAGTGAGACTGGGACGTTGTATTTTGGCAATGAGATAGGGACGTTGTACATTTGCAGTGAAAAAGGAACTTTGTATATTGGCAGTAAGATAGGGACGTTGTAAATTGGCAATGAGATAGGGACGTTGTACATTGGCAGTGAGATAGAGACGTTGTACATTGGCAATGAGATAGGAACGTTGTATATTGGCAGTGTGATAGGGACGTTGTACATTGGCAGTGAGATAGGGACGTTGTACATTTGCAGTTAGATAGGGACGATGTACCTTTGCAGTGAGATAGGGACGTTGTACACTGGGATGAGATAGGGACGTGTGCACATTTGCAGTGAGATAGGGACGTTGTACATTTGCAGTGAGACAAGGACGTTGTATATTGGCAGTGAGATAGGGACGTAGTACATTGGCAGTGAGATAGGGACGTTGTATATTGGCAGTGATATAAGGACGTTCTACATTTGCAGTGAGATAGGGACGTTGAATATTTGCAGTGAGACAAGGACGTTGTATATTGGCAGTGAGATAGGGGCGTTGTACATTGGCAGTGATATAGGGACGTTGTACAATTGCAGTGAGACAGGGACGTTTTATATTTGCATTGAGATAGGGACGTTGTATATTGGCAGTGAGACAGGGACGTTGTACATTTGCAGTGAGACAAGGACGTTGTATATTGGCAGTGAGATAGGGCGTTGTACACTTGCAGTGAGATGAGGGACGTTGTATATTGGCAGCGATATAAGGACGTTGTACATTTGCAGAGAGATAGGGACGTTGTATATTTGCAGTGAGACAAGGACGTTGTATATTTGCAGTGAGACAAGGACGTTGTATATTGGCAGTGAGATTGGGACGTTGTACATTGGCAGTGAGATTGGGACATTGTACATTTGCAGTGAAATAGGAACTTTGTATATTGGCAGTAGGATAGGGACGTTGTACATTTACAGTGAGATAGGGACGATGTATATTGCCAGTGAGATAGGGACGTTGTACATTTGCAGTGAAATACGAACGTTGTATATTGGCAGTAGGATAGGGACGTGGTACATTGGCAGTGAGATAGGGACGTTGTTCACTGGTAGTGAGACAGGGACGTTGTACATTTGCAGTGAAATAGGAACTTTGTATATTGGCAGTGAGATAGGGACGTTGTACATTTACAGTGAGGTAGGAACGATGTATATTGCCAGTGAGATAGGGACGTTGTACATTTGCAGTGAAATACGAACGTTGTATATTGGCAGTAGGATAGGGACGTTGTACATTGGCAGTGGGATAGGGACGATGTATATTGGCAGTGAGATAGGGACGTTGTACATTTGCAGTGGGATAGGGACGTTGTTAATTGGCAGTGAGATAAGGACGTTGTATATTGGCAGTGAGATAGGGACGTTGTACATTGGCAGTGGGATAGGGACGTTGTTAATTGGCAGTGAGATAAGGACGTTGTATATTGGCAGTGAGATAGGGACGTTGTACATTTGCAGTGGGATAGGGACGTTGTTAATTGGCAGTGAGATAGGGACGTTGTATATTGGCAGTGAGATAGGGACGTTGTACATTGGCAGTGAGACAGGGACGTTGTATATTGGCAGTGAGACAGGGACGTTGTACATTTGCAGTGGGATAGGGACTTTTTTAATTGGCAGTGAGATAGGGACGTTGTATATTGGCAGTGAGATAGGGACGTTGTATATTGGCAATGAGATAGGGACGTTGTACATTTGCAGTGGGATAGGGACGTTGTACATTTGCAGTGGGATAGGAACTTTTTTAATTGGCAGTGAGATAGGGACGTTGTATATTGGCAGTGAGATAGGGACGTTGTATATTGGCAGTGAGACAGGGACGTTGTATATTGGCAGTGAGATAGGGACGTTGTACATTTGCAGTGGGATAGGGACTTTTTTAATTGGCAGTGAGATAGGGACGTTGTATATTGGCAGTGAGATAGGGACGTTGTATATTGGCAATGAGATAGGGACGTTGTACATTTGCAGTGGGATAGGGACGTTGTACATTTGCAGTGGGATAGGGACTTTTTTAATCGGCAGTGAGATAGGGACGTTGTATATTGGCAGTGGGACAGGGACGTTGTACATTGGCAGTGAGACAGGGACGTTGTATATTGGCAGTGAGATAGGGACGTTGTACATTTGCAGTGAGATTGAGACGTTGTTTATTGGCAATGAGATATGGACGTTGTAGATTGACAGAGAGACCAGGACGTTGTACATTTGCAGTGAGAGAAGGACGTTGTACATTGGCAGTGAGATAGGGACGTTGTACATTGGCAGTGAGATAGAGACGTTGTACATTTGCAGTGAAATAGGAAGTTTGTATATTGGCAGTAGGATAGGGACGTTGTACATTTACAGTGAGATAGGGACGATGTATATTGCCAGTGAGATAGGGACGTTGTACATTTGCAGTGGGATAGGGACTTTTTTAATTGGCAGTGAGATAGGGACGTTGTATATTGGCAGTGAGATAGGGACGTTGTATATTGGCAATGAGGTAGGGATGTTGTACATTTGCAGTGGGATAGGGACGTTGTACATTTGCAGTGGGATAGGGACTTTTTTAATCGGCAGTGAGATAGGGACGTTGTATATTGGCAGTGGGACAGGGACGTTGTACATTGGCAGTGAGACAGGGACGTTGCATATTGGCAGTGAGATAGGGACTTTGTTCATTTGCAGTGGGATAGGGACTTTTTTAATTGGCAGTGAGATAGGGACGTTGTATATTGCCAGTGAGATAGGGACGTTGTACATTTGCAGTGAAATAGGAACGTTGTATAGTGGCAGTAGGATAGGGACGTTGTACATTTGCAGTGAGATAGGGACGCTGTATATTGGCAGTGAGATACGGACGTTGTACATTTGCAGTGAGATAGGGACGTTCTATATTGGCAGTGAGATAGGGACGTTGTACATTTGAAGTGAGATAGGGACGTTCTATATTGGCAGTGAGACAAGGACGTTGTACATTGGCAGTGAGATAGGGACGTTTTACATTGGCAGTGAGATAGGGACGTTGTACATTGGCAGTGAGATAGGGACGTTGTATATTGGCAGTAATGTAGGGACGTTCTACATTGCCAGTGAGATAGGGACGTTGTACACTGGGGGTGAGATAGGGACGTGTGCACATTTGCAGTGAGATAGGGACGTTGTATATTTGCATTGAGATAGGGACGTTGTATATTGCTAGTGAGACAGGGACAATGTACATTTGCAGTGAGATAGGGACGTTGTATCTCACTGCCAATATACAACAATAGACAGGGATGTTGTACATAATGTCAGTGAAACAGGGACGTTGTACATAATGTCAGTGAGACAGGGATGTTGTGCATAATGTCAGTGAGACAGGGACGTTGTAAATAATGTCAGTGAGACAGGAACGTTGTACATAATGTCAGTGAGACAGGGACGTTGTGCATTTTGGCAGTGAGACAGGGACGTTGTAAATTGGCAGTGAGACAGGGACGTTGTAAATTGGCCGTGAGATAGGGACGTTGTAAATAATGGCAGTGAGACAGGGATGTTGTGCATAATGTCAGTGAGACAGGGACGTTGTAAATAATGTCAGTGAGACAGGAACGTTGTACATAATGTCAGTGAGACAGGGACGTTGTGCATAATGTCAGTGAGACAGGGATGTTGTGCATAATGTCAGTGAGACAGGGACGTTGTGCATAATGTCAGTGAGACAGGGACATTGTCCATAATGTCAGTGAGACAGGGACGTTGTGCATAATGTCAGTGAGACAGGGACGTTGTGCATAATGTCAGTGAGACAGGGATGTTGTGCATAATGTCAGTGAGACAGGGACATTGTACATAATGTCAGTGAGACATGGACGTTGTGCATAATGTCAGTGAGACAGGGACGTTGTGCATAATGTCAGTGAGACAGGGATGTTGTACATAATGTCAGTGAGACAGGGATGTTGTGCATAATGTCAGTGAAACAGGGACGTAGTGCATAATGTCAGTGAGACAGGGATGTTGTGCATAATGTCAGTGAGACAGGGACGTTGTGCATAATGTCAGTGAGACAGGGACGTTGTGCATAATGTCAGTGAGACAGGGATGTTGTACATAATGTCAGTGAGACAGGGATGTTGTGCATAATGTCAGTGAAACAGGGACGTAGTGCATAATGTCAGTGAGACAGGGATGTTGTGCATAATGTCAGTGAGACAGGGACGTTGTGCATAATGTCAGTGAGACAGAGACGTTGTGCATAATGTCAGTGAGACAGGGATGTTGTACATAATGTCAGTGAGACAGGGATGTTGTGCATAATGTCAGTGAAACAGGGACGTAGTGCATAATGTCAGTGAGACAGGGATGTTGTGCATAATGTCAGTGAGACAGGGACGTTGTGCATAATGTCAGTGAGACAGGGACGTTGTGCATAATGTCAGTGAGACAGGGATGTTGTACATTTTGGCAGTGAGACAGGGACGTTGTAAATTGGCAGTGAGACAGGGACGTTGTAAATTGGCCGTGAGATAGGGACGTTGTAAATAATGGCAGTGAGACAGGGATGTTGTGCATAATGTCAGTGAGACAGGGACGTTGTAAATAATGTCAGTGAGACAGGAACGTTGTACATAATGTCAGTGAGACAGGGACGTTGTGCATAATGTCAGTGAGACAGGGATGTTGTGCATAATGTCAGTGAGACAGGGACGTTGTGCATAATGTCAGTGAGACAGGGACATTGTACATAATGTCAGTGAGACAGGGACGTTGTGCATAATGTCAGTGAGACAGGGACGTTGTGCATAATGTCAGTGAGACAGGGATGTTGTGCATAATGTCAGTGAGACAGGGACATTGTACATAATGTCAGTGAGACATGGACGTTGTGCATAATGTCAGTGAGACAGGGACGTTGTGCATAATGTCAGTGAGACAGGGATGTTGTACATAATGTCAGTGAGACAGGGATGTTGTGCATAATGTCAGTGAAACAGGGACGTAGTGCATAATGTCAGTGAGACAGGGATGTTGTGCATAATGTCAGTGAGACAGGGACGTTGTGCATAATGTCAGTGAGACAGGGACGTTGTGCATAATGTCAGTGAGACAGGGATGTTGTACATAATGTCAGTGAGACAGGGATGTTGTGCATAATGTCAGTGAAACAGGGACGTAGTGCATAATGTCAGTGAGACAGGGATGTTGTGCATAATGTCAGTGAGACAGGGACGTTGTGCATAATGTCAGTGAGACAGAGACGTTGTGCATAATGTCAGTGAGACAGGGATGTTGTACATAATGTCAGTGAGACAGGGATGTTGTACATAATGGCAGTGAGACAGGGATGTTGTACATAATGGCAGTGAGACAGGGACGTTGTGCATAATGTCAGTGAGATAGGGACGTTGTACATAATGTCAGTGAGACAGGGACGTTGTGCATAATGTCAGTGAGACAGGGACGTTGTGCATAATGTCAGTGATACAGGGATGTTGTGCATAATGTCAGTGAGACAGGGACGTTGTGCATAATGTCAGTGAGACAGGGACATTGTACATAATGTCAGTGAGACAGGGACGTTGTGCATAATGTCAGTGAGACAGGGACGTTGTGCATAATGGTAGTGAGACAGGGATGTTGTGCATAATGTCAGTGAGACAGGGACATTGTACATAATGTCAGTGAGACAGGGACGTTGTGCATAATGTCAGTGAGACAGGGACGTTGTGCATAATGTCAGTGAGACAGGGATGTTGTACATAATGTCAGTGAGACAGGGATGTTGTGCATAATGTCAGTGAGACAGGGACGTAGTGCATAATGTCAGTGAGACAGGGATGTTGTGCATAATGTCAGTGAGACAGGGACGTTGTGCATAATGTCAGTGAGACAGGGACGTTGTGCATAATGTCAGTGAGACAGGGATGTTGTACATAATGTCAGTGAGACAGGGATGTTGTGCATAATGTCAGTGAGACAGGGATGTTGTACATAATGTCAGTGAGACAGGGATGTTGTGCATAATGTCAGTGAGACAGGGATGTTGTACATAATGGCAGTGAGACAGGGATGTTGTACATAATGTCAGTGAGACAGGGATGTTGTACATAATGGCAGTGAGACAGGGACGTTGTGCATAATGTCAGTGAGACAGGGACGTTGTGCATAATGTCAGTGAGACAGGGATGTTGTACATAATGTCAGTGAGACAGGGACGTTGTGCATAATGTCAGTGAGACAGGGAAGTTGTGCATAATGTCAGTGAGACAGGGATGTTGTACATAATGTCAGTGAGACAGGGACGTTGTGCATAATGTCAGTGAGACAGGAACGTTGTACATAATGTCAGTGAGACAGGGACGTTGTGCATAATGTCAGTGAGACAGGGATGTTGTACATAATGTCAGTGAGACAGGGACGTTGTGCATAATGTCAGTGAGACAGGAACGTTGTACATAATGTCAGTGAGACAGGGACGTTGTGCATAATGTCAGTGAGACAGGGATGTTGTACATATTGTCAGTGAGATAGGGACGTTGTAAATTGGCAGTGAGATAGGGACGTTGTATATTGGCAGTGAGACTGGGACGTTGTAAATAAAGGCAGTGAGACAGTAACAGACGATGCTTATCTCAGTTAACGCATTACATCACATCTATATACAACGTATGTTACTTCGTCAATGAGTATACTTTCAAAATTGTTAGATATCAAGATGTCTTATCTCATTTTTATCAAATTTATGTCTCGTAAGACTTTTGTAATCGTGCAGTTTCGTTCAGGGAATAGAACAAAGTTCAAACTGTTTTATATAAATAGTGCCGGGGTGCTACCGTGTCATCAAAATGATATTAGTGATCAAAACGATACTGACGATTTGAACGGCCTTTGCGTCACCAATTTACGTCATCGGAAGCGCCCCCTCGCTGGAAGACGCGATAAATATTGTTGTGACGTATAGCAACACTACCAAATATATATTGAGAAAATATGAAAGTATCGCACAGGAGGTGTTTTACAGTCATTCCATAGATTAACAACGGGCCGCATTCTAAACATATAACATTCGCCACGTGCTCCACACGTTTGTAAACATCTTATGCATTTTTCACATGATTGTTTTGTACATTTGCCAGGTGCGTATGTCAAAGTTCAACTTATGCATGGCAGAAAACCCGTGAAATCCAAGAAGACATCTACGCAGAAAAGAACCAGTACACCGGCGTACAACGAGTCATTTTCATTCGGTACTAGCGCTAAAGAAATGGAACGTTCCAGCGTACTGATTACAGTGATGTCGACGGGGCCGAACCGATTATCACATGACGTAGAATATGGGAGAGTGTTAGTAGGTCCGTTCATGTTTGCCAGGGGGGATGCCTTACTTCACTGGCAGGAAATGCTGACTAAGCCTAAGACCCGAGTGACAAAATGGCATGCTCTAAGCTCACCCAATTCTTTTATGTAGTCGATCTAAATTTAATTTGTTATTCTGTTAAAAAAACCACATACAAACATGCATCAATTACGTCTTATATAATGCACATTGTACATACTATACATATCTAGGTATATATTCATAAATAAACACATATAGATGAACATACTATGGAATTGATATTCAGGAGAACGGCGGTTACTTCAATAGAAAAAGATATTATGAGTGTGCCTTCTAAAATAGGTTAGGATGTTAGACCTACGTAATTTAGTTACGTGTTAGCCTTCTCTCATATTATGTTTAGTTCAACCCTTTAGTCATATATTGGTTTATGATATGGTGAATAATTTAAAGATACAGAAAGAGGGCAAGTAAAAAAATTCGCGGATTGGAATTTACGCAAGCACAAATCATATTGCGGGTTGTTTTTATAATATACAAAACAAAATATTTAAACAACATCATAAAATAAAATGCAATGTATATGTTATCACTTCACATAAATATAGACCATCGTACTTGTATAATGGAACATACATATCTTGTCTGAATGGCATTCCATGAAAAACATTACTCTTAATGCCAATACATGCTATACCATTCCATGCAGACAACTTACATGTGTGTGTGTAACGATAGGGGAGTTGCCGATCCTATAACGGTTAGTGTTGTATCATAAATATTCTCCTTTATTGTACCCCATGTTCAAGATTGTCACGTGGTATTGTTTCTAGTTGTAGCACTGTATTCCATCTGGTCTGCACTTTCTTGCTCCTGATTGGTGGATCGCTTGACATGTAAATATCACCCGATTTGAATAAATTTATTAAAACGTCATGACTGGCTTATGCGTAGCCTACGTCATAAATAACTATGATATGCGAGGAATAGTTCAGTGTGACAAATGCTCACACGGTTATGAAAACGGGTAGAAGTAAAATTATTAGTATATTAATTTTTTCAGTAATATTACCTAAACACTACTTATAACATGTAACAATTTTAATTTACTAGTTTAATATCCTGTATATTAAAATGATAATTGCTAATTTAGCAGATTGTAATACGAATTATTTTGACTTACTATATTACATGTATTACATAATATTATATATATATGTATTACATAATATTTACAAATGAGGTACATATTTACATTGATACCCTCTTACGTCACAGTAGAATAATAACAACATACGAGATGTAGCAGAGTCATTCTAATGTATTCCTGTATATGTATTGTATTTATTATAGAGCTTTACTGTATTCACTGCGTATATATTTATATGTTGTATTCATTCTGTTGTGGAATAGCGTATTACAATGTATAAGTAAATAAAACAAATTTAGATTCGTCAACCTAGAGTATTTATTGTGTAAGCTGTATGTGTATATGTTTGTTTATTCACGAAGAGTGACGCTGCCCACCCTTTCGATCTTGTTACAAATATAATCTTTCACGTGCAATCATAATGCAGAGTAAACGCTTTGTGTATAAAATAAAAACTGTTACATTTGTGGTAAGTAACTTAAGTGAGTTTATATACTAGTCGTGGTGTTCAAAGTTCAAAACTACCAATCTGCTAGTGATTTAGGTTGCATTGCGCTCTTGATTGAAAACCTCTCACGGATCCCTGTAAGCATTACTAATGCTGTGGGTTTGTTGCAGTGCATGAACAATTTTAGCTAACATAATCCTGAAAATAAAAGAATTTTGAATATAAAGTGGTACTGAGAGATTACAACGATAACAAATTATTTCGATTTATTGATTAGAGTAATCCAATATTCCAATATTTTAAGATTTGTTGTCAAAGCAACCGTTTTTTAGAATTTCTCACGGGTGTTTTGCACATAATTCTAAGTGGGCATGCAACTTTGATAACTTCAGTGTACGTTTCCCTTTAACGAGTCAGAGTTAAGGCTTTAACAACAGTCTTAGTACTATACTGGTGTAACAGTACTTCAGTGATGTAGTTTAAAATAGATAAAGGGTCGTCGTGATTTGTTTATAGAGATGTAACCTTCCCTCATTGATAGATTTTGGCAAACAGTGCAGTAAAAATCGTGTTTTGTGTTTGGACTAGATACTATTTGTTGAGTTAATTAGTTAATAGATTCACAGTAATAAAAGCGATGAAGAAACGATCTATTAAAAAGAGTGGCAATCGTTTTTCAGTTTACTGTTTCGCAGCTCAAGAAATTGCACATTTATACTATATGAGACCTGATCGTTTCCAAGACAACAGCGGATCCAGCCACTCACTCAGATACGTAAATAAGTTTACCTGCAGTTCTAAGAATATTGCCCGTTCTTCTATGCCTACTGCATCAACGTCTTGCATGACAGCAAGTGCAATGAATAAAAACCATGGATATGATATGTATTTAGAAACTGAACTCATTAACAATCTCATGTTGTTAACAATCCGCTTTAATAATATCCTCCAAACAGTACAGACTCCGACTCTAGGGTGTTTTACTACCATGTACCTAAAGCTACTTGTCAAGTTTCGTTCGGATCTGCTTGACTGCAGCTACCGACTCCGACCGTATATTGATCAATGGATTCCTTTTAGCAATATTCAAATATATTCACCTCAACTCTGCTCCTAATTATAAGTTACCTCGTGGCGATTGTTTAAACACAATCAAACCAAATCAATATTAAGGGTCTGGGAATGCGATTGCATGACACTATGAACACAATCTGATGTCACGGTGGTGTGCACAGGATGAAGACAGAATTTATATAATCGACTAAATTAATGATGGATGGATGAGACAAAACTAGTTAAAAAAATGTCGACAATTTAAATTCTTTATATTTTTGAAAGCATAGGTTTCATTAATAAATTACAAAGACTAAAAAAGGAAGTGGAAGGGGTAACCGAACATATGGAAACAATGACTTTGTGTTTCCCGCACAGCCGTGAACCTTAATATGGCGGCCATTTTGTTTATTTGAAATTTGGTCGTACTGCAGTAATTCACGATTCAAAACTAGTTTTAAATATACAGGCACAGCTCAGCCCAATTTAAGGAAATATTTTTGTAAAAAAAGTTTGTGCCTCTCACACCCTTAAATTCGGTTCAAATTTGAAGTGAATTTTGTTATAAATTGTCATAATTTTTATGATTTTTAGCGTTCAACTTGAAGCTCAAGTGAACTCTGAAAATCAACTTAAGTAAGACTAAACTACAAACGTGGATTAAGATACGCAGAATTTAAGGAAAATCCTGTGCACAATTTCAGTAATTCTTTTTTTCAAAGAAAGAACGACTATATATTGTACAGTTTATTGTTAAAAAATAATCCAACATACTTTGGTTAACACATTTACATATAATAAGTGCTAGTCGATGACTGTAGTACAAAATGATTGCCAATGAAAAAAGCGAAATGCCCGAAACTTCTTGTTATATTTAGTAGTTGCTAAGAACTACGATTAATACTTTAAATATTTTCAGCAGCATTTATTTATTATAGCAATAGGCTTAATATGGGTACATAATTGGACTATGAATAACAATCGATTAAAATTCAAATACAGTTGTTGTATTGCCCCCAGGTATTCTTATAATCAAACCAGTAATCAAATCCGTTGATATATTGTCGTCGTACATCATGCAGGATAACTCGTTAAAAGTGAAGTGGAACTTCGGAATAGCGATGAGTTTGCACAGATGTAGTGTTTATTTTAAATATTCGCGTCTTTCGTACGATGGGTTGGGATGGTGTGATTGATTTTTAAAAGAGAAAGTCAGGTTAAGTGTCTGTCATCAAAATGTCCTATGACATAAAATAGTGGTAGTTAAGAAGTGTGGCAGTCGACTCGGTCATAACGCACGGTTGTTGTAGGTCTGTTCTATCTAGCTAATACGCAAATAACCACTTTAACTAATTCATCAATTGCCCAGCTGTATCTAGTTTCCAGAAGTATGGTAGTATCAGAATGTTTATAGTTGAATACTGTGACAGAAATTGGCATTATTTAAGTTATTTCCACGAGGGATGAGTTTAACCTGTGGCAGTATTTTCACGGGCGACACGAGTAAAACATTTAGCATGATGAACACCGCATCACTCGTAAAAATAACTTCTATACACAACAAATTTCATGACAAGGCCCTGGGATCTGTTATTATTAGGAATCGAACATATCATTCTTGGGGTGAACATGCAATGTTTTCACCTCATTATTGCTTTGCAATTTTTCGCCTCTAGCTACATAATTTTTCTATAAAGTACACCAGCTTTTTTTTATTCAAAATTTATGTTGCAAGATACACACCATTCAGTGATGACCACCATACATGTGATGTATGAGCCAAGGAAAATATCAAAGATACGTTTTTTTTCAGAAGTTACATACTTCCTTCAAAGTTCACCACTTTCCTCTTGAAAGACAAATGAGTTATACAACTAATATTTTGAATTGGGAAAGTATTGCAAATAACTCATACAGTTGAAAATGTATTGCCAAGTCACACATATACACATTGTACTCATATAGTTTACCTATATTTTGTCTATTGTTTGAGGGCATTCATGTGACCTCAGTTGTTTGGAGATCTGCCATACGAGACGTGCCAGGCAAGGCATTATCCCCAGGAGGACGGAATATTTTATTATACGCACTGGTTACGTAAATATAGTACTGATTTATAACTAATTTTATGTATTACCTTAAATTATGGAGTGAGAATGAAAACTTTCAAAAACAATTAAATTTTTGTTTGACCTTGCGTCAAGAGGGAATCTTTTTGGCATTTCGGTGAATAAAATTTGCAGTTTTTTTCGATAACGCAAACTGTTTTATTAACTTTTCCTATTTTCGTTTTTATATGTTTGTAAATTTGTTTTTTTCCAAAATGTTCATGCCCACCTCCGGGATTTCAAATGGTTAGCCCCTTACACATATTCCCTGAAACATTGCAATAACAACAGCAACAATTTTCGTAGAGTGCACGTGGTTGTTACCCCAGCATGACGTTCTATTTATATGCAAATAATTTGCAGACGCACGTATATCACTGTGTTAGTGACGAAAATGCGGAACGGTAAATGTAGCAAACAGAACACAATTTAAGGGCTTTTCAAAATAAAAACAAAACACTATAGTCGACCCTGACCGCAATAGCATGAGACATGGCGAGCTTAAAGCGCGGTAGTCTTCGTGCAGCGCGTGTTCGAATTTCATGTAAAGAAAATAATGTATTTTACACGCGTTGTGTACGTCGCTATGAGTCCCATATCGAACAGGACGCGACACCACGACTGCCGCCCTTTAATATTTAAATTATAATATTAATACGCATCTATCGAGCCCAAACATCCACAATTTTGTATTTTGCAATGGTCTATAATATTTGTTAAGAAGTACACAAACAGAAAATAAACAGACGAAATCTTTCCATATATGGACAGCGGAAAAAATGAGAGTATATATTTTAGGGTGCAACAAAGTATCTGCAGTACATACGTCATAATTACAATGACAATTATGATTAAGAACTAACACTTTTTATGTCATATTTATACGAACAGTTTTGAGTGATCGTGACTTATATTCATCGACCCCAGTAGCAATTGCTTAGGTGACTGAAATGAGATGGTGATCAGCTCTTTTAAACCTAAAACCACCATATCTCGAAAACACTGGCGAACACCGTATAGACGATAACTTACGAAACTAACTTCGAACTTTAGTGTCGATACGGCAGGTGCATCTGCAGTAAAACTAAGGGTCGGCAAATAGGAGGTTATGGAATACAAGACATGTCGACATGGCAACCGCAGTGATGGCCAGCGCAAAGTTTCACGGCCTACCCTCAGGTGCCTACCGTGTTGGATGTGGATATCGTCTTTATGCATTAAAGCGCCGCCACGTGTTTGATATGGGTCCCATGCGACGTATACAACGTGTGTAAAATAAATTACTTGTTCTATTGCCAAAGCTTAGAGCAAATTACTAAAACTTCTTCTTAAAAAAGGTCCGTAACCCTTTTTTATTTTTTTTAAATATAGTCCCATAGTCGGTTCATTGTCTCGATTTTACAAAAATCGATTCTATGAAGATTTTACAGACTTTCTTGAAACTGTATTTAACAACATTTACAGCGCCTTTCCTGCGATTAGGGGCTTGAAACTAGAGGTAGTCAAAATCCTTTTACTGGAATCTGTTTTAGGGATATGATGCACGACCAGAAACATAACTATGCCGAAAAAATGTATCTATTTCTTTCCCAGAGGGCGCTCTTCATGATTGATATAGCTTTCCTGTCACCATCAGAAAGAAATTTGAAAAAAAGACCACGACTCCGGTGATTTAGATAATGACGAATGAAATCCCGTCATTATTGCTGAAACCTTTTTCTTACAATATATCTTCTCGTTTTGAGATGTCAACACCACGTTCACTGATACTAGCATTAATTGTAAGTTGGTTGCATATGGGTTACAGTTTGGTGTGCGCCGTGTACCGATACAGTAGTCACCCGTGCACGCCGCAGACGTACATAGCGCATCGTTGCTTACCTGCGTTAGCGTTTTTAGGTACAGTATATTGTTATCTACTGTCAATATAGAGGGTGTTTGATACAAGCCTGTGCGTGAAGCATTTTAGAAGCGAACACCTTTCGTGGGGAGAGTGATTGTTATCGTCACTTATGACTCAATTCCCGTGTGTGCGCAGGTGACGGCCCTCCTCTTTAAAAAAAAAATACTGGGAAAGGAGTGGAGGGGCCAACATTATGAGGGTATTATTTGTATTTTATGGTACTGATTCATTATATCGATTTTTAAATGTTATTTGTCATTTACATTCAGCAAATAATTATGATTATAATCCATCCACACAATGCATGGCCACAAAAAACGTAGAACACCTAACAGAGAGGGCGTAGTTCCACAAAATTATGATTACCTATACTCAAAATCCATTTTTCGAACACGGCACATGATTATTTACTATTATATTTTCGCATTTACTACATTACTTTTATATTGTATAAAATCTAGTTTAATTTATTTTTAATCTGGTGAATGAATAAAATAAATAAATTAAAGAGTAACAGTTATTTGGGTGTACATTTCATATTTTATTTATTGTTGTAAAATGGTTGTGTACAATATAATGTATGCATCAAGCTAAAGTTAATTGTACTCAATAAATTACAGAATTTGCGTAAATCTGATAAAATACAATATAGAATTAGATTTGTTCTTCCTGGTAAAATGATTAAAATAGACATATTTTGTACATATTCTATACCACTCTCCTGAAATAGACATTCTTTTATGACATAATAAAACAAATTTTGAATGACATGATTATATTGCTTAGTGAAAAGTCCTACAGAGACGGAATTTGAAAATTTTAGAAAATGGAAAAATGCTTTGAGAGATTTGACATAACTCAATAATGAAAACAACCCACAGCACCATCATATCTTTTTTAAAAAGCATTAAAGATTAGCTTTTAATAAATCTTTAATGCAATAAATGACACTGATGTAGAATATGATTAAATAACACAGATAAATAATTGTTTAACAGCTTTTCAATCCCAAGGGAAAAGTAACCAGAATTCATTCAATACACATATCTCTCCATATCTCTCATTCCTAAATTCAAATTATCACAATCATTTTTTTCGGATAAAAAAAAAGTGTTCCTGTGGCAAGACAACTATACATGCACCAATGCTTTTTAAAAATTACCTGTGAATATTTCTTCTCGCATGTACAAGTATTCTTTTTGATTTTATATCAGTTAAAAATGAAAAACAAATAAGAATTTGATTCATGATTTACAAAAATATATAGTAAAAGTATAGAGCAAATACTTGTAATTTCATAACAAGGTCTCAAAAAAACAATTGCTATTAAATGACGGATACATGTTAGCAAACAAATATATAACCTTGTACTGGCATTAGTCAAAGTAGAATTTTTATAATTGTGATGAATACTATAAATATTTTGCTTTATCAGCAAATTACCCATGATTCCCCACTGACAAGAATGTGAAAGTGGGCAATGGCAGCAGCTGACAGGTACTTTTGTGTCTTTGTTCTATTACCTTCACAGAATAGTACACTCACAATACTCTCCAAAGGATGTTATATGAATTTTTACCATCATTTGCTTGATAAGAAACTTGCATTCCTACATAACAGCAACTATAATTTTTGTTGTTGTTGCCATAATCAGAGAAATATTACAGTAAATATAATAGCCCTGATCAGCAAGTTAACCCTGTTATCGCCAGTTTCCTCTATTCATCGCAAATTCACAAAATAGTGCAGTTTATAGTCTGCACTTTCCTTCAGATGATTGGTACAAAAATAGCCAAACTTTTGGTGTAGAAACTGAAAATTTACTAAAATTCTGTCCACTGGCTTCAAAATTAGGGTTCATTTCTAGAAATATTTGAGAATTTATTGTGCAGTTTTTAGTCTGCACTTTCATTCAGATGATTGGTACAAATATAGCCAAACTTTTGGTGTAGAAACTGAAAATTTACTAAAATTCTGTCCACTGGCTTCAAAATTAGGGTTCATTTCTAGAAATATTTGAGAATTTATAGTGCAGTTTTTAGTCTGCACTTTCCTTCAGATGATTGGTACAAAAATAGCCAAACTTTTGGTGTAGAAACTGAAAATTTACTAAAATTCTGTCCACTGGCTTCAAAATTAGGGTTCATTTCTAGAAATATTTGGGAATTTATAGTGCAGTTTTTAGTCTGCACTTTCCTTCATATGATTGGTACAAAAATAGCCAAACTTTTGGTGAAGAAACTGAAAATTTACTAAAATTCTGTCCATTGGCTTCAAAATTAGGGTTCATTTCTAGAAATATTTGAGAATTTATGAAAAAAAGTGCAGACAAATTTGTGCAAAAAGTCTGGTGGTGAAAAGGTTAAAGGCATAAATCACCTGAACAGTCTAGCAAGATATGATGTGGAACAAAACAAGCAGTGGTGACTGGTGGGAAATATTGCCAGGATATAGTTTTCCCTCTGGTGGTTGAAGTATAGCTTCTTTTGTTTTTATGCAAGTCATGGTATTTCATTGGCGGTTGAGATTATGAGTTTATTTCATCACAATAAAAGACATAAACCTGGAAATATGTTTATTGAATGCAGATTTTATACAAAGATGTAAAAATCAGAGAACTTAGAGAAAAATTAAAGAAGTATTTGCCACTATAATTAAGAGGTGGTACCTTTAATACACAACCATAAATTGTAACTGGTTTTGACTTGTCAAAGTTCAGTTAATTAATCAGTAGTGTTATACCTAAGACATACCTAAGTAACATATAACATAGGTGGTCATATTTGTAAATACTCATTAGACTTGCTGATACGTCACTGAAAAGGGCAAAAATGGGAAATAATGGAAGAATTGCGAAAAAAGCAAAATACTTGTTCCTTGCATGTGTTCTCATTGCCATCAGCGGGAGCTTTGATTGGTGATGCAACTTGTATTCATTTTTGGAATAACCTGAATCAATCAGAAACTATTAAGCATAATATGCTGATGATATTTGACTGGAAGAAAGCTATCATTCACCTTGTCAATAATTTTTTTTGATTTGCATTTTAATAGTCCAACTTTGCGTGATTTACCTGGAAGACTAAATAAAATTCAAGCGGAAACATTAGGCAACCTAAGACCCTGTGGCTATTAGCAACAAATAGGCTGTCTGATTCATTGTGGACCCCTATAACTTGTATCAGTAATTGTATACACAATGTCTACCTACATGTATCAGGCCATGTGATATGCAAATCGCTACCACTAATCTATTTCACGAACACTGCTTTATTTTATATTTTAGCCGTTATTATTCATTTTTTTTCTGCATTCAAAAAACAACGAGGTTTGTATGAAAGTTTTACTACTCATCAATATCCTCTTTTTCTTCGATAACTAATGCCACATCTTTAGTGAGACCTAGATCTTCAAAGGTTTTCTCTAAGTCACTTGTTAAGCAGTGTCTTGGGTAGGTACTTGATATGCTGTACATTGTGGGGTGGTAACCAAGCTTTGTCATGTAATCAATTAATATCTGTGCAAAAAGAGGCAATAGATTATACCGATAAGTTTTTTCTCATCACTGGATCAGTTGTTTTGTGGATACCGCAAAGTATGCACTCGGACATTCGCCGTCGCATCGACCTCCCCTGTGCGTCGGTCGATACTCCCGTTGTCTTCATGCACTTCATGCATACTTCTCGGTATCTTTGTAATAACCTTACTATTAATACATCTTTTCCTCCCAATGATACATCATGGGAATGCCAAAATCTAAAAAGTTTAGAACAGGATCAGCGAGCTTCTTTGTGTGGAGTCCAGTCAAACTCAGGTGGCAGCCATGTTTGTTTTTATTATTAGAGGATGGTTAGGCACGTAAACATTCCATATTTGGAATTCACATTTCCTATTATGGTTCGATGAAAATACCTCGTAAAATACCACAAAATTATGGTACGCTGTGTATGACTTAGGACGATATGGTGACAGATGTATAATAATATTAATACTGTAAAATACTTCATTTTAGCTGGAATTAATTTTTGCTGAAAAGACTTTTTGGGTGTTTTGTACGGAATGTATTTTCACAATTTTTTTTAAGTTGAATGTAAAATATAGGATAAAAGGTATGAAAATAGCAAAAATCAATTCCAAGCGAAAATAAAGTATTTTACAGTATACAAAGTTAATCAATAAAATGTATTGCTTGCTTCATAAACCAGTGAATTTAAAACCATCCTTGCCATATTACTATACAAGTATCAAGCAAAAAATTAAATGAATACCATCAATTAAAATAATAAAATACCATATTTACTCTATTAGAAACTGACAAAAGTTACTATGAAAGAAAGTACAGGAAACACGTTTTTTCAGAACATCAATTGAGTTTTCTACCCATACATACCTGAATGTTATCAGTATACAGAAACCGCCGTCTGTGTGTCCTTCCTGTCGGAGTCTTCAATGCTATAGTCATTACCTGCATAGATACAATTACATATAATGTAATTATTTGTGTGCCTGACAACAATTCACAACACTGGAGACTGCATGTTCAAGTTTAATCGTGGATGTATTTCGTTTTGCTAAAAATTTACTCAGGACTACCAGCATTTGATTGGCTGGGGTCATATCCATGAAATAATGACATTATGGCTACTCAGAGAGCTATAACAGCACCAACCAGACCCGGTCAAAAATCTCCACCTGTAGGTCTTGATAAAGGTCCATCAACATGACGCCCATTAGTGAACAAAGAGAGAATATTAACATTCGCAACTGACAATGACTTGTTTCACCGATATAAGATAAAACTCACCATCGGTGAACCCTCTGCAGGCTCTTCAGGAAGAGTAATAGTCTGGATAAAAAAAAAACAGGAGTGTATACAATAAGGTAAGTGTTGCAATAAACTAGAAACTGTTTTGTAAAACCTTCTATTTTAGATCACTCATCCACCCTTGGTCATTCTCATCTAAAACTGACTATCACTATATTTCTGTAAACCATATCAAAGTAGAAGTTGTAATAATAACATTACATATGAAAAATTGGTTGTCCCGATTCTATGTTGTATCTCTTACCCCAAGTGCCTGTCCTTTTCCTTTCCATGCAGGACCAGCAAATCTATAAAACTGTTCTTCTTTTTCTTTACGTTTTGCTTCACGTCGTAAGTCTTCTGCCTGAAAATCCACCAAAATGAACATTTTGAAAACCATTAATCAACTTATGGTCTAATGTTACTCTACAAAAAACTGATTCTTCAAATTTACATGATTATTATATTATCCTATTATTCCTTAGATGAAGGAAACCCAAATCAAATTAAATTATTCTGTATATTTGAATATTCATAAGCGATTGAATGTCACCCTTACTAATTTGATGGCGGCCATCTTTGATCTTGTTAAAAAGAGAACTGTGGTCTGCCCTGAGAGCTTATTCTAATGACTTTATGAATAGAAATTTGATGCATTACTTATGAATACTTGGCTTCTAGTAACCAACATTCATTTTGTTCAACAAAAGTTTTGAACTGGAGATTTTCAATAAACATTAATACTGTTACCAATGAGAAATATAATTGCATGCTTGTCACGAATGTCAAACATTAAATCATGTTTATGTTGTATGTCGTGATGGTGGCGTTTTGTGTTTGTCTTACGGCGATAGATAGGCAATGTTGTTTTTGGCGATAGATAATTGTTAAATATAGAGTGGCAAGATGTTTCTTTTAGTCAGCACTAGGGAAGCGGACTTTGATAGAACCCGATCTGAACGTTCATGTGATCAAATGTGGATGTCCGATCTTGTAGGTACCACAGTAAGCCATTGAATAATATTGCATCATGGGAGTTTGTGATCTATTCTGGAGGACGTCGGTTCGCCGTTGTTGGCAGTATACCATTTTTTACGTGTCTACTAATCACGCGTTTGCAAGTAACGTTAGAACAATACACTGTGTATTGTCATACAAATTAATGTATTGTGATCTACGGAATGTGCATCATAAAGATAATTCTATTGGCCAATTCCGGCCTACTGCAGTTAACGAGTGGGGAAACTCGCCAGTGAATGACATTCCCGATTTTGGTTCTGAACTGGATGTGCCTTCTAATTTATGTTACTGGCTACGGAGGTGTACTGCGGTGCAAGGGAATCCACCCGGACCACTCTCCTTCTACAAGTTACGAATATTGGACAGATAAACTCTGTAATTGATTGGTATCGTGCTCGACTGAGTGTGCAGCGTGTATTCTACGACTACAGTGCTTCTGACTGCGTTTTGTAATTACCGTCGTCGCCACTGTTAGCAGAGACTCGCTGGAAAATACACCGTTATCACGCAAAGACCCGTTTTCATCTAGTTTGAAGAAACTGTATGTAGATAGGGCTGTGTCCGATCGCCAGTATATTATTTGCGTCCGTTGTTTGTTATGTATGTTTGTCTCTTAGTTTTATGCATGCATGCAAGATTCTATGTTAGACAATTATTTACATTATCGATTTAGGCATTTCCTCGTAATAGTATAACGTAATCCACTACCCTTTTCCCGTGTGGAAATATTACAATATTATTACTGAATTATATTTCTAGTGTTATATTTTTTGTGTAACAAAACAACGTGTACCCCACTACCCCTTGTAACGGGTCAGGCATTTCCTGCCCATCTCTTAGGTGTGTGGAATAAAGTACGTTGTTTAAACCTTACTCGTGTAGCGTGTACTTGTTGTTTATGTCGCATATAAATTATATAACTGTCCTAAGTTTCGAATTATTAAAGGACCCAGTTCACAGGGGTGTTATGGGTGTCATTTGTTTGGGACAATTTGAAACCTTAGCTCAACCCAACTAGCACCCTGTGACATTTTGGTGGCAGCGGTGGGATTCATAAGTTTATAAATCAATTGGTTAAATTTATGAATTCATTGAGTACATTTATAAAGCCATTAATTATATCGAAACAAATCTATCAGTTGTTGTTGGATTGAGTGCGACATATCAACAATTCCTTGCTACAATTAATCGACTAGATTAAATTTATAACATGGATATTGATGTGGGAAAGTTAAAGCAAACTGGGGAAGAATTGGGTTATGAGGGGCCTGCCCTAACAAAATTTATTCAGGAAGAGAGAAGTAGATTAATCATTGAATTTAAAGAGAATCAACAACATGCTAGGGAGGCAAGAAAGGCAGAGAGGGAAGAGGCAAAGGCACAAAGAGAGGAGGCAAAGGCACAAAGAGAGGCAGAGGAACGGTCTGAAAAAAGAAAGTTTGAAGAAAAAGAGAGGGAAAGGCAATTTGAATTAGAAAGAATAAAAACAGAAATAACCGTGAGAGCAGAGGGAACTGGTGGCCAATCCCAGGATTCATATATGATGGGTGCTAAACTTCCTAAACTGTCAGAATTTAAGGAGGGCGAGGATATGGATGCGTTTTTGGTTCGATTCGAGGTATTTGCTAAAAGTCAACACTGGTCAGAAGATGTATGGGGCGTAGGTTTAGGTGCACTTTTGACTGGTAAAGCGCTTGCAGTGTATGTTAGTCTTCCTGTAGAAGATTTAGCAGACTATAAAGCAGTCAAGGATGCCTTGTTAAAACTATACGATTTGAATGAGGAGGGATTTAGATACAAATTTAGGCAAGCAACACCTGGGAACATGGAAACGGCGGCTCAGTTTATGGTAAGGTTAGGAAATTATTTGGCAAGATGGGTGGAATTATCGGGCCTTGACAAAACGTATGAAAACATTTTGGATTTGGTGACAAGAGAACAGTTCATAAACACATGTAGTCCCGATTTGGCTTTATTCCTTCATGAGCGGAAGCCAAAGAATTGTCATGAAATGGCTGAATTAGCCGATCGTTATAGGGAAGCTCGTCTGTTTAGAAACCACAGAACCCCTCGTAATGTTAATGTCAACACTGATGCTTCTTTTGATCCTGGCCAGAAACAAACTGGTAAAGGTAAGCAGAATCATAGTAAAAATGGTTCACGGCGAAAAGAGACCCGGACATGTTTTAAATGCCATAAGGTAGGTCATATTGCACCAGATTGTCGTAGTCGTGCAATGAAGTCAGCAGCTGTTGAGGTTGAAGGTGAGAGCAAGCAGATCTCAGCAACCTGCGTGGTCACTCATGCAGATGGTAATAAGTGTTGTAGGCCCAAAGCAGGTAAGTTAACTCTGAAATGTGGCCATGATTTACCATTGTTTAGTTTGTCTAGTGTTAATGCCAAGTCACAAACTACAAGTTCGAAAATGCCTGTGGTAGAGGGTACCATTGGTAAGTATAAAATTAAGGTGTTAAGAGATTCTGGGTGTAGTGGTGTGGTCGTTAGAACCAGCTTAGTAGAATCTAATCAGTTTACAGGAGAGGTTCGAACCTGTTTGTTAATGGACGGTTCGTATCGCAGTGCTCCTGTGGCAAAGTTGTATGTCAACACGCCTTATTTTAAAGGATGGGTTGAAGCTCTGTGCATGAAGCAGCCAATCTATGATTTGGTTATTGGAAATATAGAAGGCGCAAGAGAGCCGGGTGACCCAGATCATGATTGGCCACATGTAGAAATAGGTCTGAAAGTTGACCGAGAGAGTAATGATACAAGAGATCATGAAATGGTCCAAGCTGTACAAACTAGAGCACAGATAAAGGCTCAGAGTAAGCCTGTCCGTCCTCTTATAGTAAAAGAGTTTAAGGAAACTGATGGGGTTGAGTCACACCCTGTTACTGTTGAGGTGCTCAGGGAAGCGCAGCGAACAGATTCAAGTTTAGTTCAAGTTCGTAAGTGGGTGGAGTCGGGCGAAGAGAAAATTTCAGGGAGAGGCAACAAGTCCAAATTTGTGGTGAGCAAAGGTCTCATCTACAGGTTGTATCAATCACCTAAGTTAGGTCAGGGAAGTCGTGTTAAACAACTTGTAGTGCCTACAAAATTTCGCAACGAAGAAATGAGATTGGGGCATGATTGTTTATTACCTGGTCATCTTGGGACCCAGAAAACAGTTGACAAGATCTTAACACAATTCTATTGGCCTGCAATGCATGGCGACATCCAAAGATATTGTCAGTCTTGTGATGTATGTCAGCGTACGTTTCCTAAAGGGAAGGTTGGTAAAGTACCCTTGGGGATAACGCCTCTTATAGACGTACCTTTCAAACGGGTTGCGATTGATTTGGTCGGGCCTATTGATCCCGTAACAGATAAGGGTAATAGATATATTTTGACGTTTATGGATTACGCCACAAGATATCCCGAGGCGGTGCCTTTGAAACGAATCACAACAGAGGTTGTCTCTGAAGCTTTAGTTGGAATTTACAGTCGGTTGGGTGTACCTGAACAGATATTGACTGATCTTGGAACCCAATTTGTGGGTGACCTGATGAAGGAGGTAAGTCGTCTTTTGTCAATTAGGCGGATTACTACCACTCCTTACCATCCAGCGTGCAATGGACTTGTGGAAAGGTTCAATGGAACTTTGAAAACAATGCTCCGTAAAATGTGTGATGAAAGACCAAAGGACTGGGATCGGTATGTAGATCCATTATTATTTGCCTATAGGGAAGCACGAAATGAGAGCCTTGGCTTTTCACCATTCGAACTCTTGTATGGAAGAACGGTCAGAGGTCCCATGTCAATTCTGAGAGAATTGTGGACAGGTGAGTCTACTTCTGGAGAGGTGAAGTCAACCTACCAGTATGTGTTGGATCTGCGTGACAGATTAGAAGAAACGTGTAAACTCGCTAGAATGGAGTTATCTAAAGCCCAGTCACGATACAAATTTCATTATGACAAAAAGGCCAAACAGCGTCAATTTGAGGTAGGTGATCATGTTCTACTACTGCTCCCTACAGCACACGACAAGTTAAGAATGCAGTGGCAAGGGCCTTACATTGTGAAGGAGAGAGTGGGTCAGATGGACTATCGGATTGAAAGGAAAGGTAAGATTAAGCTTTATCATGCTAACCTGTTAAAAAAATACGAGTTGAGATCGGAAGAGCCTGTGAATAAACATATGGGCGTATTGGAGTGTGTTGGTGTTGGATTAATCGATGGTCACGAGTTGGACGATTCGTGGGCAGACGATCCAAGTCGAGAGACTGCCGACTTAGTAGAAACCATCACTATTGCAGGTAAGGAAAGCATTAAAGATGTGCACATCTGGGAAGGGTTAGACGACGAACAAGCGAAGGTAGTTAGCATGCTACTTGTGAAATTTGCTGACACTTTGTCGGATATTCCTGGTAAATGTAGAGTAGGGCAACATAATATTCATTTGACCTCCGATGTGCCAATCAGATCACGTCCATATCCCCTGCCATATGCCTTGGAGAAGACAGTAAGGGATGAAATCCAAACTATGTTGAAAATGGGGGTCATTGAACAATCAAACTCCCCATATTGCTCCCCAATCGTACTCATTAAGAAAAAGGATGACGCAATTAGGTTCTGTATCGATTTTCGGAAGTTGAACAAGATTACCATTTTCGATGCAGAACCAATGCCAAATCCCGAGGAAATGTTTGCCCAATTGGCTAAAGGCAAGTATTTTACCAAATTAGACCTAGCAAAGGGGTTCTGGCAAATACCACTGGCACCAAAGGCCAAGGAAAAGACCGCATTCCAGACTCCTTTGGGCCTTTTCCAATTTATTTACATGCCCTTTGGACTTGTAAATAGTCCGTCCTCGTTTAGTCGCATTATGCGTGTGGTTCTCAAGGGCTTAGATGGAAAGGTGGTGAACATGGTTGATGATATCTTGATTTATACAGAAACTTGGGTAGAGCACATGACTATTTTTGCAGAGGTTCTAACTCGTTTAAAAAACGCAGGGTTGACGGCAAAGCCAAGTAAATGTTTCATAGGATATAATAGCTTAGAGTTTGTAGGTCATCAGGTGGGTCATGGGCTGTTACGAATGATACCTGAAAAGGTTGAAGCACTCTTGCAGGCAAAACGCCCATGTACAATAAAACAAGTCCGATCATTTCTGGGTATGGCTGGGTATTACCAAAAATTCGTACCTAATTTTTCCACTATAGCAGCCCCCCTGAGTGATCTAACAAGAAAGGGACAGCCTAAAAAGGTGAATTGGGGTGAGCCACAGCAAAAATCTTTTGATGATTTGAAGGAAATGTTGAGTAGACAACCTGTGCTGAGTTTACCAAATTTTGCGGAACCATTCATAATACGCACAGACGCGTCTAACTGCGGACTAGGAGCAGTTTTATTGCAAAATAAAGGTGACCATGCATTTCCTATTGCCTATGCAAGTAGAAAATTATTGGATAGGGAAACCTCTTATTCAGTCATTGAAAAGGAATGCCTTGCACTTGTGTGGGGAATACATAAATTTCAGAGATACTTGCATGGACGGGAATTTGTGATGGAAACAGATCACCAACCGTTAATATATTTGAACCGTGCCAAAGTTTTGAATGGCAGATTAATGCGCTGGGCTCTTTCCCTACAACCTTATAATTATAGAATAGTAGCTATAAAAGGGTCTCATAATATTGGTGCTGATTATTTAAGTCGCAGCACTGGTGCAGAGACCGATAACTAATGATATAATGATTGACAATCCTGACTTCTTAGATGAAGACTACGTTTCATCTTAAAGGGGGAGTTGTGTCACGAATGTCAAACATTAAATCATGTTTATGTTGTATGTCGTGATGGTGGCGTTTTGTGTTTGTCTTACGGCGATAGATAGGCAATGTTGTTTTTGGCGATAGATAATTGTTAAATATAGAGTGGCAAGATGTTTCTTTTAGTCAGCACTAGGGAAGCGGACTTTGATAGAACCCGATCTGAACGTTCATGTGATCAAATGTGGATGTCCGATCTTGTAGGTACCACAGTAAGCCATTGAATAATATTGCATCATGGGAGTTTGTGATCTATTCTGGAGGACGTCGGTTCGCCGTTGTTGGCAGTATACCATTTTTTACGTGTCTACTAATCACGCGTTTGCAAGTAACGTTAGAACAATACACTGTGTATTGTCATACAAATTAATGTATTGTGATCTACGGAATGTGCATCATAAAGATAATTCTATTGGCCAATTCCGGCCTACTGCAGTTAACGAGTGGGGAAACTCGCCAGTGAATGACATTCCCGATTTTGGTTCTGAACTGGATGTGCCTTCTAATTTATGTTACTGGCTACGGAGGTGTACTGCGGTGCAAGGGAATCCACCCGGACCACTCTCCTTCTACAAGTTACGAATATTGGACAGATAAACTCTGTAATTGATTGGTATCGTGCTCGACTGAGTGTGCAGCGTGTATTCTACGACTACAGTGCTTCTGACTGCGTTTTGTAATTACCATCGTCGCCACCATTAGCAGAGACTCGCTGGAAAATACACCGTTATCACGCAAAGACGCGTTTTCATCTAGTTTGAAGAAACTGTATGTAGGTAGGGCTGTGTCCGATCGCCAGTATATTATTTGCGTCCGTTGTTTGTTATGTATGTTTGTCTCTTAGTTTTATGCATGCATGCAAGATTCTATGTTAGACAATTATTTACATTATCGATTTAGGCATTTCCTCGTAATAGTATAACGTAATCCACTACCCTTTTCCCGTGTGGAAATATTACAATATTATTACTGAATTATATTTCTAGTGTTATATTTTTTGTGTAACAAAACAACGTGTACCCCACTACCCCTTGTAACGGGTCAGGCATTTCCTGCCCATCTTTTAGGTGTGTGGAATAAAGTACGTTGTTTAAACCTTACTCGTGTAGCGTGTACTTGTTGTTTATGTCGCATATAAATTATATAACTGTCCTAAGTTTCGAATTATTAAAGGACCCAGTTCACAGGGGTGTTATGGGTGTCATTTGTTTGGGACAATTTGAAACCTTAGCTCAACCCAACTAGCACCCTGTGACAATGCTCAAAAAAAAATAACATACAAAAATAAACTTAAATGACAGAAACACCATTTCTCTATAAGTAATTGTAGACTAACATGTTTGGCTTCCTTATCCACAGGTGGGGTTGGATTTGTGACAGATTCTGGGAGTACACGTACAGAAGCAGCATCACGACTTGTACCCGCAACATGGCTTCCTGCTGTGCATTTTTCTTCACTGGCATTCTGAAATATAAAAAAAGGAACATTGAGTACATGTAACTATCTTTTTGTATTTCTAAGAAAGTTTTCATTATTTTTTTTACTAACTAAAGCTAGACAAATAATGAATAACCATCATCTACTTTCAAACCAAAACAAAAGAAAAACAATATAAATAAACAAATAATGCCAGATTACTTAAACTTCATTGTTGTAAAGTTTTAAAAATCAAAAAGGATGTTAGAATTCCAATTGACCAATCCAGAAATGGTATTGTGACATTCTCATTAGTTCTAATTAATATAATGACTTCAACATTATCCAATTGGCAAGCCCCTATAATAGTTGCTGACATACCTATATCATTTAGATGAAAAATAGATGTCTGGAACCTATGACGTATTCTTACCCCAAGTGCCTCTCCTTTCCCTTTCCAGGCTGGTCCAGCAAATCTATAAAACTTTTCTTCTTTTTCTTTTTCCTTTGCTTCGCGCCGTGGCTTCAGTATTCGGTCATTAAAGTCAGTTGCCTACAAATTCACCAGTGATGATTTGTTTACATGTACATTGCATTGAACTTCACGGCGAAATGACAAAATCAGTTTATAATTTATTATGCTATGCACTGCCAGTAAATTAAACGTTACTTACTTATTGCAGTATGTATGACACAATATGCAACAATGAAACAAATTTTATTGAGTCCAAGTTTGTTTTGAGTTCATAATATAAATACATCTTACAATCATTTCAGATTATCGATGGATGTGAATTTTTTATAAATGTTTATTCAAACCAAAGACAGTAATTATGGCATTTGTTTCTCTAAGGTGCATCCACAGATCAACTAAATAAATATGTGTGTGACATCTCTGATCATAGCTGCATATGTGAAAAATAATATATTTTCGATCAGTCACATGGTTTGACTGCCATCTTGGATTATATGTAAAAATGATCAAAAGTTTAGGCATTTGTTTCTCAAAGGTTCTTCAAACGATCTACTGGATGTTTTTATATATAACGTGCCTGGCCATAGCTTCATATGAGAGAAATAATATAAATTTGATGTGTCATATGGTTTGGCCGCCATCTTGGATTTTGTCAAAATCGAACTTGTGCAATTACATGTGTTGTATTGGTCCGATTTGGCTAAAATTGTGTATGTAAATTCTCCTCCAGAGTCGCAATGTTTCCCATGAATGTCACATGGCTAGGTCCCTTAGCTATGCGCCCATGGGGTGGGGGCTTCTAACCTCATTAATATGCATAACTGCTATATCTTAAGCACTGTTGTAGTTAGGAAGATGAAACCTGTTGAATTATGATGACGTTAAACAAGAGATTGGAATAAAATAACAGATGACCATACATGTATATGGTCAGGTGAACTCATTAATATACATAACTGTTATATCTCAAGCACTGTTGCAGGTAGGAAGATGAAACCTGTGTTATTACAATGATGTTAAACAAGAGATTAGACTAAAATAACAGATGACCATATATGGTCATGTGAACTCATTAATATGCATAATTGTCATATCTGAAACACTGTTGCAGTACGAGACATACAACCAGTGCCATAATGAAGGCATCAAACAAAAAATGTAACTGACATAAGAGAATACCATTTATGATTATGTAACCTCATTAATATGCATAAGCACATGGCTCCTTGTATATTCTAAAAATCATATCTCGATAACCAAACCAGGTAAATATAGCAGGAACCATCGGCACGTCAATCTTATTGTACACATCATTCAAAGTACCTTAATGGCAATTCAGTGACCAATTTAATTACGAAATTCGTCTGATAGCTTGGGCCCCAGTGACGCTGCTTGCAGCTTTAATTATTATTATTATTATCTTACATATTTTCATAATTTTCTTGTATTTATTTACTTTAGTTATTTTTTTATTGATTTCCCTGTAATACTTACAATCTATGGTGAATAAAAATATTATATTATATATTATTATATTATACATAGAACACTTTCCTGGAGTATTTGAAACCAAAAATTGTCATTCCAGCTCAGCAGCCAATCAGCGACAGCCTTACAGTTAGATGACAATTTCGGTTTCAAATACCCCAGGGAAAGTGTTCTATGTTCTTCGTGTAATTAGGTGTTCGTATTTAAGGGATTTTTTCACACAAAAACAACGAATTCAATCGAATTTTGTTATATTTCTGTGAAAGATTGGCATTTTTGTCCTGATTTGTAGGAATCTGAAAAACACGTTTCACAACTCGTCTCTTACTTAGTTTTATGCCGCATTCAAGATGGCAGCCCAAATATAGTAAATATCGCATTTATTTTGTTATCACGTGTGCGCCAGCTGACTGTGGATGCGGCATCAAATCTATTTTAAAATATGTTGCAATTACATGTATCAACTTTGTCCAGCGTGAATGATGAGCTTCTACCTATTTCCTGTCTAATTCATTTCATGATGTATTCTGTTGCAGCTTTATGTATATAGAGTAATTTTTGCTTGGCTGTATTAGCACCCTTGCTGCTACTATGTTACCGAGGTTTCATAAAGTGATTGATTGACACATGTCTCACTACGTAGCATGCATATACATGTTCTAAGGCTACAGGTCTGTACAGGCTACTTTACACTATTAATCGTACATGTGTTGAATGCTAATTAACAAGCCAAATCTCATGACCGCGAGTTAGAACATCCAAAGCAAATAGTGTAGAGATGCAAAATAAATAAAAAATAATACCTTCACTGTATGCTCCCCTTGTAGTTTCTGCCTTGATGCTTCTTTTTTGGTATTCAACTCATCTTCACTAAGACCTGATATCATCAAATATAAATTAATAAATAATTAGACCTATGAGAACAATAAGCCCAGCCCCACACTTATCTTGTGTCAGTTTAAACCTTTCAACTTTATTTGCCACAATATGTACAGTACAAGACAGACTTTAGGAAAACATGTTTTGATTGAGAACTTTTCATACTCGGTATTAGTTTATTGGTGATAGTTTTTTTTAAATTAATTGAAACCATAAACTAATATTACAGTTACTATTACATTTATAAAGTCACATAACTCAAATACTTGTTGCTTCAAAAAAACCCTGAAAAATTATGTTCCAGTTAATAGGCGAAAACCATAACTTGGCAGGTATGAATTCAAACTGTACCATTATTTCCAAAAAATAAATAAAAATAGTATTTTCATAAAAAAAAAATTGGCTTCCCTAATATAGACATAATTTAGAATGCACAAATTGCATTAAAAATTAAGGCCACCTAACTTTCTGAATTTAAGTATAGCCCAAGCTCATTCCATGCAGTGATCAAACTGTGCTAAATGCTATAATTTACAAAAGTGAAAATAAGACTAACTGTACTTACCTTGTTGTATGACAACCTTTTTTCTCCTTCTACTGTGAAAATTCTGTAGTAGGTACTCCACATGGTTACCAAGGAGAAATATTAGCATTGTCATCAATCCCAGACATAGCAAAGAAATAACAAATATGCCAAGTAGTCCTTGCAGATCTAAAAATACACAATATACAAGTTTTTAAAGCAGGCGGCGATTGTCACCATGCATACGCAGAAATTAAGGCTTGTTTGTAAACACTGACACGCTATGGCATTCGGCCACTTGCACAAAAGATGATTAACTCAATTCAATCATTTTCACATCACAGATATAGACGACTGAATGCCAACAAGAATGGCACACTAGATTCAATACATGCCTCAATTTACTTGTGTTGACATCAATGTTTTTTTTAGGTTAATTTCAGTTTCTGGGGAAATGAAATTATGGCATCCGAAGTTATATAGATTTCATTATTCAGAATGCTAGAACCAATTACAAGACAAATTTTATCTTCACAAATTTCAGAAAATATGACATATTACTGAATTTTCTCTAGTACACTATCACAGTTCAAGTGTAACTTAACTCCTAAGCTAAAAACTTTTTAAAGTGATTATAAGTTGAATCAGTCTTCATTTTAGTCATTACAAAATTAGGGTAATTCACAAGTCAATGAACTATGATTCAAATATTCCAGGACGAAACGTAGATCATAAATTCTGCAATAACTATTAGCAGAGGTACATTACTTGGGGTTTGCAACGTGCATAGTACTGTATGGTGACATCATGCCAAGATCCCATTCAAGTCTCATCTCGTAGAAGATAGTGAGACTGATGCTACGACCTTCTGACCTGACATAGGCGGTTTGTAATAAAACAATATAGTTATTGTAATCCGTCATAACATGAGCAGCTATTTTGATCCACCTGGACATCTCAGTATCCTAGTTACCTCGGGCATGCGCATTCGCTTTTTTCTGAGTTGGAACACTTATGCGAGAGCGAGATTGAAACGGGATCTTGGTATCATGTCACCGTAGTTGCAAACCCCAAGTAATGTACCTCTGGTATTAGATATTTATCATCATTCGTGTTACGTATGCAGCCATTTTGGATACAAAATTTTAGTATATAATTACTATTTTGAGTAGGATTCAAACTCCAAAGCATGTTGAAACATTTGACCATATAGACCTTTTACCTACACCATGCCTATACCCAACCCGTACCTTATTTCCGAAAAGCTCTGTATCTTAAATATTGTTTTGAATTTGTATCGTGAGACTACCTTACTACAAACCCTAGCTGCAGTTCTGTAGCTCACAATTCCCGGTCTTCGCGTCATGGGGGATTCGTTGATATGTAAATTTCTATAACCTAACACTACCCAATGTGTACTTTAACCGACCTAGACAATCCTACCCTAGAACTAGAAGGCCAAACACCACAACTCACTACACAACGTTATCATTCGAATTTAAGGCAAAGGCAATCATGTTGTTTTATGCCGAACGTCAACACAGTGATTGCTAAATTCTTACCTATCTGATAGAACGTTAGTGATCCAAGGCATAACGAAAACACCATGAATAAGACCCAATCTGTACCCATCTTAACCTGGATTTGCACTCACGCAGTAACTGTTTTTTCACCTTTCAACTTTGACCCAATAAATCGACGTGTCCTAACTCTAAACCATCTCTAGGTGGCGCTCTTTGAATGGATTGTAGATGTATGCAGCAAACCGGTTGATGTACGAGTATTTTCAATAGTATACAATCACGAAATATTTTATTTAAAAGTGCGCGATTAACCAATAGTGCTTGATACACAGTTTAATTGATGGATTGCATAGGCGACGGCACCCCCCGCAAAATTTGCGGGGGGCGAGATCTGCTCACCAATTTCGCGCCAAATGCGCGACCTTACTAGGGGGTCCAGGGGCTTGCTTGAAATCTAGACCCTCTTTAACTCTACTAGTATTTCCCCGCCCTGCCCCGTGCCGCCGCCACTGGATTGTGGTTTTCATTCATCCGAGGCAAAGCTATATTTATACAGTATGAAATAAATTCTCATTGCGAAGTTTTTTTTTCTTTGGTTAAAGAGCGGTGGTCGTCGCACCACGCATGCGCGGGATATGGGTCTCATATGGACAAAGATGGCGACTTTGACTGTTGCGCAGACCAACGAGCATAAACCGAGACGTTACCAAGCTTTATTAGGTAATTTCTTTGGTGATTGGAAGGTATCGGAGGAGTCCCCGGGGGTAATGAAAATTAGTGCACATCTTCACTCGAAGAGCGTACTGGACTATGGAAAAATCAATGTTAATTAACACATGGGTCGCACATGCTCGGCGCAACGACCGTGGCCACCACCCTTCAAGATATGGAATAAAATTGTATCACGAACGCATGGAAAAGCTGAAACTCCATTATAGCTCTAATCTAAATAATACTAAACTGAAATTGTATCTTGGTATAATATAAAATCTTGTATTTTTGTCACGATTTTATTTATTCATAAATAATCATATACATACGCCTGAAATGTGTGACCTGTTTTAATGGAATTCTTTACAACATTTACCATGGAAGACCCTCCACCAGTTGAAAAAAAGGTGAATTGGCCGATTATTAGAGAGATAAGTCAAGAAAACGGAATATAATTTGACTGACATAGTCTGATGCTATATGTACGACCATTCTCCTCTACGTATATTAATTCTACATATTAAATGAAATATTAATAAATATAGCAAACCGATGAATCTACAAATGAACAAATCTTAAGGGGTCTTTTGTGCATGATTACGTCATTCTGAATTTTTTTTATATGTACAATGAAAGAAACTATAATTTCTTTATGTTTGGTTTTATTCATCCGAGCATGTTTTCTTTCCTACCCTTTCAAATTTATAATATCACTATTTACATCATTGACGTAATCTATGCTTGTATAATAGTTTCAGATTACCCATGGATTTGGATTACAGTTAATTTTCATTTTTCTGAAAGCATTTATAAACTTACAAAGACTACCCCGACTAGAACTGGTGGATATTCTATTGCACTTCAAAAGCGCCCACAATATCTTAGACGAATGCGGAATTGTTTTAATGTATAATGCATGTATGTTCTAGAGAACCATCCCAATCACAAACTATAGCCTCGTGTTTGAATTTAAATTCACTTTTGCAAAGCTTTACAGTAAATATAACCAAATGAATGGATAATCTGAAAAGATTGTATATGGTATTTTTATTATTCCCCCAAGGATGTATAGTTTATTCACGAAATTGTTTTCTAGCTTCAAGCTACATTGTATTTAATACTTAGCCTGGAATCCAACCGTTGTCACAATTATAGACGGTATTAACAATAATTTCGATTCCAGTCACTTGAGAAAGATATATTTGTACAGATCAATAAACTAAATATAAACTACAATCAGCTTCGGCCCTCTCTACGAGCCACGAGGTTATTCGTACGTTCAATTGCAATCTTTTTCAGAATATCTTCGCTACCGACACATTTTTATTCTAAAATATTTGAATTCACCTCTATTTTTTAAAAATTAAAACTCATTTCCATTGATATCCTGAGTCCGATATACAAACAAATATTCGTGAAAATACGCTGAAAGGTCGACGTTCGGGAAAGGTCGACAAGATAGGGGTGAACCGACATTATCTCGATTTTAACGTGATTGACATTGACATATAGCGTATATATGATACACCAGTACATTGGTGCTTAGAATGCGTCGTTGTGATTGGTCTTTTTTTCTATTTCTATAAGCCATGTAATTATGATATTCTAAATCTAGAGCAATTGATTTGTTTAGTTGTCTCTTTAGTTATTTACAAGTTTTTTGAATAAAAGACAAAATTACATGGAAAATAACAATTTAATGTTAAATTTCGCTTTAGATAAAGTCTGCGTACAAGTGATGCAAGTTTATATGAACAAAACATGATTTAATAGAAGTTGATATAAATGACAACAACAGCCTTTCAATTGTAAGACTTTGCCAAGCTCCCACGCGATCAAATATTAGAATTGCAATTCAAATCCAATCAGATGCGTGCCCACATCACCCGGCATAGTCAACTCACGATATGGTCGATACTATGAGGTCATTACGAGGATACCTCAAAGTATGCTTGAAGACAGTACAGCGGAATTATCGACCGACGCGCAGCAGAGGTAGATGCGACGGCGTACTGTCTGAGTGTATACTTTGAGGTATCCTAGTAATAATCTTATTATTAAACATCCTTTCCTTCCAAGGATACATCATGAGAATGCCGAAATCCAAAAAGTTTAGAACAGAATCAGCGAACTTCTTTGTGTGGATTCCGATCAAACCCTGGTGGCAGCCATGTTTGTTTTTATTACTAGAGGACGCTTACACGCGTAATCATTCCATATTTGGAATTCGCATTTTCTTATATGGTAGGATGAAAATACCCTGTAAAATACCACAAAATTACCGCACGCTGTAACTTATGGCGTTACGGTGACAAATCAGGAAAAAATACCAAACTTTCATAGCCAAACGGGCAACATTAAGACAACCGCTAAATAAATAAATTTGTCGTGTTTGTGTGGAAAATCTCTTGCATACGAACACCTAATTTCACGAAGAGCTTAGAACACCGGACTTTTTGAAAGCGAAATCGTCATTAAAGGATAGACAGTTACAATCCCCATTAATGGGTTTGATTTTCATGTCCCATGCATTTGCCATGCTTCCCAATCTACTGACAAGCGCAGTAGATTTTTCAAACATTTACGAGAGCTGAATTGCGTTTTTTGAATTCATAAATGACACGTAGTGAAAGTGGAGTATGTTCTCTTTTGAGAATCTCTTCTCAATAGTAATACTACTTTCAATAACGACGATGCTTTATAGAGGATATCTACACGCTCTGTATTCGTATTGAAGTAGGAGTAAATCCATAGTCAGGGAGCACTCCGTATTGTACTTCAAGTATCATTTTTCATCTCGGCATGTAAATGAATCTGCAATTCATCTACGTGCTTAATACTATAGTTCGCTAATTTGCAAATGACTATCATCATATTATTGTTCATTCATGTAACCCCGAGAAACACCAATTAATGCCAAATATATCATGTGTTGGAACGATTTCTGTGTGATGTTTTCAAAAAATCGACTTATGCTGCCGGTCATCTTGTCTTGAATGTTTCTATTACGACGATAAGAAAGTGAGAAAAGTAGCAAATAAACTACATGTATACCTAATATGCGCCATCTAACAATTTTATCCAGCTTCCTATGTAATTTTTCGTTTCTATTTGTTCAAGCACTAACCGGAATTTTAGATAAGCAACCTCATTATGTATTTTTTGGTTATTAATTTGCTTAATTGCTTTAACATTGAGGGCTGCTTATCCACGTATATTTAATGTTCAGAGATGGAATTCTTGATAGAGTCTCTGGAGTATAATATTATTTTGTTTTTCTTGTCCAGTATTCAAACACTTTGTAATGCATGGAAAACATCGAGTTTGATCTTCACATGTGATGTTTTTGCCATTATGTATCTGTTGCCGATTTGCCGAAATAGTCGATCCATTGAGAGTTGCCATTTCTTGATATATCCATTCTTATGTGTGTCTCACAATGAAAATGTAATTACATGCTTTCATCCACTTTCAATCTCCAGGTCCCCTATACATGTTGCAGAATTAAATCTGTGGTCACAGTGCATTGTACAAGTAAAGTATCTTCTCTTTTGTAATTTCGCCCAATACTAGTTTTAATAAGTTGTGAGTTATTTATTTAGAAAAAGTACTGATTATAGCAGAACTGTCTACGAGCTGAATGGAATGTGTTGTTGGGCATTGCTTTGTTAACACGATAATACAACATGGTTGATACATTAGTCACATCTCGTGTCCGATGTCATCATTATTTCATTGATTGCATGTCCCTATCTGCAAAGGTGATTGTAATGATACTGTTATCTACAATAATGAGGGAATTCAAAACTAATCATGTCTGCGCATTGAACACATGCATCTATGTACCATGTTTCATTGAAATGTCACGATTAGTTCTTGAGATGTCATTAAAAAAGCTAAACATTAAACATGGTTACAAATTCATAATACTGTCGCGGTGTGATGTGGGTCTTTAATTAAATGAGCTTACGAAGTACTGTATCCATCTAGGCACGTTCTTCAAAAGCCGTTGTTGCCTTTTTCATGTGTTCCTTGCACGTGATTGCTAAATATTGGACACTGGATATCAGTAATAGTGTATATAGCTGTATCACTGGTAGCAGTCAACGCTGCTGCTGACTTTTCAGTTTTTTTCAGTTTGTGTACGCTTTTGTTGCTGTAAACTATTATGTTATTTCTGTGTGCAAATAAAAAAAGAGAATGTTGCTGTGTTACGGCTTTTTATGTTTATTATTGTTGTTCGAACTGCGTTCGTTTTTTTTATTTCAATAATAATTATTACCGCAATGAATTTTAATTATTACCTAGTCATCAGTACGGTTCCCCATAGTATATAATATATTTCACCTTCATGCCTTGCCTATTTTTTTCAATATTGGAGAATGTATTAGACATTAATTATGTCAAGAATTTATAATGATACAATGTTGTCCGGATTTGATATTACATACTGATAACAGCTTTGAAGTTGCTTAAAAATAATTTATGTGAAGCGCAAATTGGTTTGTTTGAATGTCATAAATGTATGTATGTTATATTTAATTATAACTGATTCAAAACAAATTGTTTATGTATTTTTATAATTTTATAATATACATTTATAAAATGTATTGTTGTGATAATTATTGTTGTAATCAATTTTCATACGAGTAGAATTTTCTCCTAAAATTTTAATTCAAACAATATTTACAATAACAGTTTCTTGATTTTAAAGCGTTTTTTTTTCAATTGTTACAACGATGTCGAAACCACTCTAGTAGATAATATATCATGAATTGTATTTATTTTGACCGAAACATAATTTTACGAATATCACATGTAATCCGCCAAGGGTGAACTGAGTAATGCGCCTTTCAAAATTGAGGTTAAATGAATTATTAATGATATTTCATTTGTTGATCACAATAACGTGATTCACCTTTCGTTTTGATATCCTCCCTAATATTTTCCTTTAAAAAACTTCTCGACTATTTTTTATGATGGCGATTAGGAAAATTGTATAATGTATTTATCCTTAATTAAATTAATCTCATTATGTTAACAACATTTTGCAGATCATTAATTCTGATAAATATTAATCGAAATATATAAAATCGAAAGCTCGGATTTGATACTATTGTTGTGTTAATTTTAGAATCTTTCTAACACGGAATGTAACCGAAATGATAATAATCTTGGCCTTAGCCCCAATAATTTATATGAAAGGGTAGTGCATCGTATACGATACACGTGTTGCTACTTCATCAATAATTGAACTACCATTTGGACAACATGTCCTGGCCAATATATCAAATTTAGGTTGCCTTCTCAATTTCCATTAGATGCAGAACACGTTCCACTGACACATCAGTTAATATTGCCACAAATCTTAAAACCCTCAAGGTATCATGTCTACTAACAAGGTCAAAAACAATGTTTATTGTTGTAACATCTCATTACAATGTCTTCGGATGTATTTTGATAAAAAAAGCTAAGGTATATAATTTAAAGTAGATTTAATAACAAGAACTCAAATCCCTTATCACGCCTATAAACGGGGATCAGTGAGGAAGTTTTCTGTACATAATACAAAGTGGAAATACAACTTTAGTGACAATATCAACCCAAACAGAGACCATTCCCGACCTGTTACGTCGTCGTTATCCATCCTTCATATAACGGGATACGCTGACATGGTATTTTGTATTACGCAGCACATAATATCATAATTTTGAAAACGTGTCTCACCAATTTATGGAAGAGAGTACTTTCATAATATAATAACAAAAATATCAATAATACAGACATTTACTGATAGTTATAATAATAGTATATATATAAAGATATACAGCATAGATACTAGCGGAAGATGTTGACCCCACTCATGAAGGCTATGTACGTATAAGCAACACTGAGAGCGGCACAGTCCTACCCACCGTAATATGAGGATCATTGTTACAGTATTGGTTAGACACTGATTATTTCAGATGAAGGATCATTGAGAAAGCATTTGTGTAATTTACCGACATTAACAAGAGATATCATGATAGCATGACACTATCATCTCCGATTACAACGCCATCTCGTCGACTGAGATGATAATTTAACGAAGTTTCCCCTGCTTTGCATTACTCGCCACCTGGTGCCATTAAGATTAACCATTCTGTCTTGTATGCCATGCATTGCCGAGAGCGATGAAAGGTTAATAGAATTGGCGGCATGAGGGAGAATCTGGGTAATCTCGGCTTGGCTTTTGTAGTACTTCATTGAAACCTTATGTTGAAGCGACTAAGATTAATCGCTGAATTAAAATACTCGCAATGGATACGCATCGTTACATAGGACACATATCGGTATCGAATCTGGTTTCAGTGATAATAAAACAAAAGAAATGTAATGTTCTATGTTCACACTTATATTCCTAAACATAGTCAAACACGTTAACATTGCAGTTTTACTTTTATCACACGCCATGCGAAGCGGTAAGCATACATAATTATACATTTGTAGCTCACATAACGCAAGTGCAGTAATATGTCATATATCGTTTGATATTATCAATATTAGATATGTAGAAATGGATATGTTAGTATATGTGCCAGTGGTATTTCGAAAATAAGACCAGGTTACCATTAGGTATTGGTTTGGAAATACTATTCACTCCAGGTTAAGGCATTTTCACCAGGATGTCTTCAAAGTACTGAATTGATTTTCTGTACGATATCTGCAGCAGTTATATTCTTCACAAGACATTAGTAACAGTTTGCGATAAAAGACGTTTTATTGCGGGTCATATTGATTACACTATAACAGTTTTCATACCACGGGAAGTTCTCCTGTCAAACTAATAACCGCTGTACTATACACAGGAATAAACAAATCTTCTACGCATAACCCGATCTTCATCATTATCGAGATGACCACGCGTTTAATCAATATCACCACATGAACAAATTTTACCAAGAGTTCTTTTGAATTCTGCTTGACAGTATTCGGGTCTGAATGATAGCGCTGTGACGGCTATACTGTTTGTATAATGTTGCTGCCAGCCAATCTAGAGTTCCCTCACAGTTATTGTGTATAAAATTGCACGCATATTTAACATACTATCTTTGTATCGCACAACCTTCAATGCAGCCGTGCTTTTGAAGGCGTGTCACTACAATTAATTGTAGATTGTATTGCCATCATATATTACCAAGACATTAGAACATATATATATATATATCATACTATTAAAATACTATTATATATAATAGTGTATGTATATAATAGAATAGGTACTGCGAAATTCGTTAAACATGTATTTTGACCGACAAAAACACGGATCTAAAATGAAACCAACCAAATCCAGATATGAGAGTCATTAGATGTGATCTTCATTAATCACTATTAAGGTATCAGATAATTCAGATAATGGGTCATTTAGGAAGTATTTTTTGTGATTCAACGCAAGTAACAAGAAAGTATATTTTGATACTGTCATCTCTGATTACAACGCCATTACGTTGACAAATATTAGATTTTAAAGTAACCTATAGCAATTGTGTTACTGTCTCGTAGCTATTCAAAGGACATTTTTTGAAAGGACATTTTTTGCCAATGTCACACGCAACATAATATTACCGTAATTGGTATAGTACAGGTGTGATGGTTCAAATACCAAAATGGCAACAGTAACAGAAAGACTTCCCTGGCGGCGATGATAAAATACGAACACGAAGCCAAAAGATGAGGTTTCAACTGGTACTGGTATTATTATACTCTGCAAACATCAAGTACAATAACGCGGTAAAACTCCACTACTCCAATGACTAGATACTTAAACTCCAGTACAATTCAACGAGATCTGATCTCAGTGCTGAACAACTCCCCTATATATACCCGCATTGTCTATAAATAGACCATTACATCAGCATACATAATGAGTCTTGAACTTACTACCAATTTCTAGAATGGTCCATTACCTTCTATTGCCTCCTACAGTGTTCTATTACCTATTCAACCATTTTCTAAAAAATATAGAATATTACACCCAGACACATTACGGTTCTAGAACATTCTCAGTGACACGGAAGTGGTAAATAAGTTGTATGCGACAGCCAATTTGTTTTTTTTGTTTTAACTTATATATCACACGCACACATCTATATTAGCAACTGCAGGATGAATGTAGTAGTATTGTCAAATACTGTTGCACACGCTCATCCAGTAAATTCATATTCCTGAAGTATATTTGCCTACCAAGTACCAAGTCATCTATGATCCGTCGACCGGATATAACTTGACGCATTTAGTAATCACAATGTAATTAATCATTCTGTATTTAACATTTATCGAATCCTCATCAATTCCGTTTAAGCAATTAATAACATATCTACCCAAACTGAATGACGAGTTATTGATTTATTATTTCACGGTCTTATGATAGCCGAAGACTAAAACGTTAAATCTCCAAAATTGAGTTCCAAGATTATAAATAAATGATCACATGCATTGTTTCTCGAATACATTGAACTGCAACTCAGCTCATTATTAATCAGGGAACATGACCCACTACCAGTATTTCAAGCCGTGGTTCCGACCAATTTTTATTTACTTCAACGATAAAACTGAATTGGGTTGAAATGAAACTGATGACTATATCTATGATGATTACACAAACAGTTATTATATAAAGCACACAGTTGCAGATTGGGACATGGAGATAATTACAAATGCGTAATACTACCCACTTTGGCCAAGTGAACGGGTCACATTCATTGTGTACACATTGTCATGTCTAATAAAGAAGTAACACATTCGAAATACACAGTATTAGGCGTACCATTAATACAGACAGACAGAATTGTATATACTAAAATATGCAAAATCAGTTAAGAAACACATAGTTTTAGTTGCCTTACTACCCGTCAATTTTATGTTTAATAGGAAAGACCAAGTCACTCTAAGTAAAGTGTTGACTCATGTACTTGAATCCAAATAAAGTGAGTGGGAATTGAGGCAGAATATAACACATGTTGTTTGCCCCATCAGTTGAATATCCTAAAGTGTTATAGTATTCAGACATATAATACGTGTCTGGTTCATTTAATGACCTCAAGTGGTGTATAACAATGCGTTTGACTGTAATACTTGAATGTAATGCAATGTTTGAATTTATTAAATTTACAAACAAAATTTCTGTATTCTTAACTGTTAATAATTTTAGTTTTGGTAAGGGGAATGCTCTTTATAGCAAATTAGTCTTTCACATGGATTATAATAATAACCAGATTGCCATAAAAATCACTTGAAACGCCACAAACAATGCCTATATACATATTAGACTTATTATAATACTTCATCGATGATAACTAATCACAACTTGCTTTCGAAAGGCACGTGATATTCCATGGTTAGATGGGCACTCTCCCGATCATCTTTGCTTACAATAAAATTCAGTTTTTCAGGTTGTGCCATATCATTCCACGTTTTCACAGTTAAAATGTCGCCACAGATTGTTTCTTTAATGAAGAGTACGTTCATCGTTTTCAGTGTATAGTTGTTTAAATCTCCAATGAGAAGGGAATACACCTGATCGCAACACGCTTTAACTGCGCATTGGTGGCAAAACCTCCAGTATGCTTGGTGCGTGGTATGGTTATAAATGTCAATATCAGATACCGAGACTTTGATTACATATCTACATGACTCTTCAGGCGTGTTAACGAATGGCATCATCATATCGGGTCTGGTGACACCTTTGAGTTGTTGATTATATCTATTCCTAAACCAGCCTGGTAGGTCTGTCGGCCTTCGCGTCTCTTTGCCCACATTCACAAAATGCATCGTCCTCGTTGCAAGTAGAGCATCGTTTCGGACATCACGTAGGGAATTGGTCAGAATGTATGAAGTCTTCCCGACATGAGTCAGTGCAATATGTATGATACACGATGAAGTCGGTGATAGTAAGGCATAGAATTGAGGAAAAATATGACACACTTCGGATCTTTGAAAGGAATAATGATTTTCTAATATATAATTCAGACGACAAAACTTATATTGTGATGACGTCACATATTCGAACGTTTCACCGAATACATCGAACATCTGCCAAATCATGATTTTACCTGTGTGTTAAAACATATAACAATAGATTAGGAGTGGAAATATTTGAAGTGATCGTATGCACTCGTAACTCAAATATTTTGATAATTACATTCACCGGCTTTTTATAGAAACTGAATACGAAACTACGTCAATATGTATGTCTAACTATGAGTTAGATAACGCTACTTTAAAATTTATTTTAGAAATGTGTTTGTTTGTTTGTTGTTTCTTATACGTATAACACAGCATCAAATTATGGGTAGCTTAGTACCAATCGGCGCATGCGTATCCTAGTTCCTAAGCGCTGACATTAATTCAGTAACTCACCATACCCAACCATTTTGTTTTGTAAATAACAGACTAGTTTTTAGTAATTTTAGTTACTTCACTATGTTGACATTACTATGTCATGTTGATCTTCAATGCACTTGTAATAAATAGTACCCCCATCCACATGTAAATAATTCATTCACTAGTTCAAAGCGGCTACAAGCACTTGCATCACATTCAGGTAACACTCCCAAACTAATCTGCATACCATATGGCATTTACACATGGACAACGTCAGAATCAAATTCCTATGTGGGTTTATAACCTATACAATTATATATATATATATATTACTTGCGCGTTATTAGAAATCTGGGAATATCACAGTGGCAAGTAAATCAATGAAAATTAATTGATGTTCAATGTTTCTCTAACCAGTGTGTTGACACACAATTAAACTGTCTATAATCGCAAACGTACAAAGAGCGTGTATGTCGAATGTCACATGTGTATGCTAAATACTACAATACACAACGTCAGCTCACCGGACTCGTCAAAGTATGTTTTAGGTAATCTGTCGATGAGTACATCACATTCTAAGCCTTGACAACGTAGAACGTCCATTTTAACAGTACATTCAAAGTCCACTTCGATTCGTGTACAGCAATTAATTATTCATTTACAGACAATGTACATCTCAGTCACCAACAGGTCGAACAAAGGGTCGTCGCTGAGGGATCTGCTATGTTCCGAGTTAGGATTTTGAATTATAGGTCACGCTCACTTCGTCGCCAATGCCTGTGATCTATAAGCGATTAACGAAGAATAGACTCTGAGTGATGTTATTACAGCAAGTAGAAACCATCTTTATAACGTGATTGGTCAATTTGATGTCACGTGGGGTTACACAATTGTACGCTATTGCAAAGTAATGAACAACATTAATCAAAATTTGATTCGCAAACTGACATCTTCATCATCATCATCATCATCATCATCATCATCATCAATTTTTCCATTTGTGTAGTAATAACCTTCCTTCTCCTGCATATGATGTATTTACTCACATATTTGTCAACTTGGAATGGAAATCAACTAGCTAGTTTGATATAAAACGTCTGCATGGGCACCGTAATGCCATATATATATATATGTGTGTGTGTTACACATTAGTATACATCTGTCACCGTAACACCATGCAAGTGGTATTGCGCTGGGTATTTGCATCCTACCCTATTAGGAAATGCGAATTCCAAATATGGAACGATTACGCGCGTAAGCGTCTTCTAATAAGAAAAACAAACATGGCAGCCCCCAAGTTCGATAAATCTGTTCTAAACCTTTTGACACCGCGCGTCGGTCGATACACAAGCTGTACTGCCTTAGTGCATACTTTGTGGTGTCCTCGTAATAACCTCAAAGTATTAATAGTTTGACTGATATCCAGGTTGTGACTATAATTCAATATTTTTTTTTATCTCATACAAAGAGATAATTTTCAATTACTAATAAGTTTATCATTTTAAATTCAATATATATTTATATTTGATAAAGCTGCGGGAATCCTGTGACCTTAGTACCTTACTATGACTCGTACCAAATAGTATTGTACCTATAAATTAATATTGAATAACACGAAAACAATGATATGCTTTTCATAAAAAAATAGTCTCAGACAATTGCGTAATTCATCGCCAAACATGGCGGTTAACAGAGAAGATTATTAAAATGTCACTTGCAAATTGTGGATAAAAGCTTGTATATGTCTTTTGTGACGCCAAGGCGCCAAAGACAACATCGGCACAATCTACAAAATAGTTCTATCTAATTTATATTTATTGTTCTTTTCCACATAAAATGTTAAAAAAATTAAAAATAATGTCGATCAATACTAATGTCACATTTTGTTCAGTGAAAATCAGCACAAGAATTGACTAAGTGATCATCAGGCCAATCTTTAGAAAGTCATCACAAAATTTGCATTTTTCCGACAACGTATCTAAAAGCTACCATGCTACATCACAGATGATTTCAGACTGTTATAAAGGAAGGTATCTGATTCGTCCAAACCATGAGTATAAAGGGATACAAATGATTTGATCCAATCAAATACACGTTAACAAAACTTTGATTTCACTTGCTGCTCTTTTATCAAAACAGTCTTCATGAAGTTTGCAGGTGGCGAAGACACATCCGAATAACGTTGAACTAGGATGTTCACTCACAATTACTGAACTTGTGGTTGCCACTATATTTCAACATCATCCAAAAGTACTATATGACTATGACATATTATTGAGATCACGTGACCATATATAGTCATCTTATACATTAGTTATATCTCTTGCCTCGTGTCTTCATTATATTATTGGTTGCATGTCCTTATCTACAACAATGCTTGTATTGGGTTAATACACTTAGAGATATTAACAAAGTCCCTTTAATACAAGTTAGATATATAATATATTTGATCAGATCTGTAAATTATCAATAACCACCTTTATATCAAGTTTTAATGAAATTTGATAAATGGTACCAAAGATATCTGTGGAACACATATAAATAGGTCAATTTACGCAAATTAGCTAATTAGTAAGCACAAAATTGTACTTTAAACTAATCGTGTATATGACTTACCACAGAGCACCTGTGTACCGAAATTCATTGAAATCTGATGAGTGGTTGAGTTATTGATGAAAAAGCTAATCATTGGATAATAAATATACATTTATAGGTAATTAATATGCAGATTGCAAGCAGAATCTAATCAGGTTTGCACATTATTCCAGAGTACTTCATTGACATCTGTTTGAGAAGGCTTAAAATGAAAATTAGGTTAATAATATGCAAGGTTTCAATAAGGTCTACGCATTATTTCAGGGCATCTATATACCAAGTGTCATCACAATCTGTTAAATGGTACTTGAATAAACAAGTGAAAATGCTTACAATTTGTCTACGTCACTAGACGAAATAAGACGGTACTACTGGTCGTAATATCGGTGATAGTTTATGACGAGAGAGTCGGCAACACACCATCAAACGATAATGCGAGTTTTAATGGACCAAAACTACCAATGCGTTTCTGCTTTTAACATGCTATAACAGCTCGACGTATGCGTATCGACCATTATACCAATATACATGTATTAAATGTGGTAAGCATCATCAAAACGTGATCTTCGTATGATGTTCGTTGGTTATTTGGTTGTTTCCAAAGTCAGTTTAGTCTATATTAAATAGTCCAGTCTTAATCAATAAAGTATTAAAACAAAGATTGTTTTTTAAAAACTTCTAATGTATCAATTTATCAGGAAATGTACAACTTTCTAATATCATTGGTATTTGATTAAATCATGACTGTCCGGTCTTAGTGTCCGGTCTTAGTGTACAATTTTAAGTGCATTTGTGGCTTCGGTCGATTGATTTGAGCAAGAGAATTCTGCGCATGCGCAATTATTGAATTATTGCACTCACTACAGTCGATAGTGCTCACTATTTTAGGTAAAAATAGATTTATTCTGTTACGAAAGCCACCCCCAATGATTTTCTGATTTTTTCTGAATATCATTCATCCGATTCTATCGAAATATCCACTGGCAAACGACGTAAGTTGATGCTGTTAATTTGCTGTCCTGGTGACTGAGTAACTCCATATCACCCAGAACTATTTTCAGGAACGGCAGAATACAGTGTGTTGATAATTCTACACAAATCACAGCCATATAATGGCGTCGATGAATACCAGAATGGATTATACTAACCTTATAATGACCTTTTCATAATCACGATTCAAGGCATTCACAACGGGTCTATTCTAATGAGAGTTACATCTAACTGACCTGTTACATCTTTGATTGAACCTGTACAAACCATGATATACCCATTATCCCATTAGTGACTATATATCAACAAATATTATCCTGTGGTCGGTCTATGCCGGAAATGAATACTGTATATGTGACAAAACATTATAAATACCAAATGTCATTTTTCAATTACAGTTCGCTGTCATTTGCGGAAGCACTGTTAGGATGCAAATTACATTAAATCCACCACTCTGAGTCCTGATACGAGACTCGACAAATCCGCATTTTCACAATCGTCTTCCAATAACTGTATTTTGGAGGCAGACCCATAGAAAATGTGGAGAAATAGTAAATCTTTCAATAAAAAACACACAAAGTAAACACACACATCAATTTATTCTACAATAAATTAAACTCACGATATTTGGCAAATGCGGAATAATGTCTTTTTGTATTACGATCACAAAATATTCAAACTACAAATTGGTTCTTTAAATGTAAGTCTGGAATAACAATACGTGTTTTTTTATCAATATCGAGCACGTTGTCAAACCACGCCACGCCCACATACAAACCCCCTGTCTTAACGACCATGGAATCATTTATGTTCACAATGATTGTAATATAACAGCCATACTCGACAGCTATTGAAGCAGCATTTTCACAAAATGTAATACATAAGGTTGTATGTGTGGGAATGGTTGACATTCACACCTTGCACATTTCGTCATAAGTAAAGAAAGTCGGTGTAATCACGCAGCTATTGATACTCAATGCGGGATGTCTTACCAACATGCGACGAATAATAATAAACAATTAACTTTAATTTTCTGATCATTCGTACATAGAATGTTGGCAAAACATGTTTGTTGATTGTCGCATGAATGATGCGGACTTCCCGTCAAGTAAGTGGCGAAATCACAGAAATTTACAAAAGGGGCAGGCACTATCTTATATAGTTGTGATATTAAATCACGTAGTCTAAGCGTCAAAAACTCCCTTTAATGAGAAAAAAAGAAACAAGACACAACTCAATAGGATTTACTCGAGTTAATTACATTCTTACGTGTTAATTAATATGCATTCATAGTGTGCTTGGCAAAAGGCTGGCTTTTAGTTGTAAACCAAGGCCACGAAAATGTAGATATCAGAAGTGTACACCACGAACCACTGGTATTTAACTTATGAATAGACAAATTAGGGCGAAAGTTTAAACTCGTCATATCCTGAAAACCTTATGTATCAGATTAATATTTGGTGACCTTTTACTATGGAAAGCGGAAATCATACTAATATGCATATCCTGATGATGTCATGGCTTTCAAGGTTAAGTTTGAATCTAAACTATATTCCTGCTTATTAACTTTCCATTGGATTACATAACTATATGAGGATCCATTAAAATGCCAGCAAATAGATGATTTTCCGTACAATTGCGAGATCTCGCGAGATGCATGAAAGACGCGCGTCGAACGTCTGCCGCAAAAATCGAACGATTTGATTTTGAACTAGAATTTCTTTATTTCGTAGATTACATTGACCGGCCGATCTTCGACAGAGGAATATTGCTTCCGAATACCCTTACTTAATCGAAATTGCCTATCATCAAATGTGGACAGCACATTATTAAGCATGGAAATGTCCCCGAAATACTTTCGCGTTTGTCGAATCCCACGCGATGTTTGACGCGACTACGACGCTATGACCTTTGTTTGTCCCGTTTTTACGTTCGATTTCACGCATAACGCGTGATTCTCGCAGTGAACGGAAAATGGTTTATTATGTGATTTCGACATTTGCAATTTACAGATTAACGGTTACCAACAGGTAGTACCTGGATCCCGTGAGTGATAGACTCACGATTACATGCATTGACAGGGGTAAACGTATTCACTGGCCACATGGAGCTGAGCAAATAATTACGTTTACTATTATCCGTATACAATAGACCTTAGATAAGAATGGCCGCCGACATTTTGTTGAAAGCGAGAAAAACACAACACTTGTATTTGCCTCACAATGTTTTATCTCATCTCGGCGAATCACGATCTACGTAACCATGGTGATCGGAACAGTGGTCGTGTGTATGTGTCCGTGATGTGTCTGTAATTTATAGCATACGTAGCGCCTTTGCTGGGATATTGCGGGGATAGTTCACATAACCGACGTACGGTAAGACTTACTTAGGGCTCCCTAATTCTAATCCCAACCTTGCCTGTACACTTGCTGTGCTAGTTATCGGTCACTTTTTAATAGTCAGAACTGTTTTGATATTCAATAATGTTAAAATAACCATTTTAATATTTTGTTTACTCTTTTCGTTGATTTAACAATTAATATTAGGAGCGAAATACTAGCAAATACACGGCTCAGTAGTTTTCGGTCAGGCGATCGAAATGTTGATTTGTATGTAAAAATATATTGATAGAAACCCAGACATATTTCTTGAACAAGACTATAAATCAATCTGTTTTAAAAATAGCTTTCCTAGTAATCTCGCAACATTATACAGAATGTTATTAAACATCGTGATGGGACGCTTCTGACACGACGCGAGAAGCCCATGTTAACCAATAAAACGACTGAATTCACGCGAAAAGCACGAGTGACTTAAAACATGCGTAATATAATCGACTTTTAACATGGCATCACATAGCAACAGTTTTCTATATTTAGTCTCCATTCAAGCATTAGAAGTTACCAGATGCCGGCAACATTTTCCCATCGCTCTCTTTACTCCTGTTCGCACATTTTTACTTATTATTACTAGGATTCATTTTTAATGATTAACTTTTGAATTATAAGAAAAACATTAGACTGCTTGCAGTCTGTTGCGATTCCGATGACTAATTTTTGAAAAATAATTATAAATTGCGCAAACGTAGGGTCGAACGCGAAAGTCATGTGACCGCGAAATCCCAACACACTTGCCATCAGTGTAAGCACCCTCACATTACCGGCCAGATTAGGGCTTGTAAATTTGCATATACGTCATACAGTATGTGGAGTAACCGAACCACGGATCATAACAATAAACCGGACATCTCCTGATAACATTGCATGTTTTTGTGAAATTCAATCCAAAAGAAAATGGCATATGTGATTCGGATATGAGAAGATAGATAATGTTTTCGTGATCTAAGTTTATCCAAGAAAGTGCGTATGGTTTCCGTGGTCTTCTGGTTGGTTGAAACATATTAGACGTGTCAATTATTACAAGCCCGAATATTTATTTTTGAAGAATTTTTCATCGGAATCGCAACAGACTGCAAGCTAGTCTAAAAAAACATGTGATCAACTATCAAACGTCACTATAATGTACAGTACTCCCAAATTACATCTGTCTTTGGTATGGCTGATACCAGCAACGTCGTCATGAGACAAGTAGGATCACATTTTTTCGCTCAATCAAACAATTTCAATAAACAATGAAGGATTTCAATACGAAAGCAATGCTAGCTCGTGCGAGTGGCCGATATCGAATTGTGAAAAATTTTTTTGGGCAAAGTATGACACAATTCTAGTCTTACTAACCGGGCAACCACATTAAACATCAGTCCATTGTAGCAGCGCTATTCGTATGCGCTCCTTCGTTCAATAGTACTACATCTTTGCAGTTCATTACCCAAGTGTTTTTCTGGGGGTTACACTGTCAATCATTATAGCTGAAGTTATGCAGCGAGAAATAGGATGGAGCTTTTCTTATGCAAATCACGATGTAGCTATGCCCCCACTGTGACATCCATGTACTTGTGTCTCTGTCCCCGGGGAGCAGGGGTTGTATGAGAATTGTGTGTACTACACAAGGCAAGTAGCGCGGGAGTTAAACATGACTAGTGCATTTTTCGATCAATCACCATTCTAATAACGAACTGAAATCAAAAGAATATTATCCCAGAGAGCGCCACCACAAATACGTCTAAGTTGTTTTCGATTTTTGACAAATTGCTTTACTTAATTTTTTTGTATATTATCATTAAGTTGACATTTTCATATTATCTTTGCATTAGCATGGTATTGTCTCGAAATTTTTATATTGTCTTTGCATTAGCTTGGCATTCGCGTGACAATTTTATATTGTCCTTGCATTAGGTTGGCATTGGCGTGACATTGTTATATTGTCTTTGCATTAGCTTGGCATTGACGTGACATTTTTATATTGTCCTTGCATTAGGTTGGCATTGGCGTGACATTTTTATATTGCCTTTGCATTAGCTTGGCATTGGCGTGAAATTTTTATATTGTCCTTGCATTAGGTTGGCATTGGCATGACATTTTTATATTGTCTTTGCATTAGCTTGGCATTCGCGTGACATTTTTAAATTGTCTTTGCATTAGCTTGGCATTGTATTGACATTTTTATATTGTCTTTGCATTAGATTCGCATTGTCTTGACATATTTATATTGTCTTTGCATGAGGTTGGCATTGTCTATATATTTGTATATAGTCGTTGCATTAGCTTGGCATTGTCTTGATATTTTTATATTGTCTTTGCATTAGATTCGCATTGTCTTGACATTTTTATATTGTCTTTGCATCAGATTCGCATTGTCTTGACATTTTTATATTGTCTTTGCATGAAGTTGGCATTGTCTATATATTTGTATATAGTCGTTGCATTAGCTTGGCATTGTCTTGATATTTTTATATTGTCTTTGCATTAGATTCGCATTGTCTTGACATTTGTATATTGTCTTTGCATCAGATTCGCATTGTCTTGACATTTTTATATTGTCTTTGCATGAAGTTGGCATTGTATTTATATTTTTATATTGTCGTTGCATTAGCTTGGCATTGTCTTGATATTTTTATATCGGTTTTGAATTAGATTCGCATTGTGTTGACATTTTTATATTGTATTTGCATTAGCTTGGCATTGTATTGACATTTTTATATTGTCTTTGCATTAGGTTGGCATTGTGTTGACATTTTTATATTGTCTTGCATTAGGTTGGCATTGGCATGACATTTTTATATTGTCTTTGCATTGTCTTTACATTTGTATATTGTCCTTGCATTAGGTTGGCATTGGCGTGACACTTTTATATTGTCGCAGCATTAGATTCGCATTGTCTTGATATTTTTATATTGTCATTGCATGAGGTTGGCATTGTCTTTATATTTTTATATTGTCGTTGCATTAGCTTGGCATTGTCGTGACATTTTTATATTGTCTTTGCATGAGGTTGGCATTGTCTTTATATTTTTATATTGTCTTTACATTAGATTTTTATATTGTCTTTGCATTAGGTAGGTATTGTGTTGACATTTATATATTTTCTTTGCATTAGGTTAGCATTGAATTGACATTTTTATATTGTCTTTGCATTAGGTTGGCATTTTCTTGACTTCTTTATAATGTCTTTGCATTATGTTGGCATTGTCTTGACATTTATATATTGTGTTTGCATTAGGTTGGCATTGTCTTGACATTTATATATTGTGTTTGCATTACTTTGGCATTGTCTTGACTATTTTATACTGTCCTTGCATTAGGTTGGCATTGGCATGACATTTTTATATTGTCTTTGCATTGTCTTTACATTTGTATATTGTCCTTGCATTAGGTTGGCATTGGCATGACATTTTTATATTGTCTTTGCATGAGGTTGGCATTGTCTTTATATTTTTATATTGTCTTTACATTAGGTTGGCATTGTCTTGACATTTTTATAATGTCTTTGCATTAGGTTGGCATTGTCTTGATATTTATATATAGTGTTTGCATTAGGTTGGCATTGTTTTGACATTTATATATTTTCTTTGCATTAGGTTGGCATTGTCTTGACATTTATATATTGTGTTTGCATTAGGTTGGCAGTGTTTTGACATTTATATATTTTCTTTGCATTAGTTTGGCATTGACTTGACATTTTTATATTGTCTTTGCATTAGGTTGGCATTGTCTTGACATCTTTATAATGTCCTTGCATTATGTTGGCATTGTCTTGACATTTATATATTGTGTTTGCATTAGGTTGGCATTGTCATGACTATTTTGTATTTTCTTTGCATTAGGTTGGCATTGACGTGACATTTTTATATTGTCTTTGCATTAGGTTGGCATTGTGTTGACATTTATATAATGTCTTTGCATTAGGTTGGCATTGTCTTGACATTGATATATTGTGTTTGCATTACTTTGGCATTGTCTTGAGTATTTTATATTGTCCTTGCATTAGGTTGGCATTGGCATGACATTTTTATATTGTCTTTGCATTGTCTTTACATTTGTATATTGTCCTTGCATTAGGTTGGCATTGGCGTAACATTTTTCAATTTTCTTTGCATTATGTTGGCATTGTCTTGACATTTATGTATTGTGTTTGCATTAGGTTGGCATTGTCATGACTATTTTGTATTTTCTTTGCATTAGGTTGGCATTGTCTTGACATTTTTATATTGTCCTTGCATTAGGTTGGCATTGGCGTGACATTTTTAAATTGTCTTTGCATAAGCTTGGCATTGTGTTGACATCTTTATATTGTCTTTGCATTAGCTTGGCATTGTCGTGACATTTTTATATTGTCTTTGCATGAGGTTGGCATTGTCTTTATATTTTTATATTGTCTTTTCATTTGCTTGGCTTTGTCTTGATATTTTTATATTGTTTTTGCATTAGATTCGCATTGTCTTGACATTTTTATAGTGTCTTTGCATTAGCTTGTCATTGTGTTGACATTTTTATATTGTCCTTGCATTAGGTTGGCATTGGCATGTCATTTTTATATTGTCTTTGCATTGTCTTTACATTTATATATTGTCCTTGCATTAGGCTGGCATTGGCGTGACATTTTTAAATTGTCTTTGCATTAGATTCGCATTGTCATTATATTTTTATATTATCTTTGTATGAGGTTGGCATTGTCTTTGTATTTTTATATTGTTGTTACATTAGCTTGGCATTGTCTTGACATTTTTATATTGTCTTTGCATTAGGTTGGCATTGTGTTGACATTTATATATTGTCTGTGCATTAGATTCGCATTGTCTTTATATTTTTATATTGTCTTTGCATTAGCTTGGCATTGTCTTGATTATTTTATATTGTCTTTGCATTAGATTCGCATTGTCTTGAAATTTTTATATTGTCTTTGCATGAGGTTGGCATTGTCTTTATATTTTTATATTGTCGTTGCATTAGCTTGGCATTGTCTTGATTATTTTATATTGTCTTTGCATTAGATTCGCATTGTCTTGACATTTTTATATTGTCTTTGCATGAAGTTGGCATTGTATTTATATTTTTATATTGTCGTTACATGAGCTTGGCTTTGTCTTGATAATTTTATATTGTTTTTGCATTAGATTCGCTTTGTCTTGACATTTTAATAGTGTCTTTGCATTAGCTTGGCATTCTGTTGACATTTTTATATTATCCTTGCATTAGGTTGGCATTGGCATGACATTTTTATATTGTCTTTGCATTAGTTTGGCATTGTCTTGACATTTTTATATTGTCCTTGCACTAGGTTGGCATTGGCGTGACATTTTTGTATTGTCTTTGCATTAGCTTGGCACTGTGTTGACATTTTTAAATTGTCTTTGCATTAGCTTGGCATTGTGTTGACATTTTTATATTGTCTTTGCATGAGGTTGGCATTGTCTTTATATTTTTATATTGTCCTTGCATTAGGTTGGCATTGGCATGACATTTTTATATTGTCTTTGCATTGTCTTTACATTTGTATATTGTCCTTGCATTAGGTTGGCATTGTCGTGACATGTTTATATTGTCTTTGCATGAGGTTGGCATTGTCTTTATATTTTTATATTGTCTTTACATTAGATTTTTATATTGTCTTTGCATTAGGTAGGTATTGTGTTGACATTTATATATTTCCTTTGCATTAGGTTAGCATTGGCGTGACATTTTTAAATTGTCTTTGCATTAGCTTGGCATTGTGTTGACATCTTTATATTGTCTTTGCATTATGTTGGCATTGTCTTGACATTTATATTTTGTGTTTGCATTAGGTTGGCATTGACTTGACATTTTTATATTGTTTTTGCATTAGGTTGGCATTGTCTTGACATTTTTATAATGTCTTTGCATTAGGTTGGCATTGTCTTGACATTTATATATTGTCTTTGCATTAGGTTGGCATGGTCTTGACATTTTTATATTGTATTTGCATTAGATTGGCTTTTTATTGACATTTTTATATTTTCTTTGCATTAGGTTGGCATTGTCTTAACATTTTTATATTGTCTTTGCATTAGCTTGGCATTGTCTTGACATTTTTATATGTCTTTGCGCTAGGTTGGCATTGACGAGACAATTTTGTATTGTCTTTCCAATAGGTTGGCATTGTGTTGACATTTTTATATTGTTTTTGCATTAGGTAGGCATGGTCTTGACATTTATATATTGTGTTTGCATTCGGTTGGCATTGACTTGACATTTTTACATTGTCTTTGCATTAGCTTGGCATTGTCTTGATATTTTTATATTGTCTTTGCATTAGATTCGCATTGTTCTTATATTGTTATATTGTCTTTGCACGAGGTTGGCATTGTCTTTATATTTTTATATTGTCTTTGCATGAGGTTGACACTGTCTTTATATTTTTAATAGTGTCTTTGCATTAGATTCTTATATTGTCTTTCCACTAGGTTGGCATTGTGTTGACATTTTTATATTGTTTTTGCATTAGGTAGGCATGGTCTTGACATTTATATATTGTGTTTGCATTAGGTTGGCATTGACTTGACATTTTTATATTGTCTTTGCATTAGCTTGGCATTGTGTTGACATTTTGATATTGTCTTTGCATTATGTTCGCATTGTCCTTATATTTTTATATTGTCATTGAATTAGCTTGGCATTGTCTTGACATTTTTATATTGTCTTTGCATTAGATTCGCATTGTCCTTATATTTTTATATTGTCTTTGCATGAGGTTGGCATTGTCTATATTTTTATATTGTCGTTGCATTAGCTTGGCATTGTCTTGATATTTTTATAGTGTCTTTGCAATAGATTTTAATATTGTCTTTGCATTAGGTTGGCATTGTGTTAACATTTTTATAATGTCTTTGCATTAGGTTGGCATTGTCTTGACATTTTTATATTGTCTTTGCATTAGGTTGGCATTGTCTTGACATTTTTATAATGTCTTTGCATTAGGTTGGCATTGTCTTGACATTTATATATTGTGTTTGCATTAGGTTGGCATTGTTTTGACATTTATATATTTTCTTTGCATTAGGTTGGCATTGTCTTGACATTTATATATTGTGTTTGCATTAGGTTGGCATTGTTTTGACATTTATATATTTTCTTTGCATTAGGTTGGCATTGACTTGACATTTGTATATTGTCTTTGCATTAGGTTGGCATTGTCTTGACATCTTTATAATGTCCTTGCATTATGTTGGCATTGTCTTGACATTTATATATTGTGTTTGCATTAGGTTGGCATTGTCATGACTATTTTGTATTTTCTTTGGTTTAGGGTGGCATTGACGTGACATTTTTATATTGTTTTTGCATTAGGTTGGCATTGTGTTGACATTTATATAATGTCTTTGCATTAGGTTGGCATTGTCTTGACATTGATATATTGTGTTTGCATTACTTTGGCATTGTCTTGAGTATTTTATATTGTCCTTGCATTAGGTTGGCATTGGCATGACATTTTTATATTGTCTTTGCATTGTCTTTACATTTGTATATTGTCCTTGCATTAGGTTGGCATTGGCGTGACATTTTTAAATTTTCTTTGCATTATGTTGGCATTGTCTTGATATTTATGTATTGTATTTGCATTAGGTTGGCATTGTCATGACTATTTTGTATTTTCTTTGCATTAGGTTGGCATTGTCTTGACATTTTTATATTGTCCTTGCATTAGGTTGGCATTGGCGTGACATTTTTAAATTGTCTTTGCATTAGCTTGGCATTGTGTTGACATTTTTATATTGTCTTTGCATTATATTCGCATTGTCTTGACATATTTATATTGTCTTTGCATTAGATTCGCATTGTCTTGACATTTTTATATTGTCTTTGCATGAGGTTGGCATTGTCTATATATTTGTATATAGTCGTTGCATTAGCTTGGCATTGTCTTGATATTTTTATATTGTCTTTGCATTAGATTCGCATTGTCTTGACATTTGTTTATTGTCTTTGCATCAGATTCGCATTGTCTTGACATTTTTATATTGTCTTTGCATGAAGTTGGCATTGTATTTATATTTTTATATTGTCGTTGCATTAGCTTGGCATTGTCTTGATATTTTTATATCGGTTTTGAATTAGATTCGCATTGTGTTGACATTTTTATATTGTATTTGCATTAGCTTGGCATTGTATTGACATTTTTATATTGTCTTTGCCTTAGGTTGGCATTGTGTTGACATTTTTATATTGTCTTGCATTAGGTTGGCATTGGCATGACATTTTTATATTGTCTTTGCATTGTCTTTACACTTGTATATTGTCCTTGCATTAGGTTGGCATTGGCGTGACACTTTTATATTGTCGCAGCATTAGATTCGCATTGTCTTGATATTTTTATATTGTCATTGCATTAAATTCGCATTGTCATTATATTTTTATACTATCTTTGTATGAGGTTGGCATTGTCTTTGCATATTTATCTTGTTGTTGTATTAGCTTGGCTTTGTCGTGACATTTTTATATTGTCTTTGCATTAGGTTGGCATTGTGTTGACATTTTTATATTGTCTTTGCATTAGGTAGGTATTGTGTTGACATTTATATATTTTCTTTGCATTATGTTAGCATTGTCTTGGCATTTTTATATTGTCTTGGCATTAGGTTGGCATTGTCTTTATATTTTTATATAGTCTTTGCATTAGCTTGGCATTGTCTTGATTATTTTATATTGTCTTTGCATTAGATTCGCATTGTCTTGAAATTTTTATATTGTCTTTGCATGAGGTTGGCATTGTCTTTATATTTTTATATTGTCATTGCATTAAATTCGCATTGCCATTATATTTTTATACTATCTTTGTATGAGGTTGGCATTGTCTTTGTATTTTTATATTGTTGTTGCATTAGATTGGCATTGTGTTGACATTTTTATATTGTCTTTGCATTAGCTAGGCATTGTGTTGACATTTATATATTGTCTGTGCACTATATTCGCATTGTCTTTATATTTTTATATTGTCGTTGAATTAGCTTGGCATTGTCTTGATTATTTTATATTGTCTTTGCATTAGATTCGCATTGTCTTGAGATTTTTATATTGTCTTTGCATGAGGTTGGCATTGTCTTTATATTTTTATATTGTCGTTGCATTAGCTTGGCATTGTCTTGATTATTTTATATTGTCTTTGCATTAGATTCGCATTGTCTTGACATTTTTATAGTGTCTTTTCATTTGCTTGGCTTTGTCTTGATATTTTTATATTGTTTTTGCATTAGATTCGCATTGTCTTGACATTTTTATAGTGTCTTTGCATTAGCTTGTCATTGTGTTGACATTTTTATATTGTCCTTGCATTAGGTTGGCATTGGCATGTCATTTTTATATTGTCTTTGCATTGTCTTTACATTTATATATTGTCCTTGCATTAGGCTGGCATTGGCGTGACATTTTTAAATTGTCTTTGCATTAGATTCGCATTGTCATTATATTTTTATATTATCTTTGTATGAGGTTGGCATTGTCTTTGTATTTTTATATTGTTGTTACATTAGCTTGGCATTGTCTTGACATTTTTATATTGTCTTTGCATTAGGTTGGCATTGTGTTGACATTTATATATTGTCTGTGCATTAGATTCGCATTGTCTTTATATTTTTATATTGTCTTTGCATTAGCTTGGCATTGTCTTGATTATTTTATATTGTCTTTGCATTAGATTCGCATTGTCTTGAAATTTATATATTGTCTTTGCATGAGGTTGGCATTGTCTTTATATTTTTATATTGTCGTTGCATTAGCTTGGCATTGTCTTGATTATTTTATATTGTCTTTGCATTAGATTCGCATTGTCTTGACATTTTTATATTGTCTTTGCATGAAGTTGGCATTGTATTTATATTTTTATATTGTCGTTACATGAGCTTGGCTTTGTCTTGATAATTTTATATTGTTTTTGCATTAGATTCGCTTTGTCTTGACATTTTAATAGTGTCTTTGCATTAGCTTGGCATTCTGTTGACATTTTTATATTATCCTTGCATTAGGTTGGCATTGGCATGACATTTTTATATTGTCTTTGCATTAGTTTGGCATTGTCTTGACATTTTTATATTGTCCTTGCACTAGGTTGGCATTGGCGTGACATTTTTGTATTGTCTTTGCATTAGCTTGGCACTGTGTTGACATTTTTAAATTGTCTTTGCATTAGCTTGGCATTGTGTTGACATTTTTATATTGTCTTTGCATGAGGTTGGCATTGTCTTTATATTTTTATATTGTCCTTGCATTAGGTTGGCATTGGCATGACATTTTTATATTGTCTTTGCATTGTCTTTACATTTGTATATTGTCCTTGCATTAGGTTGGCATTGTCGTGACATGTTTATATTGTCTTTGCATAAGGTTGGCATTGTCTTTATATTTTTATATTGTCTTTACATTAGCTTGGCATTGTCGTGACATTTTTATATTGTCTTTGCATTAGCTTGGCATTCTGTTGACATTTTTATGTTATCCTTGCATTAGGTTCACATTGGCATGACATTTTTATATTGTCTTTGCATTAGTTTGGCATTGTCTTGACATTTTTATATTGTCCTTGCACTAGGTTGGCATTGGCGTGACATTTTTGTATTGTCTTTGCATTAGCTTGGCACTGTGTTGACATTTTTAAATTGTCTTTGCATTAGCTTGGCATTGTGTTGACATTTTTATATTGTCTTTGCATGAGGTTGGTATTGTCTTTATATTTTTATATTGTCCTTGCATTAGGTTGGCATTGGCATGACATTTTCATATTGTCTTTGCATTGTCTTTACATTTGTATATTGTCCTTGCATTAGGTTGGCATTGTCGTGACATGTTTATATTGTCTTTGCATGAGGTTGGCATTGTCTTTATATTTTTATATTGTCTTTACATTAGCTTGGCATTGTCGTGACATTTTTATATTGTCTTTGCATGAGGTTGGCATTGTCTTTATATTTTTATATTGTCTTTACATTAGATTTTTATATTGTCTTTGCATTAGGCTGGCATTGCGTTGACATTTTTATATTTTCTTTGCATTAGGTAGGTATTGTGTTGACATTTATATATTTCCTTTGCATTAGGTTAGCATTGGCGTGACATTTTTAAATTGTCTTTGCATTAGCTTGGCATTGTGTTGACATCTTTATATTGTCTTTGCATTATGTTGGCATTGTCTTGACATTTATATTTTGTGTTTGCATTAGGTTGGCATTGACTTGACATTTTTATATTGTCTTTGCATTAGGTTGGCATTGTCTTGACATTTTTATAATGTCTTTGCATTAGGTTGGCATTGTCTTGACATTTATATATTGTCTTTGCATTAGGTTGGCATGGTCTTGACATTTTTATATTGTATTTGCATTAGATTGGCTTTTTATTGACATTTTTATATTTTCTTTGCATTAGGTTGGCATTGTCTTAACATTTTTATATTGTCTTTGCATTAGCTTGGCATTGTCTTGACATTTTTATATGTCTTTGCGCTAGGTTGGCATTGACGAGACAATTTTGTATTGTCTTTGCATTAGCTTGGCATAGTGTTGACATTTTTAAATTGTCTTTGCATTAGCTTGGCATTGTGTTGACATTTTTATATTGTCGTTGCATTAGCTTGGCATTGTCTTGATATTTTTATATTGTCTTTTCATTAGATTCGCATTGTCCTTATATTTTTATATTGTCTTTGCATGAGGTTGGCATTGTCTATATTTTTATATTGTCATTGCATTAGCTTGGCATTGTCTTGATATTTTTATAGTGTCTTTGCAATAGATTTTAATATTGTCTTTGCATTAGGTTGGCATTGTGTTGACATTTTTATATTGTCTTTGCATTAGATTCGCATTGCTCTTATATTGTTATATTGTCTTTGCATGAGGTTGGCATTGTCTTTATATTTTCATATTGTCTTTGCATGAGGTTGACACTGTCTTTATATTTTTAATAGTGTCTTTGCATTAGATTCTTATATTGTCTTTTCACTAGGTTGGCATCGTGTTGACATTTTTATATTGTTTTTGCATTAGGTAGGCATGGTCTTGACATTTATATATTGTGTTTGCATTAGGTTGGCATTGACTTGACATTTTTATATTGTCTTTGCATTAGCTTGGCATTGTCTTGATATTTTTATATTGTCTTTGCATTAGATTCGCATTGTCTTGATATTTTTATAGTGTCTTTGCAATAGATTTTAATATTGTCTTTGCATTAGGTTGGCATTGTGTTGACATTTTTATATTGTCTTTGCATTAGATTCGCATTGTTCTTATATTGTTATATTGTCTTTGCACGAGGTTGGCATTGTCTTTATATTTTTATATTGTCTTTGCATGAGGTTGACACTGTCTTTATATTTTTAATAGTGTCTTTGCATTAGATTCTTATATTGTCTTTCCACTAGGTTGGCATTGTGTTGACATTTTTATATTGTTTTTGCATTAGGTAGGCATGGTCTTGACATTTATATATTGTGTTTGCATTAGGTTGGCATTGACTTGACATTTTTATATTGTCTTTGCATTAGCTTGGCATTGTGTTGACATTTTGATATTGTCTTTGCATTATGTTCGCATTGTCCTTATATTTTTATATTGTCATTGAATTAGCTTGGCATTGTCTTGACATTTTTATATTGTCTTTGCATTAGATTCGCATTGTCCTTATATTTTTATATTGTCTTTGCATGAGGTTGGCATTGTCTATATTTTTATATTGTCGTTGCATTAGCTTGGCATTGTCTTGATATTTTTATAGTGTCTTTGCAATAGATTTTAATATTGTCTTTGCATTAGGTTGGCATTGTGTTGACATTTTTATATTGTCTTTGCATTAGATTCGCATTGTCTTTATATTTTTAACAGTGTCTTTGCATGCGGTTGACATTGTCTTTATATTTTTAACAGTGTCTTTGCATTAGATTCTTATATTGTCTTTGCATTAGATTGGCATCGTGTTGACATTTTTATATTGTCTTTGCATTAGATTCTTATATTGTCTTTCCACTAGGTTGGCATTGTGTTGACATTGTTATAATGTCTTTGCATTAGGTTGGCATTGTCTTGACATTTATATATTGTCTTTGCATTAGGTTGGCATGGTCTTGACATTTTTATATTGTATTTGCATTAGATTGGTTTTTTATTGACATTTTTATATTGTCTTTGCATTAGCTTGGCATCGTCTTGACTTCTTTATAATGTCTTTGCATTATGTTGGCATTGTCTTGACATTTATATATTGTGTTTGCATTACTTTGGCATTGTCTTGACTATTTTATACTGTCCTTGCATTAGGTTGGCATTGTCTTTATATTTTTATATTGTCTTTACATTAGCTTGGCATTGGCATGACATTTTTATATTGTCTTTGCATGAGGTTGGCATTGTCTTTATATTTTTATATTGTCTTTACATTAGCTTGGCATTGTCGTGACATTTTTATATTGTCGTTGCATGAAGTTGGCATTGTCTTTATTATTTTATATTGTCTTTACATTAGATTTTTATATTGTCTTTGCATTAGGCTGGCATTGTGTTGACATTTTTATATTGTCTTTGCATTAGGTAGGTATTGTGTTGACATTTATATATTTTCTTTGCATTAGGTTAGCATTGGCGTGAATTTTTAAATTGTCTTTGCATTAGCTTGGCATTGTGTTGACATCTTTATATTGTCTTTGCATTATGTTGGCATTGTCTTGACATTTATATATTGTGTTTGCATTAGGTTGACATTGGCTTGACATTTTTATATTGTCTTTGCATTAGGTTGGCATTGTCTTGACATTTTTATAATGTCTTTGCATTAGGTTGGCATTGTCTTGACATTTATATATTGTGTTTGCATTAGGTTGGCATTGTTTTGACATTTATATATTTTCTTTGCATTAGGTTGGCATTGTCTTGACATTTATATATTGTGTTTGCATTAGGTTGGCATTGTCTTGACATCTTTATAATGTCCTTGCATTATGTTGGCATTGTCTTGACATTTATATATTGTGTTTGCATTAGGTTGGCATTGTCATGACTATTTTGTATTTTCTTTGGTTTAGGTTGGCATTGACGTGACATTTTTATATTGTTTTTGCATTAGGTTGGCATTGTGTTGACATTTATATAATGTCTTTGCATTAGGTTGGCATTGTCTTGACATTGATATATTGTGTTTGCATTACTTTGGCATTGTCTTGAGTATTTTATATTGTCCTTGCATTAGGTTGGCATTGGCATGACATTTTTATATTGTCTTTGCATTGTCTTTACATTTGTATATTGTCCTTGCATTAGGTTGGCATTGGCGTGACATTTTTAAATTTTCTTTGCATTATGTTGGCATTGTCTTGATATTTATGTATTGTGTTTGCATTAGGTTGGCATTGTCATGACTATTTTGTATTTTCTTTGCATTAGGTTGGCATTGTCTTGACATTTTTATATTGTCCTTGCATTAGGTTGGCATTGGCGTTACATTTTTAAATTGTCTTTGCATTAGCTTGGCATTGTGTTGACATTTTTATATTGTCTTTGCATTATATTCGCATTGTCTTGACATATTTATATTGTCTTTGCATTAGATTCGCATTGTCTTGACATTTTTATATTGTCTTTGCATGAGGTTGGCATTGTCTATATATTTGTATATAGTCGTTGCATTAGCTTGGCATTGTCTTGATATTTTTATATTGTCTTTGCATTAGATTCGCATTGTCTTGACATTTGTATATTGTCTTTGCATCAGATTCGCATTGTCTTGACATTTTTATATTGTCTTTGCATGAAGTTGGCATTGTATTTATATTTTTATATTGTCGTTGCATTAGCTTGGCATTGTCTTGATATTTTTATATCGGTTTTGAATTAGATTCGCATTGTGTTGACATTTTTATATTGTATTTGCATTAGCTTGGCATTGTATTGACATTTTTATATTGTCTTTGCCTTAGGTTGGCATTGTGTTGACATTTTTATATTGTCTTGCATTAGGTTGGCATTGGCATGACATTTTTATATTGTCTTTGCATTGTCTTTACATTTGTATATTGTCCTTGCATTAGGTTGGCATTGGCGTGACACTTTTATATTGTCGCAGCATTAGATTCGCATTGTCTTGATATTTTTATATTGTCATTGCATTAAATTCGCATTGTCATTATATTTTTATACTATCTTTGTATGAGGTTGGCATTGTCTTTGCATATTTATCTTGTTGTTGTATTAGCTTGGCATTGTCGTGACATTTTTATATTAATTGTCTTTGCATTAGGTTGGCATTGTGTTGACATTTTTATATTGTCTTTGCATTAGGTAGGTATTGTGTTGACATTTATATATTTTCTTTGCATTATGTTAGCATTGTCTTGACATTTTTATATTGTCTTGGCATTAGGTTGGCATTGTCTTTATATTTTTATATAGTCTTTGCATTAGCTTGGCATTGTCTTGATTATTTTATATTGTCTTTGCATTAAATTCGCATTGCCATTATATTTTTATACTATCTTTGTATGAGGTTGGCATTGTCTTTGTATTTTTATATTGTTGTTGCATTAGATTGGCATTGTCTTGGCATTTTTATATTGTCTTTACATTAGCTAGGCATTGTGTTGACATTTATATATTGTCTGTGCACTATATTCGCATTGTCTTTATATTTTTATATTGTCGTTGAATTAGCTTGGCATTGTCTTGATTATTTTATATTGTCTTTGCATTAGATTCGCATTGTCTTGAGATTTTTATATTGTCTTTGCATGAGGTTGGCATTGTCTTTATATTTTTATATTGTCGTTGCATTAGCTTGGCATTGTCTTGATTATTTTATATTGTCTTTGCATTAGATTTGCATTGTCTTAACATTTTTATAGTGTCTTTTCATTTGCTTGGCTTTGTCTTGATATTTTTATATTGTTTTTGCATTAGATTCGCATTGTCTTGACATTTTTATAGTGTCTTTGCATTAGCTTGTCATTGTGTTGACATTTTTATATTGTCCTTGCATTAGGTTGGCATTGGCATGTCATTTTTATATTGTCTTTGCATTGTCTTTACATTTATATATTGTCCTTGCATTAGGCTGGCATTGGCGTGACATTTTTAAATTGTCTTTGCACTAGATTCGCATTGTCATTATATTTTTATATTATCTTTGTATGAGGTTGGCATTGTCTTTGTATTTTTATATTGTTGTTACATTAGCTTGGCATTGTCTTGACATTTTTATATTGTCTTTGCATTAGGTTGGCATTGTGTTGACATTTATATATTGTCTGTGCATTAGATTCGCATTGTCTTTATATTTTTATATTGTCTTTGCATTAGCTTGGCATTGTCTTGATTATTTTATATTGTCTTTGCATTAGATTCGCCTTGTCTTGAAATTTTTATATTGTCTTTGCATGAGGTTGGCATTGTCTTTATATTTTTATATTGTCGTTGCATTAGCTTGGCATTGTCTTGATTATTTTATATTGTCTTTGCATTAGATTCGCATTGTCTTGACATTTTTATATTGTCTTTGCATGAAGTTGGCATTGTATTTATATTTTTATATTGTCGTTACATGAGCTTGGCTTTGTCTTGATAATTTTATATTGTTTTTGCATTAGATTCGCTTTGTCTTGACATTTTAATAGTGTCTTTGCATTAGCTTGGCATTCTGTTGACATTTTTATATTATCCTTGCATTAGGTTGGCATTGGCATGACATTTTTATATTGTCTTTGCATTAGTTTGGCATTGTCTTGACATTTTTATATTGTCCTTGCACTAGGTTGGCATTGGCGTGACATTTTTGTATTGTCTTTGCATTAGCTTGGCACTGTGTTGACATTTTTAAATTGTCTTTGCATTAGCTTGGCATTGTGTTGACATTTTTATATTGTCTTTGCATGAGGTTGGCATTGTCTTTATATTTTTATATTGTCCCTGCATTAGGTTGGCATTGGCATGACATTTTTATATTGTCTTTGCATTGTCTTTACATTTGTATATTGTCCTTGCATTAGGTTGGCATTGTCGTGACATGTTTATATTGTCTTTGCATGAGGTTGGCATTGTCTTTATATTTTTATATTGTCCTTGCATTAGGTTGGCATTGGCATGACATTTTTATATTGTCTTTGCATTGTCTTTACATTTGTATATTGTCCTTGCATTAGGTTGGCATTGTCGTGACATTTTTATATTGTCTTTGCATGAGGTTGGCATTGTTTTTATATTTTTATATTGTCTTTACATTAGATTTTTATATTGTCTTTGCATTAGGCTGGCATTGCGTTGACATTTTTATATTGTCTTTGCATTAGGTAGGTATTGTGTTGACATTTATATATTTCCTTTGCATTAGGTTAGCATTGGCGTGACATTTTTAAATTGTCTTTGCATTAGCTTGGCATTGTGTTGACATCTTTATATTGTCTTTGCATTATGTTGGCATTGTCTTGACCTTTATATTTTGTGTTTGCATTAGGTTGGCATTGACTTGACATTTTTATATTGTCTTTGCATTAGGTTGGCATTGTCTTGACATTTTTATAATGTCTTTGCATTAGGTTGGCATTGTCTTGACATTTATATATTGTCTTTGCATTAGATTGGCTTTTTATTGACATTTTTATATTTTCTTTGCATTAGGTTGGCATTGTCTTAACATTTTTATATTGTCGTTGCATTAGCTTGGCATTGTCTTGATATTTTTATATTGTCTTTTCATTAGATTCGCATTGTCCTTATATTTTTATATTGTCTTTGCATGAGGTTGGCATTGTCTATATTTTTATATTGTCGTTGCATTAGCTTGGCATTGTCTTGATATTTTTATAGTGTCTTTGCAATAGATTTTAATATTGTCTTTGCATTAGGTTGGCATTGTGTTGACATTTTTATATTGTCTTTGCATTAGATTCGCATTGTTCTTATATTGTTATATTGTCTTTGCATGAGGTTGGCATTGTCTTTATATTTTCATATTGTCTTTGCATGAGGTTGACACTGTCTTTATATTTTTAATAGTGTCTTTGCATTAGATTCTTATATTGTCTTTCCAATAGGTTGGCATTGTGTTGACATTTTTATATTGTTTTTGCATTAGGTAGGCATGGCCTTGACATTTATATATTGTGTTTGCATTAGGTTGGCATTGACTTGACATTTTTATATTGTCTTTGCATTAGCTTGGCATTGTCTTGATATTTTTATATTGTCTTTGCATTAGATTCGCATTGTTCTTATATTGTTATATTATCTTTGCACGAGGTTGGCATTGTCTTTATATTTTTATATTGTCTTTGCATGAGGTTGACACTGTCTTTATATTTTTAATAGTGTCTTTGCATTAGATTCTTATATTGTCTTTCCACTAGGTTGGCATTGTGTTGACATTTTTATATTGTTTTTGCATTAGGTAGGCATGGTCTTGACATTGATATATTGTGTTTGCATTAGGTTGGCATTGACTTGACATTTTTATATTGTCTTTGCATTAGCTTGGCATTGTGTTGACATTTTGATATTGTCTTTGCATTATGTTCGCATTGTCCTTATATTTTTATATTGTCATTGAATTAGCTTGGCATTGTCTTGACATTTTTATATTGTCTTTGCATTAGATTCGCATTGTCCTTATATTTTTATATTGTCTTTGCATGAGGTTGGCATTGTCTATATTTTTATATTGTCGTTGCATTAGCTTGGCATTGTCTTGATATTTTTATAGTGTCTTTGCAATAGATTTTAATATTGTCTTTGCATTAGGTTGGCATTGTGTTGACATTTTTATATTGTCTTTGCATTAGATTCGCATTGTTCTTATATTGTTATATTGTCTTTGCACGAGGTTGGCATTGTCTTTATATTTTTATATTGTCTTTGCATTAGCTTGGCATTGTCTTGATATTTTTATATTGTCTTTGCATTAGATTCGCATTGTTCTTATATTGTTATATTGTCTTTGCACGAGGTTGGCATTGTCTTTATATTTTTATATTGTCTTTGCATGAGGTTGACACTGTCTTTATATTTTTAATAGTGTCTTTGCATTAGATTCTTATATTGTCTTTCCACTAGGTTGGCATTGTGTTGACATTTTTATATTGTTTTTGCATTAGGTAGGCATGGTCTTGACATTTATATATTGTGTTTGCATTAGGTTGGCATTGACTTGACATTTTTATATTGTCTTTGCATTAGCTTGGCATTGTGTTGACATTTTGATATTGTCTTTGCATTATGTTCGCATTGTCCTTATATTTTTATATTGTCATTGAATTAGCTTGGCATTGTCTTGACATTTTTATATTGTCTTTGCATTAGAGTCGCATTGTCCTTATATTTTTATATTGTTTTTGCATGGGGTTAGCATTGTCTATATTTTTATATTGTCCTTGCATTAGCTTGGCATTGTCTTGATATTTTTATAGTGTCTTTGCATTAGATTTTAATATTGTCTTAGCATTAGGTTGGCATTGTGTTGACATTTTTATATTGTCTTTGCATTAGATTCGCATTGTCTTTATATTTTTATATTGTCTTTGTATGAGGTTGGCATTGTCTTGATATTTTTAATAGTGTCTTTGCATTAGATTCTTATATTGTCTTTGCATTAGATTGGCATTGTGTTGACATTTTTATATTGTCTTTGCATTAGGTAGGCATTGTGTTGACATTTATACATTGTCTTTGCATTAGATTCGCATTGTCTTTACTTTTTTTATATTGTCTTTGCATGAGGTTGGCATTGTCTCGATATTTTTATATTGTCTTTGCATTAGCTTGTCATTATCTTGATATTTTTATATTGTCTTTGCATTAGTTTGGCATTGTTATGACATTTTTTATATTGTGTTCCTGAGCATGTGACAAAATTATAGTTGTTAAAATCACAATTACTATATGTGATGAAACTGTCTCATGGGGTCCGGCTTCATCAAAATGTGATCTGATCGTGCTATGACGGAAGCTTGTCTGGCTTTGCGTGATGCAGGTATCATAATACATGGGCTAGGCTATTTGATTCCGCATAAGTTATGATAATGCAACACAAGATATAATAATGAAAATTCAAAAAATGTCAAGACATAATAATGAAAGTTCAAAGAGAAAACGCCAGAACATAATAATTATAAAGTTCAGAAAATGTCAAAACATAATAATAAAAGTTCAAAAAATGACAAACTTAATAATCAAAGTTCAAAAAATGGTAAGACATAAAATGAAAGTTCAAAACATTTCAAGAAATAACAATGAAAGGTCAACAAATTTCAAGACATGATAATAAAAGTTCAAAAAACGTCAGGTCATAATAATGAAAGTTGAAACACTTTCAAAATGTAAATGAAACGTTTAATATACAAAGTAGAATTATAGTCTAATTATTATTACAAAATATGAATAATAATATTAATATACAGAATATAAAATATAAAAATAGAATATACAATTTTCAAAACAGTATTGCGTGTACTATAATATTATACGAAGCTACTAACAACATTTTACGAAAAGTTATATTGAATATATTTCTGAAATGAAATATTGAGTTTAAAAAAGAAATTGCATTTACAAATGATATAGACGTTGAGTTATTGGATATCGATTTCATATGTGAATTTAAGCATAATATGGGGTAGATTTATTGTTTTAATTCACTCTGCCTCGTGAATATACATTATGTATCACATTTTAACACATGAAATGAAGACATTTCTCAAAACGTTAGCTGCCGACAAAGATCCAGGATTATAAAATGCATTTTGTCTCGTATCTCCAGCTTTACGCCGTTAGGTACGCAAATTGAAATATACATCCGGGACTACGAATCTTACAGCCTCGTTGTCATCGTACGCTGATCAGTTCCTTCACCGTTGTTTGAGAGAGTACATTTCAAATATCGTCGTGGGCGTTTCTATTGCTTCGGGATAACATGCAAGGTTTCGAAGTATTGATTACCTACATATGAACAGTTAAAATTGTACTTTAATTGGTTCAACATTGTGGCACAAAAAACAATTGCTGCACCAACCAAGTATATTGGCTTACGTGACACTTTCCTTATCTTAGTGAATATGGAGCAAACTACTGAAGGAGCACGAGAATTTGATATATTCTACATCGACTATAAGGATTACTATGAATGTATTTGCTATCCACAGACGTGTGCTGTTGATATTCCCGATTACATACATCTTAATGTTACTAGTGAGGAACATCTATTCTCATCCTATCTATATGAAGATTTTGACCGTTCTTTCTGCGACCAAAATGATATCACCACCACTGGAAGAACTGCTCTGATTGCCGTGTATACTTTGACAATTACATTAGCCTTAGTTGGCAACATTGTTACTATTCGCGTTCTAGCCGCTGGATCTAGAGCCAAATTAGAGATGAATAAGTTCCTGATCAATCTGGCCATTTCCGATATCATGATGGCAGTGTTCTGTATGCCTTTTACCTTCGTATACGCCCTGTTAAGACGTTGGATATTTGGAGAAGTGTTGTGTCCCCTTATATTTTTCACACAGCATGTAAGTATTTGCGTCAAGTGCCAGTGTGACATCTAGCATGTTTTCACGGCTAACCGTGCACGAAGGTTCGCTCAGTTATATATATATTTCTCATATGTCTGTGAGAGCATTATACGTAAATATTTATGACCTATTATTCAATATGACACTTGATGGTGTATTTGAGCGTGCAAAGTCACATGGTTTTTCATTTCCATAATGGGCAACATAATGCTGCTGTCCCTATAATGTTTTGCTTTTATCATGGATTCACCAGTTTAGTTTTGGTGATATGAATGAAATGTGTCGTCTCATTTCATCTTGAAATTCCCCCTGAATAGAGACAATATGTTGATGTTGTAACTTTGTCTTGCCTAGAGCGGCCAGGAAAATTGGAAATTGAGAGTATATTAGAGCTGAATCCACAAATAATAAGATGTGGCCCATTGAAATAAACAAGTTACACTCACAGATCCATTTGACAGAATGAGTTCTCATTTTTTTCAAATTTATTATTTAGTTGTTTTACAAGTATTAATTGGGTGCTTGTTTGTATACTGAACAATAATTTTTACACACTAATAATTCTCATACCACGAAATATTTATAATATAATTGGTCGTCCAAACGGGTTCAACTGAAGATTAGTTTTATATACATTGAGGAAACAAAATGAGAGAGATAAAGATTAAGTTGAGTTATTGAGTTAGATACCATCAATACCGTGATTTACAACAAGTGCCCGACGAGCCACAGTCTCAATAAATTAGACAATAATATAATAGAAAACGATAACAAGATTTAATGGCGAACAAACAACGCTGTCTTTGTGCATAAAGTCAGAGTGATACCGACCACTGAATGAATAAAGCTTCAAAAAGGAAACACTTACACAAACGCCCAGGCAATAAAAATATGGCGTAGCATCCAATTACATATTTCATCGTCACATGAAAGAAACCCTTTTAATATGGTTCTTATCCATGTTTGTTCCTGCTGTACAACGTTCGGATTCATCACTGAAAATACGGAGTCGAACTATGGTCAATGCAGTGTCGGAAAAACCTGACCATGTATAGAGCCCTTTCCTGTCATAATATCTGAATAAACCTTGATGTATGAACCGCTAAAGTAGGCAATTTAGGGTTTATTTCCACCCATAATCATATATTTTCATTTATCTATTTATATTGCCATTTGCCCATTTTGATTTTAAAATATTCTTTATATATTTCATTACAATTACTTTTATTTTGTACTTGTAAATTATCATTTTAATTTAATTTAATATTTTCATCCTTCTTTTCATATTTCCAATTTTGTTCTTGTGTTTTTTAATATCACATTGGATTTGTTGTAAATCCACTGTTAATGTTTTACTACTATGAATTGTGTAACAGAAAAATCGCATTTGTTCTCGTCTGTAATAAGACATGATGTAACCTTTCAATTTTGCAACTGCTTACCTAAATATAAGACCCACTCTCTTCTAACTTAAATATATAATAGAAAAAAAAATATATTCGGTTATCAGGCTTCATGTTTATTTTACGTCTGGTTTCTATCCTACACGTAGATTTTTGCGATATAAGTATAGTGACATAATAAAAAGTTACATGTTATCTTTCTAATTCTACTTGTACAGATATTAACTGTAACAGTATTTAATTGCTCGTCTCGTTTTAGTTTCTTCTCTACTCAACGACCCGATCTTTTTCCCGCATACATAACGTGGTCCAATAATATACCTGAATATTATAATGAGAATGTTTTGATATCAGGTTATTTAGATGATTTTAATTATAACTTTTTATTGCATTTTTATCACTCATTTGCATTTGTTCATCATGGTAAAATGTGTAAATTTAGCGGATTGATTAACGGACAATTAGCGAAGATAATATACCTCTTTGTTTGACAATTACCGGTTGCAATTACATGACTCAAACTGACACTGCAATGTTCTATATTTAATTAGTATTTTTTTTCGTTTCATTAATAATTAAGAAACTGCCTAAATACGTTGATACGATTGTTCGCTTCAAAATGGATTCACATTTACAAATGGTTAGAGGCTACAGTAGCCAAGTATTGGTTTAAAAATAGTTTACCATGGTTAATGGAAATTGTCATGTGAATTGAAACACGTGTTTGTATTTAAATTATCCCGGGTTTGTACGCACTGCTAGCAAACACTTCTATTTCAGAGATATTCTCATATTTTGTAATCAGAAACAAATATACTAACGAGAAGCAGAACTACTTTATTATATTGTATTTTTATCTTTCAGCTTTCCCCATTTGTCAGTATATTCACGTTGACTGCTATTGGGATAGAACGATACCTGGCTGTCGTGAGACCCATGGGAAGACACGTTTCCAGGCCCCACACAAACGTCATTCTACTAATGATATGGGCAATATCGGCATCTTTATCCACTGTGCAATTAGTTCTTGCACGCGTCAAGAAAACCGATAATTCAAACAACACTATAATGTGGGAGTGTGACGAATGGTGGAATTCTTCTCTTCACGAGACTGTATATGAAATATGTATTCTAGGCATAACGTATGTCATGCCGCTCGGGGTACTCTGGTATAGTTATCAACGAGTGGCGTATGTATTATGGAAACGAAAGTTACCTGGTAACGCAAATGGGAAACGTGATGCATTACACTCACGGGCAAAAATTAAGGTGAGTCTGTTCACTTTTTTAATCATATATTTAAAAACTTTTAAAACCTTAAAAACTTAATAAAAAATAATAGTCTATAAAAAAAATTCAGTACACTATCGAAAATAGAACATCCACGAAACATAATAAAATAATTAAACTCGCTAATTCATTACCAGGTAGAAACAAATTCTTTATATATTCTCCAGGTGGATTGTAGAGGCAGGTTTCAAGGCGAATAAAACTGCTGTACTCGGGCTCTTCTAGGAATAAAGTACACGCCTCAATAAAACGGCCGTTGACCTCAACCTATTATCGCGTGATCTCTGTAAATTCATACTTTTGTAGATAGTAAATTCAATCGTGCCCCGTGACCTTATGGCAGTTTCTTGACTGTATCTCTCATCATTGTAATTGTTGAGGAACGTAGTGGGAATGCAGATAATGTCCAGACAAATTATAGGACATATCAAGTAAAATAACAATGCCAGGAATAAATTCTTCGGAATAAAATAATCCTTATTAAGCATAAGTATATTGTTAAATTGAAGAAAGTTGAATGGTTACCCATAGCAGACCATTGCACCAACAAATCTATCTTGAGTGTTATAGTAGCATTCTTAGTTCTGAATCACAGTTGAAAATTTAACTAGTTTTTTTCCTGTTGCTATCTTAAACACTATTCACTGTGTGTAGAATTACATTTTACATTCGACTTACGTGGCTTCATTTTGAGACTTGTATACAAGAAACATTCTAACACACGCTTGAGATCATTGAAGTGATAACGTGCCAAGCATACTTTTATTCACTCTAGAAAGAACGTTTTTTTTCTTAGTGTTGCTTAGTGAAGATGATCCATACAGTTATAACGAGTTATACAATTCCTAGGAGCGAGTGTACTTGAGAGAAAAAAAAAACAATTAGATTTTGGCACAGATGATGTAAAAAATTTGTAAATCTATAACTCAAAAACTTAAGAATGGATTCCCACAAATTATCGTTTATCGAGTTGTTGCCATTGATCTCTTTATTAGAGAGTCAGATATGGTTGCCATAGAAACAATTTCAGGAAGTATCTTCCATTCATAACTGAAACAGTTTTGAACGTGTTTTTATAACATTTGCCCAAGAAAACTACAATTCATTAAATGTTAAGTTTATTTTTTTACCACAGAAACTGCAATTTCAGTATTTTTTTTAATAATCATAAATCAACAAATAATTATTTGATTTTCAGTAAACCTTCAGAATAGGGGTTCTTTGGAAACTATCGATTATATTGTGCTAGAAATTTGGATCTGGTTGGCAAGACAACATTTTCGGACTGATTAACTATTTATGCCTACAAAAGTTATAGATGGATTTTCTCTTTAGCTGTTGCAATCGGTAATAGGTAGGAATTCGTTGCCATGTAAACGAAAATATAAAGGTTTGTTATTTAATCAGCACCCAAGCGATTAGATTCGTCACCATTGCATACTTAATAGGGCACGGGTATTAGTAAGGACATTTAATTTGCACTTCTGACGAATGTTTGCGCTCCTGGAGTGCCTTTAATATCAATAAGAAACGCAATATTAAAGTGCTTCATTTGTAGGTTTTTTTCAGTTGCAAGTCCTTTAATTTCCGAATTATTTTTGATGGTGAATCCGAACAACTGTAATCGATTCACTATAATTGACTGTTACCGACGATGTCCAAACAAGACCCGCTTATATTATATTTATACATAGGCTTAAATGCAAACACTAATAAGAGAAGTGACTTCCATTGCTGTATCGTTGGGTATGACACTATGTATGGACAAAAACAAAACATCTAAGCGTCATCACTGATACATTGGCACTGTTTGTGGGACAGGGTACACACAAGGACAATGCAGGGGGTTCTTTTGTCAAGCGCCGTTATGTCTAAGGCGTTACTTGGCGATAGTTCACACTGACAATTGTATATTGTACACCCCCTCATCTCGCCAATGTTTACTGAAATCCAATTCATCGCGTTATACAACATATCCAGAGGAACAAAATCACAAAATACAGAAATTGTTTCTCTGAGAGTATTAGGTTTTATGTTCTGAACGATAGAAGGATAGAAGACTCCCGTGTTGCCTAAATGCATTGACGACTGAAGTCATGATATAGATACTAGTTGGAAAGATAATTGTCTTATTAAATAAACTAATGCTGGGATATTTGGTACAATCATGTAATTAAATGAGTCAGTTGATATGGTTTGCCTTAAATTCCAAATGTTGGCAACGACACAGTTATTAATGGTATAATCAGTTATACAATTCCTAAGGAAACAGTGCTCGAAATGACCGATATCAATTTATATTTGCGAATGCCTGAATATGTCGCACTGATAAGTTATAATAACAATAACAAAACTATCATAATCCATCAACTCCTATCACATGGCACAATATTACCGTATCGACGTCATAAGGATGATATATGTTACCTCCATGAACGTAAGTCATAGTTCAGAGAAATTGATACGTAATGTCATTATGCGCCATTAGATATGATGCATCGCACATTGCACAAATAATTGATCACAAACACCATATTTTACTGCCATAGCAGACTAATGATGAAAACAACTGAATCACACAATGTTTACACTTTCTGCTTGAGCAGTATCCATTTCATGTCTGCAAATATTTAGCTACCCGGATTTTATGTGATTGTAAATGCCAAAATCTTCTAGTGAAATATACACACACTTAGATGATTCTTTGGGTAGAAATACAAATACTTCAAGTAATGGATAGACATTTGTTAAGCGATACTTATAATCGGCATACATAATTTTGTTTGAAGCAAGCACACTAGACATGCACATGTAATATGCCGTTCCCTGTACATTCCCAGTGACTCTCATTGCCCATAGTTGTATTTTATACGGAACGGTACGTTGATTTGTGTTTTATTTTCTGACGAAGATTGACATAGAATATTAGCTCTTTTTGACGATGACACTGCTTTACTTTGTTCTTTAATATTGAATTGTAATATTATTAAAACAATTTCGCATTAGCAACTCAGTTCAAAGTTACTATTGTGCCTGTTCATTTAATATTCAACATGGCCGCCGATATCTCGTCGACAGCGAGAACGTCACGTGACTTATTTTGCTACAAAAATAGTGTTAATTTTTTACAGTCTAGTGTTGCTCTATTCTATGTACCAATTATATTTATAACAGCGGTAGTGATGACGGGAAAATATAACACTATTTGGAGACAAAACCAATTCTCATGCTCTCAATGAGATCTCGCCGCCCATTTCCGTCTAAGGTCTATGCATCAGGTCTAAATCTGCTACTAATATGAAATTAAGTTCCTGTCGAATTGCAAATGAAACGCGACACATTCAGTGAGGTTATGATCACTCTCCTATATTTCGTAGTGTACGTAGTGTACCATCTGTGGCATTATCTATTGTTTTACCTCATGACCATGAAATTAGGTATATACACCATGATACAACTCGATAAAATTCAATTATTGCTATTGAACTCTCTCAACTTGTGATATATATGCACACATGCATTCAGTTCTAGGAGGTTGACCTGAACGCCTCGGTTGAAAAAAGCTCTTCCGGTTACTGACACTGTATGTCCAACTCATCGGGGTGAACATTTGTGTAATGTTACACTCCATGCTATGTAAATTAGTTTACATCAAGCGCTGAAAGCCATTACTCATTATTTATAATGTCAGTAGCTATTCCGTGTTTCATATATGTCAATGTATTAATGATAAAAACAGAATGTGTTTATCTTGTACCCAAGGCATTACGAGTATACGAAGGTATCCCATTTCATTTCGTAATTTGTTCCCATCATTTGTTGTGAATAACAAGCCCATCATTCAGTTATACATTAGTAAGCATTTGCTATGCTCACATAATAAGCAAGAGTTTATCATTATCATGAGGCTTTCATCAATTGGTGCAAACTGATTTACATAGCATAGAGGGTAACATTACACAAATGTTCTCCCCAACAGAGGTGGACATACAGTTTTAGCGACCCGAAAAGATCTATTGCTCTTGTTTCAAACAAAAATATATATGCCGCGACTCGATCACAAGTATCGCTTACCGATTCATGTGACTGTTACTGATGTAACGTACATTGCAATATTTAAGCCACTTTTTCAGATTTTAAGGTAAACATTTTAAGGTAAACTTTTTTTATTGTACTTAATCTATTAATCTTAGCGCGGCTATCCATTGTTTTTTTTAATTGTGTTCTGATCTGTTCATTCATTTTAACTTGCTGGACACGTCTGAAGAAATCGATCAGCAGACCGTTTAAATGTAATCTTGGGATAGCTACATTTCTATTGATAAACCAATTTTAGAAAACCAAATTTTAATTAGTTATACGAATAGAACAAGAAATGTTTTATTAGCAGAACTTTTAAGAATATAGTGACGTACATTTCACTTGACCTTGGGACAGCTACATTTCTATTGATAAACTAATTTTAGAAAACCAAATTTTAATTAGTTATAAGTATAGAACATGAAATGTTTTATTAGCAGAACGTTTAAGAATATAGTGACATTTCACTTGACCTTGGGACAGCTACATTTCTATTGATAAACCAATTTTAGAAAACCAAATTTTAATTAGTTATACGTATAGAACATGAAATGTTTTATTAGCAGAACTTTTAAGAATATAGTGACATTTCACTTGACCTTGGGAGAGCTACATTTCTATTGATAAACCAATTTTAGAAAACCAAATTTTAATTAGTTATAAGTATAGAACATGAAATGTTTTATTAGCAGAACTTTTAAGAATATAGTGACATTTCACTTGATCTTGGGATAGCTACATTTCTATTGATAAACTAATTTTAGAAAACCAAATTTTAATTAGTTATACGTATAGAACATGAAATGTTTTATTAGCAGAACTTCTAAAAATATAGTGACATTTCACTTGACCTTGGGACAGCAACATTTCTATTGATAAACCAATTTTAGAAAACCAAATTTAATTGGTTATACGTATAGAACATGAAATGTTTTATTAGCAGAACGTTTAAGAATATAGTGACATTTCACTTGACCTTGGGACAGCTACATTTCTATTGATAAACCAATTTTAGAAAACCAAATTTTAATTAGTTATACGTATAGAACATGAAATGTTTTATTAGCAGAACTTTTAAGAATATAGTGACATTTCACTTGACCTTGGGAGAGCTACATTTCTATTGATAAACCAATTTTAGAAAACCAAATTTTAATTAGTTATACGTATAGAATATGAAATGTTTTATTAGCAGAACTTTTAAGAATATAGTGACGTACATTTCACTTGACCTTGGGACAGCTACATTTCTATTGATAAACTAATTTTAGAAAACCAAATTTTAATTAGTTATACGTATAGAACATGAAATGTTTTATTAGCAGAACTTTTAAGAATATAGTGACATTTCACTTGACCTTGGCACAGCTACATTTCTATTGATAAACCAATTTTAGAAAACCAAATTTTAATTAGTTATACGTATAGAACATGAAATGTTTTATTAGCAGAACTTTTAAGAATATAGTGACGTACATTTCACTTGACCTTGGGAGAGCTACATTTCTATTGATAAACCAATTTTAGAAAACCAAATTTTAATTAGTTATACGTATAGAATATGATATGTTTTATTAGCAGAACTTTTAAGAATATAGTGACATTTCACTTGACCTTGGGACAGCTACATTTCTATTGATAAACCAATTTTAGAAAACCAAATTTTAATTAGTTATACGTATAGAATATGAAATGTTTTATTAGCAGAACTTTTAAGAATATAGTGAAATTTAACTTGACCTTGGGACAGCTACATTTCTATTGTTCAAAATTGTTTGCAATATCATTATAAATTGTGAACACTAATTAGAAGTTAATGTTTTCATGGTCACAACGAAATGAACACATAGCCCAGTTTGTACCTTTAACGTTGGACGCATTATAGGAATTTTCTCATGTTCTAGGTAACTGACTGACAACATTTGCACTCCTTTATTGTGGGTTGGTGTATGAATAAATTTGCATAATTATAAGTTTTCAGATTTATGAGCTATTCGAACATACAAAAAATATATTTGGAAATATATAATATTCCTCAAGTTATTGTATAGCAGAACAAGAGAAGCTTGGTAATCCATAACCAATATTTAATATATTTGGTTAGTGTACTTTTATCCATATATCAATAAGATATGTTGACCACCATACCATATCCAGAGTATGTACAAGGGAACAGTACGATCTGGATCTCACATATATGTTATTTTGTGCCATACTATTCTTAGCTTCATCAGGAAAGGGCACTTTAAGCACGGTTGCCTTTGACATGGTTACGGTTGCTAGGTATGATATAATGCAAAAGGGTGTTATAAAACATGTACACAACAATTTTGTAGAAAATCTGTCAGTTATATCAAAATTTCTGGTGTGATTAGTTAGATTTTTTTCTCATAAATTTTTCGAATCCCCTTAATTTTTAACCGATTTCGGCCAATACTTGAGAAGATCTGTCTGAACAATGCATGTAATAGAATGACATCATAAATGATAACATATTAGATACGAAATGATATGAATGAAAGATACTAACAAAATATTAAATCACTGTTGTAATTAGTAATACTGAAAAAAATTAGTAGCAAAGTGATACATAAAAAAGTCAAGAATAAAAGAATGTTTAAACAAAAAGCAAAATAGAAAAATAAAAAGATAAATACATTATATAACATTATAATGCTGGTTACAACTAGAAAATAAATGTAATATATAGGGAAATAAAATACCAATGTTCATCAAGAAACTTCAAGACATGGCTTACAAAAACTACAATAAAGAAAGATTCCTTTCCTTAGAGGCCGTCGATCGTTAAAACTGGTACATAAGAAACGAAGGCGTTCGTAGTTACTAGTTTTGGTATCATATGTCAAATGTTTTAAGTTAACTTTACGTCCGAACTAAATCACTTTTTGCATATTTTTGATATTCTAATGTACTGCGAAATTGACGTTCAACCTTCCATCCAAATCGAACAACTTTCGTTTTCCGTCGTCCATGTTAATTAATGACATCCCCTTTATTACTTGTTCTGATTGTGTATTAACAACCACTGAACTAAGACCAGTTGTTTCACATCAAAACACATTCACCAAACTGCTTGTTATCAACATATGTTTGTCTGGTTTTCCGTGGCGAAAAAATAAACAATCCAGGTTGCAAATTCCAGCAGACGAAATATGTCAAAATACCTGCGCATTTCCAGATTGAACTCTATATACATAAATACAGTTGACTAGACGGTAAAGAAACCCACTACCCTATAAGAACATAAGTTATTAGAACAGTTGTAATAATAGTTTTTAATCGATATTTAGATAAATGACACTGGTTTTTCGAGCGGCCGTGGAAGTATATTTCCTAATTAGGTTTTAATATTTTATTTATGATGGAATAAATAATGTTGTATACTCTCATTATCTTGTTTAAGTTAAATAAATGAATTTATATGCGACGTTTTCAAGTAATTATTCAATTATGTTGAAAATTTTGAAGACCCGCATTCACATGTTCAACTAACTTCAACTTTTCAGAATAATAAAGACCACAATCTAACTTGTGCAATTACTTATACTTTTGCACCCGTAGCATTACTGTTAAGAACTTTATTTATATCTTATATTTATGTCTAGAAAGGTTTAAAAGTATGGTACGTACACATACAGCCATGTAATTAAATGGGATGCATTTGTAGTGTTTCAAATTAGCATGTATATACATGTATATATGTTATTACGAGATGGTCACTGTGTTTTAATACACGCCCTACAGTTTTGGGCATAAGATATATGTATGTTTATGTGTGTATGACTTCGTGCATACCGTGATTCAGTTAATTAGTCCAGAAACCCGGCGGAAAATAAACATAGAGTTCGGATTTCTATGCTATTTATAGCCGAAAACTGACAAACATTTGTATTACAGGTTTCAACACTACTTGTTATGTGAACAAAACCAACATTTGTATATCACAATTTTAAGTACATTTAATGCTCATTTATAGCAAGACCAAAATAAAAATGAAAAAGAAAAAGAAAAGAAACGTTCTTAATAGTTATGAACAACAATAAGAAAAATGAAGTTGAAACAAAGGAAACAAATTAAAGCTGCAAGCAGCGTCATAGGGGCCCAAGCTATCAGATGAAATCCGTAATTTAAGTGGTCACTGAATTGCTATTAAGGTACTTTGAATGATTTGTACAATGAGGTTGACGGGTTCCTTCTATTTACTTGGTTTGGTAATGAGATATGGTTTTTAGAATATATAAGGAGCCATGAGGTTACAATGCCATATATGGTATTCTTTTATATTAGTCTTTTGTTTGATTACTTCATTATGGCACTGGTTGTCTGTCCCGTTCTGCAACAGTGTTTCAGATATGACATTAATGCATATTAATGAGTTCACATGACCATATATGGTATTTTAGTGTGAGCTCTTGTTTAGCATCATCTTAATAATGTAGTTTTCATCTTCCTAATTGCAGCAGTGTTTGAGATATAAAGGTTATGCATATTAATGAGGAGAGAAACCCCACCCCATGGGCGCTCAGTTACAGGACCTAGCCATGTGCCGTTCAGATGCAATAATGTATCTCAGGAGTAGCAAGCACATACAAATGTGCACACCAATCGGGCCAAAACAACACATGTAATTTCTCATTCCCTGTTTTCACAAAATCAAAGATTGCGGCCAAACCAAGTGAACGTTCGAAATGTCATTATTTTTTTCATATGATGCTATGACCGCCCATGTCATATACATATTTATTTAGTTGATCTGTGGATGCACCTTTGAGAAACAAATGCTCAAACTTTTGGTCAATTTTGCATAAATTTCAAGATGGCGGCCAAACCACGTGACTGATAGAAAATATATTACTTTTCTCATATATAGCAATGTCAAGACATGTTCTATTCAAAATCAGCCCCTAAAAATCACAAAAAATATATCAAAAACAAAACTTTAAATAAAACGAAGTATGGATGAAAATGAAACGTTAACAACAGAAAATTAAAATTCACAAAACAATTTTTCACAACTTTTAACTAACATGTCTGGCCATAGAATATCTACATACTATCCTATGTTAACCATTACCAATATCTGTACCCAATACGTAACTACTTCACAACCATGTATCATGTATGAACACACATTGGACTTGAACTAGCTATTTTACAACACAATCAAATCATCACCGGGAGATTGTTTTCACGCAATTTGTCCCTGTTGTCTATGGATTAAACCCCAAATTGCAAACCTTATCATGCCAAAAATCAAAGTTTATTCAAATATTGGTACAGGAAAAGGCTGAAAAGAATTTGTGGCAGCGCGTGTTCGAAATTCGTCTGAACAGACAACGTATGTTACACGCCAGAGGCGGCGGCACTACTTTTTGCATGAGGGGGCGACATCTGCTGACCAACTTTGCGCCGAAGGAGGTCTGCAGCGTGTTCCCTCTAAAACATTTTAAAATCTAGACCCTGTGAAACGCCAATCCCTGCATTGTGAGTGACAAATTTTGCTTACACAAAGACGCCCCCCAACATTGTTTTGAGGGGGCGACTGCCGCCGCCAATGCACGCGATGTGTAGCCACATATCGAGTATGCGCGGCACGACTAGCACTGACGTTTGAATAAAATTACATACATTGATATCCGCGTGGCAGTCATGCATGGCGAAATGAATATGTTGATTTGTGCAATGTAGACACTATTAGACACAGATGGGTAGACGTATTAACCGTTCTTGAGGTGTGAGTTAATTCGGATTTCAAAGACATCACATAGAATAGCAATCAAGAATGTAACCCGTGTTCTTACACGCAACTGGTCGAGATGTGTTCAACAAAACATATTTTTTTCTGTTAGAGAAACGCTTTTCATAGGGTAAATATATTGTCTATATGTCATATTTATTTTCTTTAATCTCACTTATGTTCCCGATAATGGTTTTTCTAATCTCGACACATTTTGTTCAGATTAACTAAACATTTGCAAGCATATCAACTAGTTTATTTATTTATTTTGCTACCTCTTCTTTATGTAAACTTTACGCGAATAAGATCTAAAGCCAAGTAAAAGTATTAAATTTAAATTTAGAGTTTAGAGCAAAATGGATAAGTATTTAAACACACAGCACTGTAAATTATTTATTTCGTAATCGGTTAATTTAAATTGTTCTGGTCAGTAAATTACCATTGTTCAAGGAAAGCAAATTGTACATAGTTAACAATATAGGGAATAAATTGAAATAGCGTATTAATTAAATTTTATCAATTATATCTAAATTGTGTTTACAATTGGCAAATTAGAAGAAATGAATGATATATGTTTTTCGAAAGTGGAAGATTACACTGCGATTTCAGTCGCCCATTCGGGAATATAGACCAATTAGTGTTGGCCATAATCTGCAATTCAATCGTCTAAATACTGGACATACCAAAGCCGCAGTAACATGACCAAAACAGTATTCCAGTAATGATTGACTGTTCTTTAAATCTTTCTATGATACCCAAAAGGAGACTAAAAGGTCCTAAAACCTATTCTTTTCCTAATATATACACCATCGTTTAGAGACATCATCAATAATAACAACATAGAGTAACTCATGTACGCAGATGACACAAAATTATATTTGTTTTTCGAAAATACAGATATGAACAATTCACATATGAAACACTGTGTCATGTGCCAGCAAATGGCGACTAACGCTATCTGATAAAACTGAACTAACGCTAAATCCAACAATTTCAGGAAAACATTATAATTAATTTATCTACATCAGATATTTGATTCTCATATGACAATTTGCAATCAGGATATTTGGTCTGCAAAACAGTATATTGCCAAATTAAAAATATCAACTGAATTAAAAAAAAAATTGTCAGTTGAAGCTGTTTGTCTCTTGGTGCACACATTTGTGACATCAAGATTTTTTTCAGTATAAATAGCGCGTATTTACGCCAACGCGCGCGTGGGAGGTGTCAGTAACGTTACAGTTCCGCGTGAATGCGCAAGGTTAGAATGAAAAACAAGTTGTGAGTAAAGTACGCCATCTTTTATATTCCCGTAGCAGAAAATTTATTGTGGAATTATACATTAAGATTTTTTGAATATATACTAATACATACAAAAATAACACATTATTATTTTTGCTGTTTTTATTATTAAACTGGCATAGGGGTAAGTCGCGGTACCGTGTACATGGTTATATTCAGCTCGAATACATTTCATTGCTCAATATCAATAGTTTCCCGGAGTGTTCATGCTTAGACTGTTAGTACATCAAAATCAGCAACCAACTGTATTATTTTCGAGCAACGCTGGTGTGTCGATCGCAGTCATGGATGTCATAATTATACTGCTAGACCGAATAACATGTATGCCTAGGTGACGGAAAAACATTTTTCCGTTGCATAAATATTTGTTGCTCAATTCTATTACAGCCGGTGATCAATCACAAATGAAAAAAAAAATTCTACTATACCATCAGAGGTTTTTTTCAATCGACGGTTTATTCCCTGCCCACATCCATCAACAATTGTAAATCGAACCGTTTCCAATCGTTGTATAGAAGAAGCTTTTCGTGTTTTTCCGTTCAGTGGTTTTATTCTGCTATAAGTAGTATACTAGTTCAACTTTGAATGTATATTCAAACATGCTGGCTCTTTGGAGGCGCTTACAAGTTGGTACACTGTAAAGTGTAATGGAGAAATCTAGACTAAACACATCAACTTGACAAGCAATTGATATGCAATCACCATCTGAGATTTTCAAGGTATAATAGCGTACGTTTTCCACATATTATCGTGAAGAGAGGGGTGAATGGAGACGAAACCGTGTAATCGGACTGTGTGAATTTATCTACAAGCTTCATGAGAATCAAAAGTAAAAGTAATAATAAAAAAATTATTAAAAATTAATTGGTTGTCGTACATACATGTACACATACATACAATATGGTTTCCTGTTCTAAGAAGAATATTCTTTTTAACTGACTTTTTAAGTGACCGTATCACTCTCTGGTGGCTTCTTTCAATACACGATTTAACATATCACAACTTATATATTCCAAAAATCAAATCTAAATATCATTTCTTATATTATAATTTATTATATGAAATCATAAAATGATAGCCACGTTGCAATAATTTTGTTATGTCCTTATGTCGCCTTTTAGTAGCAATCGTCTCCTAGGACCACGCCTCAGCGCTCCCTTCAATTTAATGTGTGGAGGCGGCTATTTGTCGTGGACCTTTGAAATCGTTGATTCCACGAGTAATTAATTCACTTGTATTGTGTCTTTGTTTTCAATGAACATTATTTTATACAAAATTAAGTTGAGAGTCGGCCATGCTAACTGTTTCGCGGCTCTTTCTACATCCGCACAAATCCCACCAGATATCCCAGTTCAGAGTTGGGTTTCATCTTAAGGAATTATATTATTGTGAGAGAATTCTTTTAGTTTAACGTCTTATACACTTGGTCGCAGTGGAATAGGAAAATATACACGATTACCAAATTATCCAAAAATAGACCAAAATATCTTATCAAATATATTAGGATGTACAATTATATTAGCTTAACCATAATTTACCACGGATCCTATTGAACTATTGTGCTTAGTCATCAGTAAGACAATTTACTATCCTTTCTATAGCTTCCAGACACATGCTTCTTGCTAGACGTCTAAGGACAAAAATGGGAAAATTGAAAACGTGTTATGCGAGCAGTCTCAACACTAATATTTCAACATTTAGATTTACCAAAACTCCATTTACCAAAATAGCTCGCTTTAACGTCTAATTTCCAAGTAACCAGGTAACGTTTATGTGATGTACATTAATGGGTTGCATCACAGACATGTAAATGTTTGCTGATAATCGTATATAAGTTGAAGTTGCTAGTTACAGCTAGGAATCCGTTGACCATCTTAATAAGAAATATGGCGGTAGTTGATAATATCAGTCTCAAAAAATATTAATAAATAATATGAATAAATTTAACTCGTATTGAATATATAAATATATCCTGTCTGTGCATCGCCAGGCAGATCGTAGTTTTGATTTCCGTAGTTTTGATTTCCGTAGTTTTGATTTCCGGACATCAATAGATCATTATATTGTCAAAAACTATATATTATACGGCTTGTAATATTTTTTTAGACAGAACTGCAACGAACCATGAATGTTGTGCATATACCATGGAAGATAATATTACACAATAACATTATACGCGAGTGACGGGCACTGTTAAACCATTGATAAATATTGTGATAAATGTATATTTTTACAGGTGATCCGAATGTTGGTTGCCATTGTCCTAGCTTTTGGAATCTGTTGGTTGCCTATTAATACATTCAATTTGGTAATATCCATCAAAGACGAATACCGCAATTCGCCGTACTATCATGGCTCTGTGATACGGGTCTTCCTGTGCGCACACTGGGTAGCCATGGCACATAGTTGTCTGAATCCTATCATATATACATGTTTGCACGATGAATTCAGGGTAGGTAACCTGTGGGTGAGTACATTAATTACCGTTTTCTGACTAGATACATCACCATCTATGATAAATGATTGTGATAATTAGCGATGCCATCGTTTCAATCATTGGATAGACATTTTGATGCATGATGGGCATGTTTGTTTCAGCTTGGGTTGTAATCCTAGTAGCATATGCATTCTACGTACTTTAGTTGCGTATTTTACTACGTCTAGTCGATATACGTGTTGTGTTATTTTATTTCACAGAGGGACTTCACTCACTTCCGTTCGATATGCAGAAGAACTGTTATACGTAGAGGTAGATCTAAGCGTAGATCGAGTACGACGCAGACGACAACTACATCATTATATCTTAAGAGTAAATATGTTGCTACAACACATGCTACTGTATCCGAGTCCTGTTAAAGACGCCGTCATGTAAGGATTCTTAAACTTCATACTCATTATACGCGATAATCTTCATTTTAAAATAATTACGTATGTCAACAATCACGACAGTCCACTTCACATTGACGGAAGCGCTGAGACATGCTGTCAGGAGACAATTGATGGCAGAGGGATAAAATGACATTATTTCTACGATATTAAGGTTACGTACGCAGTATATATATATATATATCATCGTCCGAATCGCACGGTTCCGTTAAATACGGCCATTCATAACCGGCCCACGAACCCGTGCGTGATCGTGTTAGGAAAAGCTGTATTTCACTGCAGTTAAATTTAATCGTTTAATTGGGTGTGCCAAGGAGATGGCGCCACCAATCAGCATTGCTGTATCATAAATTTGAACGTTGGGGTCATCACAGATTAAAACAATGGCGGCATGGGGCTTTGCGCTAATTAACTCTAATAAGAACAGAAAGGTTGATATATTCGTTGACACGTTTCCAAAATGTTTTATTACAACGTCGAAAATTGATTGTGGGCAAGTGAATGAAGACAAATTCCATCCATTCCATCTAAACATTTGTGCGTGAAAAAAAATGTCAAAACTGATATCGACATATCGACTTGCCCGATCCGGTCTTCGTTGCAACAAACACATCATTTCCCTCAGATACAGCACTAAGCGCTTTCGTTTGATGGTCAGTAAGCTCGTTCACAGAGCAAAAAGCTAGCAACACGTTGATTTTTATATTCCACTATTTTAACTTTACCAAGTCTGTGTCGTTTCTATCGTGAGTTCTGATTGGGTAATGCAAATGAGCCCGATTGAATTTTATAATCGCTTGAGGGCGAGCGACTAAATTGTGGTGAAATCTGACAAGGGTTAATGTTGAGGCCTCGGCCGAATAAATGGTCCTTGGCTGGCGAAGATGTATATATATATATATATATATATATATATATATATATATATATATATATATATATATATATATATATATATATATATATATATATATATATATATATATATATATATATATATATATATATATATATATATATATATATATATATATATATATATATATATATATATATATGCGTACACATACATATTGTGTCCTCATTTCATTGTATGCCCTATATAAGTGACATGTTATAAATGTTTCTTTTAAAAGTGTAATACATAGAAACTATAATATAAAACTTATTTCAAGTTCGAATCCATCCTGGAAGCGTAGCACATGTTGTATTAGGTTAAACAGTTGTTTTTTTGCTTGTGCGTTGTTGTGTTCATAAGTGCTATAATATTAATCTGCCAGTGTTGTGTTTTGTAGATTAAACGTAAAGATTTAACAAGTTCAAGTATAACCGGCATTATGTTTGAGCAAATGAGACAGAGCTGACAGCGTATTATAACACAGGGATAACAAAATGCCACTCATGTAACATGCGAACTCTAACAATAGTTAGAGCGCCCCCATCTATCAGCTCACAAATTTGCTGTAAACAACTTCCTTAGAGTGCTCTGTATAGGAGCGAGATACTAGTGAAACATAGGCTTATTTTTCATTCAAAATGCAGAAACAATGTCACTCCGTGATGCCTCTAGTATTTTGAGTCTAAACATTCTCTATACAGGAAATGAAAATAACTTGCCTGGTAACTTCACAAAATATTGAGAAACACATTATATAGTATACAAATTAACGGGCCAATTTTTATGGTTGTGTTTCTACTGTATTATTTTTTTTATAAATCATATCATCATCAATACATTTGGTAAACAAGCATAACATTATTATTGTATTAGTGAAAAAAAATGTGTGTTAAAAAATAAGAAAAAAAAATTGTTGGTTAACTGAAAAATGATGACCTTTCATAAAACAGTTCCTCTTGGCATTCTTCATCGCCCAACAGAATGCAAGTCGCCCTCTAGCGACCACCAATTTTAGTTTCTAGACCGAACACATTCAGGATGTCAACGTTATTCCCCATGTTAAATCATGATGGCGAAACTATTACAACTTTTAATAGATAATAACATTTTTAAATAACATCCGTTATTGAATGAGAGATAACTGTGACTTTCAAATGATTTATAATCACTTTATAATAACCTGATGGTCGTTGTTAATTTATTTGATGTTTAATTAAATTGTGGAAATGTACACATTAATTACACTGACGCGAGTAATTCTTCTGATATAATTAATTGCGTAATATATATTCTTCATGTCACTTTGCTCACCTGCTTTTATTTGTTGCTAGCATTTGAAAGGTATTTGTATGCACGTATGTATGTACGACCAACAACATCCCAAATTATCTATAATATCTCAGAAAATAGATACATTGATGCAATGACTAAATCTATATACATGTTGCATATGTTACAACCTAACTATGATTTTTAGGTGCCTTCTTCACGTCACGTTATATGTATTTAGTAGGTGTAACTCCTTCGTGAACATGACCCCACACCACTCACCCAGCGACTTGTACACACATCATAGATTCGATTTAAAATTAAAACTACTGCTCCAAAACCTACCTGTGTAATCTCTGATCAGCAATTGAATGGCGCTCTCTAGTGGTCAAATTTGGGACTTGTTACTCAGTCAAGAAACATGCGAGACACTAGTTAAAACAAATCCTAAATGCTTAAAACTGAAAATTTACTGATCATTTTTCAATGATAATATAGTGTTCAAATAATTTCAGTCATATTAGGCTTCGATTTATATTATTGATTTGTTGACTTATTACGCAATGGTATAATAGAAATACACGACACATACATGTAACGTAATGTAATAAGACATGCAGTAATACGATCAATAATGTCATGTTGATAAATACGCTTGCAGAAGTCAATAGGTTAATGGTGTGGATCGTAAGGCACTTCATTCATGATACTACACTCGTAATATGACAGCATGATTATGTTGTGTTAATTTGATATGACTCTGCCTTGTGAAACAGGGTTATTAACCTTTTGGTTGCAATTGTAAAGTATGTAGAAGCCGATTAAGGTGATTTAAATTAATTTACATATATGTATTGGAAAACATATTTATCATTTTCTTCATTTGTTAGTACATGTAGTAGCCCAACACACCTCAGCAGCATCGTCGATCCATATAAATACACAAACACTACTGTGTCATATATTTCATTTTTTTTTAAATTAATGAACTATTAATATTAAGTATAAATGTGGAAATACAACAAAGATATGTGTATACTTCTACGTTTAAAAAAAGGACTGAATTGGAATTGGGATTGAAAGATTCAAAAAAGTTCTGGAGCATTTTGCGCCGTTTATCGCCCATACCTGTTAGTATCCAACCTGATGAGTGGTTTGATTATTTTAGTAAATTATTTACTCCCTGTGATTCATCAGGACAGGATGATTTCCCTCCTTCTGACGAGTTTTTAAATTTAATTAACAGTGTTGATATTTCTTTTGGAGTAGAGTCGGAAGCAAACTGCGAGTTTTTAAATAGTCCGATATTGGGTGAAGAAATTATAGTAGCGGTTCGCAAGTTAAAATATGGCAAATCACCCGGTCCGGATGGATTACTAGGGGAATTTTTTAAATCGAATATAGATTATTTTTTGCCGTACTTCATTGTGCTATTTAACAGATTATTTGATTTAAGTATTTTTCCTCAGCAGTGGTCAAGGGCTATCATTGTACAACTTCACAAAAACAGTTCACTAAACTGACCCGATAATTACAGGGGAATATCTCTACTAAGTATATTTAGCAAAATATTCACGTCCATTCTAAACCGACGTCTCGGTTTCTGGTCGGAGGCCTTCGGAAATATTGACGAATCACAGACTGGTTTTCGTGGTGGTTATTCAACTGTTGATAGTATCTTCATTTTACAGTGCGTTATTCAAAAATATCTGTCTAAAAAACGTGGAAAATTTTACTGTGCATTTGTCGATTTTTCCAAGGCCTTCGACACGGTTGAACGCCAACGATTGTGGTATATTCTTCTGAGGGGTGGTGTTACAGGTAAAATGTTCAAAATGCTTTATGCTATGTACAAAGATGTCAAGTCGTGCGTGCGCACGTCTATTACTAGTTGTACTGAGTATTTTAACTGCCCAACCGGTGTGCGTCAGGGATGTATGCTTAGCTCCTTTTTGTTTTCCTTTTTTATAAATGAATTGGCACACGAGTTACATTCTGGTGTTCAGAGGGGCATACAACTTTCACCTGATTTGGTTGAAATTATGGGCTTGCTTTTTGCAGATGATGTCGCTTTATTTTCTGACACTGTCATTGGCTTACAGCGACACTTTAACACATTGAGTCCTTATTGTAATAAGTGGAAACTAATTGTAAATTTATCTAAAACTAAAGTGATTGTATTCAAAGCTGGGGGTAAACTTTCAAAAAATGAGAAATGGACTTACGATGGGGAACAAATCGAAGTGGTGCCATATTATAAATATTTAGGTGTTATTTTTTCAAACCGACTTTCTTGGTCTGAAGCAACAAAAATATTATCACAACAGGCAAAGGAGGCATTTTTCAATATTACCAGGGTTACAAAAATTACAGGTATGCTATCCTTTGATGTATTTTTTAAAATGTTTGACACTATGGTGTTATCAATATTAACTTATGGTTCCGAGGTATGGGACTTTGAAAATCATTTATGTTTGGAACGTGTACAATTTCTAGCCTGTCGTTATTTATTGGGTATCTCTTGCAATGCTCCAAATGTTGCAGTATTGGGTGAGTGTGGCAGATTTCCTATTTATTTGCATACAGCATTAAAATGCATTAGGTATTGGACAAAATTATTAAAAATGCCAGAAACCCGTTACCCAAAGAAATGCTACCTTATGTTATATAATATTGAAAAAAATCCAATCTTAGATCCAGGTTAACCTTGGTTAGTCATGTTAAAAAAATATTATTTTTATGTAATTTAGATGATGTTTGGGAATCACAAACTGTCAATAACGTAAATGTGTTTGTACGCATTTTTAAGAAAAAAATGAAACAAGTTCTATATACTGATTGGTTCAACCAGGTATGTACTTTAGAGAAACTGACATTTTATAGGGAATTTAAATTTTCGTTGGAACCTGAAAAGTGTTTATTTTGTGTGAAAGTGCATTCTCATGTTCAAAAGTTAGCTCGACTCCGCTGTTCATTCCATTATCTTCGTATTGAGACAGATATAAAAAAATAATGTAGATAGGAGTGAACGCATTTGCTTGCTTTGTAACAGTAACAACATTGAAAATGAATACTATTTTTTACTTATTTGTTCCTTTTTTGTTAATTTAAGAAGAAAATATATTCCTGCTAACTTTTTTAATCCCCCAACAGTCAGTAAATATTACAAATTAATGAGTACAGAAAATACAGATCTTCTTCAAAGAGTGGGAGCCGTTACTTTTCACGCAATGAAATAGCGAAAAGAGCTACAAGTATTGTCAATTGTTTAAAAATTGTAATTTTATTTTCAAATATAAATAATGTATGTAGATATTATGGGCCGATGGCCTTCTATTTTAAATAAAGACCATATATATGTATAGTTAAGATTATTAAACATGCATAGTTGAATAAAGGAACAATTGTTGTTTCGTAGACACCCGGGGCTATATAACGATTTGCAGCAAAAAAGCAAGCAAAACACTAGGGAATACATGAGTGTTTAAGTTTAAAATTGGCATTTTGGGTTAAAATGTGGCTACAAACCGTTACATTCAAAATTAAATCATAATTTTTAAACTATATATATTTACACATCCTGGCCCTTGAAAGTTAGTTTATTGCACATATACGCCATCTTACTATATCGATTACACAATACAGCTACTGGCATGTTTTTCATGTTAAATTATGTGTTTCACAAATAAATTACACTGAAGCGAATAATTGAGTTGTTGATTTGTTGCAGTATAAATACATTGCTTAATAACTCTAATGGCATCACCGTGTCGATTTCTTATTTTGGAGTCCGTGTGTGAAAAACTAAGTGGACCCTTTGGATATGTGTATGCGATATTTTTCGAATCAACCACATAGTTTAATGCCATTCGGGGTACAGGCGATTTGGCATGAGATACATGACTAGCTTTGGTTTCAAATATTAGTAGATTAATTCTCTAGGATTCCACAAAACACGCTTCATTACAGAATCAGATGTACTACTAAATGGTTATTTATTATGACTGTTTAGTAATAAATAGTTTCCAACTGATTTACAACCGGTAACACCTGAGCAAAGCGAAACGACTACTGACGGTTACAGCGAGGGCAAAGTAATAATATTCTGATTGTTCCCCGATAAGTACTGCGAGATGTTTACAATAGTGCAACAATGTTTCTGTTTATTTGACAAACCAGATTTCAGAATTATCAGTTATTGGCGCCCACGTTACAAATTAGGTAAATAAGTAACTTCAGTTCAAACCAAAACACGATCGTGGATCACGATCAGCTTGGATAAAAATATCGTTCTTGTCAGTGCAAACATTAGTTCACTCCTAGTGAACGACAATAATTATTTATTAATTATATAAGGGTATACGAAAGCATCAACCTATATTGATGTCAGGTCAGGGTGACCTAATCCCACCGAAACACATTTTAATGAAAAAACTACTTTAGGTGCTAAGCACACCCGTTGGTAAGTTCCTACTAGTAATAACGCGAATAAGTAAAAACGGATGTGGCCATAACCCATTCAAAATAAACTCGCCGGCGAGTCTGAATCGAGTTAACTCTTAAAAATCATTATACTACGTGACTAAGGTGGGTAGGGGAAATATAAATCAGAGTTTATGCATGACCATATTAAGGTAAATATGTAAATTGGTATTGTTTTTAATTTAAAACCAAAGCTGAAACTTGTCATCGAACCCCAGACCGAACAAGCCTGGCCCCGTACTTTCCCACACATGAGCTATATTTAAGCTTTATTTTAACCTTGGAATTGTAATTTTGAAATAATTTAAATAATGTAATTCTTATTATCTATGTACATCTGATGGGGAATTATTTCATAAGTGAAATAAATGGCGTTCCACAAAATATTAAAAGACTTAGTGTGCATGATTCCATAGTCATGACTATGATTTCCGGTTTTATGACGTACCAGAACGGATCTACTCTTGTTTGTAATTAATGAGACGTGACTAACTGTGTATCCATTTTTGATATATAATTGATCACAAATACAAGTCACATCGTAACCTTGCGATATAAACCCTCAAGTTCAAGCTTTCATTTTCTTATTGAGTTGAATAATCAATTGCAGTACAGTTGTAGTGAAGCTATAACTGGTATATTTTCATATGTGCGGGAGATTTTACAATTTAAGGAATGATGAAAAAATCCAATTTGATTGTTATTTCATTTCCGAACAGTAGGGGACTAGTAAGATGTGTTTTTTTCTTGTTCCTATTCGGTCTTATGGCAGGTGTTAAAGTTAACACCATTTATAATTGTAATTATCCTTTATGATTACGACTTGGCCATGCGATTCAATTATTCAGTTATGTTTACGTTTGAGTAAGTTTAAAGTTTACACCATAGCCGTTCTATATATAAAAAGTTCCTGTTATCACATAATGGCCACTACTGGCAGAAGAAAGGCACCAGCTCATTCGACGTAACTATGGGAAGTTTCGACGGCGCAGAGACGTGTGAATTAGTTGGATGCTTTTTATTGTCACAGCTAAATGATATTTGCGGGAAAATGATCGGCCTGTACAGAAATGATGGCTTAGCCGCTGTAGACAACAAACCCAAAGAAACTGAAAGAATAAAAAAAGCCATCTGTCGTATTTTCAAACTAAACGGTCTGAAGGTCACAATCGAAGCTAATAAAAATATTGTCAACTTACTGGACGTCACATTCAACCTCACTGACAGCTCTTACAATCCATATATTAAACCCAACAGCCACCCACTATACGTACATAGAGAGAGCAACCACCCACCCTCCATCACAAAGAATATACCGGCAGGAATCAACAAACGATTGTCATATCTTTCATCAGACGAAAAACACTTTGATCTAGCCGCGCCACCCTACCAGACAACTCTAAATCAAAGTGGATATAATTATTACCTCAAATTCGAACCCCCCACGGAAAGAAGAAGAACAAACAGACCCCGTAACAACATTCTCTGGTTTAACCCCCCTTTAGTAAAAATGTCACTAACAGCGTCGGGAGAAGATTCCTCGCCCTGGTTGATAAGTGTTTCCAACAGGGAAACAAACTCAGGAACATTTTTTTTAGCAGTAACACCATCGAATTGAGCTACAGTTGTACGAATAACGTGAAGCAAATAATCTGCAATCAAAACAAACAACTTACAGCGGCCAACACCAATACACCCAGTACCGAGATCAACAGATTATGTAACTGCCGTAAGAAATCTGAATGTCCCTTAGACGGAAATTGTTTACAATCGGCCTTGGTTTATCAAGCTAATATCAGACGGCAAGACAACAACAAGTGTGAAACACATGTGGGACTAACAGGAAATGAATTTAAAACCCGGTACAGAAACCACACTACATCGCTACGCAACCAATCATTGAGAAACGCAACAGAGCTCAGTAAATACGCTTGGTCATTAAAAGATAATAACATCGATTATGACATCAAATGGAGAGTGTTTATCGCGTGCTGCACCATATAATACTTCAAGCACACGTTGCAACTTATGCATTAGAGAGAAATATATTATAATTTTCCAACCACATTAATGTAGTTTATATAAAAGAAATGAGATGTTTTCTTCCTGTAGACACAGAGCCAAATCGTTGCTATGCAACAACTAGTTTTAATATCGTAAAACCACTCCATATATATATATATACGCGTTGTACATCAGAATTAGCTGCCAATGAATCGAAGCACGTATAATATCTACTATGAAGCGATATAATCAGGCTACATGTCCGTGACTATTACATTATGATAGATTATTAATACCTACAGCGTACAACTTCATTCAATGTATGGGGAAAACTGGCATGCTGAAAATGTTCAAAGTCATCGGTTCGGCGAACATCCTTGTTTATTATCTTAACTGCTTGGGACATATTTAGAAAAATATACAAGATACGCTACTCACCCAAGGACAAGAACGAGGTGCAAATTGCACAATTTTAATATTTTTCGTGTTGAAATGAACCACTCTCTATGACTGTCACGTACCGCGTTCATGTCTACTTATCTAATTACTACTAGTTACATTCTTATAGCATGCAAAAGGTATGTTGCAACTCATAAAAACAGATATACCCATAGTTACAAATATTCTAGAACAACAACAAGAAGGTAATATCGTGTACATATCTTTAGTTGTATTTGAGTTTACATAAATGTATATTATAGAATGTAACGTCAGTTTCAGGCATTAACCCAACAGTGTAATGCATTGGTTAATGAGAACTACTCAGCAATGAAGGTCAAAAAGCTAATGGATTCGATAAGACACCTGTTATGCTATCGCATTTGTATTTCGCGACAGTCACTTTTAATTACGTTTGGCTCTGCCTCAGTCTTTACATTTACCGCTAGGGAAAGCATAGGGGTTAATCGTTCGATTACAATACCGATGCAGAATACGGAAGAATTACGCAAGTAGAACAAATGTACATACAAAGCGTGGTGCATGTCTGTCATCTCTGTATATATGCTAGTCACTTAACGTTTATAAGTATAGTTCACAGCTGGAAAACTGTTTGTATAAAATGACTCATACGTGAATACTGCTGTAGCTAGATCTTTAACGCGAGTAAAAACATTTTGTGCTATTTTATATAAGGAATTTGGCATCTAAAAAAATGTGCCATACACACACGGTTAAACTATGTGGTATGTTTTTTACATAACTAGTTCACAGTTCACAGTTTCAATTCGGATAAGAAATCCGAGTAATTTGTTTCCATGATTATCCTTATTAATGTATATCAGAGATATGAATGTTAGTTCTTGCGTAACAGTAATGCGCAAATATTGAGACGACATTGCTGAGGTAGATAACCATCAGATTCAAACCAGTGTCGCATTTCAATGCATTAGCTGACCAAATATAAAATAGATTAAATGCATGATCAGATGACTAATCTTTTTGTAGCAAAAGATCCGTGCTAGTTAGGAAAACCAGGAGAACATTATCGAAGATGTAATTTGCGTCCTGTCACATATTAAATATATGTAATGCCCGCGTTGTCACTTTAGAACAGCCAAAATGAATACGTGTAGAGGTGATAATAAATGTGAAACAAGAAACAATTACATGAACAATAAATACAACAATAAGTCTTGTACCGACATGATTCCATAATATAAAAAATCCTCCATGAAACAATAGTGGCTTGCGTTTTGCTTCTGTAACGATCTGAACGGCACTGTCGTGGATTACTAATAACATCTATAACTAATAACTTGACATCTTCATGACAGTTCAATGTGAACAATTGGATTTAAGCGGGAAGTTCGTCACCTGCGCACGCGCGGGAACTGAGTCCTAAGCGACGATAACAACACACGCTAAAAACGCAAAGGCTCATGGGTTTGTAAACAATGACACGCTATAGCCATCTGACGCATGCGCATGTGACGACCCTCCCGCTTTAAGTGGATAGTCGCGTAACAACTTTATTTGAAATTCAATTGGTGAAGGAAGATAAATACTGAATATGTAAATTGGTAAAGAACTTCCAAACAAAAGTGCAGAATCTGGTTTAGAAAAAAATGAAAACTCGTTTTTCACGGCTACATATAAATGCTAAGAAAAATAACAATAACTTTGACCAACATTTTTCATTAGAAATCCTATACATTTAATATCTTGGTAACGTCTGCAGGAATTCAGTGACGATCATTTCGAATCTAACTTTGCTTAATATTGTAGATGTACTGCATGGTGATTTACCATAATACAATAATAGCATGTATGCTGACCTTGGTGCTTGCAGTTATTTATCAAGAACCACCATTTTTTTCAAATTACTAAAAAACTACATTTGTTTTTTTTCCAAAAGCTACCGCTGTATGTAAATTCAATTTATCGACAGTTCAAGGAGTTACGACTGAAATGAAAGACGTCGCACCGCTCATTATTTGGAGAAACCAAGGCATGGACGGAATTGTTCGTTTGAATAACAATCCCCGTCCTTGCCCTGTTATCACGAGATATGTACCTGCGTTATAATTTGCATTCATTATTCAGCCTGTGTTATCAGTAAATTCGATTGTGAAACCAAACAAACAGCAATGAAGTTAACTGGTTGCTGGTTATACTTAAAACACGCATACTCAAGCTTACGCCTTGCTCTCCAGTGCGGTTCGTAACAAATATACAGAACCAAATTTAATATAGACATAAGAATGTACAATTTTATGCTATAATTATAAGACCATTTCACTAATATGTTTAAATATATCGATGCATGTACAGAAAAACAGATATATAATGACTGCTCGCTGTAATTAGGTCATATATACTAACCTTGTACTATGACTTAAGTGTGTGCATTACCAATAACCGAGGAATTTGTGACTCTTCACTATGTTTTTTTTTCTTCACATCATTCTACCTTCCCTAATCCGTGATGGCATTATTTGCTACTCGTGGGTGTATTGGCACAGTGTACGCAATAAGTGTTACTAATGCTTTTTTAAACAAGAAAGTGGTTAGTTCATTGTTAATAGCATACTCATTAACTATGTAGTTTTATCGCACTCCTCAATACGGAACTAGTTCATCGACACTGTTATCTTGTTGATACCTAAACGAGGGTTCCTTTGTGATGAGTTTCCATTACAGATCGTTCAAATAATGTGATTCAATTAGAGATAAACAAATCCATGGCAAAGGATCACAAGTTATTTTGCACGTAATCTCTACCATACTTATAACTGTTACGACAGGTCACATAATAAGTGAACTCACTTGAGATGTTCACCTGAATATACCCCCAAGGAGCCCTTCAGTCGTAATGCGGTGACGACGTAAAACCAATCAGTATAAGTGTACATGACTGAGTAACTATATCTATTTTCTATGTTATTACGACTTATCCATTAACTATGAATACTGCAGTGCAATCGAGCTTAGTTGATGTTGCCTAGAATTGTATTTTGTTGTCATCGAAACGAAAAAAACTCCAGTCAAGAATGCTTAATACAAATTTATGTCTAAGTGGTCGGATGCACTCGGTAAATAGACATGCAGCGTTGTCGCTAGCATGATAATACATGTTGACATATCGCCATGGCAACTAATGCGTATTTTACCAACATTTATATAATGCTATATAATTAAATATACACTATGATCTTGTTCTCAAATGTAACCCTGAGAGTCAACGTCTACCAGACATTATGGCAACAAAGATGATTTTAATTTTACAAATTGTTCACTTTTTGTATAACTGTATCTCACTCTTTCCAACATATCTATCACACTTTTTCTGTCCTGTCCTGTAGTACATACGCAGATTTGCTAAAAAGACATTGTCTTTTTTTCAAACTATTGAAGCAAAGGATTTCACGGAGGAAAAATATCTTTAAAATTCAAAAAGTTATTTAGCAGATATGATAGATGAGCTTGGGGTTACATATACAATTACACTAATCTAAAATAATCTCAGATCGAATTAATGTCACTTGTCTGAAGTACACCTCAGGTTTCATATAGAAACCATTTTATTTTGACTCAATGATATGTGGTATATGCTACATGTGACATTTCCTTTTTTTACTCCTCACATAATATAAAAATACCCTTGCTCGGTGAAGACATGCGTGTTAGTGCTATAATTAACATAATTGTCCATGTGAATATATTATCTATTATTATAGATTTGTCACCGTAATGGTTACAGCGTGCCGTAACTTTGCATATTTTACGGGGTATTTTTATCCTACCCTATTAGGAAATGCGAAATATGGAATAATTATGCGCGCGTAAGCGTCCTCTAATAATAAAAAAAACATAGCTGCCACCAGGGCTTGACCGGACTCCAAACAAAGAAATTCGCTGATTCTGTTCTAAACATTTTGAATTTCGGCATTCCCATGACATATCCTTGGTAGGAAAGGATGTATAATAATAAGGTCATAAGCTCCAGCTGCACTGTCTTCGTGCATACTTTGAGGTATTCTCGTAAGAACCTCATAATACAGGTACAAATAAATGATAACCACTCATCATCACACTAATACTTCTTAATTCACCACCATAATATTGTGGAAGTATTAATAAACACATTTGAAATGTAAAATCATAAAATAACTGTAATAACATTTATTAGAAATCTTACAAAATAACGATTTATACAATAACGACATACAGCACAGCGATGATACATTAAACATGTAGACAAAATAAACGCTCTAATAAAAGGACTAAATCATATATATTAATTTATTGAACAATTAGTGAATTAAACAATCATTAAATTTGTATCATTGCAATACTAGTTACTTAATGGTTTTACACAAACAGTAATAACACGTTTGATGCAAAGGCAATTAGCCACCTCAGAAGTCAGTTAATAGTCTTGCGTGATAAAGTTAAATGGGTCTGAATAATCGAAACTTATTTCAGAATATCACGTTTTTCCTGTCAGGCATTCATGTGACAGTTATGTGAAAGATAGTTTTGTTTAGTAACTATAATCACGACTAGCACCAAACAAAACGCATAATACCTGACGCACACGGACAGCAATGCCACGTGACACTGGTACCTATACATCGCCCATAGACATAATATACAGTAATGTGCTTGGTGGCAATAGGGCATATGTAGCCAATTACTGCATTGGTATAGGGTGTGACATTGAGGTGTAACTACGCTTGAAATGCCCGATGGGAAAACATTGACCTTCAATGACTCGTGTACTTCGGTGTTATAACAAGAATTGTTCTATTCCAGCGAATGGATTGGTTAAATTACACCTTCTATATGACTTGAAAGGATATTACTGTAGTGTGTTCATCCTCTACATTACGGCTACACGTCTTTGATTTTTAGTCGGAGGTCTCGTGGACTCTTTGATCAACATAGTGCCGTGACGAATATTCGAGCCAACAAGTCTACTAGCTGCTTTTGATACTGGTCTTGACAGAAGAGTTTGAGTACTCATTCTATGAACATAATTCTGTCATTATTGCAATAATGTAAAGGAAACCACACAAATTCATCTGATTCAGCTCCATATAAGAGACAAACAAGTAAAACATACCGACTACCCTCAAGGTAAATACTAGGTTGAATCCAAGTAATCATATGTCGAAGCATGCCTTCACATCAAATAAAAAAAAGAAAAACCCGAAAGAAGAATAACGTATAGCTGCATTTGTAAATTACAATTCATCTGGTACAGGTGTGCCTCTGTGAACAATATAATAATTTCCACATTGAAGTAAATAAAACGGAATATCCTGACAATTATCGCATCTGTGTTGATTGACTTGTTAGATTATGGTGTTGTTTACAATATCCAATTAAAATATATTGCCACTAAACTTCTTTTTGCCTAAAGCACTTTCAAATATGCGTGAAACCATTTACCATTAGTTCCTATGGTGAAAAGCACCCACAATATCTCAATGTGTTGTGTTGTAGCATATAGTGAAAATTATCATATGTTAAACATAAAATTTATTTTCAAAATATTGTCCATTTTTGCAAGGCAGTGTTTTGCGCTAAACGAATTTGACGTTCTCTGAAAACGTCAAAAGTCAAATAAATAATTACGTAACATTCATCACCAGAAATGAGTGGACAAGATGGCCGACTTCCGCCCTGGCCAGTGTTCCCCAGTCAAATAAACATCACAGGATGTGCCATAGAGAATGCATTGCATAAACATATATTAAAACAAAATTTAATTTTGAGTTTATATTTTTCATTTTTTCACTTTTGTGTGCTTCGTAATAGACAGGTGACGTTCCAAGCTTTCGATATGTTATAGATGTTTTCATTAAAACTCCACCATTAAATGCCCAACTTGCCGTAAAACCGGATGATAAATTCTACACTGGCCCAGTGTATTACCAATGGACGATATGTAATTGTGTGCCAGACTCTATTTTTAAAAATAGGAAAATGCACTAACGCAGGTGACTGTTCAAGTTTGTTTGCTTCGTTCTGGATAATCTCTGGTTCAATGAACACGGCGACGCAGCTGACGCAGTTGTAGACGCAGTATTCGCTGCCCAAATTAGAGTTCAAATTCATGCATTTTTTACACAGATGTACAATCCAGTTGTTAGCAAATATAACTGTTTTAATTCAATTAACAACAGAAAGTAACCTGAATCAAGATTTATTTTATGTCCGTTATTTCATGTTAAAAATTATCCCACTTTTCGAACGTGAACCACTATCGCCATACTGCTTTTGATGCTGAAGGTCAGACCACAAGATCAACATATTGTATCGGCCGTTTTTCCTCTTTATAAAGAAGGGGTTTCATCACACTGTCTGTCCGTGAGTTGTGTATTATTCCACGACAGTCTCGACTTTTGTCTTGTAATGCGTCAGACAAACGTAATTTGCATACCGATCGCCGTTGACTGCCACAATGATATTTACAAGATTAGTCTGTCCACATATTTTTGTATTAAGTATATAACGGGTGACTGTCTTCAATGCCATCTTAAGAGTGTACCTAAGAGTATATTGTCTTCTGGTAACCACAACCATTTATTACATGGCTTCATATGATCAGCTGACAAATACAAGTAGGCACAGAACAAATGAAACAAAAGATTACCTCACTTACTATTGTTTCCAACCCCAAGCTGTGAACTACTTAACATAACAATAGACTCTCAATTAGGCTAAACAATAGACCTTTAAAGTTTATGACATCATCTGTTGTCTTGAATAATTTTGCATGTAATTATAGTCACTGCAATTGGATAGACAGGAAATCTCTAATTAACCAGATTATAATGTCTATTTCTGGCAATGTTCGAAACAATCAAAATGTGACGATGTTTTCGCCCCATCTCAAGCTATAAAACTAATTAACTGTTGCCAGGGTCTGTTGCTATCCATGTTTGCATATTTTATCTTAAACAACAGCCTCGCTCCTGTCGAACAATATCGAGAATAAGTCAGTTAATCTTCACTCACAAAACCAAGTGCAACTCCGTCAACATTGAAGGTATATGATTTGAAGAACAGTCAAGGATTGGCAAGTGCTATCTTGAAATAAACGTCATGAACAGAGTTTATTAAAACTTTAAGAACGGATTTAGTAAACTAAAACTAAATCTTATAGCACAATTTTGAAAATTAAAAATGTTGTTTTCTTAATCCTTATCAATAGGACACATCTTCTTTTCGTGCATACGTCCCAGTGGTTAATAATCAACTCATACTCATTCACGCCGTATCCATTTCTAATCATCGATATGCTAAATTTCGATACTAATTCTCAAATAAATATATACGCAAAAAAAACAAACTATGTTCATCACAAAATCAGTTTATTAATTTATTTAAATAATTAATTAATTAATTAATTAATTAATTAATTAATTAATTTATTTATTTATTTATTTATTTATTTATTTATTTATTTATTGATTCATTCATTCATTGAGATTGATGAAAAATGTTACAGTTAAACTATGTACATTATATGCCCCACATTTGGTGCACTATAATTTGCTTCTCTGGAGATGTGGCAAATATGCTTTGACCGATTTTTTCAAATGCAATACACAGCCCATATTCTGTTTGATGTGGGTTATTTCTCCAGAGATATTCATAATGAATATAAATTTTGACCGTTTATTAAAGGCAACACAAAGCTTTTTGCGTGTATACATGATATTGCCCTACATTTCGTGCAATATGACTTGTTTCTCTAGAGATATTGAAAATGTGCTTTGATCAAGGCAAAACAAAGCAATGTACATGTATATATGTTTTTGTACAGACAATATTCTGAGTGATATGATTTCTTTCCTCTGGAGATGTTGATAATGAATATATGTTTTGACCGATTTTGTTAAAGACTATCTAAAGCATGCCTGTATTAGAGCGTTGTCGTCATTAAATACAGCGTTATAACATGACAGGATAATGTGATTTGTAGGTTTTTTACCGCGATAGCCCTATTTGTATCCGCGTCCTCCTCAGGATAAAACTTATCCAGATTAAGGGCTATTCGCGAGTTTCTTATGTAACCATGGGCTAAATTCCAGAACTCTTGTTTTCTCACATCTGTTGTTATTCTAGTGTTTTCCGGCGTAATCATAACACCGATCGTCATTGCTAAAATTTAGAGAGAAAACCACAAGGTAAAGCTCTAAATTGAGCTAGCCAACATCGACATACTTACATAAATTATATCTTGAATACTCGCACATAATTGGATAAAAATATTTTATTATATATTGTACGTAAATGCGTTGAAACTAATGTAAACATTATGGAAAACATTATGGATGAATTACGTTTGTTTACACTGCTCAAATGTCCAGTTTTCAATCGTAAGACGAGTGCCGGGCAAAGAAATGAAAATAAAACCAACCACGTGACTGATATGTTCTTGTTTGAACGCTGCAGTGATACGTGATATTATGATATTATGACGTCACACCGGGTCTCTGACTTCTGAACTATAATAATATAGGCGGAACTACTTTCGGTCCGTAAACGAAAATCGGTTTTCCGAAGTGCATTGATAAAGTGGTTGCCCTTTGAACGAAGAGAAATGTTGCATCATCTTTCAATAAAAGCACATGTGGAAATGTTATCATTTTGTATCCGTAAACAAATTATTTCTCATGAATTGTCAACGTTATGATTATATTCGCTCGCAAAATGGTTTCCCGAGTCAGATGTACGGATACGGATGTCGTGAGATGGAATGACATAATCAGAAGTTGATTTCATGAAAATACGAAGTCATAATACACTCAGATATATCAACCAATATCCCGACTGCAATGATATATTCCCAGAGCACTGACTGTTACTGTCAGCAAAATGGAGTTACACCAGCAAGAATTTTCAACGGCGTGACGCCGCTGTGCCCATAGCACGCCGAAAAGTCTAAATCGCCACGTAAATAACTGGATGAAAGTAGTGATATCACACCCAGTAACAGATCACGTGAGTACCCCCCAAATGAATCAGAGATTCAGGAATACTTTCATTTCAAATATTTACCTTTTTTCATGACTTTCGTATCATATTTTACAATGATAATTTTAAAAATTTTGACGTGTGACAATGCGATGATGACTGAGGTGTCTTGGCTACTTAAACTGTTGCTCCCATTAATGTTACTACAAGTCATTCCTCTTGTAATGATATAATCTATGTAATTCAATCTAATACAGTATCGACTAAACCATCACGCAAAATGTAATTTATTGTAATTGGTCGACCTTATACCACGTATGAGTGCAGTAGTTACCGCGACCCCATAACCCTTTCCGCCCTGTTTGCATAAAATAATTACTTCGGAATTCAGAGCGCAATTAAAATATATATTGGTCTATCCATAAAATAAATACCCCGGTATTTCTCACTTGAGTGACGTTTACTTGGACTCGTGACTCTCTGTATTGCTTGTGTCCCTCAATGGTTATTGCCGCTACATGTCCACGATGACGTCACATGAGTAAGAAATACTGTGTGCCACACACAATTATTACATAAATTCGTTATATACACCATCTCTTCGTACATATTTATATTTGCACAGTATATTAAAACATGTATTTAGCTTCGCATGCATTTATACGTCTGTTTCGGGCCATAACGCAGAATACGTAATTAGTATTCGGAGCGTAGACTTTAATGGAAATGTGGATGTCTGGTATCGATTGCGTTTTATTGACTAAGAAAATCATCATCATTCTTCTCCTCCTCCTCGTCATTGCTATTCTCTGAGTTAATTTTGTAGCTAATAAAATCAACCAGATTAAATGGATATATATTCCAAGTGTATACTTGTATTCAAGGTTTATTCATTGAAAGTACGGTGCAATAAATGTTGCTTGTTTCAATGTTATCGTAACAACGAGCTATACGTTCCAGGCTAAAGAATTATTTGTTGTATGCAATACGAAACAAGTAATTTATATTATATTATATTATATTATATTATATTATATTATATTATATTATATTATATTATATTATATTATATTATATTATATTATATTATATTATATTATATTATATTATACCAGTATATTGATGGTGTTAATCCATTGATTTGATTGGTCCGAACACAAAATTTGCATATGCAATCCATGGTATATTGGCTGATAATGCACGGCTAAACCAAGTGGCCCTGGAACATGAATTGACTACAGGTTTAAAACGGAAATACTAAAAACCGGTATTATTTGGTTTTTAGGGAAATATAGTGGTTGAATTTTGGAAGAATATTGAAAAAAATACTGAATTAAAAACATCTGAAAAGTTATATAACCATAATATTGCTTTTTGTGAATGGTGGGATCCAAGTTGTGAGCGTCGGTCGTTGGGTGATTGTAGTTCGTCACACAAACCTAAACCACCATACCTCAACACCGTGAGGTACCTAAACGAACGCCAGAACGCTGTGTTCTCCGTGTTGTGACTTTGAGATGGATTGCGAACCTCCAACACAGAAAACATGATCTTTAAGTACTAGATAAGATTGAGGGATTGAAGGACAAAAAAATGCAAAAAACTATGAGTCACAGGCAAAAATGTATGCCACCAATAACAACCGGTGTCCCGTAGCGGCGTTCGAATTCTAGCTGACAAAATTGCAGTGAAATTGCATCCGGGTAATTGCCATCTGTTTCAAAACAAAAAAAAAACACGGGACAACGTAGGATTAGACGACGATATATGGTATTGTAATTCTCCACTATGGGTAAATAAATTATAGGAGATGATGAAGGTAATTTCGAAAGCTGCAGATTTGTGCCGAGTGTACACCAACCACTGCATTAGAGCGACGACGTGCAAAGTCTTTCTTTAGGGATTGGTCAGTTACTTCGGCCTAGGGGGGGGGGGGTCGGTGGATCAGTAGGGGGGTTACCATGTTTTTGATTGTGCGAATAGGGGGGTCACCTTGTTTTTGATATCATGTTTTCCAGAATTCACACACGCGCTCAAGCATATATAATTAAATATATCAAAACAGCGTATACAATAAGAGAGCAAATAATATTACCACAGTAGTTTACTTTTTCTTGTTTGTTTGTCACACTTTTTGTTTTGTTTGTTTTTAACTTTATTACCTTCCACATTTGTAGAAACCAAAAAAGAATTGTCAAATTTTCTTTAACGTTGTAATAAAGCAATATTCTATTCTATTCTATATTTTTAAAAATTTTATTTCAGAACAAATGATAAAAAAGTTAATCGTACAAATGTGTTACCTATAAATTTATTGATGCAAAAAATGTTATAGGCTAAATATTTTGAGGTTAAAGTTGCCAAATAACTAACAGATTATGCAATGCGGCTAGAACCCCAATTATACAGTTAAGTTTTAAACACATCTCAAGTCCATGTGCTGCTGATATCAGATTATTTTATTTAAAGTCTGAAGTCACCATTGTATAAGATATTTACTGGATTTATCCAATTATAACAGGAGACGGAAAGACAACACATCAATTAGTACAAAGAGCAGTGACAGTTTTTGTTCAGCAAATCAAAAAAGTTAAATTTGTGAAAATGTTGATATATAAATTAAAATAAATGATGAAAAAATAAATAGTTTTTTTTTGTTTTTTTAACTTTTAAATATGCATATTTTGCTCTGTAAAATACCAAAATCCAACACAAATTTAAGCAAAATCAAGGTTTCCTTTGTTTTCATAAGCACATAATAATATAATGTTGGGGGGGGGGGGTCACCCACTTTTTTTTATTTGATAGGGGGTGGGTCGACTGAGATTTAGAGCTGGCAAAATGGAATCTGCCGACCCCCCCTAGGTCGAAGTAACTGACCAATCCCTTAGGCCAGAGTTGAGACAAGGCATATCATGTACGTGTCACAAAAACGATGCGAGAATCCGTTCTTACACCATCAAACTTACCCCAGAACAACGACAAAACTTTGGTTATACCAAAGGTATCCAGGTCAGATGTTGGAATTAAGGTCGCCGTGCCGGTCGTTGTACACGATACACCGCGTCCCGCCGCTCGAACCAAATACCGCTGAACGTCAAATATCCACAGTTACAAGTAGTATGATGAGTCACAAAACCGGTTTATTTCACAACTGTACTTTCAATTGACAAATTACAATCCAAATTGTACAAAAACCGGAATGAAAACGTGGAAAATCCGTTGTTTCAATTATCCAAACTGTACACGACCCTGTATTTCACAGTCAGTAAAAGGTCAGAAAGGTCATCTTTTGTTATGCTAATTTGTGTGTTTACGCTGCTCTATTCACCGTGGGTACGTTTCTTTTTTATGTGGAAAAAAAAATAGTTTGTATTCAATTTGAACTGTGTTGCGCATGTAATTTGTGTATGCATTCAGCGTACAACTACATACTATTATTGTAAATATTCATGTTCAAGGGCCATAATCATGATCTTTTAGTAGATGAAAGTAAACTCTTTTTTTTACTAGTTTTATCGAATTGTCAATATACTGGTATAATATAATAGCAATAAACCCCGCCGAAGTTGGGTATACCACTTGATATTGCACAATTCACTCCATATATGCACGACATCGTCGTCTTCTCTGTACGTCAGAGCGCGCTCGGTCGCAGCGTTCCATCCAGAACGCGCCTTTTAGATTCCGCATCTGATGCCACTGTGCCGTCGTGGTCACCTGACTGGGTCGTCAAATCGTTTTGTTGAACTAAGGTTGGCCAGGGGTGACTTATCCAAGCAAATACAATAAACGAAATGGGAGTTTGTCTACAGAGCGCCAGTACAAGAAAGGTGAATTTGTTTTTTGCGAAACGGTATCGACAAAAGGCAGACGTGACTTGTATTACCTCAGCGTCGACTTCTCCATAAATATCATTAGCAAATGAAAGTATCCCTGTTGTCAGTTGTTTTTCTGTTCATACAGTCAGGGTAAATTGACTGTTGTTTGTCCTTCGAGGATGGCTAACACCCAAATCCTCTCCAGCCATTTACCTTTGCTTGCTGCGCCTCTAAGTTTCGTTTTTCTTCAAACCATTTGAAAACTACTATTACACAGACCAAAGTCCCCCACCTGAAGTCTGTGCACAGACAGGACAGGTTCCTATAACATCTACCTTGATGATTTGAAAATACCCATGGGATGGGGTAACGATATGGCTATGTACACGTACCCCGGGCACGTAACCCTACGCATAGTCGATTCATTTAATCCGCGGCGGCGATCTAGAGAGACTATGCGTTCACACCAGCGTAGCGTAGGGCAAGTCATGGAGTGCCGTTCGCTCGGGAATGCACATTGGGATAACAAAAATATATTGCACTGTAGTGCCATACACAGTACTTACAACGATTTCTTATGATCCACTGGATTAAACTAGCATTATCACTGTACACATGCCATGGAAACTTGCCTAGCAACCTTTTACATTTACACTACCTAAGTATAAAATGGTACAAAACCTTTCATATGGCATTCCAGCACTTCTGTACAAAGTTTAATCGACCAGTCGACAAAATGGCGGCGCCAGGTGATATTTCAAGAATTTGTAAAGAGGGTGTTCCAGTTATACTATGATATTGGGATCGAACAAGATAAAATCTATCGATGAGACTTAAATTAAGTTCGACAAGACTCAGATTTATTGACTGACTAATTAGTCACTATTATAATACATGTACTGCTTGTTATTGGAACGCCGGATTCCTATTGGTCGATCGGTACCACATGCATCCCCGTTGCAGAAGGCGATGACAGAGCATTGCTTAAGCTCAATGTAGGAGCACACGAACGAGATTACGTCAATATTCAATATATTCCTACATGCATTTGGATAGTTGGGACAATAAAACCACCATTATCCTAGTTTTTCTTCATCTGGTAATTTATCTATATGCGTATGTTAGCATGTCGTTTGACCGAGAACTTTTAAACTTACATGAAATACACGACGCGCTACCCGTAGTGTATATATACTCCCATACTACAACCGCACTTATATGCACTTATATTTTTTGATAGTCCATGGTATTATAATGAAATAAAAATAACTCCGCGCTGGCAGTTATTGTGTGATATCACTGCTCCTCAAATAATGAGCTCGATTACGTGTCGTCCATTAGCGCACACCCCGCCCTCGCCCTTTTAACACACAGTGCGTGTCAAATACTTCCTAATTACAACATATTGGTAACTACTTTCTGATAAACACACACTATACTGCGACATTACGACGTGTAATAGTTATTTTTGTAATCGCAGTACCCAAACGATAGAATACACTTCCCATGTCGCGCCCTCTGGCGACCTGTGATGGTAATATGACGCAGACGGTTGGCTGATTCCCGCCTCAAGTGTCATGGCGTACCAAGCCACAAGAGGCCGGTAACTAGTAACGGTTCCGGCATTCTGATTGGTCCGTCACTATCTCGTTGCTTGTTCTAAGTCTAAACAGGCAGAATGTATGGGCATTGCGTATTGAAGACTTGTTTACAGAAACGAACATTAGAATTATTTCAAATTACGTCACTTAGTCACGTGCCTTTGGGTGGAATCCCGGCCCAGTGGAACAATATGTCGATTACTAGTTACTTCCGTTCTACTTGCCATTCGCAAAGGATGCCGGGAACCAGCGAACCCAGACGGATGACGGCAATGTCGTTCGACGCTGTGCATGATGTCCCTTTAATCCGTTGACGTCATACCGTTTCATCGCTATGCAACGCGACTGGTGGGATTTTTTGTTTTGAAATACATCGCAATTATTCAAAAAAGATTGTTCATTTGGAAGTAAAGACTCTGACTTCCCCGACCATATGTATGTGATTATTTTATTCAGATTTTATCTGAATGGATGAGTATAAAAAGGTGCAGCGCATTCATTCTCGGATAGTGCCTCTTGGCATATTTCCACATACTCCATGAAGTTTAACCAATCAGATGATTTGGTCTAGAATAACATATGTTTGATAACTTTATACATTTTTCTGCCACTGAGATTAAAAGGCGGTGGTCGTCGCGCTGCGCATGTGCGACATTTGTGTTTATAAACATTGATTTTCCTCATAATCAAATGCGCGTTTTTAGTGGAAATCACAAGTATGAGGTTTGACCTGGGACTTGTATTAATTGCCGGTGGCTCCTTCGATACTTTTCAACCACCTAACAAATACCTAATTAAAGCTTGGTAACGTCAGAGTTTGTACTCGTTGATCTGCGCAACAGCCAAAGTCGCCAACTTTGTTTATACGAGACCCATATATCCCGCGCATGCGTGGCGCGGCGACTACCACCCATTAATAAATGCCAGGTATCAATAAATTATTTATTTAGCTTAACTTGAAACACATTCTTTAATAATTGATTATTTTACAGCACCTGATCTACCCTAAAAGCATAGATAATTAAATAACATACCACAATTACAAGACCTGACGGGTCTTATTAACCTTGGTTTGGAATATATATTGCCTAGATTAGCCTAGAAACTGTGCTTTTCTCTTCAACACGGTTTGGTAAATGTCAACAATATTGAATATACAAGTAGACCAGGAGTTATGTTATAGGTTCTTACAAACAAGAAGCCAATATTACGCAGTACATCCGGTTACGCACGCAAATACACCGGATATATAAAAATTAAAAGTGAATCTCAAACTGTCTTGCAACGAATGACATACAAAGCACTGTTGGCTGTACTACAATACTGTTACAGAAACCACGTAATTAATTGCTAATCCTCTTATTGCCGGAATGTTCTATCTCCTCTGAATTAGCGCGACAAATGTTCAGTTCAAATTTCACTTTCTATTAATTGGCTACGTATTTTTAAAAACAGATACGGCGCCGCAGATTCCAGTTAATCCTTACCCTATGTATAATATATTATTTAGTGCTTATCGGCACTCGTTGTACTGTATTTACTAATTTCAATATTTACACATTATGCATACTTATTACAACACATTTTAACTCAGCAATTAATAACTTGGAGACATATTTTCATCTATCTTATTTTTTCTGAACTGTTTTCAATTACATTCGTATAAAACACTACTATATTAGGAAAGCTTTGATACTAGCTGCTATACACACTGCGAACAACGATAGGGCGCATTGAGAGGAACTGCTCGCTCACTTGAACCAATACAAGATAAGCAACCTACCATTTTCTCTGCTGTTGATATGTGGTCCTATAATTATAATAGTTTTTAGTTACGTCTTAGAAGGATTTTCTGGCGTTGAAGATATATAAAAATGTTTGCCCTTTTCTCATGTTTAATCTTCAAAACATCACATCAATTATCTCTGAGTATGACGAGGACAGAATTTGTATTAGGGGCTTACTTACAGGTAATTAAGTCAAGGTTATTCTCGTAAAAAGTTATCTGTAGCGGGATATGTGTTGATGATACTTGACCTGCCCTACAAAGCTAATTAGGCATAAACTAGTTTAACGAGCTTTTCGTGTAAATTTATTTTCATCATTCAAGTAGTTGTCAGGGACTGATAGAAGCAATTCCCATGGTTACACTAGGAATGCACAACACGAATCATTGCAACCTTTGATGACTGCGTACACACGTTTGTTTATAACAGATAAAATAAAGAGTCCTGTGAAATATGTAAAAAATGTGATGTAATCAATTAATGTTTATTTCAAATTTGTTTTCTTAATCGAGTACGATTTCAAGCTACTGGACGTAATATCGTAAGAGTAAGAAATATGAATTTAATAGCGAAATTATATTCACACTGCTGCAGTATTTTTTTTAATCTTTGAATTTAAGACGTTAAATATATAAACCAGACAAGCACTCGAAGTGCACATATTGAGGATTACACCTACACAGTAACCAGGTTCAGCAACATTTAACAAATATGTCATTAAATCAAGGGCAATTCCGGGAATGTTATGAAAATCCGTTATAAATAAAAAAAAATGTTGTTTCCATGGCATATGATTATTTCCACCAAAATATTACTGATTAGTCAAGAGCGAGTTTTTAGATTTGTAGGTAAGTTCATCCATATGATTTTGAGTTAAACATAAAAAAATCATTCCAGATATTGTTGTTAACATGACAACTATATCTACGTCTGTAGCGAAATTTATTCGATTGCTACCCATGTTCAAGACACCCTCACGATAATTTCATGACAATCATGAATAAGATTTTGATTTATAAATAGAAAAATATTCCCGAAATTGCAGTATCCATGGTGACCGTACCCGTATCTGTATTTACATTTAATAGGTTTACACTTTTTTTTAATATGCAGGTTTTATTTCACTTTTGCTGTTTTTATCAACAGACTTGCAAATTGAACAAAGCCACCCATGGATTAAATAACTAGCATTTCAGTTAACGCATTCTCCACTAGCCCATAGAGTTCTGGCAAACACAATGCACATCTCATGCATTAACTGGTAGGGTTTTTTTTCAAACAAAGCCAGAAAAAGTGGGTTAGCAGATTTGAATACTTGTATCATGCCAACATATCTGTTTATTGATTGCACATCAAAAATACATAATGAAAAAAAATAATCATGTTGGCATTTAATATTACAAAACAGGTTAAGCTGAAGTACAGTCAGACAAAATTACAAAACTGTTTAAAAAACATGAATTGTCATTGGCAAAATTAAGTTTTCATCTTAAATGTTAGTTGGCTTAGGGGTGGAGCAAAAAATGGGGTGGGAGGAATGCCTTCAGAACAGCACAATGGCCTGACTTTTTGAGTGAGGAGAGTATTTTAGTTCAATAGACTATTCTACAGTACATTATTAATACAGTTCCCAGTCTTCCTTAAACATCCAAGTAAAACGATGCCAAGCAAAACTGCCTGAGATAGTGAAAAAGCTCCACACATAGAGGTTTACACTTGGGTGAAGAGCAATCTTTCCTAGAAATTTCATTAAGAAAGGAGGTATCAAACATGGATAGAAAATAGAGATTTTCATAAATCTCGTCAGAACTGTAAGCTGCAATATGTCACAACTAGGGTATGAACACACATACATTTTCCTAATTGCTAGAACGATCGTGACTGAGATTTAATCTGGCAATATTTTTTGTACACTCCTTTTATGTTTTCAAGTTACATAACAAGCCACATTATTTATCAACTTTTATTGCATTAAATAAATATTTTATCAAATTGTGAACGTTATCCATAACAAGGCGGATAGTAGGTTATTAGAAGCTCCATAAACTCTAGAACAAATCAAATTATATTGATTTGCGCACGCACGTTTTTACTGGAATATCTTATTCTTAAATTACATGGTAAAAGTTTATTATTTAAGGAAACGCAACACTTGTACCTATTTATGATATTATGCAGTGGATATCCTATTCCGCGCACGGGACTCAAACCTATTCTGACTAATGACACAGCACAACGTAACATTAAAAAGGTGTTATCGTGAATAATGGAATGAGTGAGGAAATCAATAAACTGGTAAAAATACATACTAACCATATATTTGCGATTCTGTGTAAAATACGCCATTCCCTTGCATAACGTCGATTGTAAACCTTTGTTTCCTTTGTTTGTTTCCCTGTCACATATGTTTGCTGTTTTTCAACCGTTTATCTTGAGTACATCGCTCATTTTAGTTTTATATTACCTTCAATTCCTTTTATTGCTGAGTCAAATCATCTTCTCGCCTTGGGCAATAATGTAGCGTCATTCCAAACTAACATAATTGGTTCAGAGATTGCCCAAATTCCTAGCAACACCATGTAACAAATAATCACTGTGCTATACAAAATTATACTTAATGTATTCCCCATATTCGGATATCGACTTGGCTTGCAGTAAATCTTTTGTCGGCTTTACCATGCTTCCATATGCGTTTCTTCTCTAATTGTTGAATTTCTACGAATCTTTTATCTCTGTGTTTGAGTGTCATCTTTGTGCCCGTCACATACCCAGTAGATACAAATGTTGTGCAATGCTTCTGGCTTTCTCTTCTATTATCTCCAGCGATAAAGTGTTGCGAAAACGCAGGTAATATTGTTTCAATATTTTAGGTATTCTTATATTTGAACAGAGCCGTAGAAACACGTTATACATTAGAGTTACAGATTCCTGACACGATCCATGTGACATTGAGTATGTCAGTTACTTACATGACTATAATCAAATATTCTGTTAATCGATCTTTGATTCGCTGACTACTTTTTCTCTTTGATATTCTGTATTTTCTGAACTCTATATTAAAATCAACTCACATTTTATTTATTTAACAGAATTATTTACAGGTAGCGCCGGATTTTAAAAAAAAATTGTCTGATTCCCATGTAAAAGTTGATATAACCCAAAAAGTATACCACAAAAAAAATGCTTCGGCATAAGATAAAAACTGGTGTATTTAACTAATATGTCATCTCAGAATCCGTCTAAATAACCACAAGCAAGAGAAATCAAGAAATCTCCTCAATAACATTAATTCGTAATAGAAACCACTCCGAACGCGCGCAAACCTTCATCATAGCCGCAAAGTACTTATTCATAGAATGACTCCAACTAGCAGTGTAGATTCCTTCGAAACCTTCCGATGTTTTCCAATATATAATAATCAATTAGCTGTTACCCCATAGCTCTTCTTGTGTCGGTCTTTCGTCTTCGCAATGGTATTTTAGTAATTTCTAATACAATTTGGTGTCATTAAAATTGTTATTTTTAGAAATTGTATTGACGCTGAAGAGCTATGATTCTTCCCATAGAAATACATAATAAAACGTACGACGCCAAATGACACATATTACGCAAATGAAACTATCACCAATCGATAGTATGTATATTAAACATTCATCAACGCGACAAAATTCATTGTTTGAAGTTGTTCACTAAACCATACGTAACTCTAGTGAAATATTCGTGAGGTGGAATGGGAGAAATAATTATAGTAGTAGAAATTTCCAGCAAGCGGTCCTCTGCTTCTATTAATAGTTTGCTATGGACCCATCGATTTTGTCATTATATATTTTTTGACAACTGATTGTTAAAGAATGGCTAATTGGTACTTCTATAATTACTAAAGTCGTCAGGTCCACGAGACGAACAATTCACTAAAATGTGACTGTGAACTCTGTTAGCATGGATATATTGCTATCAACTATTGATATCAACTTGGAATGCAAATATATGGAATATTTAGTCAATAAACATACGTATAGCCATTTAAACTAACATGGCTAACATTATAGCATATGTATTTAACCAGATATGTGTACATTTACCATTCAGTAACCATATTGGACGCCATCTTGAATTTGAAAGTGACCGCAATGATTTTTTTTGAGCACACCAAAAAAAAAAATTGTTTCTCATAAGACATAGAAGCAAAATAATATAATGAACATAGTTTGTAGGATGGGTACAATGTGACCTGAGATCCAGGCAAGCTATGGGAATCAGACCTTCCCTTACTAAGACTAAAGACCGACAACGGACGAGTTGTGGCGACAAAATTTCGTTTACAACATTATTTGGCAGTGAAGTAAATGTACTCCATGACATCTAGATCCATATCCCATCAAATCTAAACGACTGTTCTTTTTCTAGATGAAGCATCAGAAATAATGTATCTTTGTAAATTAAAGAGTTTTATTTGCGAAAACAAGTAAATTGGCTTCAATTCCTTTGTTTTGTAATATGACCTTTTATATTTAAACCCACTTCAGAACAAGCGTTCTTGTATCATAGTAAGTTGAAGATGTTTTATTTGTATATTTATTTAGTAAATACATCCCTTAAAAATCAAAGCGAAATTCCAGAAACTAGTTCCTGGAACATACCGGCGGTCTTTAAAGTGTGTATGGTCTTAAATAGATTCTTGCAATTTTAAATCACAATCTTAGCTTTACAAAGTTTGATGAGGCTTTTCTTAGATGGTTAAGGCTTTTACCCTGTCTATGATTTTGTGTTTTGTACATCGCCATAGGTGCTCTCCGCAAAATGGCTTCACGCTAAATCAGCAGCTTGAGTCTTGATATTTATTCGTCAATCAAATTAACATTAATTTCCAGGAATTTGTATTCAAATCATCATAAATTTGTCATTACATACATTGTGTAAAATTATAAATAATTCAATGAAACACATTTTAAAAGAATCTGAATACTTTATCACATGAAACCGGTGCTACATTTAAGGGATCCAGGTGCTGCAGCGAACACTCTTGGTGTTGAGTGAGGTGAACACAAATTACCACATATCTTTAACAAAATCGATCGTGATAATAAGCGACGAAAAACACGAAACAACTGGCACAATATAATATAACTGGTGTTACAATATAATGTCAAGCCAACAAAAGACAGATTTACCCAGGCTAGCATCCATAAAGTGTTATAATATTATGTCAAGTCAATAAAAGTTGGATATCCCCAGGCTTCCAACTATGAAGTGACATTTACTACTGTTTGGTTTATGGTAGGTAGCAGTGTTATAAACCCGAAGTCAGACATAAATTTTGTTAACCCTTGGTCACGTACGTATAACATTACCCGGGATCATATTTGACACATACATACGCAGAATGCAGTCCTACTCTGTACACACATATCATGTGACAAATGTGCACATATAATTCATCAATTCGACAAGGAAAAGATGCGGTACTGTAACACTTGTCGATCTATCTTGTGTAAAACAGTACAACAACAATGGAACCCAGGAGCACAAGTTACTGGTTAGATTTTACTCCATGTTTTGGTTTGTTGCTGCAATTGAATTCAAATTTCAAGCAAAGTAAATAAATATCGGGAGTGAAATAGTTCTTACATTGAACAACTATGCGAGTTACCAGTCGAGTAATTGCAACGCGTTTAACGTCAGGGGAATGCTTGAAGGCTAAATTAAATGACCGAACTGGATTGGTAGCCCGACGACGATTCATGTCAATTATGGATTTCAATTGATTCCATTTTGTTTCTTTACTAATGAATGAAGTACTTTATAAATGACGTGAATGAGAATTACGTCACCAATTACCAAATACCAACAAACACACGTAATTGTAGACAGTATATTTAAAACCATTTACAGATTGCTGCACATGTATTTATATCTAATTGTTATGGTAAATGATGTGTGGCATTGTGGGATATACCTCCAGGATACGTTCAGTGGATACGATCGGCGCACCGGATCCGTTGTATATCTTGTGATTTTGCGTGATAACTCTATGACATTTTTTCACATTCTAATAATGGTTATAGTCTTGCAAAGTAGTCGGAATATTATGCCGTGAATGTTTTGTATTATAATTTTAGGTAGTAAAATAATTTGTTTTCTGTCTTTATGGCAAAAAATGAACATTAAACGCATAAAAAGTGTTAGAAATGTCCTTGCCTTAATGATAAGTAGGCCACGTTAAAAGTAAATACACTGGTATAACTATGATATATTAATCTCAGTCAGATTAATAACACACCAACAGAATATCAGCCAAATGTATATGTTATAGCTTGTTGTGCCAACACACAGTCTACAACATAGTTTTCAAACTAAATCGGAAAAAAATTATGTTGATGACATGCCACTGAATCTACGAACGAACTACCGATACCAGTTTCTGACCTCGCGGGACTCAAACATATATGTTGACAGGCCGGATTAACAACATACATGATTTAAAGCCGATTATAAAAAGTGAAGATCAGTAGGGAATGAAAAAGGTGTCTTTAATGGTCAAGGTAATTTAGTTTTGGTCAAATTATATATTTTGCTATTATAAGATTAAAATGTCTGAAATAAAAACAAAATCAGTGAAAGATAAATCAATGAACCTGACAGAAATTATACAATAGAAAATCTAGGCAAATCAGTAAATAATAAACCCGGAGGTATAAAAGTGACAAAAAAAAACATTACCAAAAATCAGTGAAAAATAGCTCAATACAATCAGTTGACAAAGAAAATATACATAAAAAAAATCAGTGACAGATAGTCCAATGAATTTTCTTGCTATGTCGAAATGACGTAGACAACACTGTACACAAAATTGTTGAATTAGTGAAAACAAAACAATGGACCAAGAACACAAGAAACGATGTTAGGTATTTGGTAACAGGTAAGCACATTTCAAGTGTTACCCGCCAGTCAAGTGGTTGTTCATATAAGTAAAATCGTATTTAATAAAATGAACGAATGCCGATTTAACACAAATTAATAACCCGAGTAAGTACGATACTTAAGTACGTCGGTGAAGCATTTCAAATATAAACGTTATCATAGAAGCACTGTTGCAGGTACACACAATCTTGTACTGAATATCATGAATGATGAATCTAGGATTACCATTATAGCTCATCAGTACTGTGATCGAGGTTTTTATCACTTTGACGTCATTTTTGACATGGTTAGGTTGTTTGATTTCTATTTACTAAGGCGACCACATTTCAAACAAGAGTGTGGAGTATGTGTATATCAAGTTTCAGTACAGTCAACGACGTAATTCTCTTTGTTATGAAATATATATTGATGACACAGTTAAACATTACACAACATCTCATATTTGTTACCATATACAATAAACCTGATACAAATTGCGTTTTAGAAATTAAAGTATTCATGAACGAAACTACTTTCAATTCATAAAGTTCATAAAGCATGACCACAATAACATTCACACTTATTAATATGTAAATCCGACAACATTGTTGACATATTACATTTCGCCTTGAAAAGTAAGATAGTATATTTGAATTGTAATACCTTAAATTCTCAAAACTAATCATAAGACATGATAAAGTCATATAAGCGAATATGACAATACGATATGAGGTCACACAGTCTTATAAAGCTTAAGGTAGAATGTTTCTTGCTGTATAAGAGAATAATAATGCTAATAAATGTATTATCAACTATACTATGTGAATATTGTAGAAGACGAATTGGAAAAATGGTCAATCTGATTACAAATTTATTGTTTTTTCTTCATATTGTATTTATTCGTATATTTGCTTTATCGTTAATTTTGTTTTTAACTGTTGTATCCTGGTCGCAATTACGGGAGACGAAAACGGAAGTATTTACCATATACATGACATACAGTACATTTCGACTTGTGTAAATGATTATGTTATTATTTATATTGCCTTGGGAAATACTGAATAAAACATACGGCAGGTGATTGTTTCTGGTATTATGTTTGTTACAAATTTCTAAAATTAACAAGCTCTAAAATTAAGCTGTAACGTATACGGTGAATTTCATTGTAAATTCTTTTTTAATCAAACCCAAACCTTAGATCATGAAATAAAAGTCACGTAGGTAAAATACAATTCAATGAACATAAACAACTTCAACTAAAATGAACAGAAAATGTGTCAATTTGTGTAATTGCATGATCTGCAATGAATATAGACACTAAATCACATTAATATGTTAATTAGTATGCAAAATAAAAATCTATAAAATAATGTAGCAGAAGAGTATAAAACTGGTAAATTTATAGTGATTACAGAAATTTGAAATAGGCGGGAGACATTTATAAAAGAGATTAACCATCAAATCTGACTAAGTAATATAACACTTAATGCGTAATATGACGATGAACTAGCAGAACGGAATTTTATAACTCCTGATTTAAACAGAGACAACGGGAATCGTCAAAAGCAATATTTTTTATCTAAATGTTTCCTTTAAGTCATTATTGAAAAATATATGGAAATGAAAATATTTTATGAAATATTGAATATAGAGAAACACATAAACGCATGACTTGCACTCAAAACAGATCACTAGCATGTTTAGAGTCTATAAATAATGTACTTTGTCTGATAAGTTCTGTTTTGTAACTGAATACATTTGTTTCTTCCAATCATATATAAAACAGTATTTCGATGCGAAGTGTTACAAGCTTCAACCGTCTGATCGCTCCGAAATCCAACCTTTCGGAAGGTGTAAATTTCGCCATAGGACGTCATGTGACTGGCGGAGAAGATTAACAGAGGTTACCTTGTTTGCTACATCATTGGAATATTCAGGTCGTCGTGTGTATATTCTTTGGCCTAGTAATGTGTATTAGTGTAGATGTATTCAGTAAAACAGTATGTGAAATTTTTATATAATGAAATAACTGCTCATCATCGACTTTATAATATACATGACATACATTACCAAGATTGAGTAAGGTATATAGATTATTAGACATATTTTAAAACAAATATGCAGGCATATCTAATTACGTGCGATAATGCTTATTTACACTAAAATTCAATACAATCAGTGAGCACACGGTTGGAAAAGATCAATTGTGGCAGTAAGATTTTTGCGGTCCAAGCAGAATCATTACTCGTGCGTAATCGTGGAGTCAATATAATGAATCAACAATAACGTTGGACAATGGTAAGACTCCTAACAAGTTTATTTTAATCAAACTGCTGGACCGTTTGTGTCGGGTCTTGGGATCTGACAAATTTTACTTTTTCAAAATCACGGAACGCCTTTCTGTGGAAAATAAAATGTACGTGAGTATTAGCAAAATATGCAGTAATGTTATTTCATATGTATATGGTATAATCGATAGAGTATTTTTAATTTTTCCTTTTTTTCGGAATAGTAGGTTCTTGAAAATATTGACAGAGAATAAAAGATAGAGAATTATTTTAAATAGGAATATTTTTTTGGAGACGGGCTGAAGAGATCGTGAGTACCTACATTGTTAGGTTGTCACACCGCTCAGACGATAGTTTGCTTGTTGTTGTATTAGTTGATACGAATGACCGCAATGAGAAAGAACTCATTTGGCTTCGACTGCGTGGGAGCGATTGGATTGATAGCGCCTGTGTACTGGAGCGAAACGTTAAGTTGAAACGGAAAGCCTGTTCTCTGTGAGTGCACAGTGCAATGAAGCGTGTTAGATCAGTCTGTGAAAATATGAATCGAGACAATTGATACTGTTACATAGTGATATACTAAATGGAAATGTTAAACGTGTGCAGGAATATGAATAACTTGAATGCTATAAGGATGGTATTAAAGTCTGGTTTCACTTGAGGAAGCACACAGAGGTGTATTATTATTATACATTAGTCACCGTAACGCCATAAGTTACAGAGTGCCTTAATTTTGCGGTATTTTACGGGGTATTTTCATTATACCGTATCAGGTAAGCGATCCTCTAATAGTAAAAACAAACATGGCTGCCACCAGGGTTTGACCGTACTCCACACAAAAAAGTTCGCTGATTCTGTTCTAAACATTTTGGATTTCGGCATTCCCATGATATATCCTTGGAAGGAAAAAATGTATAAGAATAAGGTTATTATGAGCGTCGGTCGATACTGCCGCTGTACTATCTTTGTGCATACTTTGAGGTATCCTCGTAAAAACTTAATATTATTCGCTGGGAATGTAATAAAATAATGGTATATATGGCAATTTATCACCAATTTAAATCAACTCAATAGCCGTGTTTCGTATCACCATCGATGGTTTTAATTCATTTTAGTTTGCTTCGTTTTTTAACTACAGTATATGAGTGAGTATTGCCTTAATTTGCAGGCGATTAGTTAGGTAGTTAGGTAAGGATGTAGTATACAATCATATGAAATACACAGAAACGTTCGGTTTAAAACTTACAGTTCATATTATCTCAAACCCTGCAAATAGGAGTGTGCATGGAATTATGGGAAGAAACAGTGTGCATTGCCGTATGATAACTGTCATAAAAGTGATTGACAGGTCATACTTGTTTACAACTCTGAAAGGACAATTGGAATCTACCAGGTGTGCTTGTGATTTACATAACAATAGAAGTTTACGATCTACTGAGTTGTCTATGGACACAGCTACTGGCAAGACCACATTCTGATTGGCCCATGTGGAAGCCCCAGGTGATGTACCTGGATCTGGGCCATTTATGTCTATAGATTGGCAAGACTAAGGACAGTTTTTCAACTGAATACTTTGTGTGTTGCTGCTGCGACATTGTGAGACAAGTGATACAGGCTTCAATGATCGTTCTGCGAGTCTTGTATGAACTGCTCTGTGATCTCCTGATATCAGCGGTGCCCTCCAGAATAACAGCGTACCTCTGCAAACAAGACTCCCGTATTTCGTTTCGTTACTCAAATAATAGTACACCTGGTAAATTCGAATTTTCCCTCCAAAGTTGTAAACACCATTTGTTATGTAAATTACAAGCACACCTGGTAGAACCCACTGTCCTTCCAGAGTTGAAAACAAGTATGACCTGTCAATCACCTTTATGACAGTTATCACAATGCACACCGTTTCTTCCCATGATTCTACGTACACTTCCATTTGCAGGGTTTGAGGTAATATGAAAAAAAAACATGAAATAAAGGATGCTGACAGTGATCAATTTCTACATCCTGGAACTGTGAGTTATCACCAATGCACGCTTTCCTAGGCAATCCCATATTTTAGTGAATTTATTCATTGTATTTATTTTCCTGTGCTTTGTTTTTTGTAATTATTTTGATAGGTATTAAATCCATGAGCTTTAACTCGCTATTTTGGTGTATGTGTATTTCATTCCCAGTACTATTGTCTTATCTACCCCATACTAGCAGTGAAAGAACCCCTTGTCCAGTGTGAGTTATGTTGGTGCCCCTCTCAATAGTAATAAGAGGCCTTACACTGTGACTTTACCCGTGATTACTGTCCAGTATGTTCAATCTCACATACCCTCCATTTCCTTTTTAGTAATGTATGATTTCAAAAATATTATTTAACTACGAAGAGAGTTTCTGAGTGCATTCCTGATTGGTATCATTTACTATATATAATAAAATGTCTTGTCTGTCAGCAGCGATCAATATGTAATACATTGTTATTTCGCTCTAAAACAAAGCCTGTGTAGAAAAGATCCTAGTATGCGACGGGAGGATTAACGTGGATTGCACTTAGAGATAATTGCTGCCAATAGCAACAGAAACTACAAATGAAGATATAATGATATAATGGGTAATCAATTTAATTAAATAAAAGATCCACTTTAAATTCACTGCTAGCGTCTAATGTTCGGAACAGTGGAAATGTGTATGCGTGGATCAGACATAAATATGTATTCCATTTGACATGGAAACACATGTAATGAAAAGCAGTACAATAATATGAGGTTATTACGAGAATACCTCAAAGAATTCACAAAGACTTTACAGCAGCAGTATCGACTGACCCGCAGCGGAGGTCGATGTGCGGCGTACTATCTGAGTGCATACTTTGAGGTATTCTTGCAATAACCTTATTATTATACATCTTTTACTTCCAAGGATATACCATGGGAATACCGAAATCTAAAAACAGAATCAGCGTACTTAATTGTGTGGAGTCTGGTTTGTTTTTATTATTAGAGGATGCTTACGCGCGTAATCATTCCATATTTGGATTACGCATTTTATTATATGGTAGGATGAAAATACCCCGTAAAATACCGCAAAATTACGGCACGCTGTAACTTGGTGTATAATAGTTGTAGATATCTCTATACTTTGTAATCAAATCACGGCAACTCGCATGACAATTCGAAAAAGCTGGAACATTTCAATATATTTCTGTTAGAAAGATGCGTGCTGGTGTTGCTACATTTTTAGTTTCCCCACTTGACCAATATGTTGTAATGTTCAACCTCATCTTGACCCAGGGGTTTATGTCCGAGTGTATAATCTCACTGCTTAATTCGCCTTCAAAATTAGCATTCATTAAATAAAAAAAAAATATACTCATGACAGTAATATGTAATTAAAGTAATATGTGGACTTTAAAATACATTTATGAGTTATTGTTTTTTAACAAGTGTGCAACAAGTATACAGTTGAATATCAAGACATAATGTCCATAGCGCTCCAATATGAGATTTATTAAATGAACACTATTTTAGTATGTTTAATGTGTACCATGTTGACTGCTTGAAACGTGAAATTACTCCATTGTTTAATAAATCAGATGATAGCAAATATAATCGGTAAGTAATGACGATCTCCCAGAATTCAAATTATATGTCACTTGAGTTGATATACGCTAGATATATGTTAACGCATACACTATGATAACGCCCCGTCCACATACACCGGTTATCTAACACCATAACGACGCTTCATTTGCCGTGAGTTTAGTTTACTAACATTTGCCATCTATGCTCATTGTTACGTTGCATTGAAACGTAAATTTGGACTATTTTGATTTTTTTGAATTCGTCAAAAACATATCTTCTGGAAATCCCTCAGTATCAGATTATGTTTTCGCCAAAGGCTCAGAACGAATAAAAGACACGACTCTAGATTAATATATCTGATATAATTGTAGGATTACGAATTTAACATCCTGTGTATTACATGAACCCATTTCGTGGTTTCTAAAAGAGTAAAAACATTTTAGAGATTTCCGGCTTATTTGCATAACTCTTCAACGTTCACGAACACCGATGGCCTTTAATTTACGTTATTATGGTTAAAATACGGTATTATTAGAGTTAAATCAAACCGTAATCGTTTCACAATCCGTCATTGCCACTAGACATGAAACCAATTTTGTGCTCCGAGAATTTAAGGTTGAGGGATTTTGAAATGAAATTGTGTGAAACTGCCAACATCTCGCGATATTTGGCGGATTTTATGGTAATTAACCATCATGTCAAAAGTTCAAATCTCCGGACTAATCAGAATGCAGAGATTTGTATTACCCATATTTAATAGTATATAGTTAATATATGATGTTATAACGCTCCTTTATTACACTAATCTACCATGATATATTGAATGGATATCATTATTACACTACTTCCTCACACTGCACAACCATGATATATGGGTTAAGTACATATACCTACCCTAAATCCATCGTTCAATAATCCATAGACGATGGGATTTACAAAGCTGTTTGACATGGCCAACCAATGAGCACAGAAATAGCTTATGTGAACGGCACCTATGTTGATAGTCTTCAACCGAAACCTTGAAACTATGTTCAAAATATTCAGAGGTAGCCAACATATGCAAAACAGGAGTACTAGCAACAACAGCATCTTTATAACCTAGTAAAAGAGAACACTGTAACTTTACTCAAAAGACTTGTGCTAGTGAAATTGCAAACTAATCACAGGCAATTTACATGAGTGCACTGTATATACACTTGGTACGGATCTACGTCTCTGAAGTAATGAATATGCACTTATAACGATAATTACGACGTAGAATACTTCGACATCATCTGCTTTCATCAAGTATTAAGTATTGGTGAGAGGGGCGTAAAAACGTGTCACTCTCTTCCTGGAATGCATCGTGGCACTTGTTAAGAGGGGACTAAAAACGTGTCACTGTCTTCCTGGAATGCATCGTGACACTTGTTGAGTGGGGCGTAAAGACGTGTCACTGTCTTCCTGGAATGCATCTTGACACTTGTTGAGAGGGGCGTAAACACGTGTCACTGTCTTCCTGGAATGCATCGTGACACTTGTTGAGAGGGGCGTAAACACGTGTCACTGTCTTCCTGGAATGTATCGTGGCACTTGTTAAGAGAGGCGTAAAAACGTGTCACTGTCTTCCTGGAATGCATCGTGACACTTGTTGTAAGAGGCGTAAAAATGTGTCACTGTCTTCCAGGAATAAATCGTGACACAACATAATCAATATTTGGATTATAATGATGGTATAATTTCTATTGTATTTTGTTTTTTGTTCTAACGTGTTTATATCCAGCAAGCTAAATTGCGAAGATAATGCTGATTCGCTGTAATATGATTGGTGTGTTTTAATATATTAAATTTGAGTTGCTTAAATACGCCTGTTACCTTCACACGATATATTTCAAAAGTTTGTTGAAAAAACGATATGGTTATTTTTTAACTACATTTGTGCTCAAAACAAAATAATCCAATAAATCTGAAATATAATTAAAAACTATGTTTTCACATGCGAGAACGTTATGTTCTATGCATTGGAAGCTCTTATCTATGACAATGCAATACTCCTCATTCTTTCATTTGAGAATGTGACATATAATGCATTGCCGATGATTGGAGAACTTGTTGAGCTACCCTTTTCATAATCATAAATGGCGTTTCAAGTGTTCAATTTATAACGTTTTATAATTCAATTTACGTTTAATGATCGACTAAAGTGAGACAATATTCGTAGACCCAGAATAGCAGGAAAAAAATCCTAATCTAAACCATCGCTCGAGTATGAGTGAGATCGCCATTGGTATTTCCGCATGCATTTCAAATATCATTTATAATTTTGTAATATCAAATAATAATCTATATTAGCAATATTTATAAATGCTTATGTACAGGTTACAATATTATCAATATTCAAAAATGAAAGAGGACAGTGACACATTCTTTAAATACATCTGTATGATAGGTATATGTGGTATTATCAAATGCATGTTATGTACATGTATCACTTTTCACTATAGATAACACACGACACGGCCCTGTCATATTTAGTGTAATAGCTACATTGATTATTTATGTTTTGGAATTTAATATCCCCTTTGATTAATGTATATCAGTAACTTGGCGTCACTCTCGGCCACCTGTTCACTTCTGCAACGTTTACCCCTATGCGATGTAATGTAATGTAGTTATACGTACCTTTCGTTTGGACTTTGCGTGTGTCAAATCTCTCGTTCGGTCGGCATTCCCAGGTATGTGCCTTCCCCAGAGCCGGAGAGCAACTTGTGTGTACGTGTAGCCGAGAACACATAAGGGAATTATGTAGGCAATTGTGAAGATAAATAATTCATAAACAATCCCAGTCGAGTCACGTGTCCATCTTTCACCGCATATAGCCATGAATGTTTCTTCCGATACTTGATACTGTTTGGCTTGTACAAACACGAGCTGAACTATCGCCAAGGAAAGTGACACAGTCCATATTAGTATTATCGCTATTTTCGAGGACTGTTTGTAGAGCCTTTTTCTCATGGGGTACATCACAGCAAAGTATCTATCAATTCCAATCGCTGTCAGGGTGTAAATACTTACTGTAACCGAAACCTAAGAATGGAGAGAGAGAAAGAGAGAGAGTACGAAAATGTCGCTTTAGAACTCACGCTATGGTTTGTTAAAAACTTTTTTTCCGAGCTCTTCATAACATTTCCAGCATAAAATTAGTGAAGTTTCAATCATCTTCTATGTGAATTTAAGTGAGTATTGTTCATTTTGCACTTCCAAATAACAGTACGTACCAATAATTGAAAACTCACGAGAAATTAGGTAATTCTTTATTATTTTACAGTATTTTTAGTGTGCGAAACAAAAAGCATTGTGTACAAAAAACAGCAAATTGGCAATAATGCGATTATATTTATTTGTAAACCTAGGGTGTATATCATGATACGTTCATATAATATATAATAATTTATATAATATGATAATTTTACTGCTACGAATACACCTTTCGAATATAATGTCTTGTGGAGCCTATGTAGTCTTATTTAAACAAAAAAAAACATAATAAGCCAGAATATTTTTTAAAACAGAATATTATTTATATTTTCTTTGTCTGCCGTGGGTTCGTGTGATATTGTTATTAGGAATATCTCCATGACGTATTATTTCGTGTAATGATCAGCGCTCGGAATATATATTGACACATTAACAAAACTGCCGAGGAGCTTTTTTATACTCTCCTAAAACCTTCCACAGTGTTCGTCTCCGTGTTTGATTTGATTTTATTATCGCACACGAACTATACCCATGTCTATTGTTGACGTCGTTGTTAGATTTCCGATTTCTGCCTCTCTTTTGTTGTATTCGTCAATGTAATCTATATTTACCCTGAAGTGAATCCAGGTCATAAAGACAATAGTCTTGATATTTTGTGTTTTTTTCTATTTGTTTGAATTGGTTGTTCATATTCAAAAAAATATGACCATCATAACAATTTATCTTCATCACAAAATAATCGTTCTTAGACAGTTATGTAAAGTAGTTACCTTTTTAGTTTTAGTTTCAAGCGTCTATATTGTATTTGAATATGAAACCTAATTACTTACTTCTCACCCTAATTTGCATATTAAAACTTATATATTGCAGGTTATGTTTTCTGAAACACTACATATTGCACCAATTAATACATAATATATATATAGCCATGTGTTTACGCATGCGTACCAGGCACATTTTATTCAACATTTTAATATATACCTATACATTCACGTCATTTGTGAAACGTTTGACGAAACCCTACAGATTGTTCTGGTGCAAGGCCTTGTTGTCAGCAATTCACATAAATTGATCTATCTAATTCAATACCATTCCGGCTCAATTTTATTCCTTGTAACAGGCTTCATGTGGATTCAATTTATTGGCATTTCTGATAGGTCGGTTTTCAATGATAATCATTTCACAATCCATCGAGGGATAATTACGTATATATTACGTTATTGGGGCGGTGATGAATAATGTGAATATACGCATATTATATTGCTCCTCAATGCGATATGATTTAAGAGTCGAATGATGTGCCTCCAATATATATGAAATACGATATATATACATTTATACACCTGCAGCAGATGTATTCAAATGTATCCACAAGCTCAAACACGGTAAAATTATAATTGTTATATATTATTTCAAGTACGCGGTTTGACAAAACTTTATTTACTTTATCTTGACAATCAGATTACACTCACGATTTGTCAATTTGTCGTAACATAGCGTGCATCATACCTGTAAAATGATTAAAAACAAACAAAGGATTATTAAAATAAAGTTTTCGACCCGTAAATAACAGCTTTCAATTTATGCTACGTATGCCGAGCACTTTCGACAAACCGACGTTCAATTGAAAATGTCACTTCCAATATATTGATGAAAAGGAGATGAAAGATGTGCACGATTTGAAATGAATAAGTTTTGATTGCAGGGAGAATTCAGCTGCTTCAGCTGCTGATCAACATACTACGTGACTGGGCATAGTAAACGAAAAATAGTTTATTTGTTTTTTAGTCGAGATAAAAGGCGACCTCGTTACAATACTGGGTGGCATATGATTTTAAACCTAAATTTACTATTGCCTAATACATTTCAAAAATGGGCGACATCTTTTAAGACCGAAAGTACAATGCCGGTTGGGAATCGTAGTCATTGATAAATATACAATACAACTAGGCATTTCAGCGAATGGAAGACTACAATATATCAGTCCATGTGTTCCCATTTACATACGCAGTTAACATGTTTGTTTTTATTATGCGAACGACTGCACTAACGTACTTATAGTGCAGTTTCATTCACACAAATTATACTTTAAATATTGCAGTACTCGAACTACTATGTAATACGGGAAACATAGGCATCGACTTGCCATTGTTTGTTGTAGTACAAATATACAAATGTTGTCAACTAACAACATAAGCACTTGAAACTAATTCATATGTTGTATGTGAGAACGAGTCTACGTTTGTTCAAATAGTGATTGGATTATTCATAATTTCAAAATATTTTAATGGTGCTTTCAGTCCTGAAAATTCACATAAGTGTTCTTTTCTTTTAGTTAACGTTATATGTTAATTATTGATTGATCCAATATCATGCTGACTTACTAAGCTTAAAACGCTCCAAAGATTTCGAAAAAACGGAGTAACTTGGAGTCGTTTTGGTTTGATGAAAATATTCCATTATTACTTTTATTTACTACACGTGAAGACAGCTGCGTATTTACCAATCCTCCAAAGGGACTGCAAGGATTAGTTGTTTTAACGCACATATACCGGAGTAAAACATGGAACGGGGGGACGTTTCTTTTTTTGACATTGGAATCCAATAAGAGGATCGTGCATACCTCAGCACCAACGGAAACTTAGATGGTTCTAATGCTACAAATAACAATTACATCGTTACTACACGATTTTCCCTAAACGTTAAATCATAGAAAAAAAATGCACGTATCAGCGGTATAACGTTGTCGAGTTATACTTAGTCACGAAATAACTGCAGGCGATATGAATGTGTCCCACGACATAAAGTATTTCAATACAGTATTAGTGATTATTTTGCTTAAAGTGAAATACTTCTGCGAAACCCATTACACGCCGTAAAGGAATTCATTTAAATTAGTCGTTATAGTCTCTTCTATTTCAGTGGAAGTATGAGCTGAATTGCTCAACATATAATGCATTTTAAATTATTATATATTGCCAACAGCAAATCATATTTTGTCATATTATGAGAGTGACTGAAGCCTCATTTATATATACGAAAAAATCGCTATGTAGTTTACATGTTCCTTAGTAGCATTATAGTTGCATGTAAACCAGGAAATTCACAACCACGTTCAGCATTTTTTATTATTTAATTTGCTTTTCATTTCAACAAATGATTTTTAGGTATTTTGTAAGGTCTGATGAAACATTTAATTGCTGTTGATTAATTAGTGAAAGACGAGGAGCAACCGTTCTTCACCCAATCCTGCCGGACATGGCAGAATCGCTCGATGAATATTTTACAATGGTTGATATTGCCTGGTGAACTCTTTTCTATCCACATACTTCCTCAGTTGAGTCGAAGTATATGTACAAGACTTGAATTTAATATGTTGAAAAAAACGAGCCCACAAAATAAGCTGCTCTCTGATTGGTCTGACTGTTAGGTGTTAGGGTTGGGAAGCCAATCATGTACATTCTTGTAAGTAGCTTTATATTGACTGTACTTCTGTTACGTTTTGCGATGAGGTTGAGGTTACAGTGATTGTTCACGTACGCAAAGAATATTCACAGATCACTAAATAACGAGCCTTAAATCACCTGAACAAACAATATTCTATATGAATACTGAATAAATCTGACAATGTGAACAGGCACCCATGGGAATTAACCTCTCAAATGCCGTGTTGTTTGCTGGACACATCCTTACTATATATCATTCCGCGATTATATGTGGTTATTATATAACTATATTTAAGTGTTCCATTTATATGATCTTTTAATGTATGAACATTTTGCGAGCAAATCAGAAATGTACCGTAGGCTTAGCTACGCAGTTAGTGTTTACAGAATGTGTTCTCGCGTGTTTTATCTCTAGAGACGATTCCAGGTACGCGTCGACATCTTGCATGACACGAGAGACTTTCGAAGCTATTGATCCGCATTATTCGTCACACTTTGTCGTATTCATACATCGCTTTATAGGTAATCATTATAAATAGTCAAAGTAATTTTTAAATGTCAAACATAATAATGTATATATAGCAGATAAGTGATGTTACCGTGCACCACGTTGAACTCTGCAATGTCGTGCGCGGCGCTATTTTATTACACGCGTGTGCACATTAAACGTACTTTTTATTAATATTAAATAAATAGAATACGTTTTGACACATAATTAATTGCTCTACGGTGTTATTAGTATATAACAATGACACTTAATAACAAATCGCATCAAATATTTTGAGCTATATCCGAAATACAGTCTGCATATGACACGATAAGTCATGTTGGATTCTAAATATTTCGATATTATTAAATTAGTGCATCATTTTAAGAAGCTCTTTTGTCGCAAATAAATCAACGTATGTGTGGCTTCCGCCATGCACATATAAGGACAGGTATCAGTACTCAAAACAGATATTTCGTGAATATGAACACATTTTGGATGGTGAGTAACACTATAATATATTATTTAGGTCTGCTTCAATAAATTATCAACTCGGAGATATCTTATAGTCGCACACGTGCATCATATATAATAGAAATATATAAACCCGGTCAATTTCCATATACCAGACTTTCAAAAACTAGAGATACATTTGCCAGTAGCTGGCATACTCCTGCACGGTACAAACAACTATGTGTTTCTTATTTAAAATGTGAAAAATCCATCGTACTGCCGCCGATTCGAACGTATTCGTGTCAGCGAAACGCTCCGAGATTCATTCAATATAAATAAATGTTACATTAAGCCATAATATTGGGAGAAATACGTTTATAATATATTATATATTCAGTACACAAATATGGTTAAAAATAATATACGCGCAATAATTGTATGCCTTGAACACGCAACACATTATTAGATTAAGGACACATGTATGTGACGTAACTATCCACTGAATTGTCACGAAAATCAACAAATCCCAGTAACACAAAATATATCCCTAACTGCTAAAGTAAATGAATACATAACTTATACTTCGACTAAATCGGACGTTGCATGTAGATGTGACGTCCTCGCTTGCAAATCTTCGAAGACGCCACAACCTAGCTCCTGCCGATAATTTTTAAATGATTATAGTAAGCTGGGAATTATTTCTACATGTACTAATATACATAATAAATTCAGACTCCTCTAATCACGGATGTGCGATCATGTAAGATTATGACACGTGCGATAAATATAAAACTAAATTCTACTATTTATTAAACTCGAGTAGAAATTCATATTTAATATATGTGTCTTCTTAGGTGTGCTACTGTAATATTCACTTATTGAATATGATATTACGGTGAAACGCATGAGAGATCTTTCACAGGTTTTACTCAATTTCCGCAATCTGGCGTCAGTGAGAATAAAACGCGTTCGATTACTTGACAGACGCTAGTGCTGGTAACACAGAATTGTAGTTTAAACTAATATGCAAATATATAATAAATCATTCACAGTAATCCGCAGATTAGGTTTAATAATTCAAACGCTCAAAAATGCAAATCGGAAATATTTCTTTGCTATATGATCACAATATGTTCCTGCGCACATGCGCAAATGGAAATGGACATGACTTGAATAAATAAACACTAATAATGGCACAGTAATAAGTGGGTACTTAATTGGAACGCATCTATATATAAAATAAACACCAGCCACAGTACTCTATATTCAAATATAGTCATTACACATTTAATAACCCATAATTTAGCAATGAATACTCATACTTTAAAATAACATATACTTATAAACGTAATTGTTATTTTGTAAATCCGCCAACTTAGTTTCTTTCCATGTTCTTAAATTTCCCTGGGTAAAATGAGCGTCAAATCATACGATCAAGCCACAAAGCGTAAATTAATGCACACCTCGTATTACGCACCGTACACACATCTGTATTCTTCAAAATACTTGTAGACATAGTCACATATATCCACCAAACTATCCTAATTTGAGGGTTTTAGAAAATGGTAAGTCTTATTAGACATAAGTACTGTGTAGTCATATCTAAATCAAAATGTTTCCAAGTACTAAGTCGAGAACTATCATATGCCATGATATGTTGCATGATCTGTAACCGACATATTTAAATTACCCTTCCACTAATTAACTGAATAGACTGCTTTATTTCAATATCTTCAATCAAAGACCAATTCCGTTAGCTAAACACGGTAAAGTTACATTGAAAGTACCATTCATAATTCAATCGTCCCTGGCTTGGTCGTGGGCATACACGCTTTTCCATGATGGCAGATTCAAGTTAACACAATTATTACACGGATTTTAATAGATTTTAATATATGCTACATACAATAAACATCTCACTAACGTGTCTCAGAATATTACATATATATTAATGGCCACGATGTGGCGGGAAATAATGAAACATATAAAATTGAAAATAAATAATATAATATACTGTTAGTAGAAATTTAAGACTGAGCATGAAAGCTCATTTTTATTAGCACATCACCAGAATAGCAAAATGTGAATAATTTGTGTATCAAACTTACAGGAGGACGTTTTTTTTTACATTCTGAGTAGTTTAAACTAGACATGATACTCTTATTTACCAAGTGGCTACATGTAAATATTGGTTTAATATAACACAATTCAATACATATCTAGCAGCCTAGAGTTACGTCTGAATTATTCGTCACAGTATATATCCGTCACGGTCGTATATAAGCTACTCAAGAGGAAGCCACTATAATACGGGTGATCCCCAGAGAATAGCAAATTTCATTTTTTTCCTTCCAACTCATATTACATGTCAAGACTTGTTTGTGGGGTTGTATTGTATTCTCAGTACGTTGTAGATCAAAATCAGTCGATATCAGTGTTACAAAGAGCAACAACAAGGTTTAGCCTTTGTAGCTGGGTAACGAGCATATGAGATCCGTTCGCATATAAGCTCAACAATCGGAAGCTGCAGTATTAAGTGTGATCGCCATAGAATTGCTAATTGTATTCTTTATTCCAACTCAAATTGAATTGAACTACTTGTTTGACGGATCGATTTATATTCCCAGTACCTCCGGCGTTGATTGCATAGATGGGACGTCACATATGTTTAGTATGAACTAAATTACTAATAATAAATAAATGAATTACTTTATTATTTATTGAAGTTCGTGATATTACGTCATAAAAAAACGTATCATAATCAATTCTATTTTTTCTTTGTCAGTTGTGTATTTAGGTTCAAGTGAAAAAGTTAAATTTGTAAATGTTATGTATCTAATGAGTAAACACTTGGTAATAACAAGTTTTGCGTATCAACGATATCACAATAAAACTATTGTAAATACACAATTGTTTATTTACTGAAAAAAACTGCATGCGAATTGATGAGCTGTGCTATAATTTATTATCATTTTGCCTAGTATTTAATTAAATATTTTTTAGTTATTAATTTAATATGATCAAAACTTATCAAAATATTTGCATACATACGTTTTGTTACGTAAATATTTGAATTATTTCTATAGTGTTGACACATTAAAAATGTACTTAGTTACTACCATTTATACAAAGACAACAACTAAAACCATATCGTACGCACACAATCGCTTCATATATTACAATGACAACCAAACATAGAACACATATCATGACAATGACTGACAAAGAATGCACAAGTGCAAACTAACACCATGTATTAGTATACATTTAAACGCATACTTAAAACGATGTTAGAGGTGTAATAAAAAATGTATCATTATCAAAATCTAAGTTACACGCAATTCACCAAAATTAATATTTAATTTTCATAACAAATAATGTATTAACAAGTACATAAATAAGAATTCTGAACTGTTTATCTTTGTTCAATATTGGGTGATGTTTAGTTGCCCCATTCTGTTTACTACCGTTTACCCCTTAGCAGTTACATGTAGTGTGTATGCGATGGGCGAAATCTTATCAACAAAATCGTGATTGGCATGAACCTCTTGTTGCGATTCCCAACAACTATGACATATTTTGTTTCCATGGTGACAAACATGAGCATAGCGGTCATTGTCAATTTGATATTCAATAATAACTCCGTACTTACATTGAGCTGCATCGAATGAGTAACGTTCAGCGATCAAACACGTCTCTTGGGCAATGTATATGTTACACGTGTAATTTAGTAATTGTAATGAGATTCGTATAGAATAACTCAAGAGTGATATGTATGTACTCCATCATCAACCTTAAACCCGATCTACATGCACGTGAAGGGTTATTCAAAAGCACCCTTGAGAAGGACATCTCTTGAGACTTGTCGAATGTCATTTAACATTTTGTTGAAAAGAGTGAATACACTATGGATTTCATTATCATGGCCGCTATTCATTTGGTAGAGAGATAGAATTTATAACAATATTATGTTGTTCTTACCTGTTGAACAAAAGCCACTAGTTTACACATTTCTTTACCGAAGATCCAATATCCAAGCATGGCTTGCACGAATGAAAAGGGGATACAAAATATCGCCATGGTCAGATCGGAGACAGCGAGATTGATTAAAAACTTATTAAGATCTGTACGATTTCGTTCGCTGAAACAAAGAACCAGAATCACAACCACGTTGCCAATCAATGCGAGTAGCGCCGCAACACTATACATGGTGATTAGAGCAAGTTGGCCGCTATCTTCGATTCCGAGTGGTTTAAAATAGCTTGAGTCATACACGGCAAAATACCACGATTCGTTATTAACCACTGAATAATTTGGAAATGACATTTTGTTGCCGGGATATTCGTCGAATTCTTGCGAATCTGTGAGCATCATAGAAGCATGTGTTGCCTGAGTTCACAAAGCTCTTGTGAGACCGTGAAATCCACGCCGAACTATGCTTGCACACTGTGATTCAATTGCGTATGCTAATTGTATGTTAATAAGCAACAACATAAAGATGGTTGCGCACATGATGATTGGTGAGATTTCGAATGACTGGCTAAATACATTACATTGGAAGAGAAAAAGCTAGTACAAACACGGGGCAGTGAGAAACTCGGGTCCAAACAACAAAGTTTGAGAGTTGAAATAATTTAACCACTATTTAAAAGTATGTAACGTGTTCTATGTTAGATGAGTATCCCCCACCAATAAAACATAACATAAACTACATGTATATAGACAAATTGTGAATTCTTTCAGTTTACAGTGAACATTATATCACTGTCTTAAGTAGACGCTTTTTAGCTGCCTGGGAAAGAACAATATGTCAATAAGTTTGTATGATTTTAATTAAAGTGGGTTAAATATGTCTTGTATATTTCGTGTGAAGGAGAGCGCCCGCCATCATCGGCGTTTGACATTATATATATTATCCGTCAACAATAATACGGTCACTCTTATTGGTTAATAAAAAAAAAATTATTAACCACAACGACAGGTATATTCGAATTGTTACATATAATGACAGAATAATGATGCTTCTACTAAATGAGAATATTTCGAATTTAACAATGTACGTTTTAGAACATAATTGATTATGAAGGGAATAATGCAGAAGAATTAGTCAGTAGCTGCTGCTAAGTGTTCAAAACTAATTACCACTGTAAATCTTCGGAGCACTTTTGCGTTTTTCAAACACTGTGTTAATTTGAAACATTTAAATTGAAAACATATTTATAATATTATAAAACATCTGTATTTTTTATCAAAACATTATTGTTTTAGTATTTCTGTAAAGTGTTTGTCTAGTTAAAACACTGGTGGAAACACTTTTCAACACATGTTTCTGGTGGAAACACTTTTCAATACATGTTTCTGGTGGAAACACTTTTAAATACATGTTTCTGGTGGAAAAACTTTTCAATACATGTTTCTGGTGGAAATTTTTTACAATACATGTTTCTTGTGGAAACACTTTTCAATACATGTTTCTGGTGGAAACACTTTTCAATACATGTTTCTGGTGGAAACACTTTTCAATACATGTTTCTGGTGGAAATACTCTACAATACATGTTTCTGGTGGAAATACTTTTCAATACATGTTTCTAGTGGAAACACTTTTCAATACATGTTTCTGGTGGAAACACTTTTCAATACATATTTCTAATGGAAACACTTTTAATACATGTTTCTGGTGGAAACACTTTTCAATACATGTTTCCAGTGGAAACACTTTACAATACATGTTCTAGTGGAAATACTTTACAATACATGTTTCTGGTGGAAACACTTTTCAATACATGTTTCTAGTGGAAACACTATTCAATACATGTTTCTGGTGGAAACACTTTACAATACATGTTTCTGGTGGAAACACTTTACAATACATGTTTCTGTTGGTAATACTTTACAATACATGTTTCTAGGGGAAACACTTTACAATACATGTTTCTGTTGGTAATACTTTTCAATAAATGTTTCTGGTGGAAACACTTTACAATACATGTTTCTAGTGGAAATACTTTACAATACATGTTTCTAGTGGAAATACCTTACAATACATGTTTCTGTTGGTAATACTTTACAATACATGTTTCTAGGGGAAACACTTTACAATACATGTTTCTGTTGGTAATACTTTTCAATACATGTTTCTGGTGGAAACACTTTACAATACATGTTCCTAGTGGAAACACTTTACAATACATGTTTCTAGTGGTAACACTTTACAATACATTTTTCTGTTGGTAACACTTTCAATACATGTTTATAGTGGTAACACTTTACAATACATGTTTCTAGTGCACATACTTTACAATACATGTTTCTAGTGGTAACACTTTACAATACATGTTTCTAGTGGAAATACTTTACAATACATGTTTCTAGTGGTAACACTTTACACTACATGTTTCTGTTGGTAACACTTTACACTACACGTTTCTAGTGGTAACACTTTACAATACATGTTTCTAGTGGAAATACTTTACAATACATGTTTCTAGTGGTAACACTTTACAATACATGTTTCTAGTGCAAATACTTTACAATACATGTTTCTAGTGGTAACACTTTACAATACATGTTTCTAGTGGAAACACTTTACAATACATGTTTCTAGTGGTAACACTTTACAATACATGTTTCTAGTGCAAATACTTTACAATACATGTTTCTAGTGGAAACACTTTACAATACATGTTTCTAGTGGAAACACTTTACAATACATGTTTCTAGTGGTAACACTTTACAATACATGTTTCTAGTGGTAACACTTTACAATACAGTTTTCTAGTGGAAATACTTTACAATACATGTTTCTAGTGGAAACACTTTACAATACATGTTTCTAGTGGAAACACTTTACAATACATGTTTCTGGTGGAACCACTTTTCAATACATGTTTCTAGTGGAAACACTTTTCAATTCATGTTTTTGGTGGAAGCACTTTTCAATACATGTTTCTGGTGGAAACACTTTTCAATACATGTTTCTAGTGGAAACACTTTTAATACATGTTTCTGGTGGAAACACTTTTCAATACTTGTTTCCAGTGGAAACACTTTACAATACATGTTCTAGTGGAAATACTTTACAATACATGTTTCTGGTGGAAACACTATTCAATACATGTTTCTGGTGGAAACACTTTTCAATACATGTTTCCGGTGGTAACACTTTACAATACATGTTTTTGGTGGAAGCACTTTTCAATACATATTTCTCGTGGAAACACTTTTCAATACAAGTTTCTGGTGGAAACACTTTACAATACATGTTTCTGGTGGAAACACTTTTCAATACATGTTTCTAGTGGAAACGCTTTTCAATTCATGTTTTTGGTGGAAGCACTTTTCAATACATGTTTTTGGTGGAAGCACTTTTCAATACATGTTTCTGGTGGAAACACTTTTCAATACATGTTTCTGGTGGAAACCCTTTTCAATACATGTTTCTAGTGGAAACACTTTTCAATACATGTTTCTGGTGGAAACACTTTAAAATACATGTTTCTGGTGGAAACACTTTTCAATACATGTTTCTAGTGGAAACACTTTACAATACATGTTTCTAGTGGAAACACTTTACAATACATGTTTCTGGTGGAACCACTTTTCAATACATGTTTCTAGTGGAAACACTTTTCAATTCATGTTTTTGGTGGAAGCACTTTTCAATACATGTTTCTAGTGGAAACACTTTTCAATACATGTTTCTAGTGGAAACACTTTTAATACATGTTTCTGGTGGAAACACTTTACAATACATGTTCCTAGTGGAAACACTTTACAATACATGTTTCTAGTGGTAACACTTTACAATACATTTTTCTGTTGGTAACACTTTCAATACATGTTTATAGTGGTAACACTTTACAATACATGTTTCTAGTGCACATACTTTACAATACATGTTTCTAGTGGTAACACTTTACAATACATGTTTCTAGTGGAAATTCTTTACAATACATGTTTCTAGTGGTAACACTTTACACTACATGTTTCTGTTGGTAACACTTTACACTACACGTTTCTAGTGGTAACACTTTACAATACATGTTTCTAGTGGAAATACTTTACAATACATGTTTCTAGTGGTAACACTTTACAATACATGTTTCTAGTGCAAATACTTTACAATACATGTTTCTAGTGGTAACACTTTACAATACATGTTTCTAGTGGAAACACTTTACAATACATGTTTCTAGTGGTAACACTTTACAATACATGTTTCTAGTGCAAATACTTTACAATACATGTTTCTAGTGGAAACACTTTACAATACATGTTTCTAGTGGAAACACTTTACAATACATGTTTCTAGTGGTAACACTTTACAATACATGTTTCTAGTGGTAACACTTTACAATACAGTTTTCTAGTGGAAATACTTTACAATACATGTTTCTAGTGGAAACACTTTACAATACATGTTTCTAGTGGAAACACTTTACAATACATGTTTCTGGTGGAACCACTTTTCAATACATGTTTCTAGTGGAAACACTTTTCAATTCATGTTTTTGGTGGAAGCACTTTTCAATACATGTTTCTGGTGGAAACACTTTTCAATACATGTTTCTAGTGGAAACACTTTTAATACATGTTTCTGGTGGAAACACTTTTCAATACTTGTTTCCAGTGGAAACACTTTACAATACATGTTCTAGTGGAAATACTTTACAATACATGTTTCTGGTGGAAACATTATTCAATACATGTTTCTGGTGGAAACACTTTTCAATACATGTTTCCGGTGGTAACACTTTACAATACATGTTTTTGGTGGAAGCACTTTTCAATACATATTTCTCGTGGAAACACTTTTCAATACAAGTTTCTGGTGGAAACACTTTACAATACATGTTTCTGGTGGAAACACTTTTCAATACATGTTTCTAGTGGAAACGCTTTTCAATTCATGTTTTTGGTGGAAGCACTTTTCAATACATGTTTTTGGTGGAAGCACTTTTCAATACATGTTTCTGGTGGAAACACTTTTCAATACATGTTTCTGGTGGAAACCCTTTTCAATACATGTTTCTAGTGGAAACACTTTTCAATACATGTTTCTGGTGGAAACACTTTAAAATACATGTTTCTGGTGGAAACACTTTTCAATACATGTTTCTAGTGGAAACACTTTACAATACATGTTTCTAGTGGAAACACTTTACAATACATGTTTCTGGTGGAAACACTTTTCAATACATGTTTCTAGTGGAAACACTTTTAATACATGTTTCTGGTGGAAACACTTTTCAATACTTGTTTCCAGTGGAAACACTTTACAATACATGTTCTAGTGGAAATACTTTTCAATTCATGTTTTGGGTGGAAGCACTTTTCAATACATGTTTCTGGTGGAAACACTTTACAATACATGTTTCTAGTGGAAACCCTTTTCAATACATGTTTCTGGTGGAAGCACTTTAGAATACATGTTTCTGGTGGAAACACATTTCAATACATGTTTAGTGGAAACACTTTTCAATTCATGTTTTGGGTGGAAGCACTTTTCAATACATGTTTCTGGTGGAAACACTTTACAATACATGTTTCTAGTGGAAACCCTTTTCAATACATGTTTCTGGTGGAAGCACTTTAGAATACATGTTTCTGGTGGAAACACATTTCAATACATGTTTCTCGTGGAAACACTTTTCAATACATGTTTCTAGTGGAAACACTTTACAATACATGTTTCTGATGGAAACACTTTTCAATAATATTTCTAGTGGAAACACTTTTCAATACATGTTTTTGGTGGAAACACTTTACAATACATGTTTTTGGTGGAAGCACTTTTCAATACATGTTTCTAGTGGAAACACTTTTCAATACATGTTTCTAGTGGAAACACTTTTCAATACATGTTTTTGGTGGAAGCACTTTTCAATACATGTTTTCCGGTGGAAAACTTTTCAATACATGTTTCCGGTGGAAGTACTTCACAATACATGTTTTTGGTGGAAACACTTTACAATATATGTTACTGGTGGAAACCCTTTTCAATACATGTTTCTAGTGGAAACACTTTTCAATACATGTTTCTGGTGGAAACACTTTAAAATACATGTTTCTGGTGGAAACACATTTCAATACATGTTTCTCGTGGAAACACTTTTCAATACATGTTTCTAGTGGAAACACTTTACAATACATGTTTCTGATGGAAACACTTTTCAATAATGTTTCTAGTGGAAACACTTTTCAATACATGTTTTTGGTGGAAACACTTTACAATACATGTTTTTGGTGGAAGCACTTTTCAATACATGTTTCTAGTGGAAACACTTTTCAATACATGTTTCTAGTGGAAACACTTTTCAATACATGTTTTTGGTGGAAGCACTTTTCAATACATGTTTTCCGGTGGAAACACTTTTCAATACATGTTTCCGGTGGAAGTACTTCACAATACATGTTTTTGGTGGAAGCACTTTACAAAATGTGTTTCCATTGGAGACAAGATGACGTGCAAAATTTCCCTGCAATGTTGTAATAAAAACACTGACTGCAAGCGTTTTAATCATATACACATTTCGTAATTATGCAGATTTTAAACATTTTAAATGTTTTTAAAATGGAGACAAGCTTATAAACACTTTAGATGTGTTAACACAAAACAGTAAAATGTTTTATTTTAAAACAGTAATGTTGTAAATAAGTTATTTGCGATTTTAAGGAAAACACTTAATGTACATTTTTGGTTTTAAAGTGGGGTCAAAAGTTAGATTTATTTGTAGGGATCACTATGTATGAAAAAAATAGAGAAATATGTCACCTTGGCCGGTAGTTTACCTTCACAAATGTTGTTTTTTAATGGATAAAACTGTCATATTAATGAAGTGTTTTACTTATGTGTTAAGGTCCGTTACACACCACCGCAAATAGAATCCAATATTTTCCTTTCTGGAAACTTTGAATATTAATTTTGCACCAATGCGCCTGAAAACGGATAGCATGATGATAATAAATTGTACTATAACAAAAATATGGAGAATATTGTGATTACAAATCTGGGTTGCATGTGGGAGGCAACGGCGTCTTGTAGTCGGTCATCGTCTCGACCGTTCGTTTAAGTTAGTGCCGGTACTGTAATTAACTTAGTTATACCAGTGTTATGCAATTAGTAGAATTAGAATGTAGTAAACCCTATCATGCTGATGTAACCATGTTTCGTATTATTTATTATTGTTATTCAGCCAGATTTAGCTAGTTAGATAAAGCACAGTTGAGACTACTGTTGCTTCAGTCCTACTGAAACTGAAAGAGGTATGATGCAATCTTGTAAGTACGTGGTACGATTTGTCCTTAGGAGGAATACCTTATTAAAAAAAAAATTTAAGGGAACTTACAAATAGTAAAGCTACTTCCTTTGGCGACCACCTAGACCGGTCTAAATTGGTTCGAAATAAAATTTTGTTTTGCAAAGATTATTAATAGCAGTGTTTACATGTTTTACTTTGAGGAGTATTAATATGAGTGTGATAGCACCGCTGACTAAACGCGACATGTCAGTGTGAACACATGTATGAAATCGAGTAGCAGCGGAATACCTGTTCTGACAAAAACGAAACGAACACTATAATATATTCCGGTGACACTGGTATACAGAAACCCATACACACGACAGCGAGTAAAAGCCATACTATCGAGAGAGACCTAGCTCGAGCCATTCCATTAGAGAGCGTACCATTAGAGAGCGGTCTTAGCGATCACGTGACAATGTCATGTGATCAATTCAGCGAAACGTGTGATCACCTGACAAGTGCTGGATACACGCTATAGCGTACCATACGCACTCACACTGTTAGCGGCGGAGTGAAACGCGCCCATGTCATGCTATTAACCGATTACTGACGTCTATATATTTCATGTCTTTGACATGAAAGCTATAAAATATATAAAATACAATGCCTTGCTATCGTTTGAACATTTCAAATATTTAATTGGCCTAGCGTTTTTTTTCATTCCATTGGAGACGAGTCGCTCTTCATTCCATTACAGGACGGTATGACCCAAACCACCCCCTAACGTCGCTCTATTTACTTGAATTGATATGGGAGCTATTAAATATAATTAATAACATATATTCAAACAGTTTTGAACATTTCAATTATTTAATTGGTCAAGCGATATTGTCATTCCATTACAGACGAGTCGCTCTTCATTCCATTACAGGACGGTATGACCAAAACCACTCTCTAACGTCGCTCTATTTACTTCAATTGACATGGGAGCTATTAAATATATTTAATACAATATATTCAAACAGTTTTGAATATTTCAATTATTTAATTGGCCAAGCGATCGTGTCATTCCATTACAGACGAGTCGCTCTTCATTCCATTACAGGACGGTATGACCAAAACCACTCTCTAACGTCGCTCTATTTACTTGAATTGACATGGGAGCTATTAAATATATTGAATACAATATATTCAAACAGTTTTGAATATTTCAATTATTTAATTGGCCAAGCGATCGTGTCATTCCATTACAGACGAGTCGCTCTTCATTCCATTACAGGACGGTATGACCAAAACCACCCTCTAACGTCGCTCTATTTACTTGAATTGATATGGGAGCTATTACATATATTTAATACAATATATTCAAACAGTTTTGAACATTTCAATTATTTAATTGGCCAAGCGATATTATCATTCCATTACAGACGAGTCGCTCTTCATTCCATTACAGGACGGTATGACCAAAACCACTCTCTAACTTCGCTCTATTTACTTGAATTAATATGGGAGCTATTAAATATATTTAATACAATATATTCAAACAGTTTTGAATATTTCAATTATTTAATTGGCCAAGCGGTATTGTCATTCCATTACAGAAGAGTCGCTCTTCATTCCATTACAGGACGGTATAACCCAAACCACCCTCTAACGTCGCTCTATTTACTTGAATTGATATGGGAGCTATTAAATATAATTAATAAAATATATTCAAACAGTTTTGAACATTTCAATTATTTAATTGGCCAAGCGATCGTGTCATTCCATTACAGACGAGTCGCTCTTCATTCCATTACAGGACGGTATGACCCAAACTACCCTCTGACGTCGCTCTATTTACTTGAATTGATATGGGAGCTATTAAATATATTTAATACAATATATTCAAACAGTTTTGAGCATTTCAATTATTTAATTGGCCAAGCGATATTGTCATTCCATTACAGACAAGTCGCTCTTCATTCCATTACAGGACGGTATGACCAAAACCACTCTCTAACGTCGCTCTATTTACTTGAATTGACATGGGAGCTATTAAATATATTTAATACAATTTATTCAAACAGTTTTGAACATTTCAATTATTTAATTGGCCAAGCGATATCGTCATTCCATTACAGACGAGTCGCTCTTCATTCCATTACAGGACGGTATGACCCAATCCACCCTCTAACGTCGCTCTATTTACTTGAATTGATATGGGAGCTATTAAATATAATTAATACAATATATTCAAACAGTTTTGAACATTTCAATTATTTAATTGGCCGAGTGATCTTGTCATTCCATTATAGACAAGTCTCTCCTCATTATTTAGAGGCCACTATGGCAGAAACCACTCTCTACGTCACTGTATTTATTTTATTTTACATAGGAGATGAAGAATATATGTAGTAAATTTCAATTATTAATTCGCCAAACGATTTGTATTGTTTGTAGTACGCACAAAGGCTATTGCTGATTCAGTTGCTATTCAGTTGCTAACTGAATGAATGATGTCTGAACATCATATACATAAAACTATTTCCTGATTATAGCGACGTTATATCCATCTCATTAGGCGTTGAATTACGTCACCTTCGGTGGTCGTCTAATTTATTCAATGACATATATCGCCCGGCAGGCAAATGACATGACGTCATCCTTGGGTATTTTTTTCTAATTTTGCATAAATCCGAAATGGTCATCACGATACCACAGCACGGCATATCAACACCTCCAATTACTATTTGTTTATGATTTAAAAAGCGACATTCTTGTTAAAAGGTACTAGAATGTCTCTTGAGCGAATCATGTGATCATTTTAACATTCCTTATTTGCATAACATTACCTTAGTATTATACTATTGATTTCTCCATTAGAATTGTGTTTAGTTCACAAATTAGTCTAGTATTTGTCAGATACGGGAAGAATCTGTATCATTGGTATGTTAATTCCTGCGTGATTTTTATATATTTGAATGGCTATAATATACGCATATAATAACATTAAAGTGCCTGTGAAATGCCTGCTATTTTTTTGGCCAAAATCATTTATTGGTGCATCATTATCAGTATTTTTTACGTTATTAAGTATAAAATAGATTTTCAAAGTGAAAAAATGGGTTTCAAATGTAAGTTTCAAATGTTATTTTAATGTATTTTAAAACGAGGCTCTTCATTAACTCTTCATTTGCATACTAGTACTCAAATACCTTTTGTGACGTATGAAGGGGAACTTGCTGGTCAGCGTACATTGCCGTTAATGTATGTAAGACGCATTTCTTATTCAATTTTCTCATCTTTGACTAAATTGCTACTCAGGTATTTGTTTCTCGAGGATGAGTGGACCATATAGACCACATATTATCGTTATAAGTTTATCGTACAGGGTTGAGTTAGATACAAAATATATCATTTCTGACGCGCCTGGTCGCCGCGATCAACCGTGTACTGTACAATCACAGTCAATTGTATTTTGGTCGATGAAGTCGATTGAAGTGCCGACTACTATTGCCGTAGAACTCTCAACGATCGCCATGTCTATGTCGACTCGAGTTATCGCGATTGTCATAATTACGACATCACATTAAAGAATACGTGGACGCAAAATATTGACAGTCCACTTATTACGCAGATCAAATTGCAAGAATAGATCACAGAAGTGTGAAATCAACACCAATCACAAAACTATTCAGACAATTTTAGACAGCATAATTAAAAACAATTGCGTGTGAATGCTGCGTGATTTACTGTTGACGCACCGGTTTTCGCGTCACGTCATTACTACCTCTTACATAACACGAACTATATTAGTCTGGAAGCTACTTTTCAAAAGCCTTCTAAAACGGTTTTAGCTGCACTCCACGTCAAACATTGTGGAAACAGACTTTTCTTACGCAAAATTATCTGACATTTTTAAAAATGCCTGTTTCCTGGGCGGAAAATGCCCTAAAAGTGGTGACAATTGACATGTTGTTATGCAACCTGAAAATATTATGAAATCATTAAAAGATCTATATTTTCAATACATATGAATATATAGAAGTAAAGTTGGTACCAAAATGTAGATCGTGGATTGGCCCAATTATTTATAACATCATGTATGCTAATTAGCTAATTTGCAACAACACTGTCTTTTCAAAGAAATTATATATATTGCGTGTTTCTTTTTCAAGAAGATACAGTCTTCACAACACTATTTGCCCACTTATTTATGACATCATATATGCTAATTTGCATATTAGCTAATTTGCATATTACTTAAATAGCATTGGAATTAAGTTAACCATGTACAAGCATTTATCTTATCGGAAATAGATAACTAGGGGTTATCGAAATCCATAGGATTTTGTGTAGTCATGAAGCTAAGATCCCACGGAAATCTCGTCTCGTACACTGCGATATTTGGAACGTATTTCAATGAGTACGCGAAAGAACCCGGGACGCTTTAACAACAATGCGATTGATACAATTTTTCGCTTTGGAAGAAGTTGTTTCTTTGACCAAACAAGGTATATATTTCAGTGAAATATTTAAACCATAGATTTTGATATTTAATGTCCAACAGGATTGATAATCGCCAAATCATTCGGTTCTTTTACATGTCAAAGTACGAGACAAGGTTTTCATGCGATCTTGGCTTCATGACTTACAACATACTAACCCTTAATTATCTACCCTTGGTCTCATTGATACTACATTTCATAAACAGTTGTTCCTTACGCAAAATGGTTCAGAAACATTCTATTGTCACTTTCAGCTTAGAGTGTGATCACGATTATGACATTTACATCCCTGTAAATAATAAAATCAAATCATGTTTGTTACCAGGGATCCAAGTGCCATTCATATGATTACAGTCTAAGCTGAAAGTGATTGTAGACCATTATGCGAGGTGTGGGGAATACTAACTAAATGATCAGTTTGGCTTTCAACTATCAAAGTAAAATCCATTTGCGAAGATTCCAGAGGATCTATTGAGGAAACAATAAACAAGAGGAGCAAAATACCAGGAGGAATTCTTGGAAAAAGCAGAAATCAAGATGCATTTGGGAGATGGATTGAAATAACAGCTGACCGCTCACAGATAACTGAAAACATCAGAAGATATGCTGGTATATCAGATGAATGCAAGTGGCTCTACAAAGAGGCAGGACCCTCCCGGATAAAAAAGGAAGATGTGAGACAGGTAGTCAAGGTCCTTGCCAGCATGTTGAATCCATTTTCTAAATCAGAGAAGTTAACTTCAATTTCAACAGGGGTAGCAGCAGAAGATAAAACAGAGAAGTTTTTACTACTCAACAGAATGGTGATCAACTTTGTAAAGAGTTTGTGAAATGTCGACTGATCAAAGCTTAATCATCAGAGTCTGCTGAAGCATCAATTTTTGAAACGCTGTCAAAACAGAAGCTTCAAACGTAAACTTAAAGTTACGGGACAAAATTTAATCATCAAGGCAGAACATAATTTTTTCTGCAAATTGGTGATTTTTGCAAGGTTACGAGAGCTTTACCTATTTTCTCACAAGTTAGGTCCAATTCCATGGGAAATAGCGAAATCTCATGGCACACGCTACAGATCACAAAAGTCTGAACTCCTGGGGGATCTCGAGATAGGTATCCCAGTCATTAGATGCCAAGATAACGTGGCCCTGGTGATTGACACTTTTGCCACTATCCAAAAGCTCAAACCTACACCAAACAAAACGAAGCAATCAATCTTCAACATTCACCTGTGGATCTCAGAAGGCACCCAATGACTGGGGCAATTTTATGTCAAACAGTAAGAACAAAGAGAATCTTCCTGAATCCCTGGTGGATGAATGGTCGAAGGATGGTGATGCAGGTTATTCTGATATCATTGAAGAAACATCTTTGTTTGTTTGTCATGGTAAAGAATGCCACTCAATACTCAAAGATGCTGTCCCTTCTCTGACATACTTTGCTGGAGAGGCTGACACAAGACCATTGTTGCACTGCGAGAAAATTGCGGAAACTGGAGATTTCAGAGCATTTGTCCTGAAAACATCTGATGTGATTGTCCTTGCTGTGTATTTTCAAAAAAGAAATTGACATTCCACTGATTATCAACAGACAGGCTACTCAGAAACGATAGAAATACATTGACATTCAAGCTATATGCAGGGAACATGGAGAAGATGTCTGCAAGGCACTTCCTGGTATGCACGCATTCTCAGCATGCGATTCAACAAGCAGTTTCTGTAGCAAAGTAAGAAGACATTCTTCAAGTTAATGAAGAAAGATGCAGATTTCATGTCTGCCATGACAGATCTGGGTGACAGGCTTGACATTACAGCAGACCTACTGACCAAATGTGAAAAGAGCCTGTGTTGCATTTATAACGAGCCAAATGCAACCAGTGTGGATGAGGTGAGGTACAGAAAGTTATCAAAGGGGGCAGACGCTCATGAAATATACCACCAACACAAGATGCCCTGACTCTACACACTCGCATAGCAAACTATCAGTGCTACATATGGAAAATTCACCGAGTTCCTCATTTCAAGCTGTGAGCCCCAATTGACATGGCTGGGTGGAAGAAGGAAACACAATTAAGATCATGTGGATGACTCAGGATCCAGCACCAAAAGCATTGCTTAGCTGCAAAACCTGCAAGAATTGTGACACACGGCGCTGCTCATGAAAGAATACAGGATTTCCTTACACAGATGCATGTGGATGTTCAGCGACTGCGCGAACTCTAAATATACTGGCAGATACATTGAGCCTGAATCAGATGCTGACAGTGATTATGACTAATGATGATTTAAAACAATTGAACCTTGAAAACATTGGACACGTATTAATCTAAGAAGGTTTTGTATGATTTCCCAAAACTAGTTTTGTAAAGTAACAGAACATAAATTTGAAGTATTTGCACAATTTTCTGCAGTGCAGATGCACACTTTCTTCAGAGTTGTCATTAATGTTTTCATGTAAAACCCAAGACACATGATATGGTGAATAGTTTGCTAAAAAGCTTGTTCATTTCGCATAATTGTGTTTAGTTCTGTATGCAAATAATTTGTATAAATAAAGATTTTATTTTTTTCAAATCTGATTGCCATGTTCATAGTTGTATTGTCTTATTTATAACATGTTATAATTATAGAAAATAAAATGATAAGCTTCAGAATAATATTGGGCAAAAATTGTGTTGTGAAGACTATATGTTCCTGAAAAAAACAAAACACGCAATATATACCATTTTCTTTGAAAAAACAGGTTTGTTGGTCACTTCAGAATATGCAAATTAGCTAATTAGCATATATGATGTCATAAATGATTGGGCCAATCCACGATCAACATTTTGGTACCAACTTTACATCCGTATTTTCATATGTATTTAAAATATAGATCTTTTAACGATTTCATGATATTTTCATGTAGCCATAGCAACATGTTAATTTTCAGCCTTTTCAGGACATTTCCGTTCTGGAAACAAGCATTTTTGAAAAAGTCAGGATATCTTGCATAAGAAAAGTCTGTTTCCACAATGTTTGACGTGTGGTGCAGTTAAACTCCAAATTCTTGGCCTTAGCTTCGCGTGGGGGTCTATGGTATGACGGTATAAAGAGAATGTCCATCCCAACTTTTTCTCATTGATTTTAGGGCTTTCGTATACTGATGTTACCACTTCGGATCGTTTGAAAACGCGTAAATTCTCACACCAATACGCCAAAAATATAACGTTTAAAAAAAACGCCGACCGAAAAATATATATCGTTAATATTATTATTAAATGACGCAGTATTGTAAAAGTATAGTACGAGAGCATGGCTTCCTCTCACATTTTGGCGTTTGGTGGAGCACTTTTAATTCGGCTAGAGTCGGAAAGCCGAAAACAGTCGACTGTTTCAGGATCGGTGGGCGTGGCTACAACACGAGAAATATCTCAAATTTACTCGGATACGAATAATCATTTTCAACCAAAAAATCAATAATTGTCTATTTCAGTGGAACACAAATGTAATACGATAAATGTGTGGTTTGGCATTTCACAGTCACAGGCATTTTCTTTGTGGAAATCATGACTATTAGCATAAATATATAATAAACAATCAATAACATATTCTACAACAAAATATACTGGTTCCAATAATAAAAACTAAATACATGCTAGTGCACAGCTAACAATCTTCTATGTGACATTCACATATAATACATGGTAGTCATTTTACTTTATACAATCATGCATTTTCGGTGCAGGATACTCTCACATGAATAGCTATATGAAATGAAATACTATATTGGAACACGCACCGCTCATCGAGTATTAGTAAGACTCAGTAATTTCATCACACATTCAACAGTGAAGTATAGTATCTAGTGCCGGTGTACCATACTTAAATACATGTTTCATCACCAAAGCTTGCAAGTGAAAACGTTCTCTTTTTCAGTTGTGGTGGTAGTAGCGTTTTGTGTCGACATGCTATGTTTGCGAACTTTAACTTAACCTAACCTAAAAGACCATATATGGGCATCAGTTTTTGTGAATTAAAGATAGGTAATTTATACATATTCCGCAGTAGATTCATCGAAAATTCTTCCAATATTATACACATAACCACAACATTTTTATTATTGGATGTAGGTACACCCATGAAGAGATAAGTCATGAAGGAGAAGTGATCCAGCATCAGCATATCTCAACTTCTCATGTAAAGAAATATTAAATCTTTACGCAAGCAGTGTTGAATGTAAAGCTAAATAGATGTCTATGTATAATGTATCGGCAGTTGATACTTATCATCTGTACTATGTATATATCCATCTCATACTTCACTATTGAGAGCCACATCTTAATGTACAAACGGTAATTGACACCAGAAATACACAACATAGCACAATAAGTGTTGTTCATGTATGCTCTTTGGCATATTTGGCTGTTATTTTATAATTAAAAAAAGGTCTTCATAAAACACATTTAAGAATGCTATTCAATGTCATAACATAGCAATGTATATGTATTCCAACCTATCATAGCAACATACTAGGCTACGAAAGCTTCTAAACAGAAATATTACCTGCAAACAGAATTGCAAGATCATGTATGGGAACATGAAACACCAACACTAGATTATGTAATGCAATTACTATTTCTTTGTTGCAAATACTATACTCGATAGTGTTACCCTTGCTCCAAGTATTCAATGCGATCATGTATGAACGAGTCATGAAAATACAAAACTACCATGTGTTATTATTTGGATGCCACACAAGTCGCCTGTAAAAATGAGATGACAGCAATATAAGATATATGATGCAGAGAACTATACTTGATATGTAAATTACAGTGCATGTATCTTCTGATTATTAGAGATGTATCAGTAAAATGAACAGGTATAATAGTAAAACAATATATAGGTTTCATCAATGTATTTGTATTACATGCATTATTAGGAAGAGTATTCAATATCTGATATAATGCTGACCATTGATATAATTTAGTAACTACTGGTGCCACACAGGCATTGTAACTTCGAGTTACGGGTGACATAGATTTTTTATTTTGTTTAATGTGTTATGTTTTCCGTAACTGGAAGTTCAGTTAACAGTTAATTCGAAGTTTATTAGGTGGTTGTCAAAGAAATTTGGGTCAATAAATGCCATGCGAAACTAACTAATTATTAATGTAAGTCAGTAATTTAATTACGTATATTAATAAGCAATTAGTAGTTGCTATATATGTATGGTACAACAATTTTCCTTACTCTGTTGTATCGTATCTTTGGTAGAATTATTAACTTAATTACTGTTGATTACATTTCGAATTGTGCATCTCTGACAGTTTAGAACAGTTTAACACACGATTGAAAACGCATGGGTTTTGGGACTCATAGTTACGCGTAGTGAAAAAATGAACGTGTAATTCTATTTTATCTGGGAGTTATACACAGAGTGGTTTTCGTTTATGACAGTTGAAGTTGCTGTCATGATTTATATTTACATGTGTTTAGTTTATATGAGTATATAGCTTTATTACCATCAACTTTTAATAATTTAGGAAACAACGATATATAATTCATTCCACCACATCAACACCAATGTATGTGGTCAAACATGGGGAAATATATTTTGCTTGAATAAGGAAGATGTAGTTAAAGATGCATAAAGCCAACTAAGAGTAATGTAAGAGTGCTGCATAAAGTCACATTTGAAGTAAATTTCTCGCTACCTAACCACTATATAAAAACATGCTACATAGTTATCTACTAAATGTATCTAAAGAGCCGCCATCTTATAACATTCCAACACTGTAAACTAATCTAACTCTAAAAAAAAAAAAAAAACTATTCTAACATGCATTTTTCATCAATATTTGATGCCCTTTATTAGAAAAGTTCGGTGACCCTATATTTTTATTTCAGAATCTTTATCATTACAGTAACCCAATCCTTCTCGCTGGATTTCTGAGTATTTTTAGTGGTAGCAAACTACCCTAAGTAGGCATTCACTTTTTACACCCTCCGGAAATCAGTTATCTAGCGTTTTTAGCGTGTGTTATGATTCTCGCTTGGGACTCAATTCCCGCAAGTGCGCAGGTGACGATCCACCGCTTTAACTAACATTGAATTAAAGGAAATATTACTATGACATTGTGTGTTTCATGACTTCATTAAATAACATGTTTTTTTACCTGATAAACAGACATGTTTAATTCAAGCATTAACAATGTGTTTACCATATACTGTTTATACTTGTCAATTTAAATCGATAGTTTGTGGAATAACTATAGGTAACAGGATGAGCACATAATACGTGAATATGACTAATTAAATTATTTAAATGTTCGATACTGGTTGAATACATTGTGTTTATATGTTATAGCTCCCATGTCAAATCAAGTAAATAGGATGACGTTATTGGTGGTTTGGGTCATACCGTCCTGTAATGGAATGAAGAGCGACTTGTCTCTAATGGAATGACACCATCGCTTGGCCAATTAAATATTTGAAACAATCAAAACTGTTTGAATTTATTGTATTAATTATATTTAATAGCTCCCATATCAATTCAAGTAAATAGAGCGACGTTAGATGGTCGTTTGGGTCATACCGTCCTGTAATGGAATGAAAAGCGACTTGTCTCTAATGGAATGACAAAATAGTTTGACCAATTAAATAATTGAAACATTCAAAACTGTTTGGATATATTGTATTAAATATATTTAATAGCTCCCATATCAATTCAAGTAAAAAGAGCGAGGTTAGAGGGTGGTTTGGGTCATACCGTCCTGTAATGGAATGAAGAGCGACTCGTCTGTAATGGAATGACACGATCGCTTGGCCAATTAAATAATTGAAATGTTCAAAACTGTTTGAATATATTTTATTGATTATATTTAATAGCTCTCATATCAATTCAAGCAAATAGAGCGAGGTTAGAGGGTGGTTTGGGTCACAACGTCCTGTAATGGAATGAAGAGCGACATGTCTCTAATGGAATGACAAGATAGCTTGGCCAATTAAATAAATGAAACATTCAAAACTGTTTGAATATATTGTATTAATTATATTTAATAGCTCCCATATCAATTCTAGTCAATAGAGCGAGGTTAATGGGTGGTTTGGGTCATACCGTCCTGTAATGGAATGAAGAGCGACTTGTCTCTAATGGAATGACAAGATAGCTTGGCCAATTAAATAATTGAAACATTCAAAACTGTTTGAATATATTGTATTAATTATATTTAATAGCTCCCATGTCAATTCAAGTAAATAGAGCGACGTTAGAGGGTGGTTTTGATCATACCGTCCTGTAATGGAATGAAGAGCGACTCCTCTGTAATGGAATGACAATATCGCTTGGCCAATTAAATAATTGAAATGTTCAAAACTGTTTGAATATATTTTATTAATTATATTTAATAGCTCCCATATCAATTCAAGTAAATAGAGCGACGTCAGAGGGTAGTTTGGGTCATACCGTCCTGTAATGGAATGAAGAGCGACTCGTTTGTAATGGAATGACACGATCGCTTAGCCAATTAAATAATTGAAATGTTCAAAACTATTTGAATATATTTTATTAATTATATTTAATAGCTCCTATATCAATTCAAGTAAATAGAGCGACGTTAGATGGTCGTTTGGGTCATACCGTCCTGTAATGGAATGAAGAGCGACTTGTCTCTAATGGAATGACAAAATAGTTTGACCAATTAAATAATTGAAACATTCAAAACTGTTTGGATATATTGTATTAAATATATTTAATAGCTCCCATATCAATTCAAGTAAAAAGAGCGAGGTTAGAGGGTGGTTTGGGTCATACCGTCCTGTAATGGAATGAAGAGCGACTCGTCTGTAATGGAATGACACGATCGCTTGGCCAATTAAATAATTGAAATGTTCAAAACTGTTTGAATATATTTTATTGATTATATTTAATAGCTCTCATATCAATTCAAGCAAATAGAGCGAGGTTAAAGGGTGGTTTGGGTCATAACGTCCTGTAATGGAATGAAGAGCGACATGTCTCTAATGGAATGACAAGATAGCTTGGCCAATTAAATAAATGAAACATTCAAAACTGTTTGAATATATTGTATTAATTATATTTAATAGCTCCCATGTCAAATCGAGTAAATAGAGCGAGGTTAGAGGGTGGTTTGGGTCATACCGTCCTGTAATGGAATGAAGAGCGACTTGTCTGTAATGGATTGACAATATTGCTTTGCCAATTAAATAATTGAAATGTTCAAAACTGTTTGAATATATTGTATTAATTATATTTAATAGCTCCCATATCAATTCAAGTAAATAGAGCGAGGTTAGAGGGTGGTTTGGGTCATACAGTCCTGTAATGGAATGAAGAGCGACTCGTCTGTAATGAAATGACACGATCGCTTGGCCAATTAAATAATTGAAATGTTCAAAACTGTTTGAATATATTTTATTAATTATATTTAATAGCTCCCATATCAATTCTAGTCAATAGAGCGAGGTTAATGGGTGGTTTGGGTCATACCGTCCTGTAATGGAATGAAGAGTCTCTAATGGAATGACAAGATAGCTTGGCCAATTAAATAATTGAAACATTCAAAACTGTTTGAATATATTGTATTAATTATATTTAATAGCTCCCATGTCAATTCAAGTAAGTAGAGCGACGTTAGAGGGTGGTTTTGATCATACCGTCCTGTAATGGAATGAAGAGCGACTCCTCTGTAATGGAATGACAATATCGCTTGGCCAATTAAATAATTGAAATGTTCAAAACTGTTTGAATATATTTTATTAATTATATTTAATAGCTCCCATATCAATTCAAGTAAATAGAGCGACGTTAGGGGGTGGTTTGGGTCATACCGTCCTGTAATGGAATGAAGAGCGACTCGTCTCCAATGGAATGAAAAAAAACGCTAGGCCAATTAAATATTTGAAATGTTCAAACGATAGCAAGGCATTGTATTTTGTATATTTTATAGCTTTCATGTCAAAGACATGAAATACATAGACGTCAGTAATCGATTAATAGCATGACATGGGCGCGTTTCACTCCGCCGCTAACAGTGTGAGTGCGTATGGTGCCAAGAAAGATTGTGTAAATGAACAGTGTATCGATCAAGGCTGTCGCTTTTACAAAAACGGCCTTCGAACGAGCAAACTCTTTCGTAACGGTACGTAAATTCGCTAAACCTAACGGTATTTGCCGTTATAGCGTGTATCAGGTGATCACACGTCTCGCTGAATTGATCACATGACATTGTCACGTTATCGCTAAGACCGCTCTCTAATGGAACGAACGCGCTCTTATGGAACGAACGCGCTCTAATGGAATGGCTCGAGCTAGGTCTATTCGATACTATCAGACTAGATGCCGATCTTCTAAAGTGAAAAGTAATATCTTGTGAAATCGAGATCGTTTTAACAATTTTATACGTAATTAGTTATGAAATGAAAGAAAATGTACTGCCCAATATTGCATGATAACTGGTCGAGGACGGGAAATATGTACAATAACACAAATACACAGTTTATCTAAATATTTGCGAAAACGTCGCAGTCAGAGCCGTGCTATCACATAGTAATGAACTGTAAATAGTGCATTTTTAATTATAATATCTCCTGGTATATTAATTGAAATTCTGTACAGCGATACACTTGAAGAGAAAAAAAAAGGTTTAACGTATGGCTAGCATGTCGACTTTAGACGACGCTCACAAGCAAATCGCATGCGTAAACATGAAGAGAAAAATAACATGGATTGTTCAACAAGAACTAATCTTAACAAATTTGTTGTTTAAACAATTGGCCCACATTTATACAAAAATTGGATACTGCTAGTTGACTTGCAACCTTGTTTTAGCGTTTGTGCATTGTTTACGTGCACTTCCCTGTTACCAGTCGACCAATAAGAACGCGCCGTTGCAGCGCACGATATGATAATACGAAATAGTATCTTGTTATCTCAAGCTTTTTAAAATATGTTTCTTTTCAACGAAATAACAATTTTGTACTTATTATTTAATTTTGAAGCGTGATTTTATTAATTAGCCAGTATCAGTTTTCTAAAAAAACATACGTAATTTACGTACCGCGTTAGTTAAGAAATTAAGCTCGAAGCATTGTCCAATAATATTGCATGAAAAATGGGCAAGAACGGGAAAACTGTGCAATAACACAGTGACATAGTCAATGTAAATATTTGAGAAAACGTCCCTTTCAGAGTCGTGCTATCTCATAATAATGAACACTAACGAGTGCTGTATTTTACATTTGGAAAATAACCAAAAATAGTTGACCCCATGGTAGAATATCGGTGGTCGATGACAGATAGAAATCACGAAGATTGTTTAACGTGGACAAATCTTAAGGAATGCGTTTTTGCATTGTTCACACATACTGCTTGTTACCGATCAACCAATAAGAACGCGCCGATGCAACGTATGGTAATACAATACGAAATAGTATCTCGTTATCTCAAGCTTTTTTTCTTTCTATACGTTTATTTTCAACGAAATAACTCTTCTTTCACTGACTGCTTTATACTCCGTAATCTAAAATATTCTACACTATCAATATACAATATACAAACGCAGGTGTATTCAGCATGATAATGATGAACATCTTGTCCAATATTGCAATGAATAAAGCTGTATTACAACTAGAAAACAATAACTAAATATACTTGACATATACCAGACATTTGATTACCGTGGAACTAGACACACTGGATGAAAGTAAATGACAAATATTCATTGTATTATATGTTGTCTTACTTTGAGGAGTTGCCAGGTAGTTTAAATAAACCTTAAAACAATCTAACTGCGTGCTGAACGTCTTTTTAGAAGGTTGATGCTACGCACCTTCATTCTCAATCAAGAACAAAAATAGTAAATATGTTTTTCAATCGAGTCTACTCTACAGTTGTATACTTATTATTTGACCACAATTTGTCCATGAATAGATTACAATAATAATTTCAGTAACATAATTATTTTATACATTTAACATTGTGATATAATTTTGGGTAACATTATTTGCAAGAATGAATCGTGTTTCAATGGTTGGCGGGAATTTACGACATAGATGTTCACGCACATGATGCATGACACGACAAAAAGCATTTTTTTGAAAACGGAATTCGCGTACTAGATCAGGTGAAATGACAATGGCAAAACACGTTGAAAAGGCAAATAACATATTTTCAATACGAAGACGTGTGTCAAATATACAAGAAAGCAGATGTGGCAAGAATACCCTTAATAAGGTTGACCAATTACATATCTTGAATGAGGGTAAGTTTCAATAATCCCACGTCTGTCCGCTGCGCACTATGGCAAGGATACTGGATAAATACTACGAGCCTAGCAAGTAGGCAGCCTGTCCTCATTATTTTCATTGATGTATTTACAGTAGACATTTGGAGTCGAACGCACAACCTCCTTGATGCTTGGTGGACACACTAACAGTTAAGCGACAAATATGTACAAGTAATACATAACCTGATTGCACACGTTATAGTGGATGTTTATGCATTATTTGAGAAGTACCCCTCACGTGTAGTAATTTCAAAACCAGTATGTGTTTCCTTTTTTAGGATTATTATTCGTCCTCACGTGATGACAATATTAGCCTCGATGGTCAAGAATCAAATAGATCAGTACATTTATAGATTAGTTTTGCCTGGTCAGTGCATATCGATATAAGAAAGGATATTTCAATATATTGATTCATTTCCGTAATTGATTGCAGTGCTACTATATTACAAAGCTAAATCCTTAATCGCACGCCTAGCCATATTCAAGTAAGTACACTATTATACAGAGGCCTGAAGGCAGGAATAATATTGAGTACTGGATCAGAGTAAATACTTCCTTGGTACATGGCTTAGGAAGTTGTTCTAATAAGGTCTGTATTACAGTTGTAATGGCTTACGTTTATTTCTTTCATCATTATAAGATTCCCTACGTCACAGAGAGTAATTAACTACGGTAACCGGATCGCTTGAAGATCTAGGACGCAGTTTCAAATGGTTGATATGTTATATACTGACAGTATAGTACTATACCATGACATACAGCGAAAGAAATTAGGTCTCATATATCTCTATTTGCTATTTCTTCATCTTAATTTTGAAATACTTTATATTTCATTTATTCGTTAATTACTGTATTCGGAATTAATTGGCATTCAAATGTTTTAACAACCTTAGCATGTCATTGATCTCATTCATCTTCACTTAACTGATAAAATATCACTTAGATATCAAAAGATATCACTTAGGTCAGATGAAGTCACTGCAATGTAAAATGCCAGCTGAGTCTTTGCTTATATACAAGGCAGAATTTAACAAACAAGTTGCCCTCTAAAGTGGCTTTACAATGGCTCTAAAATGAAATTGTTAACAATATTTATGTATGTATGATAAGCACGCCATTTTGTCCATGGTCTTCATGCAATTTATATGACAAAACCTAACATTGACCGGTTGCGGACCATTTAATTTTAAAAAACAAATTGAAACTAGAAATTATTCGTAATTTTTAATTCACATTTTCTAAATTCATCAATGAAATTTCAAACGACCACTTTCGGGAAAAGTTCAAAATTAGAAAATTGCGAATTTTTAATTGTATTTACCATCTCAGATTAAAATGATCTTGATAACCGCATTCTTATTTAAGACTTTAATGGCATGTGGTTCTTATTTTTGAAATGCCGCGTTTTTACTGGGCTTTCAGCACTACGTTCAGCGCTTGTATCAGACTTTAAATGGAAAGCATTTATTTATCCACATTTATAATTGTATTTAAACATCGAATCACTATGAATTTTAAAAAAAATACCAGTGTGTTTTCGCATTTCATTAGCCCATTTTAGGTTTAACTGAAATACAAACGTCTAAGACGCCATATTATTATAAAGGAAACATTAAAGTAGACATTTTGAAAACATAGCATTCTGGGTGTAATTAATGTAATGTCGATAATTGTTATTTAACTCATTTGTTTATCATGTATCCTTAGATGTGTCTAGTGTTTTTTATCCAAATAGCAGAATCGAAAAAAATATCAATACAACATATTTTGCGGGTAGGCTGCTCATTCACTAACGACACAAATAAAAGACAAAACGTTACACACCGATTCCGGACGGGTATTTATAGAAAAAAGTAGCCATAAAACAACTATGAAGTTTATATTACTCTGTAATCATTCCACAACCGTGACCAAGCGAAAATTATTTTTTATAATAAGTGTATTCGTGGCTCACAGCGTGTGCTATTCTAAAGTGGACTTGTCCAACTTGGAATAAAATTAAAAAAAATCAAGTAGTGTGTCAAATATGTTACCCTAGCACTCACGGTTTAAAATAGATTAATGGCATTTGAAGTATGAACTTGGGTTACGACTTTACCAAAAAAATAATCGCCTTGAAACAGAATACTTGTCAGTTTGTCATATTGTATCCTATATTCAGCCGAAACCCATGATAACATTCTGAATAAAGCTTCGTTGGATCGCAGATATTTTTAGAGTCACTGACCCAGATGAAATTGACTCTGTAGATTGCTACTTCCAACAGTACTGCAGACGAATATTCAATATTTGTATTTACTTTCTGTAATAAACTAATGTCGCAGTCGTCGGGAAATTCACCAAGTTTTTGCCGGATAATCCAATAATGTGACCTTGAACTGAATGTTACTCACTCGCTTGTTACTCTAACTACACTGTAGTTTTGTTTCTGACTATTGACTGTTACTATTGTCTATGCGTGTTCAAGTCGTGTAAACACATGTCATAAGTTTCTAGAATACAGTATCCTCACGCTCAAATAATTTAAGAAATACAATATCTGAGCAAAATGAAATAAAATCTGCTTCCGGCATTATAGTGATTAAATTACAACTTTATCCGGCGTGTACTCTGTGTATTACAATAATAGGTAAGACGGGATTGTTCATATTAATATTAAAACACATTTAATTTTCGTATTAAATATCTGACTGCGGGGTATGATATGGATTAATCTTGTTCTTAATCTTGCAATGAACAGTAAACTTTATTTAAAGCCCGCTACACATTTCCCGACCTTCGAAGTTTGACGAAGATGATTCAAGTTTGTACACGGTTAGCATCAAGATTAGTTGTGCCTGGTCTTTTCCCCACACTGTAACGTCTGAATATATGTGACCACAGTCGATTGTTATTAAAATAATCGCTCCCTATATTATTTCGAAGTTTATCTTGAATCCCATATTTAATGTTTCATTGCTTTCAAATGCACTCTATACTCTTGAGATGATTATTGTAGGTCAACCCATTTCACAATTTAACTCATTGCGTCTAAGCGAACATCGAATATTACATACATCTTTAGTTCTCACCCGATGATAATACATTACGGATTTATTGTTAAAAAATAATGCAATCAATGGACGATGAAATACCTTAAGTTTATGAGAAAAAAATACAATTCTAACAAGTCATGAATGACACTGCCTTCGCTAGTTGTCATTCAAAAGTTGCATGGACATAAATTGGCAAACATGATTTCTATGGCATTTTCAAATTTATAGCACTCTCCATCCAGGTCAGCATTAATCTCAGCAAGGAAACCAGATAGCACCAAACCAGTACAACAGGTAAAATGACAAGGAAGTATACAAATCAGATCTGCAAAAATGTAGAGTCAGTGTTGTGTCTGTTTGGATAAACTAGTTTGTGGCCCTGGATCAGTTTCAATATCTCTAATAAGGACAAGATTACTTCTCATACGACAATGATACAAATAAAGTGCAAAAATCCAGAAGAATATTATCAAGTTTTTATTATCATACATTAATATTAACAAATCGTGTGAAATTTTATATACAGAGAAAACACATATTTATGCTTTGGTTGACAGAACTTCTCAAAGTAAAAATCAAAGAAAGCTTAGAAAGAACTCCCATGTGCTGAGAGTATTGGAGACACATTAAATATAATTTGAAATTACTTAGCTGAAAACTAATTATGCAAATCAGAAAATTAACATGAACAGATTTGATTGTAAAACTAATGAGGTCTGCGCAATGTAACAAAAACTCTATGTGCCAAGTTTAATTGAAATGTGATTAGAACCAAAAAATTATGAATTATTATGCTAATTAGGGAAATAATATGAACTAGTTGTACCCCAAACTAATTAGGTTTGTACATTGTCCTAGAGCATCTTTGTACTAAGTTTCATTAAAATGGAAATTAGTACTTTAGATATCAGTGTGAAAGCTTAAAATTGGTTAATTATGCAAATTGGGTAATTAATATGTACAGATTTTAACCCACAATTATCCAGGTCTGTCTATTGTCCTACAGCATCCATGTATAAATATTCATTGATATGTGATGATTAGTACCTGAGATATCAGTGTGAAAGTTGGAAATTGGTTAGTTATGCAAATTAGGTGATTAATATGCACAAATATTTACCAAAAACTAATTGGGTCTCTGCATAATTCTAGATTCATTGAAATGTGATGATTAGTACTTTAGATATCAATAGAAAAGCTGAAAATTAATTATGCAAATTAGGTAATAATATGCACAATTATTTACCCTGAAACTAATCAGGTCTCTGCATAGTCCTAAAGGATCTATGTACCAAGTTTCATTGAAATGCGATGATTAGTACTTGAGATACCCGTGGAAAAGCTGAAAATTAACTAATTATGCAAATTAGGTGATTAATATGCACAAATATTTATCCGAAACAATCAATCTCTGCATAGTCCTTGAATATGTAAGTACCAAGTTTCATTGAAATGTAATGCTCACTACTTATATCAAAAGCTGAAAATTAATTAATTATGTAAATTAGGTAATTATATGTACTGATATTACCATAAAAACTATCAGGTCTGTGCAGTGTCATATGACATCTATGTACCAAGTTTCATTGAAATGTGATGATTAGTACTTGAGATATCAGTGGAAAAACCGAAAATTGACTAATCATTATGCAAATTAGGTAATTAGTATCCACGGATTATTACCAAAAACTAATCAAAACCTAGCATTAGTTCAGAGCATCTATGTACCAAGTTTCATCAAAATCCAATGAGTGGTTGTTTAGATATCAGTGGAACAGTCATGGAACCACTAAAAAATAGCTAATTATCATGCAAATTAGGTAATTAATATGCACGGATTTTTACCAAAAACTAATCAAATCTGTGCATATGTTAAGAGCATCTATGTACCAAGTTTCATCAAAATCTAAAGAGTGGTTCTTTAGATATAAGTGGAACAGTCATAGAACAGCTAAAAATTAGCTAATTAGCATGCAAATTAGGTAATTAACGAGCAGTGATTTTTACCAAAACCTAATCAAAACCTAGCATTAGTTCAGAGCATCTATGTACCAAGTTTCATCAAAATCCAATGAGTGGTTGTTTAGACATCAGTGGAACAGTCATGGAACCACTAAAAAATAGCTAATTATCATGCAAATTAGGTAATTAATATGCACGGATTTTTACCAAAAACTAATCAAATCTGTGCATATGTTAAGAGCATCTATGTACCAAGTTTCATCAAAATCCAAAGAGTGTTTCTTTAGATATCAGTGGAACAGTCATAGAACTGCTAAAAATTAGCTAATTATCATGCAAATTAGGTAATTAACGAGCATGGATTTTTACCAAAACCTAATCAAAACCTAGCATTAGTTCAGAGCATCTATGTACCAAGTTTCATCAAAATCCAATGAGTGGTTGTTTAGATATCAGTGGAACAGTCATGGAACCACTAAAAAATAGCTAATTATCATGAAAATTAGGTAATTAATATGCACGGATTTTTACCAAAAACTAATCAAATCTGCGCATATGTTAAGAGCATCTATGTACCAAGTTTCATCAAAATCCAATGAGTGGTTCTTTAGATATCAGTGGAACAGTCATAGAACAGCTAAAAATTAACTAATTATCATGCAAATTAGGTAATTAACGAGCATGGATTTTTACCAAAACCTAATCAAAACCTAGCATTAGTTCAGAGCATCTATGTACCAAGTTTCATCAAAATCCAATAAGTGGTTGTTTAGATATCAGTGGAACAGTCATGGAAACACTAAAACATAGCTAATTATCATGTAAATTAGGTAATTAATATGCACGGATTTTTACCAAAAACTAATCAAATCTGCGCATATGTTCAGAGCATCTATGTACCAAGTTCCATCAAAATCCAATGAGTGGTTCTTTAGATATCAGTGGAACAGTCATAGAACAGCTAAAAATTAGCTAATTATCATGCAAATTAGGTAATTAACGAGCATGGATTTTTACCAAAACCTAATCAAATCTGCGCATTGGCCCAGAGCATCTATGTACCAAGTTTCATCAAAAACCGATGTATGGTTCTTGAGATAGCAGTGGAACAGTCGTACACACATACACACATACACACACACACACACACACACACCCACCCATACAGACACACTAACTGCAAAGACTCCCATTTTGTGCTTCGCACATGGGAGTCAAAAAGGAGGACCTGCAAAACTATATACAATTGTCAGACACGCAGTGAATAGTACCGGTATGTTTTTGTAATACATGTAGTTCCAGTGCCTTTGCTTTCTGAGAAAAAAATCTGGCTCTGCACCTGAAAAAAAAAGAGAACATTTAGTCCAAAGTAAGCAGAGGTTGTAGCATATGTGCTCCCATTGGCTGTTAGATTTAATTAAAAAAGATATTTGAGTCTTTTTAGTACGAACAAATATTACTTAATAAATTTATACCAGCCAGAAAGAAATTGCAGTTCACACTGTACTATTTTAAACATGTTCTACCAAAGTCTAGGATGAACTAATTCAACAGTTTCCACTCTACAAAGTTGTCAAATTAATATTCACAGGATTCTGCAAAAATAAAATATTAAGCATGTGCAAAAAGCCAGAGTACTTGTGCCGAAAATTTCACTTGAGCTGAACCAAATGGATGCCAAGCTATCAAAAGTAATAAAAAAAAACTATTGAGAAAAATACAAAAAAATACATTTAATATAAAAGCAGATAGAAGTGCATAAAAAACTAATCAGCAGAGGTAGTGATCATGTAACATAAGTGTATGTCAAATTTCCTTTGAACTGGATTACATTGTCTCATTAAGTCAACATCATTAAAATTGAGGATTACGTGAATTTGACCCCCTCCCTAATATTATTTCACATATCCCTTAAAAACATGGCCGCCGTTAAATCCATCTCAATCGAGGTCCGTAATTTATTTTCCTGCTCATAATGGAGATAAATTATGGTAGCTAAACATTGAAATTGCCACCCTGACTTCAGTACCGAAATAAATAGCTGATTGGGAAAATGTGTCTCTGTTGACAGAGGTTCGATTTACCGATAAACTTCCAACACCGCATGGAGCATGGAGGTCCCGGTCACGAGTGCAATAACGCACTCGGTTATCATATTTACTTCAAAGGTAATTTAAAAGTGATGATAGATTCATTGATATTGAATTACAGTACTTTTCAATTTCATCATTGCTTTCAAGCATTCACGGTTGGCCGAACTTGACTTGTGTTTTCTTGATAATTCTAGTCTAATGTGTCGTCAGGAAACCAAGTTTCAATCTGCTACAGTTGCCAATGAACACCGGAAATAGCAATCGTACATAACAGAATCACGATCAGCGTGTTCTAAACTTTTACGTTTTTATTATTCCAGTATTGTATATGCCAAACGTTATTCCCAAGCCTCCTAAATGTCGAGATAGACTTTCGATTTACACGTTTCATAACAAGTTCTTGAACTAATAGCAGGACACAAAATGTGACACTGTGCGATCGCTAGTTTCTCACTAAAGTCAGGACACAAAAGGATAAATCAAAGTTCATAATAAATACCATCAGCACAGTTTCTTATCTTTGAGATAGAATTTAATCTATGTAAGCCTTGTGCAAAGAAAAATACAGTCCGGAATAAAATATCCTCAGACGAAATCGCCGCCGATTTCCTCAGCGGTTGGACTGGCGCATGCGCAATACGGTATGCCAGTTCTCTTGCGAGATGTCGTTAAAACTCGGATTTTTCCGGCAAATTTCGGCATTTGTACTAGTAAAATGTTGAAAATCACAGAAAAACACAATGAAACTTTGGCGAATCAAAAAAATACTTGGCGTGCATATGTATGGCATTGAGATATACATTTGCACCAATTTGGAAAAAAATTGGACAGAGCATATCAAAGTTATAAGAGGTAAAAGACGGACGCACGGACGGACGGACAGAACCCAATCTATAAGCCTTCGGCAGACTTCGTCTGCGAAGGCTAATAACTAACTGACTTGACTTTTGGCCAAGATACTCAAAATTGGAAATCATTTTAACAGTTTTGTCGAAATTACACTTTACAACCTGGTATTCTTTTTTTTTTAGTTTAAACATAGGATTTCAATGCGTCATAACTGTTGGAGATGTGATGCGCCAATCGAACATTGGGTACTGTGCAGCGGACTGTATGGTTATTTGGCTTAAGGTAGAGATGCAGTTTACCTGACAGGTATTTTAGTTAGTTAATTAGGCAACCAAGATGACCTCCCTTGTCCACAAAACTATATATTTTCGGAAAGCTTATTGTATGAAACTTAAAATTTTGTAAGTATTTTTTTATGGACACTGTAGTTTTAAATATGCCAAAAATGTGGTTTTTTTTTGGTCAAAAGTGATTTAAAAAAATAGCTTCTAAACCATGCCTCTGTTTCCTGTCAAAATTGAGTTACGGGTACATCTGTTTACTGTGAAGAAAGTGCCGTCTTGAAAACTGTCTACCAGTTGTCAAATTTTGCCGGGCAGCAACTCAAATTTCACTAAGTTTATGCAACACCCAGGCTAGTTGTCTGTATGATTGTTGTGACACTGTTCAACCAAAAACAATGCCCCGACGGCGTTTTGAAGATAAACACATTGTCAATCATTTGTGAAAATTTCAAAAGAAAAGGTCAAAACGTCTAGGAGCTATTTTCTTTCAAATTTCTGGGATGTGCACTAAAAAGAAGCTGAGATAATTGCTAATTTGCATATATTATAGTTAAGTAAAAATATATGCTGATTTACATCGCCATTGATTTAACAGAGTTCCTCTAATGATTTTAATTTCAAATTTTCACAGAATACAGATATTCTAAACTTACCAGAGTTAAAACATCAAATGCAATATAAAAAATATGTTATAAAAACGTCAATATTATGATAAAAGAATTGGGAATTTGTTCATAATAGTTTTATAACTGCACTCGTGTCAACACAAAACATTGGCCCACACACACGACCACGGTAAAGCGTCTCACCATTGTATACTGTTACGCATCTAACTACGAATATAGCTACCAATCTAGGTTGGTATTCGCACACACAAAGACGTGGGATTGTCTTCATATAACGTTTCAATATTTAATGGCACAAGCTATTATAAAGGAATTTCCCAAGTTATACCGTATCTATTGTGGTCAACAGTGTATGTATGATGTTTAGTTCATGTTCTATACCATGTCAATTATATGATTGTTTATGTGTACGCATGTGTGTGCCGTAGCAACAACGTAAGTACGTGTGTGAACATACACACAACACAATTCTTCACTGATGTAATTAGAGAAACAACATATCGAGTCACATATAGGGTTACGGATTCCCTATTATTCAAAAACGTGGTTGTGTGGATAAATACAATTATAACATGTTTTACGTGCTTCTCAGGTTATTTTTAAGCTTAACCAAAATTCACCTAGCGCAATAATAATTGATATTATCACTTGAACGGCTCTAAAATAGATTTAGGGTTTTAAATACAGGGTATTTGTAGAAGCTTTTTCACTCACACGTCCTTTATTGTTTATCACAAAAACAGAACAATGCGTCCATCTTTATAATCTAAGTAATAAGACTGACCTATATGTTTACATACATTTGTCTATGTACATAATAACTATGTACATAATCTCAGCGGTGAGATCAGCTGTCAATATTGACTGATATTGTATCGTCAAAACAAATGTCGTGTGGACGTGCGTAGTTTACTAAATCTCAATTCAGTGTTATGAATTCGTTATCAACGAGTGTCAGGGAATATTGAATCAAGAGTTTTCTCAAAATACACATAAACGAGTATGTCCTACTTCTCTTTGTAAAAAGGCATTCATGTCTTTTTGTTGTGAATACTTTTTTTAGCTCACCATTTTTACAAAAGCCGTTATTGGATTTTTTGCCACGCAGTGCAATTAGCCAAGTCCAAGTGCGGTTAAGTTTAATGAGCTTTTATTCGAAGTACATTTAGCAGCTTTGTAAATTAAAAAAATAATAATGAACAGAGTCGCAGAACAGATAAATATAAGAACATTGCTGTAGTAGTTGATATCTTAAGGCTCATGTGAAAAATACCAGTCAGACACGCAAACACAATTAAGGCAGATTCATTTCAGGAAGCAGAATATGAAATAATCAAAGTAGAGGTGTATATTAATTCTACTATTTCTGACGAAATGAACAAAAACATCGCATCAAGGCCTCGACGGTCCAGCACCAAACATGGGGCATGGGAAAAGGAGATCTGACGACCTGAAAGACATAGTGAAAATGTTGGAAAACGAAATGCATGCGGTGAAGAAAAAAAACGAAAATATAGAAAACAGAAGTAGACGCATCAATTTAAATTTGTTGGGGTTTTCCAGAGGGCGCAGAAAAAAGTAAGAGATTATGCATTGAGTTTATCATACAATTTGTTACCGAACACATGAAAGTCAACATAGACCAGTGCCTTGTTATACATAACGCGCATCGAGTACCGTCATTTCCGCTGCAAGAGTTGCGTTTGTAGATGCAAGCATAGCACGTAGGATAATATTTGCCGCTCCAAAGTCACTCATGAAAAACAAGTACAAAAGAAACAATATCTTCGTAATAGACGATGTCAGTAAACGAATGGTGAACGACAAAAAACGGCTGCTGGAATTTAGAAAGCAATATAAGAAAGACAACCTAAGTGAGAAATTCTACATATCCTGGAAATATTTGCATATTAATATTGGCTATATCAACATGGATGATTGAAGATGAGACTGGACGTATGAAATCTGTCTTGATGAAAGATTCCGCTGAAATCTGACCTGACCTTAATAACAAGGTGGCAAAAAAATAGGGGATATGTGAGTAAGATTTTGCTAAATATGAAACTTCAGGAATAATTATTTGCAGAGGTAGAATTTGTGGGCTGGGCAGGAAAATGTTAAATTTCACAGGTTAGATGCCGTCCAGCATTGCTGTCTGCTTCAAAATCAGATTCTGTATTGACTTCGTACGATTTTGTTATTTATCTTTTGTTATGGTGTTTTACAAAAAAGGGTACCCAAGTTAGAGTGAAACTCATCTCTAACAGCCTCAATGTCATTTGATGAATGAAACCTTCAAATTTTGCAGTTGAACATTGTAAAATATATTGTGAAAGCTTAACATAAAATCGGCAATTGTACCAGGGTGTGTACGCAAGCTTTCACATGTTTGTATATGAAACAAACCTTAATAAAGTTCGTAGCTAATTCTACATATAAGTAATTCATAATAAATGAGTAGTGAGCAATGCGATTACAAGTCTTCTGTAAGTCTATAAATGAAACATGCATTCTGCCGTTTAGGTATGTTAATATTTAGAGATATTTGTAAGATGAATAAATGTTATCTGAAGTGAAGTATGGAGATTGGCTTGATAAAAATATTGAATGAATGCAAATAAACTTAATATCCATTATACAAAAATACTACTTTTCTTCTTTTGCTGTTGTTGCGTCATGATTATTTGATAGAAGATATAATTTTAAAAATAAATGTTCCGTATTACGCTCATTCAAAATAAAAAATCCGCTGTTGAAAGCAACATCTCAGAATCTGTATAATTTTTTTTTTGATTTTTAATAAAATATTCCCGGAGTGACGTTTGCGGTTTATTGTTAATGTTGACAACTGTAAATCATTAACAATTAAGGAGAAATCTATTTTTGGATGAATAGGATATTTGTACTTTTTTCATCAGCATTGGAGTACCTATATAATATAAAAATATTCTTATGAAAATATATTTGTAGTCGAGTTTCAGAAATTTCAGCAAAGGTTGCACTTGATGCAAGGTGCAATCATTTAAATATTGATAAAAAAGTGAACACGGGTAATATATCAAAAGGTTATGAATAAATGGATTCTCATGAAATGTTCAAGAAGGGATGTTCATGACCATTCAATTACATGCTGATAGAGATGTTAGGTTGGTTGTCATGGTAGCATAAATCTTTAGAATTTTTTTTTTAATTTATTACGAGACATAATATGAATATTTTTACACAACATTTTCGGGAGGATCGTCCTTAATACGAACCAGTTGGCGAGATGTTGCTAGGGAAGCCCCTGCTGAAAATGTTAATATCTTTTTTGAGTTAAAAATGACAAATCATTCGCGAAATTGTTGTTACCATGGCAACCAATTCATATCTTCAACAAAATTTATCGGATTGATCATTGCATCAAGAGCAACCTCTCCATTTTTTTTATAAAAGTAAGTAAGTAAATTCTAGTTATGAATGGAAAATAACTCCCAAAATTGCAGTTGTAATGGCTACTATGTCTACTTAACACTAATTGATTCGTATCAAGGACAGCCCCTCCTGATGTCGTATGTGAATCGATCCGTTAGTTTAAAGCTAAAATGAAAAATAATTTGTTAGATCAAAGTTGTCACGGCAACTGAATCCACACCTTCAATCACATTTAATAGGGTAACCTCACCTTACGATTTCATGAAGATCTGTATATAATGTTTTGAGCTATAATTAAAAAAATCAAGAAAGTTTAGTTGTTTGCATTGCAACCATATCTGAATCATCGCCTAAATCTATCTGATTGATTCTTGAAAAAAAATAATTTATGATTAAAAATCATTTTCAAAATTGATCAAGCGATTAGTTTGTATATTATCAATGCAAATTCATTTCGAAACCTGCCGTTACCATGGCAACAGTCTTCACATCTGTACCGAAAACTTATCCATCGTTTCCCTTGTTCATGACACCCTGCTATTTTCATGAGAAACCAACAATAACATTTAGATTTATCAATAAATACAGGTCGACTCCTACTAGACATTTGATGAGAATCCATCTATACTTTTCTCATCCTGCTGAAAGAAAAACCAACACTACCGAAAACATAACCCACAGTAACAAAGCCTTACACTACTAAGGTGTAAGGGGCCCCAGCCTTTGATCGTATGAACATTGAGACTGTATTAGGAAGATGTAAAATATTATTATAAATTAACCAAGCACAATATCATTCTGTTTATCATTTTGGGTAGTTTGCTACCATTAAACGACATTAGTAGCTATGGCTTTACACAAAGTACATGGTCACTTGGCACAACATCTACACAGGGTAGTATCCGCAAGTTGCTGCATATCGTCTAACTTACTGATACTTGTAGCCAGATTTTATCCCGCCAAGCTTATAAGACAATTTTAGACCATATGTAATGACGGCACAATGTGATTATTCAACAATCTGACTTTCTGTTTCTCATTTGACTGATCTTAAGGATTTACAATGTGTTCCATCAGATTTTGTTGTCATATAAATGACTTTCCTGGCGACGTGATACTACTACATACCGAAAAACACAGCTCTCAAGAGTCTTATTAATTTGCACCATACAGACTTATTAGTCAGTATATATTGATTGCGTAATTTATCTTAACGTTTTCATTAAAACTATTATAAGTCATTTGCTGACATCAACTGTATATATTAATGCGAGTTGTAGCACTTTTATTTCAATTACCAATTTAATTTTTCAATAAAAAAATATGTCGTTTTTGTGTCCATCATTCATGGTTGATAGAATGTATGCAGATCACGAGTTTCATATTTCTTCATTTTTTTTATCTTTTAAAATGTTCGTCATAAAAAAACTATCCCAGTCTTTTTAGATGTTTCGTATGATTCAGACATTCGTTTAATTACATTGTGTAGCTCATTCTATCAGAACTTCGGAAAGCACAAATCTGAATCTCCATCTTGTTAGAAAAAAAAAACTGCCAAGCATGTACAAACTAATTGAAATGCACTAATTTGAATAGGAGGCAAGAAATATAATGTTACTCTAAGATTGATAACACGTGTGGGACTGATGAGTGTTTTAATTCAGGAATTAAAAGGATATAAATAGCTTTTGTCAGAAATTCAGGTAAATATGTCAAACACTACACTCTTGTGGGTTGGTGTCATTTCTAAAGGTGATTAAAGCTAACCAGGTGATTTATAAATGTCACTTACGTATTAACGACTTGGCACTCACATAACATACGTGCCGAAAAGCGCGTATGCGTACTAGGGTTGGGTTGTTTTTGTCAATACCTCCACTTGCACTCAGTCTCGCTAGTTTTACTGTAATCCGTTGGGACTTATTTCTAGAAATACAGTTGTAGTTGATGTTTATAACGTTTACTTCAAAGTGATGTATTGGCAACAATAAATTGGGAATATTATCATAATGTAAGATATTACATTGTATAGACATGGATACGGCTCACTATTGATTAATAGAATATGGGAATAACCCACCAATGGGTCCATGTGATGTTATTTGATCTCATTTATTGTATGTATAATGTACGTAGTATTTTAGCGAAACCTTTACTGAACAGCTGATGTTCTCTCTATTGGTGGGATGCTTGCTATATTTGATTATATTTGGGCATTGAACACATACGCAATTATTTATAATTGTTTGAAAAACCTTGAGCCGAGTGACACAATTATATGTGTATTCCTTGTACTTTTGTTATGTAAATAGGCGCAAATGAACGAGATTTTCCTTGGATTTGGTTTTTATTGAGATTTCCACTTCTTAGGGAATCACAACAAATATATACTCAAAATTCAATGTCGAAAACTCTCTACAGAAGCGCCTATTATATGGTTTCCGTGTACCTTCAGGGTTATGACCTTTAAATATAAATGACAGTTCTTAACATATATTGTCACTGTGTCGAAGTAAACGTTAAACATGAACGCTTCGTATTTTCTCGGTTGCTTATGTTCTCAAAGCGGGATTTCAAACCACGTTGCGTAATATTGTTGTTCAAAAAAAACAAACAAAAAATTAGCTTCCGACGCGAATAATTCTCGAACGGGAGGGGCTACTTATGTTTCTACATATATTTAAGAATTAAAGAATGTTTGGGAGGTGATGCAACTTTAAGAAATGTTTGTCGCTTTATTCGTATTAGTAACTTGATGTTTAAGTGGCAACACGTCATGATCTCACAAAATGTAGAAATGATGTGTACTAATATAATCTGTGATATCGTCAATACTATTATTGGTGTATATCGGACAGTATACCGTTACGGTTGTATCCATATGCAAAGTCTAATCGCTATAAATAGTTGTAGATAACTTGTAAGGCGTTATTGTGAATCACGCTTTTCAGCTTTGCTGAGATCTGCAGGTTTAATCGCGGTGCAACGGTGCTTCTCTGCGATTATTGGGACAGCATGGAGAAACTCTATTTAATGAACTGTGAATTGTGGATACCTATATCGGTATATATATATGACATAGTTTACAATATAAATGTTGTATTTATGTAACGCGACCTTAGTGCGTAAGTGAAACTATTTTTATCGTGGTATGAGCCATACATTGGTTTACACGATACTTTTACACAATGTGGTTGTTTTAATTTTAATTTTGTAAAAGGTACTTGTTTTGTCCCCTAAACCAACGTCCACATGTTGAATGTTCGATACATTTCAATTGTGTCTTTATTAACTGAACGTATTGTGTTTTTAATGTTTGCATTAAATATCTCGTAAACTGAATTCCGAGCGACAGAAATAAATCTCCGGAAATATGTTTATCGGCATTACGATGCATGATACATAGTGTAGGTAAAAGATTGTCTCATTTATTCTGTTATTAAAATATCATCATGGTATGGTAACTTATAATACAGAATTTTATACTATACAGCGCAAACGTATGGTAAATCATTGTGCAGCTAAATGTGTCTAGCAAATGTGATTTGCATACTAGTATGTTATTACTTCTTTGTAATAGACTTTTGTTGAAAATTCGTCACTGTAACTGACTGCCATATACAAAATATAGAAGATAGGAATTATCTATGTGTTGACGATTTTCAACCGTATTTTCATACAGTGCATTTATGTACTATATTGTGACAATGTTGTCACCCGCCATTGCATAGCATGACATAATGTACAAATGTTCATTTCTAGATTTACATTTGTTAATATAGTATTACAATATTACATTACTGATTTACTGAGATTTACTGCAGATACTTACTCAGACTATATAAAAAGGGAAGTAGCTGAGTTTGTTCACTGTTAAACTGACTTAGCATTGTCATGTTATTCTGTTGCTATGTGTTTTTGTTTACTTAATCATAATTATTGTTGGCCAGATTATGTTTATTTTGTTACAATCGAAATACACACCGGCTGTATTCCAGGAACTGTTATATGAATATTCATGAGTGAACGTCATAAAGACGAATGACCATTCATCGCCTGTTTTTGAAAGATGGATTGTCTGATTCCATGTTCTCTGATTCCCTGTGATGAAAGAAACGATTGTTGACCACTGCTTAATGTGGTATCTAAATGGTGCCGCAAAAAAGTCGGGATTTTTACGACGACGTGAATTAAATATATAGCTACATTTCCTTAGAAAAGTCAACGTATATATACAAGGTTTCGCATTGACTCGCAAAATACTGCCTATTGTTGTCGATAATGACATATTTCTCATAATGTTTCACTCTAAATTATTATCCAACACATTATATCTCTTATTGTTATAATTATATTGCAATGAAAAATCGTTCAATGAAAAAAAAAACATATGTGATATTAATATTATGTTTCATGCAATCATCAAGCGAAATATTTCCTAAATAGGTTGTAGTTAATGAACGCGCAATATGCACGGTCACATCGTCACTAAGAATGTGTTGATAATAAATGTAAAACGATGTAACTACGTGCTGTTGATACTAAATTCTCCCGGCATCCTCTTAGGAGAATATACATGTGTCACTATAATATCATAGTCAATCTTGGGGGATAAATATTAATACTAATAGAAGTTAGGCAAATGAAATTTCGGCGGAAGGAAGTTCAAAACGACTAGATGGCACCAGTGTCACTCGCTTGATGTAGATCCTTAGTGTTTTGCAAAGATCATTTCATTTTATGACTCAAGATGTAATATGTCAAGGGCCCCATGTGGAACAGGATGTGCTCATATCTGTCGAAACACCTGACAACCTGGCATCACCTGATTGTGTACATAAACTTGTCCCGAGGGCGATTGTAACTGAATAGGGAATACTGACCTTGAAAACTTGGCTTCGGGCTTGCGCAATTCCATCTAGTCATCACTCGCTATTTCGTGTCGTTTTATTTAGGAGGGTTGGTGGGTTAGTATGGCGCATTGAGATGTGCGTCTACCCACAGTGGCGAAACATATTGTCGTTTTCCTGAGTTAAGAACTTGTGATGCCTTAGTGTTAATATGGCCTTAATGTAGTATGTCGGAAGTTATTCCGGATACCTCAGAGTACATGTATCGTTCTTTAACTGATTTCACTAATTTTAATGCATTTGCTTGTTGTATAATAGTTTCCATTTCTTTACTGATCCACCGTGAGTTATATTACTCCCATATTCAGTGTGAAGCATGAACAGTGTTCAAATGGTCGTTGAGTTCCACTATTTAACGAGGCAACTACAAAAAACCTTGATCGCCTTCATGTGCGGTTTCTAATCATGCACTTGAAGGTTTACTCAAACTTTCACTGCAACCGATAGTAGCGTTTTGTGAAATAAAAATCAGTCTGGATTAATTTGTTTTTTGTGAGCGGGATAAAACATATATAAGTATATATATTCTTTCAAATACGCACGTCTGACTTCTAAATAAGATCGATCTTCTGATACTGAATTAAGGCGTTAAATGTGGTAGGTTTAATGGTGTATGATTCCGATATGCAGCAAAAGACTTTTACGTGAGAACGCAACATCATCAATGCACGTTGTACAGCGTCTGGGTGTCAAGATTAACACTTTTACATTCTATTTCTTGATGTAACGTGGTAAATGTGTCAAATATTTTTTGTGACTTGGCAGTACACGTGACAAGAATCTCATTAAGATTTGATGAATGACTTAAATTTAGACCAAAAATGGCCAGTTTATCAGCTGATGTATCTCTGAACGGAAACACACATCATACAGATGGCATACACATGGCTATGTACTTTACGATAAAAGTTACTTTAACAGAATGTCAATAAATCAATTGCAAAATGGTCACCTTATATTTAACGGCGTTTCTCAATATGGTACCATATATGTGTTTGCAAATCATATGAATGTGCTCTAACTTTTACGTATGTGTGAACATTGAACTGCAGGAATGAATACGCATGCAAGGTTAAATTCCTAAACACGTTTTTGGAACATGTCATAAGCACCTCATCAGATGCTTACACTCGCTAGGATAACAACTGGTATAGAATACATATGCTATAAATGAACCAACGTGCTTCATGAAATTGGCGTTCTTTACTGTTAGTCACAGTTATAACATATATCTGTGTACATTTCAATAGCGGGCGTTGAGAGAACCTTTCAACACCATGATTAGCATATCCGCCCAATAACGTAATATTGTATTATTAGCTTTCTCGGATACTGAGTAACTCAGAAATTTGTTCTGATTGTGGTAGACAGACGTATAATTTATATCGATATTAGCACGTTCAATGAAATACACAACAAAAAATATTTTCTACATTTTTTGCTTTGAATGAATACATTAAATTTTCGACACAGCAACCATATTTTATAGAATTGTGACTATCATAATGGGAATATATGGCAAACTCAAGTAACAGCTGCCCTGAATCTAGATCAAAAAGTGTTATCCATTAACAGCTTTAGCAGTTTAGGTTTGTAACTCAATGATCCGGAGTAAGAAATTAAAACCGCAGGTAGGATTAAAAAACGTGGTTACCGATCAAGAGTCTGATCCAACAATCACAACGCAATACACTGTAGCCTCGTTATAACGAACTCTTTGGGGGACATACAATTAGTTTGTTATAGTGAAATGTTCACTATAATGAAGCACATAATACATTGGGTTTGTTGTGAGCGAGAGACATGCTATGTGTTCATTATATCAGGAAATTCATTATAAAGGTGTTCATTATATTAAGGTTACAGTGTAAAAATAACTGCAACGAACGGCCTTGACGAAGGAGTATTTTATCATTGGAAATACACCGAGTTAGTCTCGTTTGTGTAAGTTATGTAAATTTTATGAATTGCATTTTTCCACAGTAGTGAATTTGACGCTACCATGATATCAGTTGAGGAACAACCCGGATACATCACTGCTCTGCACTGGCATGACAAATTGTCGATGTCCACAATATTTGCTATTGCTATTCAAGTGAATCAGAGCAGACAAAAGTCGATTAACTGCTTCTGCTTACTTGTTTCGAAGTATCTTTCCCTTTTATCGGCACTGTTCATATTACATAATTACAGTCTCCACTCAGAATAAAATACAAGGAATTTTTTATATACCATTTACCAAATTAGTATAGCTATTTGTTATTCATCAGCTGGGCCATAATTTATAAAACCGAAACTGTTTTCACAATCAGAAATATGCAGTACTGATATACATACGTTCACATGTATATTATAGTACGTCATTGTCAGCCAAAATGTCTTCACATAACCAGCTAGATGCTGCGCCCATTGAAACAAGAAACCTGTACGCAAAACCAACAAGACAGGAATGTGAAATCGATCTATCGGAATGGTATTTGAAGCAGAGAAATTATGAAGCCCCCGAGAAAAAAAATTGTGTAATTCTGCCAATTACCACTATTATTTCATTACATGAAAATTGCAGTGCAGTGAGCTTTACCTGTATCTAACACTATGTACATACATATAATGATTCAACAAATTTAACAAATGTGATTATACTACATTATGCCATAACACAAATCATTGGGGGCAGTGGGGTTAAATAAATCACAAGGAATAATTGATCTCTCCATGGTTATTATTGTTAATGTTACAAGAATGTGTAAAAAGCAATTACTATATTTAACAGTGAAAGTAGTGCATCAATGGCATGTATTCCGTTTATTAGGTTAACATCGTGCATTTATAGGCACAACATATGATTCATGATACGAGGTTTCCATGTGGATTAACGATCTCCCAACATATTTGTTTAAACTCAAGTAATGTCATATCAAACATCAGACGTGTCTCCTTGTCGCGTTCGACATGACTCTGCTTTTCATGTATTTACATAATACATCTTTGTTGGCGTCTATATATGTATATATATATATATATATATATATATATTAGTAGACATGTTAGATCGTGCAAGCACCGCGTTTCATCTCTATGCCAAGTGATTTTTATCTCGAGTTACAGTATAGCTACATCATGTATTTCGTAAAACAATATTGCTATTAAATTTAAACAAACCTTCTATATTCGTTGTAGTGGAAACAACATATGCAAACGAAACCATTAATCGAAAGACGCTAAGCGAAAATACAAGTTTATGAACATACAACCAAAATACATAGACAATACATTCCATAACACGTTCGATTCGCACAAGATAATTTTGTCTGACAAGAAGCATGTCAGGTCAACAGCAAAGACTGAATATTTAACTTCATTTCCAAGTATTCTGTTTATATGGAAAGAGAATCATCACAACACGGCGAATTCAAGAGTAGTTGAGCTAAAAGAATGAAAAGGGCTAGATATATAAGATCTCAGTTAAACACTCCATTGATCTAGTAATAAGTGTAGGGTGTTTTTGGATTTTGGGTATTCAATCAAGTGATTCTATTTGAACATGTAAATAATACGGTTTTCATGTTTCACTGAGGGCGCTGTTCGAATTAGTCAACGATTTTAAGTGAAAGACGCAGTATTCCCTGCATGTGTGCTATTTCTCGGTCTATTTTATTAATAACACAAACCCGATTAGGGTGTCAATAATGACTTCCATTAGACTGTCGGGAGCCCGGAAATTATTGCTTATATCAGATGAGCATATTTACTACGGATATTTGATATCGGATTATGTTCCAGTTGTGTGCTCTTGCAGCCATCGTGGTACAATGTAGTCTATGAGGTATATTGCACATGTATGTAAATAATCAAAGGTACAATCTTATTGAAACGGACAAGAGACACGTCTTCTGTTTGATGTGACAGTTCTCTAGTTTAAACAAATCTGTCAGGAGGTCTTTACTCCACATACAAATCTTGTATCATAAAAGCGTATGTTTACTTCCCAGAATGCACAGCGTTAGCGTAATATACGGGATGCATGCCACTGGTGCTGTCACCGTTAAAAATTGTGTTTCGGGCATTCTTGAATCCGACAGTATTGGTGGTTACATTTTCACAGTAGAAAGTTACTCTGTCTCATTAGGATAAAAAGGCAATTGCCGATCTCCTCAGTTGTAAACCTTGGTTACACACTGCATTCAGTATTAGACAATATAAAGAAGATATACAGCATATCGATGAAATATCGATCATATATTGAGCAGTTGATTAGGGCGGTAATAATAATTGACAACCTGTTGTCAGTTCAATGTACTGTAATGATTTTTGTCAACTGCGTCACCAGACCAAAATCAAATATAGACCGCACATATGTTTATGTGACGCGTGTATATTGGCCACAGCAGTCATCATTACACTGCAAGCAATACATGTCTTCTAAAGATCATTGTACCTTGTTCAGGCTTTGAATGAGTTGAACAAAGGAGTGTCAATCATACCTAATACAAAACATTCTGTCAAACCATATAAAGCTTTACTACGTCGGTCAATACAATCCTTGTACGAACTCTGTGATTAATTTGCGACATGTTGTTGATAAGCTCATATTATTTATATGTTTACTGAGAAGAGAATGTTTCATGTGCAGTATGATATAGAATCGCAAGCTAAAGGATACCTTGTCTGTCAAAAATTGGCAGTCAAATATATTTTTAAATGATCATGGTCGATTAAACTCGAACTACAACCATGGGATGCAATGATCAACCATGGTTAAAAGTAAATCAACACGATTGTAAAATTATATACACAAATATTGATAAACAATAAAATGTGAGATGAAAGTTGGAATACAAAATCATAGTCCTCGCGTTTACTCCTAACGTTGTATATATTATATTAACACAAGCCTAGGTTACTATTTCATGTACATTTTTTGAGGCTCCAGTTTCGTTTATACCATGATTCGAAATGTATTTAGATATATTTATAATTCTATAACCACAGCCTAAGTGAGGCATACAAGTTAAAGGGGGTCGCCACCTGCGCATGCGCGGGAATTGAGTCCTAAACGACGGTATCAACACACGCTGAAAATGCAAAGGTTAATGTTAATGGCGCATGTTTGTAAACAACCATGTGCTATGGTAGTCTGGCGCATGCGCGGGTAACGATTCCCGTTTTAAATCATTTAATATTCATACGTGCTGGCTTGAGTAAAACATTAGAGGGGAAATTACAAGTCAGTCAAATCTTAGGATGCATCTTTTGTCGCTATATATTTGTTTCAGAGAATAATAGAATCACACATTCAAGGCCTTGCTTAAGATATCTCCCGCGAACCGTAGGTGTCCTAACTATCGCCCGTTATTTGTATTCATTTCATTAAGGTAACGCTAGGTGGCGCTATGGCTGAATATATATTCAAGTACATCCAAGAGAAGTTTACATATAGCCGGCTATTTGTTGTTGTCGAGTACACAATTATTATATCAGAGCAGTATCGGGTAAAATCGAATGTGATCTAACTAAACCAAGTCGCACCGAAAAACTTATGAAAGAAATGGCCCAGGGATGTATTCCTTTTTGAGCATGTTTTTTTTTTTTAAATGAGAACTGCTCACATTTCGTTCAAGTAATTTTCCAATGCTATTTAGGACGTCAAATATCCGCTGGCAACGAGTGGTAAGATAGAGTCAGAATTAATGGATAAAGGAGACGACAACAATGCAGTTCGTTTAGTTTCATTGCGGAGTGGTTTGTTTTCCAGTTTCCGTCCGTCGCGTACTTCCATCAAAAGAATTTCGAGTTATGGTGAATACTTTATTCATCTTGCATGTATTCGGTATCTTGGACACGTATAGCGTATAAATAAATTGGTATATATACTGTTTTCAAATCGAGTCAAACCTTCCTTATTTAACTTTGAACTAAATCTGAAATTGTCTTCTTCGATCGGCTTAGTCATGTACAGTAGTCTCTCATGAGATTGCTTGAAACGATTGTAAGAACTCGTATATAGATGGCGCTCTCAACTTGTGAGTGCGATGCTGTTTTACTGAAAACGACGCACTTATTCATTTATTCATTTGCAGATTTCATCTTTAATCGGATGTAATCATACCTGCTATTGTACATCCGTACTTCGATTTGACCGCGTTCATTTTCATGTCAGCTACATATATATATATATATATATATATATATATATATATATATATATATATATATATATATATATATATATATATATATATATATATATATATATATATATATATATATATATATATATATATATATATATATATATATATATATATATATATTTACCATGCGTATTCTTAACAGTAATCACTGATATGGAATACCAACCTAAAGGTTTTAATCAACAAAGTGCTAGAAAAACTCCCGAATCGCAATCACATCATATAATCGTTACCCGTAGCGTTACTACTAGTATGTGATTATCACACCAACGTATTATCTTGTCAAATGATATGTCTTATATAATAATATTTTTTGCTTTCATATAACATATTTCATAACTGAAAAAATATGTTATTTCAGAGAGATTCGTTAATGTAACCATCTAAAACTATCTTCCCTTCCTGGTCTAACTAATATATATGTTAATTTGTCTGTATTCAAATGTCAGCTGCGGTTTTTATTTTCTAGTCAATCATTTTAAAATAAATAAAGTCATAAATTCATCGTTGGTTTGCTCTATGTTGCATGTATTCTGGTGCCACACTTGTGTCTCGTCTATAACGTGCAATTTCTAGTTACCAACCCTGCTATAAATCACATTTACCCCCCCCCCCCGAAAATCAGTATATAGATAACGCTATTCATTAACTGTAGTATCGTGGGTGCAACTGAAGTGAAAATTGGAAACCTGCATATGCAAATTAATGAAATGGGCATTACACATGGCCGAGAGGTAAGTGAAAGATGTCATGGAAACCAATAAAATAATATTTGTATAAGCAAGAGTACTTCAAGTTCACTTCACTTTGCTGACCGCATTCGGCAACGCTACGAAAATGGCGAACATTGTCTATGAAATTTACAAAGCATTGCCGTGGTCTGTTCAATACATGTTATCTTACATGTCTGTATTATGTGGTATGTGTGCGAGTGTTTCAGTGGTAGAATACGGCTAAATATGTCTCGATTGTTGGAATCATTAAATAAGTAATTAAATTGGTTTTATTGATCCAAATGTCAGACACGTGGAGGTGCTACGACACCCAGTCGACATCCAATAATATACCGCAAATGGGAAGCGTACGAACAGTGTTTGTAATTTATTTTATTTAAGTAGCTAGAGTACTGGATATATGTACAAAAAACAACAAAGTACATACTCGTGGAAAACGTTATTACATTCTAGTGATAAAATACGAACTTTGCATATCTCAATTTAATGAGCTCATCAATATGTCAGATTTCCATGTTAACGGTTGTTCGTGATAACAAATGAAAATGTAAATCCGCCTATCCGCCTGGTAAACAGAACTTACTAAGCAAAAGCGTGATTCATCTTAATTTACAGTTCAGTTGAAAAAAATGTCCATAATAAATTATTCCTGTCGGTGGCATCTTTTTATCTGGTTGCAATTGCAAAACTGTGAGCAGAGGCAAAAACTGCAATCAATCTATTGAAAGTAGATCATACACACTACACAGAGGAATCTTGAAGTGCAACTCTAGTTTTGCGATTTGTACACGCCACTGAGTAAAATCTGTCGTCGTCCTCAAATAACAGTTAATATAAACGCAATGACCCAATACCACACACACCCAAGAAAACTATTTTGAGGCAATGTCCTATGTCTGAATCAAACACACACAAAAACATTTTATGAAAAATATAAAGTCATGTAGCGACGCATTAAAGCTATTGTCAGATGTAAATCTACAAATAACATTCGGTATTGACGTTCTCAATAACGCATTTATTACATACCTAGGTCAATCATAGCATGTTCTGAGCGTTAATTATTACTGTAACACCAGCCAGTGTTTGAATGTGAATTAGTAAACCGTTACGGCTACACTGATATTTACATTAGCGAATTCTACAGTTTTCTAAATAAACCTAATTAACATATAAATGCAACTCTTTCGGCCTTGTGATGTTTACAACATTCTACCCACAACAAAAGTAAACCTACTCGAATTCCACAAGTACTTATACCTTTAGTACGGTTTTAATAACGCTTGAAAGCGAATGCTGGATTGAATTCAAATATTAAGCATAGCAACGTAGTAAATATTGTACAACTATTTAAATGATACTTCAGTCACCATGGAAATCGTGTCACAGTAAATGAAAACGAAGTTTGGCCATATTAAGAGCAGTGTGTTCATTATCACACACTCTAGTTAGTATTCAAAAGACAAGGACGCGAGTTAATCTCCAGATTGGCGTATCTATTGAGTTAGGGCTATTTCGAAAGATCTAAACTGTCACGTACATTTAACGGTTCGCGGAAATTTACACTCAGTATTATACAATGAGTATGTCGACTATTTTGAAGGTGTTACATAATGATTCATCTCGATTCAAATTTAACAAATATCGTTAAAACAGTTTATTATAGTAACAAGTAACTGTCTCTCTCTTGAATCATAAAAGCTTTAACCCAAAAATAACCATCGTTTTGGCATACGTCGATTGAGATCGTTCGTTTCAATCTGTTACTATCCGTCAGTCAGAGGATAATAAATTTGTTATGCAAAAATACTGTGAGAGCAAATTGCGTAACGGTCCCGTCATATTTGTGTGCGTTTGAGCGCCTGTAATGTCACAAAACCGTAATGATATTTGCTGAAATAAAACTACATTATAAACCAGGTTATGATACTGTGACTGAGGATGTTTGTATAAATAAAGTATTTAGTTTTCGAAAAATTTAGAAACATCGACTATTAGTGAAGATATCCAAAACCAATTTCATAGGGTTCTAGGTGACACGAAAACGCATGACAATTTGATAAATATACGATCCTTGATAATACACCCCTGCGTCACAATGGTGATATTATTTTACCAATAGCTCATCATCTCTATGTATGTATGTGAGAGACCACAATATATCTAAAGCAATGGCACAGTTTTCGTTATTAGGTCAGAACGACGGTGTGTTCTATTTCAATACGTACATATTGGCGCCAATTAACTCAAACATTTCAATAATTCTGCCAATTTTTATCTTTCAGTTGTGAAGGGGATGGGTACTTGTAATTTCGTGTATATGTTCTTTAATTGAAACCTTATTGTGCTTTTTTATATATAAAAATATTTTCGCAAATATTGAATATGGATGAAGTGTACTTACTATATTATATGGTGAATAGTCGCCAACATTTCTATAGTAGACGAGAAATTAGCATAATATGAGGTTATTACGAGGATACCTCAAGGTATGCAGGGAGTATTGATTGACGCGCACTGGAGGACGAGGCGACGGCGTACTGTCTTCGTGTATACTTTGAGGTATCCTCGTAATAACCTTATTATTATACATCTTTTCCTTCCAAGGATTCAAAGGAATGCCGAAATCCAAAAAGTTTAGAACAGCATTGGCGAGCCTTTTAGTGTGGAGTCGGTCAAACCCTGGTGGCAGCCATGTTTGTTTTTATTATTAGAGGACGCTTACGCGCGTTTTCCTTACATGGTAGAGTGAAAATACCGCGTAAAATACCTCAAAATTACGGCACGCTGTAACTTATGGCATTACTGTGACAGATAATGATACTGTGTATATTAAGATTGTGTCCAATGCAATGTAGTGCAATGCAAGTCTATTATTCAATTTTTACATAAATAAAATTAAGATCATCGTGGGAATGGAGAATTTTCTCTTTTAACATCCACTGGCAAATTGTTGATACCAAATTAAATTGACCGACTGGTATGTTGGTAAAACCGTTTAAACATAATGAAGATTATTGTTCAGTAGACATTTTTACACTTTAAGACATTGCACAGAAATATTTAACTAAATCTTAGAGTAGGTTCTTAGATATCTTTATTGACTTTTCAAATGCTTTCGATAGCGTCATACACGATTACCCTAGGCACAGGCTTAGTTCTTACGGCTTACAATATAGTCAAAGCTAAAATGAGTATTTGAAATGTTGCAACGTCGATACGCTTCAAGGGTTTGTGTTCTGTCTTTACCTGTCCAATTGATTCATCAATGAAAAAGCCAGTAATGTAGTTGTAGGGATAAGTTGGTATTTTTGTAAATAAACATATTTCATATGTTGGGAATGTTGATAATGTGATGGATGGTGCCGATTAGCTAATTGTCTTCAACACTGCACGAGCAAGCAATTTGAGCTGTTTCGCAAGCAATGGTGCAATGCAAGTTAACTTAGACAAACAAATACTTTTGCTTTTTTTAGCAAAGCGGTATTCTTGAAAATTCTTAGGAAAAAAAGTAAATAACAATTAGGTAATGTGACACATATATTGGTTAATTATGTCCTCAACACCCCAAATAAATTTCAAAGACGGCGTTTGCATAAATTCAAATTGTTTCAAGGAAATCCGATGGTTGTCTGTTCAGAGCGCATTCAATGTATTCAACAGCTGTGTATTGTCAGTATTGATGCCATGGAGCTGATATTTGAGGTTAGGATCATTCACATTGTAAGGAAAGTGCGCTCACGATCGTTATTGTAGGTCCCTACTGCAATGTAAATTGTAAAGCAATTTTGAACGACTGTGGCAGACTCCCAATTAGTTGAAAAGAATTAGTTCGTACCGCCTGAGGATTGTGTTCATAAACCCCTCTCAGTATTCGAAGGCATGGTATGGAATGTTAAGTAAATTGGACAAAGCAGATAGAGCAACCTAGATCACAAAAAAGAATATGTTAATTAGATAAGGGGTTGAACCTCGCCTTTTAACACTTTTTAAGCAAGACTGACATGATTCAATTCTTCATGATTGTGTTTTCCTCGAAAATATTTAACGCCCTGGGAAAGAAAAAACGGGAAAGTATGTTTATAACAAACTGAAATAGCAAAGCGTAGACGTGTAGACACTGCCAAACGAATGTGTGAAAAGAGTGGAATGTTAGTATTTTGAAGGAATTATATCTGTTATTGAATTGTATCACATACAAGATGAGAGATAAAACCTTGAATAGTTATCCTAGATGTCTTTAATTTTACTTCTTTTGTTTTTATATAAGTGTGATTGTGTTTTCACTGACATTGACTGACATTGTTTAAATGAATTTATGTGCATTACATTTCTTTAATGTAAATACCGGATTGAAAACCTATTTATGAATGAACAACCAATTAACAACATTTAATTGTACAGGCACTCCACAATTTAATTAAAACATGTGAAAATACAAGCGGAAATGGACATATTACAATATTTTCTGATTTTACCTGATGACACACGGTGTACAAATAATATAAATGCCAACATGACAATAAGTATCATCAAATATCAACATATTGACTAACTCTAAAATTATTATTTAACACACAAAAATGAGTCCGCACACATTTTACTGTAATTCAACCAAGTTTTTATTGTCATGCCGCTTTCAATGTCACTTTTTTTCAAAATAACATGATCCTCGTATTGGTGTGTGCTTTGTACCTAGTGCAATGCAACAGGGAATGTATAAGCACATACATGTATTTGAAAAAAATAAACAAAGAAAGTGTTCTACCTTATGTATGAATTGTCATCTCTTCAATCCTCAATTCACATCTCTCTGAGTAGTTGACTTTTTTACACATTTGGTAATACTCTGCCACGATAATGACAGAGTTGAATGTGTCAGGCCAGCTATCCATCCTACTCGGGGCGATTCGTATGTGTTGGCAGATTGTAACATGTTGCTAATCGATTTTTGCATCGCAGCTTTCCTTGCACGTGTACTATATATCGCTTTCGATGATGAAAAATGGAACTTTATCAGTATTAAAGATAAATTAAAATCATGAAACAAGGTTAGTTTTAAACCACGCTGACTGTGTAATGCAGATATTGATCAGTTCCGATATGGACACAACACAATATTTCAATAGGCATTTAAAGCCAGGGAGTGAGCAGACCGAAATTAAAAAGAAAATTTCCTTGATTATGTGCATATAAAAACCTAAATAGGCACGCTGCATTCACTCCACTACAATTGTTTGCACGGACAAAGTGCGAATGTTGACTTTGTGTTAAACTATGCGTTGCCAGACGCTCATAGTCGTCCAATTCACATCGTTGCGGTAGGGCAATACTGTTCGCTTTATCCACAGCTTGATGAGTATTAGAGATAAGCTCACATATTGGATGAAAAAAAATGACATATTACAATATTTATTTTGCTATGGGTGGTAAGTCTAGGGATAATCCCCAGCAAATCACTAAAACAACAACCAAATAAGCATACACCATTTTCGTACACTAGCATGTGTTTCTTGCCATCAGCAATATTATAGAAACAGTCTATTCATGGTACAGCCCCCGTTAGTTATCAAATTTAAGATACATAGTTTTGTTTATAGTAATATAGTTTGGACATAAACATGTCAGAAGTATAGATCCAGCAGCTAATGCTTGATAATGATTTTTTAACATTAAAATGATTGACATTCAGTCGTCTTGTATCTGATATTGCTTTGGAAAAGCATTAATTAAACCAAATGGCCACCGGTGCATAGTGATTAAGTGTCACATGAAGTGCAGTGTCGCTGTAAAACGTGATTGTATTCAGTCGAATTATATCAGACACACAGCCAAAGAAAACGACTTATTGTGAAATGGAATACAAGAAATGGTTGATTTTGATGACTTTTTACAAAATTGAAACAGCCGCCATTTGGCCATCTTCAATCTTATCGTCAAACTAATGTCTGTGCCTATGTGTGACATGATCATTCAAAGCCAGATACTGCTCTGGGACGGCATTCATAAAAACAAAATAGTCATTTCTGAATAACACATTGATGTGCATCAAATCGTCTAATGTATTTTTCAAGTGAGAACGAAATCCATTCATAATCGGCCATTTTGAATCGGATTGTCAACTCAGTATATCAGTATATATGATATGATGTATAATGAATATTATATAATTCAAACATAATCAGTCAAAGTATGTTGTAGATATGGCACTAGAACCGCTTGCAGTCAGTAATATTGTATCCGATCTGAAAGAAATTGATGTGCATATGTATAATATTACGTATGAATTATGTGTGAAGATTAAATGTAATCGGCCAAGGCATGCCTAAGATATAGGTCCGGGCGCACGCCCAAAAGTAAATCGGACTGCATCCGAACGGGGACTAACATTGATGCATTACTTTGTAGCTTGAGTGTTATCATTTTCATATGATTAAGGAAGCGGGAAGGGTTTGATGACATGTTTCATTAAAGCATTCTCTGTCTATTGTCTCATTCAGAACCGTAATTTAGCGATCATAGCGTGAATTGTCTTTCTTTATTTGGACATTAGCGGCGGCACCCGGAGCCGCAATCGCCCCGAAATAAATCAAGCTAAACCCATCATTTGTGTTATGTTATGAATGTCAGCAAAATTTCCCCTAAAAATACAGGAAATAGCGTTTAAGAGGGTATAGATTTCAAAGTTTTTAATGGGGAGCATACTCCTCCCCCCCCCTTATAAGGTCGCATTCTGCGCGAGGGATGGTGAGCAGATCGCTCGTGCCGCCGCTTCTGTTGGAGGTGAACTGACATGTCAACCAGAATGGAATCCATGTATTCATACGAATCAACCGATGTTTAATATCAATGTCGAACTGATATGTGAGCACATGTGATAGTGATAGAACAAGAGTATGTTTAGTTTGATAGAAATTAATTCATTTTGCGTATTACCTCTGACTAATATATTGCAATAAGTAGAGTGTGTGTCATTGCTAACGTGAGGTATACTCCGTTAAACTCCATTGATCGATAGGTAAAATGGTTTGCCTTTACTTATTGATAATTTGATAACTAATGGGAACTGTGCCATGCATAGTTTCTTTTCTATAATATTAATTGCTGAGTATAACATTGTTTCTATTCACCGCCATAATGTTATATATATAACAACTATAATAGGTATTGAATTGACGCTTCCAGCTCCCCCTGATGCTACAATTTTTGGTGGCGTATTATGCGTATTAATTCCGAAAAAAGAAAACCCAACATTCTTACGAAAATTTAATAATAATTAGAAGATCGTTTGCCCTGTTTTTTTTTGTAACATAGTTTGTAACGGGATACGCATAGCTTTTACATTATATATGTAATTGCTATTTTATATTAAACAGACAGTGTTTATAGAACTCATATTTATCCTCGAAGCGATACAATTGTTGAAAGGGTAAAGACAGTAGGCGCCTTCTTAACCAGACCAGTTTGATGCCGCACCATTTTTCGCGTATAAAATCCACAATAACTGTGTACAATTTAGGGTGATTTCGTGTAATTTGCAAATAGAGTAAAAAAAGATATCCGCTTACAGGACACAACTCAGTGGTTTAATAAGTATGTTGCTTTCCCAGGTTACACAGGTAAGTCGAGCCGACATGTTATTAACGATGTGTTCTCAGGAGATTTTCACTGGACTTATATGAACATCGCCTCGTAATGATGCAAGAGTATAGAGCTCACTAACATGTTTATAAACAATCTCGTTGATCGTGTACTTTTGTCTTCAGCAAAATCACTCACATGGTATGAAACAATCAGTTAAAAATCCTAGTTTGGGCTTTATTTATTTTTTTTATTTTTTAAATATGTGTATAATTATTTATTTTTATTATACATTTTCTTTTCTTTTCTTTTATGTTAATTTATTATTTATTGGCTGTCAGTTTTTAAAAAGTTTTGTTAATCGCAAAAGCCCACAAGGATCTGACTCACTGGAAAAAATAATTACCAAACAAACAAATTGTACAAAATAAGATCATAATACGTGGCGTAGGTTTCATTTTGAAGACGATCATCTCAATCAAAAATTGGCCTGGGGAAATGCCCGAAAGAGGTGATTGGATACTCGGGAGTATTTTTCAATTGTCTTTGAAGGCTAAAATTCATGTTCTGTTGTCTATTCGCACATGTTTTTACCAAAGACAATAATATATATAGTTTATATAGCGCCTGATAACCATCAAATGATGCCCAGTGACGCCCACGGTTCACGGGAATGCTTGATGAAATAGAGTTTTTATTATAGGTTTGAATGTGTGAAGATTTGGTTCTGTGCGAATGTCATTTGGTAATTCCATAGTGAAGGAGACAAATGTGAGAAGAATCGGTCACCATATGATTATAGTCTGGTTTTGGTAATTTGAGTAATTGCTTGTTGCTAGAGCGAAGAGTTCTACCAGGATTATACTTTGTTGTGTAAGCTCAGAAATGTATTGTGGAGCCAACTGATGTAGAACTTTGTAAATAATATTTTGAATTCGCCATATGGGCTAACAGATGCCGGTCCGTTATTCACTACTACGACGGATAAAGTATTTATTTTTTCTGACGTGTTCTTGGTCATATTGTGGTGAGTTACACAAAACACGGCCAGACATCGCCGGAGCAATGATGACCTAAATATGCGGTTGATTGCCGAAGCCCTGTACAGCAGAAATAATTATTAGAAGAGGGCTGCTGCTGATGATATCAAGTGTAGACAAGAGAACTGGTGATGGTTGTAGAACCATAACTGCCTCAGCTCAAAGATTGTTTGGTAATACAGGGGAATGTGAAGGAAAATGTATTGTAATGTTACCTCTGTGTAATTTACAATATATCTGCATTAACCTTCACTGTGAAAGACAATATGGGAGCTGACTTAAATGACTGGTAAAACCAAGGCTGGTCAAATTCTGCGAAATAGTAGTTAGAATTTCCAGATACGCAATCGACACATTGTGAGATATAAAAATATGGATGATAAACAGCAAGTGATATTTCCTGAGATGTAGTTGGAATTGAAGCAAAGGAGTGGCCTATTTCTCCATGAAACATACTCACACATATCCATACATATCATCCTGTCTTATTGTGTGTGGGCAAAGCTGTCATGCACACAATCGGAAAAATATGTTATTACTGTAAATAATTATGAACAATGAAAACTGAAAATAAAATTATGAACAATTAATAAGGAAAATATGTGATTTGCTATGCAGTTTCCAGAAAATTATTACAAGTCCCAGAAGTGCATACGAGTCGTCAAAACGTGCAGTTTGGTGACAGAACCCAAATGAGAAATCTGGAGTCTCGGCGAATACTTCTAGCGAGTCACCCCTCTAAAAACGTAATTACTGTGCCAATGACATTGAACTTTGCTCTTCCATAAGGCAGCAGTCCATCTTCAAATAATCAAAATAAACTTGATACCCTGGTGTCATGTCTATTGTTTCACAACGACTGTCCCAGGGGATTTTCGTCTTCTCAATTTCTCAAGATAAACGTCCCAGGGTTGTTTAGTGTACTATATTGGCAGCATTTCTTGTCAAATTCTGCGAAATAGTAGTTAGAATTTCCAGATACGCAATCGACACATTGTGAGATATAAAAATATGGATGATAAACAGCAAGTGATATTTCCTGAGATGTAGTTGGAATTGAAGCAAAGGAGTGGCCTATTTCTCCATGAAACATACTCACACATATCCATACATATCATCCTGTCTTATTGTGTGTGGGCAAAGCTGTCATGCACACAATCGGAAAAATATGTTATTACTGTAAATAATTATGAACAATGAAAACTGAAAATAAAATTATGAACAATTAATAAGGAAAATATGTGATTTGCTATGCAGTTTCCAGAAAATTATTACAAGTCCCAGAAGTGCATACGAGTCGTCAAAACGTGCAGTTTGGTGACAGAACCCAAATGAGAAATCTGGAGTCTCGGCGAATACTTCTAGCGAGTCACCCCTCTAAAAACGTAATTACTGTGCCAATGACATTGAACTTTGCTCTTCCATAAGGCAGCAGTCCATCTTCAAATAATCAAAATAAACTTGATACCCTGGTGTCATGTCTATTGTTTCACAACGACTGTCCCAGGGGATTTTCGTCTTCTCAATTTCTCAAGATAAACGTCCCAGGGTTGTTTAGTGTACTATATTGGCAGCATTTCTTGTATTAATTTCCATTGCACAAAAAAAAGAAGAAGCAAATACTGTTACCGAAGCACAGAATTTGCATGATTTTTTTCTCCCGGGCCATTCACGCAAACTGCAAACGAAGTCTTTTACCTCATCCATAGTTGTTGACACTTTGCAACCGCCTTGATGGATGTATTGTAACGTATTTTGACCCCGGATTCTGACCTTGCGTTCTGGCTACATGTACTGCCGTTTCATACCAGTTCAATTTATTTTCATTATTACATCCAAATGTCATGATATTTAATATTTAAAACCAACCTTTATTTCACAGTCACTTTCAATTTTCTAAAATTATTTTACTGATCAAAAGACTTTTCACTCCCATCATGCAATCTCCCATAGTACTTCCGCAGACACAGCGGCGATCGCCAACATATCTACAAATAACCTCGCTCTCAGGAGCTGAGGAATGAATAGTATCACATTTTTTACAATAAATACTTGTCAGTATACTCTACGGGCAATCTTCTTGTACATTACAATTTATGTACAAGTCAATAACTTACTTGCATAAACCATTAATAGAAAATTACAGCATTTTACATTTTTTGAATATTTTGTCAACAAATGTGTATACTCCCTGCTGCATCTTCGCCAGCCAAGCTTCGTTTACTCAGTCGTCGATCCAGTTTTACACCGAAAACTGGGCATAATAACTAGAATGAAAACAAAAATTATAAGTAAATCACAATGATTAGACTTGAACACTGTAAACAGCTATAAATAAACAAGGACAAATATTTTTTTCCAACCCAAATCAACTCAACTACTTTAATAAAGAATCATTGTACATTATGTTTATACATTTTGATGAATATTTTCAGCTATGGCTTCAATACCGTAGACGATTTCGGTCCGATATTCAACAAAATATCACCCGTTTCCGTTTCCGGGCAAGCGACCACAAAAAGTTACCGGTTTTCAGAGTTCGGTCGAACCTATGGAAAAACTCGTTACTCATGGAATAATTACGCAAAATAACGGCCTAAGCTGGAACCATTTAAGCCACCATATAATCATAAAAATCATATATGATTTTCTTTGCATTAAACAATTATAAACCTACCAAAAAGTAGTGTTTTCCCGATCGATTTTGTCGCTAACATCGGTAGAATCCGCCATTTTATTTGAGTGTGTTTGTGACCTGTTTCTGACCGGTGGCGTCACCAGGCGCGTTATAGAAGGGAGTCTCTAATTGGTTGATTAAACAATCCAAAGGGGATCTCGTTGAGATCTCGTTATATAGGCGTTGATTCAGTTGTGTGTGGCGATCGTTAAAGTGACAAAATTAAGATAGTAAAAATAAAATATATAAAATAAATTTAAATCCACACAGTACAATACCTCAGATTTTAACCAGAATGGGGTTGACATTGACGACACCGTTATTTAGTAAAGTTATAATGTACATGTATATATTTATATTAACACAGAGAAATATTACCACCACGTTTGTAAGGTGCTCACCCCCACCATTGCTTTCATCTGGCATTGTCGGGATGCACGTTCTGAGCGCGGAAATTAAGCACCGTTTTTGAAGAATGCCCGGTGGCCGAGTGGAAACCACTATGAGTCGTGCAGCTAAAAGAATTGGTGACGTTGTCGCCATTGTGGTACTTTGTCACTATAGCATTAAGATACCTGTGTTTTTTTTAGCCGTTTCTCTAGTCTCGCATACAGTCTCTTGTTCATTTTGTCGGTGTTTTTTAATAAAATAAAATATGGGAGTGTATAAATGGCGAAAGCTGGTTTACCACGAAATAAGCATGATTATTTCGCGCCAATACGGCTTTCGCCATTTACACATTGCCATGGTAACACCAACAAATAAACAAGAGACTGTATGCTATTCTAACGTTTCTGTACACTCGTTTATCTTCTAGGGTAAAACATTATGATGTGCTTCTATTCCAATGTTCAATAATTTATGCACAACAGTTTTGACACATAATCAATCTGTAGTCATACGTTACGATTTTCTTTTTAAATGGTAAATTTGGGTTACTTAGCAACACATACGTCGGTGATAGAACAATTGGTCTCCCAGACTTGCAATAAATATGCATTTAGAACATCAAGGTTTTTGGTATATTTTTCCTATTGTAACAATGATTGTCCTATATCATTGTGAATTAGTTATTGATGCTTCAATTCAATGGCATATTCTTTTAGTTGAAATAGTCCTTTGTTTGGCTTAGTTGATGTGTATGGAACAATCATGTACATTCTTCTATCTAATGACGTTCATTTATCTTCATTGTAGTTTGTGGCAGTTAAAAACAAAAGTGCCATTAAAATATGCAGCATAAACGTCATTATGAGTGCTTATTTGACCAAGATGACATTGACAGCGCACTAGAAGTTCCAATTAATTCAAAAGTGAATAATGTGTAGCCAGGAGGAGTTATTAATTCAAGAACGAATTTCATTGTTGGACACGATTAACGACAATGATAAATTATACTTATTGCATACGACCTTCAAACTATCCAATTTATGAAGCAACTTGATACCCATTTTGCATTTTCTATGCAACTCATTTTGATTCAGTGACTGTATCATGTCATTGTTAATTTGCATGTCGATGGAAACGAACATCCTCGTTAGCAATCTTTTCATTTTTGATCTTACTGGTTGATATCACAGCACATTTCGCCTTTATACACCAGGGGCAGATCTAGGATTCTGGAATAGAGGGGGGCGAAAAGTTGGCCTAAGGCCAAGTTCGCGAGCGCCGATGGCACGAAGCCCTGTTGGTTGTTAAAAATAGGGGGGCGCGGCCCCCTCGGCCCCCATCTAAATCCGCCAATGTACACATATAGTTTCGTATACAATTATATAAAATAGACTAACTAATAGGAACTTACATTGTCGTAAATTATCTATAAGAACACAGTGATGAGATTCTATTCGAGTTTCCAGCTTACATCTGCTTCCGCTTGTTAATACAAAATAACAATCAGAATTTCAAAATGTGAATACTTTGCTGACATTATCCCAGCGCGTTCGTAATATTCGTCTCTTGGTCGTTTGTATTAGACATCAAATGAAGGTAATGATAAAAGTAAGAAATAACATGAAATCGAATACGATTTTTTGACAGGATACTCACGTTGGCGCCGTCTGAGCGTTCTCTGTGGCGGCACGTATTGTTGAGTTTACCCTTGGATTTGTGTCGAAAGCTACTCGAACAAAAACGATTGTTGCAAGCATTAATGATTATTCAAATGATTTACTTTACTTCATAAGTAACGTACGTGTAAACCAAAGAAATGATATAATATTTTTCGTTTTTCATTTTTTGGGTACATCTTTTATTTCGAGTGTATGGTAATTAATATTGTGTATGTATGAGATTACATGCATTTAATGGCAAATTGATGATGTTTTGTCAACGTTTTTAAAGGGCGGCAGTCGTCGTGCCGCGTCCTGTTCAATATGGAACTCATAGCGACGTATACAACGCGTGTAAAATACATTGTTTATTTTCATGAAATTCGAACACGCGCTGCGCGACGACCACCACGTCTTAAGCTTTATTTGTCTATAATTTGATATGTTGGAATTTCAATCTAAAAGTCCCATGTTTTGGGCTTATTCAAATGTGGGATTATGAAAGTCACCGTCATTGATTTTTGTGGAAAATCATCAATATCGATCGGTAAATATCATTTCTAATTTCAGTTAAATGAAACACATCGTCATAATGCCACGTGGAAAAGTAATATGATCACTTGACTGTTTCCAGTTAATGAGAGTCTGTCTGCGGCGATTTTATTGCATAATGGGACAGTGAAAATATAGTAACTGACGTCAAACATACTCCTAAGCGAACCAGTGTATGTATATTCAATAGTCATGGGAAAACAAAGCCGAAGGGTGGTTTAAGCAATTAAATCTCCTGTTTCAAATGTCATATCTAAAACTGAGCACGACTTGCAGCAATTCGTGTTTTTATTATTACAACTGAAGATAGAGATTATTAAATATACACTGATGTAAACCCTGCGATATTTATTTCTGTTATACAAGCGCTTAAACATTGGTCACTTCATATAAAACGTACTATGGCCTCGTCAGACAACTGTTTCGTGTTGGTCTCGTTAAATGTCTCATAAGGTAATTATTATGGGCCTTGGGGCACATATATCAATGTATTTTCTACCATGTTCGTGTTTAGCTATGGTCAGCGTTAGTTATGGGTACGGCATGCTAGCATATTGCATGATAGTGTATCTTAGAACTAATAACATAAGTGTTGGTTAGTTTAGTTAGTTAATATTGGCAGATCCAAATTTACTTTATACTTCACAAAAAAAATATGTATATGTATTTAACATTCGCTAGTTTTAGATATGTTTTGAGACAATAAAACAAATCATTTAATGTTTAACAAATCATCGTCAGCCATAGTTCATTTATTTGGCTGTCGCTTTTAATCTGAATTTATATTTACTGTCGATCAAACTTATAAATCCAACGCAAAGTCGCGTGTTTTGGCAGTTATATTATGAATAGTTATAAGACGGCAACATATATTCGTTCAAATTTTTAATTGATGCGGGTTGTTGTTTCAGGAACGATTCAGCCCTATTGCGCGCCCAATCAAATCGTTCAATTTATCTTAGGCAAAATACGATAACCCACGGATTCACAATCACGGATAGTGGGCGGAATATTGCGAATCAGACGTTGTGTTTTACAATAGCCCACACATCAAATATATGCGTGTTCCATAATAATAACGAGTAGAAGTAACGAAGTACGCGCATTGTTCTTCCAGCCGCTTTCACAAGTCACGCTACTTTCCCTATCTACACTTTTACTAATGGTCAGTTTGATCTCCAGTTTAGCCGATAATACTCTCTGATTATCATTCGTCACCTCTTCTAACCTGCCGTCAACTTCTTTCGTACAATGATCTTTTCTTAGAAAACTTGTTTTCATTTTTTTGGTATTAATTAGCTGCATGTCAAAAATAATCATGATTTATTGAGATACACAAACTGCAAATGAAGAAATAATTTTCAAAAACTCTACGGAGGCGCAAAAATACATTTCACAATTTAGCTATTGGGCTCTTTTTATTATTTTACACATTTAAAGCACTTTTTAGGAAAGCTAGATGACGTTGATGACTCAAAACACTAGGGTGGGATACAAATTTGTTTTAAATAAATGTACTCATTCGGTTGTGAGCCTCATTAGATCATCCGGCTTTTCATAATATCTTGTGCGATTCGCCGTTCAGGTTTGCCGGCAAATTCACGTAGAATCACCTGTAATTTATGAACAAGTCGAACAACTATAACATTTTCAACTCAAAAATGTCTTTTGAATTACTTGCGACGGGTTATGTTCTATGTGAATACTTGTAACCGGAAGATATTCATCGAACAACACGACTACATCGGTAGCGCGGTTAGCGCACCATATTCCTGGATTTGTTGACGTCGTATACCGGCGATTAGTGCTTCTATTTATGTCATCGAGGTATTTTTATTACTTTTTGTGTATCGTACATACATCTGGATTACATAAAATTGATCATTTAACCGGAAATGCGTTGTTATGTTTCATTTTACTTATGTACGAGTGACCCCAGTGCAGTGTGCTGTCAAGTGTTAATGTCGAGTCTCCTGAAATGACAAACGGTCGCCCCTAGCAAATTAATTGTAGGAAGGTTTTATGCAATATAAACACATACAATCCATTGAATAGAGAAAAATGACGATGTTGTCTTTAAAAAGGGCGGGAAATATCTTACAATGAAGCCTTTTACATTTTTTCGGCATAATAACAGAAATTGACCCCAGTTGAGTTGAGTTTTCGAAGCGAAGATATTGATATAGGGATTGTTATTTCGCACAACCTAGGGGTTCTTCGTTTGAATCATTATGAGTAAATAGCCATGTAACATACAAAGTAATATATAACATTGAATTAATTGAATGTAACAGAACTGAAACGGATTGTTTGTAGATAAGTATTGCCAGATGTGTAAATAAAATGAATATATCATTTGGGTAGCTTAAAATAGCTTAAATGTATCGCATTATTCCGATCTGGGGGAGAATATCGGATAAACAATATATAAAGACAAGCAACCTGTGATCCTGACCCCAATATAAATAACGTGCATAGACCAAATACTCGATCTCATTAGAACGGTCACTGGGAACATCAACCCTAGTACAAGGTAGTTCGTAGCGTGTCATACTGTTTCGTACTTCTATAACAAATGTAATTTTTACACATTGTACACATTGCGTTGCCTGCAATATATGTGTGTGTTGGCTTAGCGCTGAATGTATATGGCGGCGGTGGTAGTACAACACTTCTAAACTCTTGTCAGTAATTTCGATGGCTGAATTCTAGATTTTACTGATAGTGTATTTCCAGTATACACACACCTATCTGTGCTATTTGACCATCAGTTTTATTGCGCCATACTCAGTATATGAATTTACTGTATTAGGTTTATATTATGTTTGTGATTGATAACCGTCTCTTGTTTCCACTTAACCACATTAGTCGACACCATGTTACGCGTCAATTGACCAAGTGAGTGAAAATCGGCCTGCTTTCTGAACCCGCTATTATTAACAAAAATTAAACGCGCTAACGTGCGAAATGTTTCAAATATGTATATTTGAAGTACATTGTTTGTACTGACCAAGAGTAGTAAGCAACAATTGCAGAGTCGGGATTCAATTCAATAAATCACTGAATAAGAGGTTATAAATGGGGAATACCATGTTTCTCGGAAATAATAACCGAGCGTAACCTCAAAATATGTTAGTTTTACCCAGAGAAGTCTAATTCCCGCGATTAGATACCCGAGCATACTGTTTATAACCTCAATATATAATGTGCGTACAAGGAAAAGACTACAAATTTGCTGTTCATATCACATTTCTATGTGTAATTTCGCGTTCCCGATCCTCGAATTACTGTCAGATACGATTTTATTCTATTTGCGCATGCGTAACCCACCTAGCAACAGATGAGGGTAGGACAAAAATAAAAAAGTCAAAAGACACCGGTAGACATGCAAACCCGTAAGAAGTCACCGGCATATTCGGAACAGTTTTTAAAGATAGCGGAGTGAGTGTGGGTGGGTACAAACGAGGGCAACATGAGGAAGTATTTAAGACATTTGAGAAACGTGGATTTCAGTTGAAATAGTTGATTTTCCAGAGACAATGAACTGAAATAAAGGTGGTACTTGTGTGTTTTACTGAGTAAATATGAAAGTGACGTAGTTGTTCAACTTCCAAAATACCCGCAAAAAATATGAAAATATTACGCTATAGTCAAAGATAATTTGCATGTTTGTTTTTCTTGCCTGGGCAGAATAGTGTGCACATTTTCCGGAGCTGGTAAGAGTTAGTTGAAAGATGATGGCAGTTTTATTTGAGGGGACGTTCAAAATCTCTCATACCTTCCGGCTTGTGGACCTCAGGTCACGTAATATGCGCAAGCGCATACACTATAAACGTGCACACGCTGTCAATTTCCGGTTCCCTGTTCCGAATGGATAACGTTTGCGCGTTCATCTTTTGTGCGCTTGCGCATATGGCGTGAGGAATTCTCTCGACGTATTTTCTCGGTTTATACTATACTACTATTGTAAGGGATGACGAAAAACACTTAATAGTGGGATAATCCGGAAAACTTAATACCCCGATTTTCACTGTCATTCCGTTAAATACTAATTTCCACTTGGATTGTAAATTTTATAGGTGTAAACAGGCATTCTAATTCATTTTGAGGGGTTAGTATGTACTCGCCGTGTAGTGCGCGTTCTAGATTTCATATTGAAATTGAAAAACGCACTCCGTAGAACATACGCACATAAGGGCGATCGCATGACAAAATCGCCAACAAGTCTTATCATATTTCAGCGAACTAGAGGTAATACCGACCATACATTATGTGTGCACATAAGCGAAGCAAATACAGTAAACAATAACAATATTGTTATTTGTGATTCTTTGCATTTACGTCGATTTACTGAACTGGAATGAACGGGTCGATTACATCACGTGTTTGATTCGAACACTATGCTGCAATGAACGCGCATATTCCACACGAGGAGCTTTCTCGCGGAAAACTTTTGGCAATACTAATTCGTAATAGTACTTGTACTAAGTTTCCCAGTTTGTCACATATCCACAAACGCAATGATCAGTGCTCACAGTCGGTGGGATCTTGTTTCAGTTAGATACTTAAAGCAATGTTCAGTTTTGGGCAGAATAACATACCATATAGCATAAGATGAGCATTTTATTTCGTATTTTATTTGCTTTTAAACAGCACACTTGTATACCAAATATATATAAAGTTATTAAACAGAAATTGTTACTTGTTTTCATTTGTACTTGTTTTTATATGTGTACACGAATGTAACGTTGTGTGGTGTGCTGTTTTCCTGTTGGTAACAAAATTAAATATATATTTTGTGCAGAAATTCGTAGTTGTATTTGCTGGATTTTGTGAATTTTAGGATAAAACCTGGAACAAATAGTACTTTGTTCGGGAACGAAAATTGTTGGTCACAAGTGCTTTATGGCGAACCCCTATCTCTATATTTCTTTGCGCTATACGGAATAGTACCTGTGTCACAGACAGTCTTTAATGTTATGTTAAATATCTCACACCGTATTCGAATATGCAAATGAGTTCTAAGCAACGCGTATCGAACTGTTCGAGTTACGAAGTTCGAGTTACGGACATCGTGTTACGAACATCGAGTTACGAAAACATCGAGTTACAAACATGACCACGCACATATTTTAGGTACGACGCCCACTTTTACAAAACCACGCCCAAATTATAACTCGATAACGATCTTTGACAGGGGAATATTGCGAATATTCCGAGTCCTTTATCGAAATTGAACATCATCAAATGTGTACAGCACATTATTAAGCATGGAAATATCCCCCAAAATACTATTGCGTTTGTCGAATCCCACGCGATGTTTGACGCCACTATGACCTTTGTTTGTCCGGTTTTTGCGTTCGATTTCACGCATAACGCGGGATCTCGCAGTGAACGGAAAATGGTCTATTGAGCAGGTTTGAGGCGCCCCATGGCACCCGAGACAACGACGCGAACGCACTCTATTGGCTCCATTGGATAAAATACAATAATTACAAGAGGATTGGTAACGATTGTGAACCAAAACTGCCCCAGAACAAAGACAGTTGGTTAATGGAAGGGAATGAAAATTGAAAGGTATTGTTGTGTTACCTCTGTGTGATTTAAAATATGTCTGCATTAAACTTCACTGTCAGTGACAATGTGGGAGTTGACTTAAATGACTGGTAGAAGCAAGGCTGGGCAAATTTGCGAAATAGTAGCCAGTTAGAATTACCAGGTACGCAATCGAGACATTGTGGGATATCGAACTATAAATGATAAAGATATATACTTGGAATTGAAGCAAAGAAGTGGCCTATTAAATCCATGAACCATACTCACACATATCCGTACATATCATCCTGTCTTATTGTGTGGGGGGTGGGGGGTGGGGGGGGGAGCTGGCATGTACACTATCTTAATAACTTGAACGGAAAACTGTTTTATTACTGTAATTTATGATGAACAACTAAAACAGAAATTTAGAAACTATGAACAATAAGTAATGAAACTTGGAAAATAAGAACAATAAATAATGCAACTCAGAAACTAAACCTAATATTGTAACATGGTCTGCAACAGAAGGTTTAAAAATGCTCTCCATTATATTTACCCAATTATATTCAATGACGTATCTTCACTGTTGGACACGTTCAAAAACAATGTCTCTACAAGTGTTGTATAAACCCAATGAAAAGTCTGGAGTCACGGCAAATACTTCTAGCGACCACCCCTCCAAAAACGTCTTCAACCAGCCTAGACCATTCATTAATGTGCCGGATAATCGTCCCAACGTTTCTTGTATTAATTTCCATTGCACAGAAAATCAGCAAATACTGTTATTGAAGCATAGAATTTACATTTATATTAAAACATATTTTACTGATACCCCCATAGTACTTCCGCAGACACAGCGATGATCACCAACATAAATACAAAAAAACCTCGCTCTCGGAAGCTGAGGAACAAATTCGCCTCTCTGAAGGTATTTATTCATTCAATAATATATTGAATTAAGATCTCTGACTCAACAGTTGTTGCCCACTGCCCTTGATATACTTACTATGAGTACTCGCCCCTTGCTTTATGCGTCATTTCTCTGTGAGTACTCGCTTCTCGTTATATGTGTACTCGTTCTATGCGTACTCGCTTTATTAGTACTCGTCTATGATTACACTCTCTGTGATAACTCGCTTCTCGTTCTATACGCACTCGCTTAATGAGTACTGACTTTATTAGTACTCGTCCATGATTACTCTCTCTGTGATAACTCGCTTCTCGTTCTATACGCACTCGCTTAATGAGTACTGACTTTATTAGTACTCGCCCATGATTACTCTCTCTCTGAGTACTCGCTTCTCGTTCTATGTGTACTCGTTCTATGCGTACTCGCTTTATTAGTACTCGTCTGTGATTACTCTTTCTGTGATTACTCGCTTCTCGTTCTATGTGTACTCGCTCTATGCGTACTCGCTTTATTAGTACTCGTCCATGATTACTCTCTCTGTGATTACTCGCTTCTCGTTCCCATGTGTACTCGTTCTATGAGTACTCACTTTATTAGTACTCGTCCATGATTACTTTCTCTGTGATTACTCGCTTCTCGTTCCATGTGTGCTCGCTCTATGAGTACTCGCTTTATTATTACTCGTCTGTGATTACTCTTTCTGTGATTACTCGCTTCTCGTTTTATGTGTACTCGTTCTACGCGTACTCGCTTTATTAGTACTCGTCCATGGTTACTTTCTCTGTGATTACTCGCTTCTCGTTCTATGTGTACTCGCTCTATGAGTACTCACTTTATTAGTACTCGTCCATGATTACATTCTCTGTGATTACTCGCTTCTCGTTTTATGTGTGTACTCGTTCTATGCGTACTCGGTTTATTAGTACTCATCCATGATTACTTTCTCTGTGATTACTCTCTTCTCGTTCTATGTGTACTCGTTCTATGCGTACTCACTTTATTAGTACTCGTCCATGATTACTTTCTCTGTGATTACTCGCTTCTCGTTCTATGTGTACTCGTTCTATGCGTACTCGCTTTATTAGTACTCGTCCATGATTACTTTCTCTGTGATTACTCGCTTCTCGTTCTATGTGTACTCGTTCTATGCGTACTCACTTTTTTAGTACTCGTCCATGATTACTTTCTCTGTGATTACTCGCTTCTCGTTCCATGCGTACTCGCTCTATGAGTACTCGCTTTATAATTACTCGTCTGTGATTACTCTTTCTGTGATTACTCGCTTCTCGTTCTATGTGTACTCGTTCTATGCGTACTCGCTTTATTAGTACTCGTCCATGATTACTTTCTCTGTGATTACTTGCTTCTCGTTCTATGTGTACTCGCTCTATGAGTACTCACTTTATTAGTACTCGTCCATGATTACTTTCTCTGTGATTACTCGCTTCTCGTTTTATGTGTGTACTCGTTCTATGCGTACTCGGTTTATTAGTACTCGTCCATGATTACTTTCTCTGTGATTACTCTCTTCTCGTTCTATGTGTACTTGTTCTATGCGTACTCACTTTATTAGTACTCGTCCATGATTACTTTCTCTGTGATTACACGCTTCTCGTTCTATGTGTACTCGTTCTATGCGTACTCGCTATATTAGTACTCGTCCATGATTACTTTCTCTGTGATTACTCGCTTCTCGTTCTATGTGTACTCGCTCTATGAGTACTCACTTTATTAGTACTCGTCCATGATTACTTTCTCTGTGATTACTCGCTTCTCGCTCTATGTGTACTCGCTCTATGAGTACTCACTTTATTAGTACTCGTCCATGATTACTTTCACTGTGATTACACGCTTCTCGTTCTATGTGTACTCGTTCTATGCGTACTCGCTATATTAGTACTCGTCCATGATTACTTTCTCTGTGATTACTCGCTTCTCGTTCTATGTGTACTCGCTCTATGAGTACTCACTTTATTAGTACTCGTCCATGATTACTTTCTCTGTGATTACTCGCTTCTCGTTCTATGTGTACTCGTTCTATGCGTACTCACTTTTTTAGTACTCGTCCATGATTACTTTCTCTGTGATTACTCGCTTCTCGTTCTATGTGTACTCGTTCTATGCGTACTCACTTTTTTAGTACTCGTCCATGATTACTTTCTCTGTGATTACTCGCTTCTCGTTCCATGTGTACTCGCTCTATGAGTACTCGCTTTATTATTACTCGTCTGTGATTACTCTTTCTGTGATTACTCTCTTCTCGTTTTATGTGTACTCGTTCTATGCGTACTCGCTTTATTAGTACTCATCCATGATTACTTTCTCTGTGATTACTCGCTTCTCGTTCTATGTGTACTCGCTCTATGAGTACTCACTTTATTAGTACTCGTCCATGATTACTTTCTCTGTGATTACTCGCTTCTCGTTTTATGTGTGTACTCGTTCTATGCGTACTTGGTTTATTAGTACTCGTCCATGATTACTTTCTCTGTGATTACTCTCTTCTCGTTCTATGTGTACTCGTTCTATGCGTACTCACTTTATTAGTACTCGTCCATGATTACTTTCTCTGTGATTACTCGCTTCTCGTTCTATGTGTACTCGTTCTATGCGTACTCGCTTTAATAGTACTCGTCCATGATTACTTTCTCTGTGATTACTCTCTTCTCGTTCTATGTGTACTCGTTCTATACTTACTCACTTTATTAGTACTCGTCCATGATTACTTTCTCTGTGATTACTCGCTTCTCGTTCTATGTGTACTCGTTCTATGCGTACTCACTTTACTAGTACTCGTCTATGATTACTATCTCTGTGATTACTCGCTTCTCGTTCTATGTGTACTCGCTCTATGAGTACTCACTTTATTAGTACTCGTCCATGATTACTTTCTCTGTGATTACTCGCTTCTCGTTTTATGTGTACTCGTTCTATGCGTACTCGCTTTATTAGTACTCGTCCATGATTACTTTTTCTGTGATTACTCGCTTCTCGCTCTATGTGTACTCGCTCTATGAGTACTCACTTTATTAGTACTCGTCCATGATTACTTTCTCTGTGATTACTCGCTTCTCGTTTTATGTGTACTCGTTCTATGCGTATTCGCTTTATTAGTACTCGTCCATGATTACTTTCTCTGTGATTACTCTCTTCTCGTTCTATGTGTACTCGTTCTATGCGTACTCACTTTATTAGTACTCGTCCATGAATACTTTCTCTGTGATTACTCGCTTCTCGTTCTATGTGTACTCGTTCTATGCGTACTCACTTTATTAGTACTCGTCCATGATTACTTTCTCTGTGATTACTCGCTTCTCGTTCTATGTGTACTCGCTCTATGCGTACTCGCTTTATTAGTACTCGTCCATGATTACGTTCTCTGTGATTACTCGCTTCTCGTTCTATGCGTACTCGCTTTATTAGTACTCGTCCATGATTACTTTCACTGTGATTACACGCTTCTCGTTCTATGTGTACTCGTTCTATGCGTACTCGCTATATTAGTACTCGTCCATGATTACTTTCTCTGTGATTACTTGCTTCTCGTTCTATGTGTACTCGTTCTTTGCGTACTCGCTTTATTAGTACTCGTCCATGATTACTTTCTCTGTGATTACTCGCTTCTCGTTCTATCTGTACTCGTTCTATGCGTACTCGCTTTATTAGTACTCGTCCATGATTACTTTCTCTGTGATTACTCTCTTCTCGTTCTATGTGTACTCGTTCTATGCGTACTCAGCTTTATTAGTACTCGTCCATGATTACTTTCTCTGTGCTTACTCGCTTCTCGTTCTATGTGTACTCATTCTATGCGTACTCGCTTTATTAGTACTCGTCCATGATTACTCTCTCTGGGATAACTCGCTTCTCGTTCTATACGCACTCGCGCTATGAGTACTGACTTTATTAGTACTCGTCCTTGATTACTCTCTCTGTGAGTACCCGCTTCTCGTTCTATGTGTACTCGTTCTATGCGTACTCGCTTTATTAGTACTCGTCTGTGATTACTCTTTCTGTGATTACTCGCTTCTCGTTCTATGTGTACTCGCTCTATGCGTACTCGCTTTATTAGTACTCGTCCATGATTACTCTCTCTGTGATTACTCGCTTCTCGTTCCCATGTGTACTCGTTCTATGAGTACTCACTTTATTAGTACTCGTCCATGATTACTTTCTCTGTGATTACTCGCTTCTCGTTCCATGTGTGCTCGCTCTATGAGTACTCGCTTTATTATTACTCGTCTGTGATTACTCTTTCTGTGATTACTCGCTTCTCGTTTTATGTGTACTCGTTCTACGCGTACTCGCTTTATTAGTACTCGTCCATGGTTACTTTCTCTGTGATTACTCGCTTCTCGTTCTATGTGTACTCGCTCTATGAGTACTCACTTTATTAGTACTCGTCCATGATTACATTCTCTGTGATTACTCGCTTCTCGTTTTATGTGTGTACTCGTTCTATGCGTACTCGGTTTATTAGTACTCGTCCATGATTACTTTCTCTGTGATTACTCTCTTCTCGTTCTATGTGTACTCGTTCTATGCGTACTCACTTTATTAGTACTCGTCCATGATTACTTTCTCTGTGATTACTCGCTTCTCGTTCTATGTGTACTCGTTCTATGCGTACTCGCTTTATTAGAACTCGTCCATGATTACTTTCTCTGTGATTACTCGCTTCTCGTTCTATGTGTACTCGTTCTATGCGTACTCACTTTTTTAGTACTCGTCCATGATTACTTTCTCTGTGATTACTCGCTTCTCGTTCCATGCGTACTCGCTCTATGAGTACTCGCTTTATAATTACTCGTCTGTGATTACTCTTTCTGTGATTACTCGCTTCTCGTTCTATGTGTACTCGTTCTATGCGTACTCGCTTTATTAGTACTCGTCCATGATTACTTTCTCTGTGATTACTTGCTTCTCGTTCTATGTGTACTCGCTCTATGAGTACTCACTTTATTAGTACTCGTCCATGATTACTTTCTCTGTGATTACTCGCTTCTCGTTTTATGTGTGTACTCGTTCTATGCGTACTCGGTTTATTAGTACTCGTCCATGATTACTTTCTCTGTGATTACTCTCTTCTCGTTCTATGTGTACTTGTTCTATGCGTACTCACTTTATTAGTACTCGTCCATGATTACTTTCTCTGTGATTACACGCTTCTCGTTCTATGTGTACTCGTTCTATGCGTACTCGCTATATTAGTACTCGTCCATGATTACTTTCTCTGTGATTACTCGCTTCTCGTTCTATGTGTACTCGCTCTATGAGTACTCACTTTATTAGTACTCGTCCATGATTACTTTCTCTGTGATTACTCGCTTCTCGCTCTATGTGTACTCGCTCTATGAGTACTCACTTTATTAGTACTCGTCCATGATTACTTTCACTGTGATTACACGCTTCTCGTTCTATGTGTACTCGTTCTATGCGTACTCGCTATATTAGTACTCGTCCATGATTACTTTCTCTGTGATTACTCGCTTCTCGTTCTATGTGTACTCGCTCTATGAGTACTCACTTTATTAGTACTCGTCCATGATTACTTTCTCTGTGATTACTCGCTTCTCGTTCTATGTGTACTCGTTCTATGCGTACTCACTTTTTTAGTACTCGTCCATGATTACTTTCTCTGTGATTACTCGCTTCTCGTTCTATGTGTACTCGTTATATGCGTACTCACTTTTTTAGTACTCGTCCATGATTACTTTCTCTGTGATTACTCGCTTCTCGTTCCATGTGTACTCGCTCTATGAGTACTCGCTTTATTATTACTCGTCTGTGATTACTCTTTCTGTGATTACTCTCTTCTCGTTTTATGTGTACTCGTTCTATGCGTACTCGCTTTATTAGTACTCATCCATGATTACTTTCTCTGTGATTACTCGCTTCTCGTTCTATGTGTACTCGCTCTATGCGTACTCGCTTTATTAGTACTCGTCCATGATTACGTTCTCTGTGATTACTCGCTTCTCGTTCTATGCGTACTCGCTATATTAGTACTCGTCCATGATTACTTTCTCTGTGATTACTTGCTTCTCGTTCTATGTGTACTCGTTCTATGCGTACTCGCTTTATTAGTACTCGTCCATGATTACTTTCTCTGTGATTACTCGCTTCTCGTTCTATCTGTACTCGTTCTATGCGTACTCGCTTTATTAGTACTCGTCCATGATTACTTTCTCTGTGATTACTCTCTTCTCGTTCTATGTGTACTCGTTCTATGCGTACTCAGCTTTATTAGTACTCGTCCATGATTACTTTCTCTGTGCTTACTCGCTTCTCGTTCTATGTGTACTCGTTCTATGCGTACTCGCTTTATTAGTACTCGTCCATGATTACTCTCTCTGGGATAACTCGCTTCTCGTTCTATACGCACTCGCGCTATGAGTACTGACTTTATTAGTACTCGTCCTTGATTACTCTCTCTGTGAGTACCCGCTTCTCGTTCTATGTGTACTCGTTCTATGCGTACTCGCTTTATTAGTACTCGTCTGTGATTACTCTTTCTGTGATTACTCGCTTCTCGTTCTATGTGTACTCGCTCTATGAGTACTCACTTTATTAGTACTTGTCCATGATTACTCTCTCTGTGATTACTCGCTTCTCGTTCTATGTGTACCCGCTCTATGAGTACTCACTTTATTAGTACTCGTCCATGATTACTCTCTCTGTGATTACTCGCTTCTCGTTCTATGTGTACCCGCTCTATGAGTACTCACTTTATTAGTACTCGTCTTTGATTACTCTCTCTAGATTTGTGATTACTCGTTTCTCGTTTTATGTTTACTCGTACTAATACACATTACATCATCTGAAAGCTTCGATAATAGGTATAAAATAAATCTATGTTTGCCTGAGATATTGCTATTATTTTGCTATTATTGTTTTTAACCACTCCGGATACTGAAAACACTGTTTTAACACTTTCAGCCTCGCGAATGACCTGTGAATTGTACGGGGCGTTTCTGTTACGATCAAATAACTGCAGATGTGCTATCAGAAACTGTTTTGCCAGGCTTTAATTAGAAAACAAAAACATAGATAAGAAAAACACGAGACGCAGGTGTAATTTCACGAACACATAGAAACCAACACTCCGGCAGAAAAACAACATAATAAAATGACTGTAAGTGTTGTGAATTATAATGTTGATAGCCTCGAGTCAAAGATGAATTAATGCCGATCTGAATGTGTTAAACCTGTCCACATGTACGTATTTTATTTTATAAGTATACAGTTTTAGTTATTGCAGAGGAATGCGATACGGCGGTAAATCCATTTGCTGGAGTAGAGGTCATACTTAATGGCCATTTGTAGAATGTGGCCTTCCCTCGCCTGGTGATCGAAAAATCTGAACAATTTTCCCTTGCCCGTAAATTATACTAATCCTGTTTTCGACTGCGAGCTACAAAAAATAACTACGTGTTAGCGACGATCTTTTCGTCAGCTTGAAAATCAATGTAAAGACAATGTAAACAAATTATTTACGTCCTTATTACAAAACAGAAAATATTAAATGTACATTTGTATACGAGTTGTGCGACATTGATTAACGGAATAACACAATCTACGTCACTGATATTTTAGCCGAGTGTGGTAGGTACCTATAAATAACCACTGGCAAAACACATGTACAAATGAAGTTAAAAAAAGGTACTATTTTATGGTTCTGCTTTGGGGAAAATTTTGAAAATTGAACTTTCTGAAATGGCATTTTCTGCGTTTTTGAGAGGATTTCAAGGGAAAAATCAGAGACACTCACATAACTGCTTCAGACAATATTTTATTGGATGAAAACGAAAGGTTGATTATATCCGTTATAAAATGAATTCCAGATTTTAATTAGTCTTTGATATAAAGCCTATAAAATCATGATCTAACCCAATAGCCTCGAGAATCTTAACTTAGTTCTTAACATAACACCTAATATCCTTAATGATCTTAATATTATTAACCAAACACCTAACAGCCATAGCATTCTTACCACCGACACGAAAACTGGATGCTTTCCAACGCTCTTGTGGTTGAAATGTTTTCCCTCTTAGAAATGGGTGAAACCACATCATGTCCAACGGCAGGCTTTATATGATATTAGGGGACTGTGTCGGTGCTCGGTCGGCGTCATCTACAGGCCACCAAGTGAGACTTCCGGGCCCTGTTTACCATAGCAACAGCCAGGCGTAACTTTTTTGACTTGCCGGGGGCGCGGCTCCTAGCGGTCCACCACTTTCATGGCGTGAAAGTTGTTTTTTACCGCGTGCAGCGCCCCGCCCGAGCCTTTCCCAGTATAATACGGACTAAGAAATACCTAACTGTAAACCACAGGGTTCATCTTTATTCTATGACAAAGTGATAAATTTTTCTAGAACGTCCAGCCCTACTGGTGGTACAAATTAGTCCGCCTTTTAAAACATATTGTGCATTAAAAAACGAAGCGCGCGTGGGAAGGTTCGTCCGACCCCAACCCCGTCCACGGGCATGATATCCCAATTCTAGGAAGTCCTAGAAGTAGAAAAATCTGTACATTTGAAGAGACCTGTCTACCCGGTGATCCCTTTAATTAATCTTTTAAATGAACCTGTTTAAAAAACTGGTCATAATTTGCCACTATTAGTCCTATGAACGCAACTGCCACGATACAAGTTTGTAGTCCCCTGTGACCAATTCACCAATAATTTGACAGTGTTAATACAGTAAATGCACATACCTGAAAAAGGTTTCAACGAATTACGTATTTGTATTTTATTTCAAACCTTTACAATTCATTATTACTCAAGCAATTTAAATTGACTTCATTTTTATGGCAATGATTTCCTTCGTACATACACAATCATTGTACATAGATACTTTATACCAGACAGATATAAAAATTTACGATAAAGCGATACAATCAACTAGTATAAACGTCTACAATTTATCGACTAGGTTATCTAGACTAACATGTATTGTCACGTGTGTTCCCGTTGTCTGTCTTTGCAGAGATAGCGGAATATTGTTATTATTAGTATTATTTGGTGTTAATATATTGATTCTGTTATATCTCAAAGTGCTAAAGAAATGTTGTTTGTAATTTTCACTGAGAAAGCCATAGACTATGGGATTGTAACAGCTATTACTGAATGCTAAAAGAGTCATCACAGCTAAAAGGATTCTATTAGTTTCGTTGTCTTTGAAGGGTGGGAATTCCCGTCTCACAGTTATAATATGGTACGGAGTCCAACATAGAAAAAAGAGAGTTACTACAACAATGAGCATTTTCGTAACTTTTCTTTTGCGTTTTCTCGATAACCCAGCGTTGAGTTCTTGGCATTCGGTGGGCGCCACCGTACGCTTCACCCACAGAGTGTGACAAATGCGAGTATACAAAACCCCCATCAGTAGTAAGGGTAGTATATACGTCATAGTCATGATGAACAGTGTAAATAACATCTTATGGTAGGGAGCGGACCATGATTCTGTGCAAATTGTATACTTTGAGTTATCACGTACATCCGTGAGCTGATGCAATTCCATCACAAACAGGGGCGGGCTTGCGATGGCGGCGGAAACTCCCCAGACAACGCAAAGCAACTTGATTGCTCGCGTATTTGTGTGTAGGAATCTAGTTTTGAGAGGATGGCAGATGGCGTTGAACCTGTCTAGCGCGATGCACGTGAGAGTTAATACACTTGAGGTGAATGATAAAATTGTGATGCAGCTAATCATTTTACACATAGACAGTCCTAGCACCCACTCAGCTGTGACCGCCTCGATCAACGTAAACGGCACCGAGAATACAGTGATGATCAGGTCGGATACGGAGAGAGACACTATGAACACGTTTGTGACTGTTTGCATAGTCTTATTGAAGGCAACCACAACGATAACCAAGACATTCCCGACGAGTCCAGCGCACAAAATGAAGATATAGAACACGGTGAGTGCAATTCTTGCCGACGAGGACATATTATGCACCACCGGTGGTATGAGATCACCATAGTCGTACTGATCGAGGAAATCTGTGACCGATGTCAAGTTTAGTGCGTTAAGCAAATCTTCGATACTACCATTCCAGTTCGAGAATCCGTAGGAATAGTCGGACAGGTAACTCGACACGTCCATTTTTTCAACCCAAGATGTTATACAGTAAAGTTCAGCAGGCTGTAAGTAAAAGTGAAATTCAATATGCATGTCGTAACGTTAATATAATCATCAAATCAATTTACGCTATATGAACACGTGTGTCACATTCCCGTCGCTGTTCGCCGGAAAATTAACGAGTTGTTGACACCTCGGTGATACCCCGGCATGCGAATTACGTGATATATACGACGTTTTTTTTAATACTAATGACTTTTCTAGCATATTTACTGACACGCATCTGTTACCCACATATCCTTTTCTCTGAATGATACTACAAATATTATCTGTCGACTGAAATTTGTAAACTATTGAAATGGAATTGCCCCAAAACGTGTACCACCTTGTAACGGTTGATTGGTCGATCTCTGGAGTTTAGTCAAATAGCGCTACAACATATTCTTGTTAATAATTTCCTATTTGACACCAACATATAACTACGTCTTAAAAAAATAAACATCCAACACACTGATAATACTAAACAACAGCATGATTTTGATTAAAGTTTCTGAATAATATCAGATTTGTTTTTCAGCTTAACACTTTGGTGTAAATGCAATATGTACTGCATTTACGAGTTGGTAAATTGATTACGGATGGAACTATTCACGACGAGAATTCTGAAAATGTTTTGTAAGTTTGTATGTGTGACAATGAATCAAATCTTACCGGTTAAATCAGGCTAAGATACATATGAAACGTTCCCGTTCCGTCGTCAACGTGGCGCAAGTCCATTGTACGTGTTCGCCGTGAATGTGATCAAAAGAACTGGCCAGTATTGCACTATATAATACGCTGCCTCGCTCTAGGAATGGCTATGCAAATGCCGGAATAAAACATCCCTGGGAAATCTGCCTCTTTGTATCGCCTTCGAAGTATGGTATGCGCAGTGGTAGTAGTGTGTTGTTACAGCCTTATATGCTTATTTATTCACTGCATGACGTCATATCACATTCTAATACATTGAATAGTAAGCAGCAACCTGTAGTTGTATTGTCATTCGTTTAGTTAACTATTATTCCAAGCATTTTGGGGTTTAGTTCTTCTTGAAACTTTGCATGCAGTTTGGGACTAACAGGACTTTAGAAATTGTAATCGGTCACATGTTCCGGTGGTCATATTGATTTGAAAACGTTTTCTTTTTTCCATACTATCATGGCGTAAGTAATTTACTGAAAAGTAGCATAACTGAAACATCTTCTTCAGATCCTCTGATCACAATGATCGGAAGTCTGGCTTTACGTTGAAATTCGTTGTACTGTTCACGTGGTTTGAACTCATCATTGTCAGACTTGAACCAGTTTGATGGTGTATGCATCTTCATTTTAATGTTAAAATCTTCCCACATTCCTACATTGTTTGTTAAGCTAATAATGCTAGTTTTGCGGAAAAAACAACAGAACATAACAATGTTGAGATAATAGAATAATACAAACTAGCACAGAGCCTGGAGTTGTTGTTAGTTACTCACTCACAGAAAGCACACGCAAGAATCGGGAGACATAAGCAACGATATCAACGCACGCTAAAAACGCAATGGCTTCTAATTATATTTTTCTTTTTAGGCTCAGCTCCACGTACGAATCTTACGTAGGCAGATTTACTACAATACATATAGCACCACAAAATACATAAGGCTAAATACATCGGACATAGCACCACGAAGCCATGGTGTTTTTACATAACCAGGTAATGCTTTGGAACGTAATTACTAGTTCATATACAATTATAGTTCAGGTAAAACAAATCATACCGAACTTTGAATAATTCTCCGCTTTTTGCATTTAATGAAGTAAGAAGTAAAATCTCACCAGTGTATCGAAACCAACTTCAGTATTTGAATGAACTACGCAATTTTTTTTCGTAATTCAAATGAGAGCGCCTGTGCAATCAAGGTCGATGAAGTAATTATATTACACTTCCGCGGGCGTTGTACAAGGTTGAGTTATCTATAGGCGCACTGTCAATGACTGTAGTGATTGTTAAGTGCAGTCAACGACCTTATATCGATTTCACCGACTCTATATAACTACAACGATTACCAGGTACAACATTTTACGTATCGCATGTCTTATTATTCACATGGCAATACACACTTATATTTAATGGTCTGATGTTATCACGAAATTTGTAATCGTGTTGCCTTCATGTACGCTTTACGCATTTCTCATCACAATCTTTTATTTGTACGTGGCTTCTAGCTTATATTCGCCATTCAGTGAGATAACAGTCGTCGAAAATCCTTTCACAAGATTTGTAACTGCTTGATCGCTTTTCGCGACAGGATTTAATTTCCGCCACGGGTACACTGCAACAGAACATTTTTTTCGAATGTGACGAATAAGGGAGACGTTTGTACCACCTTTGAAAGGTTTCGTAACTCACAGGAATAAGAATTCAACTAACAGTAAGATGACAATATGCATAATATAATGCTGGGTTTATTAATTAGGGATTCATTATACAAGTCATAGGTGGTAATAGTTAGGCTAACGATGTACTAGTAACTCAAAGCAGCGTCTATAAAGCATTTATTGTCAGTCATACTCTACATAAAGAGAAAGAGATGTTTAACTATATACATTCCCTAATTTGCATAATATGTTTAATTGTAAATATAATTATGTAGGATACTTAATGGATTTCAATCCAGCCAATACCATTGAAGCATTAAAATGTTAAGTTTTGTTTACAAAATTGTAATTAAAATGCCTAAATTGTAGTCTTAAAGGACCGCTTGGTGGCGTTTTACCATCACTTTACATATATTATATAGCGTAAATGTTTGGTTTGCATTTTGAACGCACTCTAGATATGTCTCAAACTCGTTTCATTTAAAATCTGAATATGCATATATATATATATATATATTTATATATATATATATATATATATATATATATATATATATATATATATATATATATATATATATATATATATATATATATATATATATATACTCATTTACAGTAACCGTACAATGGATAGCCTACGGATAACGCGTACCAATAAATAAGTGACCGCTGTAGACTTTGTTGTTATTTTTTTAATTAAATCGACCACTGGTTGTTGCATTCTGTTCATCCCATATCTGAGGGCTCTATACATTTAATCGAGGGGAAAAAACATGTAAATAACGTATGATATACTTGGGAAAAAAGCAGAACATTCTAGCTTATGAATGAGCGTGACATGATAGCCGGAGATGATTTATAGGGACAAATTAGTCAAGGGAGTTTCGGGCGTTGTGAGCGACTTATCTTTATAGAAGAGACGGGGTTAACATTGCAAAAACATAACATCATATGAACTATCCAAGCCAAGACTTTTTTCCAACATATGAAATGATATAAAATTATAATAGTTTAATCCCCAGGACATTGAAACTATCACTACACATATACATGCTGTAAATAAAGTTTGAACTAGACGTAAAATGGCGATTAGTTTCCACAGTCGTTTCTGCTCATATTTAATAAATCTCAAGTTAATGTGTTAGTAGTGTTTGGTTATGTAACATGTAATAATGTAAGAAAAAAACTACACAAACTTGTAACAGAAAAGCAAAAGGAAAAAAATATTCACTCCTAAGTTTGTAATATGACCACCTAATGATGGTTGCTTAAATCGAAACTTTCCAAGACTTGACAAAGTCCACGGTTCAAGTCAGAATATCATGCGCCTGTTTTAAGTTTTGCGTGAAGTCAACTAATGCCATGCAGTAAACCCGTCCAACTTGTGTGTACACCACTGAGAGAATCAATACCGGAATTGAGGCCCGGTAGGAAATAGTGAATCATTGAAAAACATGAATTATTGGCACAGTTGAGGGCGTAATCAGATAAAGACGTTTTGTGTCGGCGAGGATTTAATACAAGGATCTTGTTGTGAGTACCTCTGATTTGTGAGCGAGTTAAACAAATATGGTAAAAAAAACACGTCATACAAATATTCTAACGAAAGAGGAACATACTTCTGTGTTAGTTAGTGTCAGACGAGCACATTTTGCTCAATATAACAGCATGCATATAGAAGATATATGCATACAAAGCAGAAATTGATGCCTTAAGGTAGAGAAGAACTCATATTCGTCAGACATGTATGATAATAAATCACATGCCCATGTGTATTAGCTTGGTATCGTATCTACAATAAAGGGGTTATAGTTGCATGACATCATAAAATAACACACTGTTATAATATAGTACTAGATTTTATGGAGATCGTCATAATACTAGTTGGTCATATTATAAAATAAGAATATTATAGATCAGTTTTATATAATACACTTTTAAAGCAAAATAGCATTGTTTAAAACCTGGATTATTAAATTAATTCATATAGACATTATAATTATTTGTTCAAATTAGAGATTGGGAAATTGACACACACGTTTACTTTACTCTGTCAGTAATATTGCAGGTTTAAAAGATTCGCCAATGAAAACTAAATAAATATCGTATAGATAATTCACACCTTGTTTATATTACCTGAGCAAATTCACAGTGAGAGCTTCAATTAGAAACGGGTACACGGGTATGCCGAAAAATGGCCTATTTATCGCACATTTTACGGTACCACAAAAGATGCAGCCATACTGTACGTCGCAATTTATGTGCCACAAAGAGCATTTCAAAAACAGCAAAAATACACAAATAAAACACTAACCATATTATGCATTTAGAACCTTTTTTATCACCAGGTGAGTACTTTAATGCGCCATACGAAATAAGCACGTACATTTGAGACTTTGTCAGATTCCACTGTACGTCCAGCTTACGTATCGCGTTTTATAATTCCATACAACTGCAAACTTTTAGTCTACTGAAGTTTATTTACTTGTAATGTAAATATTCCCTCCATGTATTTATCACATAGCTAACCTACCAGATTATATTACGTCATATGCTAGTATAATTCACGGACCAAAGGGGAGTGGATAATAAAGCCCATACAGACACATGTAATCAAACAGCTCCACGAATAAGTACTATCAGGTGATCATATTTTTATCACTTGACCAACTAGGAGAGCCAAAACGACAGAAAAATTGGAATTTTACTGTACTACGCCTACGAATTATAAGTTAATTTACCCTAAGCACGCAATATAAGTTTAGATTTGAAATCGACATGGATATTACTATTCTTAGCAATATGATGCAAGTAAATGTTTTTACCCAGTTTGAAATTTCCTTAACGCAGCGATAAATAGGTACCATCGCACAAATTGGGTTTCGCCTCGTATTGCTCGAGCAATCACTGACTGACGACACTTAGCCTGCACATCGCCACGTTTATTGTGAAATATCAATTAGTAATATTCCAAAATAAACGTCACTACTGTGAATGATAGGCAACAAGGTCTTGTGATAATTAGAGCAGATAACCTTCGCAAATAACGTAAATTTTGCTTTCATAATCTCACAAAAGCTAACGACGTACCAGTGCTTTTTTATATTTTCATTATTCATAATATCTCTACTATTCATTCTCGATTTTCTTACAAACTGTCGCCAGCCAGCAATTTTAGCTATTACATAATAATTACCGAACGGTGACCTCATTCGAATGCAATCTATACTGTGACCATATACGAAAATGTAACCATTATTTTCCATAAACAAAGTTTGTTGATCCCAAGTATTCAAGTAAAATTTGTTATTGGGTGGGAGTACGTTTCATTGAAATGTCTACATTGTTAGAGTTTTTTTCTCATTCATCTAAAGGCACACATTAAATAGCTTCGCCTGATCTACATCGCATTCAAGGTAGTAGTTTGCAGAATAGTAGAGCATATGCTCCGTGTATTAATTATTTGTTGGCTACATGTCACTGCACAGGTTAATTACACCCCTGCAGTAATTGCTCACTAAGAATATCTTCATTCTATCAGAATATATGTGTTTTTTTATCAATGCGACGAGTACGTCATTTATTTTCAGGGGCACAGATTTAGATCGCCTCATTGCGGCATCCGGAAATGAAACGCGTCTTTTCTGGCGGGTCTTGAAGTAGACAAACAAGAACTTATATTATATGATTAGATTTGAAGCTCGCAGTTATTGCCTGCACATGGCCATTTCCTATGTAAATGACCTGCGGGCGATTTCTTACCTACAATAATAGTAGAATGTTCCTACTAGTCAGTCCCCAGTGATTATGCACCTAAGTAATATTCCGTTCGTTGTCTTGGTCAACATACACCGAGGAATCTAGGGAAATATGCGGATTTTTGCAATTTATTAGCTGATTAGAGAAGTGGGGGGGGGGGAAGTTGGATTGATGTGAATAGTCAGTCGCCGTGAACAAAGGTCGGATGAAATAGTGTGTAGCGGAATAGGACGTACAGTGGACAAGCGCAGTTCGAATATTTGACGTCACGGACAACATGTAGAATAAATGTCTAAGCACATTTAAAACTTAGCACCCATGTTTAGAAGCTACACAGTTGCGACTGTCCTTATGGAATGAAATAACTAATAAATCAAAATATGGAAATTGATCTCTTTGCAACATATAAATATAATATATACAAATGTACTGTATTTCTCCATACCAAGTATGGACACTTCATTACGTCATTGTTGTACTATATGTTTCGCTTTTATCTTGTGAATCTACACAATGCAACTTATATATAATGATCTGAAATTGTATGATAATGATAATGATAATGAAGTTAATAAGCTAAAAGAAATAAACACTACAAAATAAGCGTGATCTTATACGCAGTGGTTTGTAATCATGTAAGTTTTGGTGAATAGATGACTTGTATCGTTATAATACAAATCTATATATCGTACATAGACGTAAAAAAGTCACCAATTCAATTGGTGCAATGTTCAGCTATTTGAATGTGAAACCTAACTTGATTCCAGCGATGGTTAATTTAATTGTTAATATAACTGTCTCAAGTAACTCAAAGAAATGACGCCATTCCATGTAATGTATCCATAAACGAAACAATATCTGTTAGTATGCATACGTCACCATATGTATTGTCATCGTGTCATGTTCGTTGTATATGTAACAGCAATGAATTCAAATTTACCAATTTATTAGGTGTAAATAATTATTTGACAATTAAGCTGAAAAAAAAAAAACTAAATGAAAATATACTTTTTTGCTTCATGTGTGATGGAAACACACGGTACTAGATAACCTGCACATGTTTAAACTATGATCGTCAGGGGACAAATCACAGATGCCCCGATACACAAACACATTCTGAGTGAATTATCCGTTGAATAGATTCAGCTAAAATCAGCTTTATCATTTTCTTTTGAGACAATGTTGGTACTAGAACAACGATTTCATTTTCATCATCATTAAGACTTAAGTCATTTCTATTGAAGAATAAGATAGATTAGAAAAAGACGTAAGAAACATCCATTGCCCAACAGGGAAGATTGGAAAGAGGTCGGAGTTATCGCAGTAGATGATACAATAGTAGTGTTCACACTACACGAAGTACGGGCTAAGATTTAAGCTAATCTCATATGTATGCATATCGGATAGACCCAGTTGCGTTCACGTACGGGAGTATACAGCGGTAAGCATGGGCTAAGGAACGCCCAAACGTGTTAGGAATATTCACAAATTTTCAATAATTTCAACTATGATTACTAGTTCAGTAACTTTGAAGGTATACATGATAGTTCTACTCATATAAAACAAACCAAAGCAAATTTAGAAAGTGCAGATTGCAGAATAACAGGAAGTAGCAGAGTTTCGTCATCAGTTCATTTTTTCTCGATAACAATCCGTATATGTGTGTTCGCGTCATGCCAGAAATGGCATTCGGAAATGAATTGTTAGTATAAATATAATAGTAAATCTTTCAAATGAATATTACCTACAATGGCGTATTGGGCGCTTAGCCCAAGCTAAGCGGTCAAACACACTCGTACTGAACATCTCGACCGCGTCTTATAATAACGGGTCAGATTTAATTCGTACTTGGTGTTTCTTAGCCCGTGCTAAGCGTTCAATAAGGTTTTATTAGCACAGGCTAAATTATTTGATCTCTTACCCCGTGCTAAGGACCTGTGCATGAACGCTACTAATAGATGCGGTGATGTTCGGGAACGGAATACGGACGGCAATTAAAAAAAATGTATAACATTAATTACAACATCGAACCTCTGTTTACCAAATTCCCCTCACTCCAACCTACACTACAAACTAGATTGATTTAACTTGATGTACATCCGGGGCTTATATCCACTCAGTGAAACTGCTTAAGTTCCACTTGGAAAATGGTAATGTAGTCCTCCCGTACAAACGCTTATCTATTTCATCTTCTATCGTGATTGATTATGGGAATGTAGGATGATCCGCTAGCCTCGAGTGGTTCTTGTATACGAGGTTTATAATCATATTGGTATACGTGCCATGTAGGTATAATAGAAGCGATTCCAATTCGCAGTTCTGGAACTCAATAGTGATAAAATATTGGGGCCATCTGAGATCAAACAGGAGTATTCTTTTAATTTGTCATATGCTGTATGTCGGGATTGAGTGAAACATGCATCGCGCAATTAGTGCCATATGCTCAAAATTCATTGTGAACAGTTAAGTAAAGCATTTGTGCGTCTTCGTTGTGTTGAATTGTCGCATCCGTCACAATGAATCCTGGCACAATGTCACGCTCGAACAGCGATAAGATGTCGCTAATTAGTCCAATTAATTGATGTTAAATCCTCGTTTACGTTAACAAGACGAAGGGAGAAAACACGCGTTCACAAATGTAAAAAACAGCGGTGCAGTATATTCGACAGCGAATAGTGGTTGCAATGCGTCGTTCTTCCTCAATATGTGCTACAAGTAAACCTTTGTCGATAAATTGTCACGAACCATAATAATGCACACGGGGTTTTCTAAAAACAGTAGATGTGTTTCTTGATATGATTTAGTCGATAATTAATATTTTATCCACGTGATATTATATCTTTAGTAAGCTGAGCGGATAGAAAGGTAAATAATATTTCACGAAACAGTAACACTAAACGAACGAAACAATGATGGCTATAACTTAAAGTAGCACGCACTGTGGTTTCATAAACAGGTTAATACTAGACAATACTAATCAGTCTTAAGTAGAGAGTGGGGTAAAACAGACATAATAATAAATTAAACAAATAATTTTAATAATGAGTTCATTTGCTCTATCCTTTATATATTGAAGTCATAGTCGTCAGTAATTATTCAAAAAAAAACTTACGTAAAAGATTAAGGTTTGAAGAATATCATATAAGCCTGTTACTGTTGTCAGAATTATTGAATGTATGGAGCCGTCGTGTCTACCACATCATCTGGTAGTCAGCCCTGAACCGTTCGGTCACTGTCATTTGCCGTTATTGATTCGTGAATAGCGATTGAGCTTTCTGTCCGTTGAATTGATCTCTTCGCCAACAACTTGAACAATATAATACAAGAGGAAATTAAAATAGAATGCGCATAAGGTTTGTAACATGGGTAATACTGTTGTCATTGTATTCAGGCAATCACTCCGAGGATTATGATGACTGTTCCAAGACGAAATATAATTTTATACTTTTCGTGCCAAAGTAGATCGTTTTGTCAAAAAATATAAACACCAAAGATAGCCACTTCAAAAATGATATGTACTATATCACAACTATCTCAACGCTCTATCTCAACGCAAGTATTTGCCCTGTTCGTGAATCGAAATACACATCAGTTAGAAATAGACATGAATCGTGTTTATGTTGTGTTTCCGCACAATAATTTTAATTTAAATGTTAAATGGCAATATTCTGAGAATTATCATGATTAATTGGATTTTACTTTTTTTGATAGATCACTTCTCCCTCGCCCAACGTATGCAGTTTTATGATTTATAATGACTATTTACTCTCAATACGGTGTCACGTGTTCGAATCAACCAACAACTCATGTGCCATTTAATATTTAATTTAAAAACCATGTACACAAACTACTTCATTTTACAAAACAGCAGGGAAACTTGTACGGCATTCCTAGCACCTAAAGACTTGAACTTGAATCGTGTATTTGTTTTCATGGAAGATAGAAATATTTTTAATGATACATCACAAGTTGTGTGGTTTGTTATGTTACTATATGTGATTACTGTTTCTACATGACATCGACTTGTGATTCGTTTTTATTCATTATAATATTTAATTTTAGAGATAATTTTGGATATATATCCATTTCTTGCATCTGTCGTTGGCAAACTTAGGCTCGAACAATTTTATGCCGTCTTGTTTACCAAATGTAATACTGACCCATTTCTAGGAATTTTGAATAATTACTAAAAAAATAACGTTTTTTATATATCAGGTTTAATGGTTACCTATAAATAGATCTTAGACGGCGAGATCTCGTTGAGAGCAATAGGGCAACGAGACTTTGTTTCCCTTTCCAAATAATGTTTAATTTTGTTTTCGGTATCGCGACCACTGTTTCAAATAATATAATTACATATCAATAGAATAGCTGACGTGACACAACTTAATAAGCAAGAACAATTCTCGAGGGTCTCTCGTTCTAAGCGAGATCTCGGTGACCATGTGTGTCGAGGGTTTATTTTCCTTTTTGCGTCATAATCTAATAGTTCATGATAGATTACACATCACACCACATAAGAATATGGCTATGTTGGTCATATTTGAATATAATCTGCGTTTGCGCGAATAAGCGTCTACCCGTGAGCGATTTTTAGCGTGTGTTGTTATCGTCACTTGGGACTCAATTCGCGCGCGTGCGCAGGTGACGACCCCTCCCGCTATTAAACGTGTATACTTGTAAATACCCCAGCACCGCCTCCACAATCAACCCCGATTCTGAAGTCTGTGTGAAGACAGTGGCGAGGCAACATTGTCATGGCACTTTAACAACAATCTGCTACAAGAATTCCACTCGGTTTTGCTATTTCGGCGACGTGCCATTCCCAGCAGCCGACTGCTCACTCGACAGAACAAATTACTCTTCCTAGATCACGAAACGCGTCGTAAAGAAATATGCGACTGGCCTTAGACTCACATAATATTTCCCATAATGATACCATTACCTCGTTCAAAAAGTCACGTTTTGCCGACGTTTGTGTGTTTCCTTGTACTAAGCAGGATAACTCAAGAAGTTGTAGTTACTTATTTGTTGACGAAGAGGTTGCCCTTGGCACCGAGACAAGCTCATTAAATGTTAGTATAAATGTGGTTGCCATTGAAGCAGCAATATAGATGAAGATTCTTTTTCTTTGTAATATTTTTAATTAACGGCTTTTCGTGACATTTTCAGGAGGGGAGAACAATGTTACTAGAGGTGTGGGTCCGGTTAACATGAAGTAGCATTTTACGGGATCGATTATTATTTCTGTTATAACTGACATTGGTATGGGTGATTTCTTATAACATTCTCATCAGAAGTTGGCTTTAATAAGGAAGGAGACCGATTATTTTTTAGTAAAGATGTAAATCCGGTCGTCACGGAAAGATCAATTTATAGCTTGAAACGTTATTAATGGATTGTCATATAAACGCTCAATTACTTGTGACTCAGACACCAGTTAGAATATTGAAGAAAAATATTGATCGGGTTGTCATTGAAACAAAAATGTTTTCAATGACTATTGCTAGATTTGTTTTAAATGGATTACGATTGGATTTTGGAAGAGATTTTAATCCAGTTGCCATGGAGACAGTACATTTTTGAAGGATTTTTCACCATTGCTAAACAGGTTCTGAACAGTTATTTGTGCTCTCGGAGTACTATTTAATTTGCATGTGTTTTAATTTATGCTTACAAATGGCGGCGCCCTATTTGATATTTAATTATTACTGCTTTTGGATATAGTCATCGTCTAGTACATGTTCAATACTGCGCCAAGAGCGTTGACAAAAATATATATTTGCTTGACTAGACGCTCTGACAATGCCTGCAGCAATCTCTTGTTGTTTCACAAGTTTAAAGACCAGTAAACGTAACGTTTCTTGGTGAGTGAGCGTCCAATAATGCGTGTAATACTGCATTAACAATGCAAACTGTCAGCTCTGTTGAAAACAGCCTTATGTCTTTTCCTTTTCATGATTGCGAATCACAAATGAACGTTATCAACATTACATTTAATTTAGAATTTGGTTATTGTTACTTAATGTTATATGACATATGACACCCCAGTGGTCGATAGTTCCTATTGCCGAGTCAATACAATAATGATTTCAAGTAGTTCATATTAATAACTGTCATAATCTCTGTTTTTTGGAACAAAGGCGGGGCTTGGTTTTTGTAGAAATTTTGTGAGCATTCACAAGCAAATATGTCATTCCGTTTCTATGTATATACATAAACAATTACGTAATCAAATAGCATTACGTTTTTCAATGATGGGGGGTTCAAAGTTTTTCTAGTAATGAGCGGAAATAGATATATATATATCTATATATATATACCAATTTTGAGACATTATCAAATGTATCGCCGCTGCATTGTATTTCAATTTAGTAGCATTAGACACGATTGATTGAAGTCATAGAGAGTTGCATCACTGCGTTGCTACGGGAAAGGATCAATGCAATAATCATCAGTGTCCGTTGACGTCACACAAGAGAAAATATCTTTTCATTATTTAGAAACAAGATGGATACATGATCATGCTCGGTGAATTAAGGATAACTATTTAGTTTCGCCGGCAGACATTTATTTTCTTCAAAAAGAACTAATCTAGTTTACATATGAGAACCTAAATTTATTTGGAAACCGACAAAGGTTTGTTTCGCAGTAATTGGATCAGTTATCATGACACTATCTTGCTTCATTTCGTATGAGGTGCATTACATCACGTGACCGCAACTAACTAAATGTAGGAGAACACATTAAACAATCTATAAGATACAATACAAAAGAGAAAATCTCACATGAGTGAGTGATCTTACAGTACAAACAATTGTTGAATGAGTCCAGTCATTTCCAATACTACACGAGATTAATTAATCAGATACGGTTTGCTCACAAATTTGATATCACGATATCTCGTAAAGATACACCCTCAGTACATATTCACTGTTTGGCGGGATAAATTGGTAACGTAATGATTAAACATGAAGTCCATGCAATCAATGGCCTTTACTCAAGTCGTCGGAAATGTTCACTCAAAATAAGTTGCTCATTATCCAACCTTCGAGAATACTGTCCATCTGCCACAATTTTATTATGCAACTAGACGGTAACAATGACAGCACATTCTCGTAACCACGTGACAGCATTCACGTAAGGCGTAATAAAAGCTGCAATCTATCTGTCTTTTCTGTGGAAATACATTCGTACAGGGCTGTTAACAGAACTCACTGAATGAAGTGTGGAATGCATGTATATATATAGATCATTTGAGTGACATGTTTTAAGTCACCTCGTATACACGTCCCTGGCTTCGACATTTTATCACGGGCGAACTTTATAACCCAGAAGAGCCCGCGGTACTTTTATACTTTTATAACATTTACGCTTGTATATTGGGACCATATCGAATATTTTTTTTCAACGAGCATTAGCTAGTTGTATAATGCTGGAATAAATGTGCGGAAAACTCGCTAAGTGCATAGTTGTCACATTCGCTGTCTGACATGTACGAATATTTCTATGGACCTACATGTCGAGTAACGCACGAGTTGAGAAAAACACCAAGCATAAAATGCGCTTGGCATCTTTGCATTAGAAATGTAACTTCCCATCGCTGTCCAAAATGATTTGCAGTGCATTGACACGTGACTGCCCCGGGTTGTGAATTCAATGTACATTGTTAAATATGCGGGGCACAATGCTAGACATAGTAATTATACTTACACATACGTCTTGCAACTTAACAGCACCCGTGAGATATACAATCAACATTCATCTTCATTTTGTGTTTTCTAAGTTGAAAGGTTATGCTTGCCAGAACAACAATCGGCGAATATTCAAATTATAGAATAACGCCAGGGAAGAAAAAAAACACAAAAAACGTATAATATGCCTTGCACGATCATATGACCCCTTAGTTCGCTTTTTATGAATGCTTTAATTGTTTTAATGAAGTTATATACTCAATATTTCAAATCGTCACAAGGAAAATGCGAGACATACGCGCTAACATATTGGTAAATATATGTGATGGGCACGAAATTTGAATCACGTCGGGTTAACACATAATAATACATATAGGATATTCGAGTGTATTTTTCTAATACAAGCATGTAAAACATGCATTTACATTTGAAAGCCTTTCAAAGCCGTACAACCTCGACGACTGCATTATCGTGTAAACTAATGGGTATGTAAATCACTAACATATATAATGTTAATTAACATATGAAAGTGTGCTGGAACACAATGACGTCAGTTTTCCTTGATTGTTTATTATAATATATCGAGAACGAGGCCAATAGCGAGTTTATCTTGTAAACTCTCACAATAACGGCAACAGGAGTTCAAACAGCTAGGCATCGTTTCTGCTATCAGACATATCCTTGTCAGCGATGAGACGTGAAATACAACAAATCAGTTGAATAATTGGCAATTCCGTAACCCTGTCAGCTTGTTTATCTAGGTAACGTGTTTTACATTCATTAACGTATTGCGCACATTTTTCTCGCAATTAGCACATTGCGTGTTTAATTTACATCTTTATAAATGTGACTTGGAAGGCGCCAATACACGCGTATCACTACTGGCAGAAATCGTCACACCCATTCGCCGCTATCTATTTTTTCTACTTGCACTGCGATAAGGTTGCATATGATCGCTATCTCACGTATCATTGTACATTTCTATCTATGCATATCATGCCCACAATTGTGTTTTTACATGCATTCTCTAGACATATCTTGTTACCACGTAATGTCGTGTGATACAAGCGTCCGTATCAATGTTGATTTTATCATCTCGAAGTTGTCCCTGACTGTTGAATAATGTTTAGCCACAACGTCGTACTAACACGATTGTAGGCTCGCTAACGTATGTCTCATTCTTTTTTCGGAATGTTAATGAGCTGTATGCGAATTCATTTTCAAACGGGGACTTATATATTGACCTACTGTATGTACGTACGTGCGTCCGTGTGTCCGCACGTGCGTCCAGTCCTATATCTCAGACATGCTTGGACCGATTACATACTAACTTCACACATACACTATACATAATATTATACATATGCACATCGAGTTGTTTCACGATCTGTTTTAAGATTGTTTAAATTCATTATACATCATGCAATAGGTATACAGGTGTATTGGTTTGACCATCCGATTAAAAATGGTCGTATGGTGGACATTTTTGTGCTAAAAATCATCAAAAATCAAGCATTCCTGAGCCGGATCTCGGTCGTTTGTGGATGTATTTTGTTCAAACGTGGTACATATATTAGACATTATTTTGTATTTCAGAGCAGATTAAAAATGGCCGACTGGCGGCTATTTTGTTTTAATGAATATGGTTCTAGAGCTATATATCTGACATTCTTTGACTGATTATGTTCAAAAAAACTTAAATTGACAACTAACGGGCACTGTATATTCATGGCTTATTCTATGTATTTGTGATGATTGCGAATTGTTTTGTTTTTCACAGGTGGACGACAAAGCGAGTATTCTAATCCGCGTAAGCGTTCGCTAAAAATCTACTCAATATGGACGATTACGTTTGGCCAAGTTATTTCTTCGGATTGAACACAAGCATTGAAGATTTGCTAGCAGCTCTCAATGTCACTTCAATCGAAGATTTTCTCGATAAATATGATTACGTAGACGCTATTCCCCCCGTTGTGCACCATCTATCGCCATCATCGAGGGTAGTATTGATTTTACTCTACGTCGTAATCTTCTGTCTCGGAGTGGTCGGAAATGTTTTGGTAATATCGGTGGTGGTCATTAATAAGCAAATGCAAACTGTCACCAATGTGTTTATCGTTTCACTTTCTATTTCGGATTTGATGGTTACTTTGGTTTCGGTGCCGTTTACGTTACTTGAAGCTATCACCGCCGGTTGGATTCTCGGTTTGTTTATGTGTAAGTTAGTAAGCTTTCTGACAGTACTGTCAAGCACGTCCAGCGTTCTCACGTTGATGTGCATAGCTCTGGATCGATACAACGCCATATGTCAACCTTACAAAAGTCGAGTTCTACAATCCAACAAACGTGCTATTCAACTACTGTCTGCAGTCTGGGTAATTTCTGTGATAATTGCCCTTCCCTTACTTTACGTTTCAAGCTTGCGTGAAATCACGGACATACGTGACGGAAAAGAGTATGCACTATGTGTCGAGAATTGGTACTCTTCATCACAGAAAATGGCTTTTACTTTTTTCGTTGTTGCGATGACGTACCTGGTACCATTAGCATTAATGGTAGTTCTGTATGCTCGCATCTGGCACTACCTGTGGGTTAAAAACACCATTACATCAGAGTTTCATCAGATGGCATCCAGTGCTGCGAAACGCAAGAAAAAGGCCACACAGATGCTGATCCTCGTTGTATTCCTATTCTTTGTGTGTTGGACTCCTTATCACATCGTCACAATCCGACGAGAATTTCCCAAATTTATAGATAATGAAACAAACAGATTAATATTGGCTTTTATCACTTTATTGGCTTTTAGCAACAGTTTCAATAATCCTATTGTATACGCATTTCTTAACGGGAATTTCAAACAGTGTTTTCTCGCCACACTAAAGTGCAAAAACGTAAGACATGAGAATGTTAACTGCGACACGCTACATCCTCCACATGGGGATGGCGGCGAAGAAGGTGTTAATTAAATTATTTTCAAATTAGTTATAATGTACGTGTATGATTGCATATATTTAATTTCTGATAATACTAATTGTACAATTACATTTATGTATATCATTTTCATGACATTTTGATAAATAGAGTATAACATGTTTTAAGGACGAACATTATTTCAGCTGCGTCACATGAGGTTTGTACTCGTGCGTTTGTATCTTATCGAACCGGATATTATGTAAGTCGACTGCGTGTTAGGTGTTTTATTCTCTCGATCTTGTAATTTACCAATACAAGTAATAAGTATTTATTTGTAATTGTATCTGATGTTAATTTCACCTACGTTTGTTGTATCATATCATTGCTCCCATGCGTATCTGACATCGGGCAACTTTTGAATGATTAAACAGAGGGTAGTGCTTGGGAAGGTAGGGTTTAATACATATGAGATAAATGAATTCGACGTGAAACTAGATGTAGCCATTACTGCAGCGGTGTCTAACATTCAGTATCATTCCGAGAATTGTATTGCACCAAATATTTACACATCTTATATTTACTGTTGACTAATTACGCTCCTAATATCTCAAAGTTGATGTGTTATTTAATTGTGTCTGTGCAAAGAATCGTCTAATAAATATATTATGTATTGTGTAAGACAAAGCTGTCGCATGTTTGTTAATCGTACGTATATATGAAATGAATGGATACTATATATATATATAGATGTGTGGAGGACGGCTATACCTTTATTACTGCGCTAAAAATTAACATACATTGTAATCCGTATTACAATATCGGGAGAAACACAAAACCACGTTCTAGCTATTGATATATACTTGAATCTGTGTAAGCGGCATCTATTTTAAGAGCTAAACGGTATATAAACGCCGTCTATCTTTACATCGTTTTATCTCGGGAATATACCGAGTCTAAGTATCTGTTTCCGAGCTAACCAAGGTCACAAATTCCCGTGGTGATTTAAAGCATGTTCCATTAATTATAATCTCAGCTCTTTGATGTACACGGGACGCTAACGTAATTCCAGAATTATCTTTCGTCAATAGATATACTATTAGCTGCCATTTAATTAACGTGTATGGATTGTTTTATGTTCATGTTTAGGAGTGCTCGGCAGTTAACGGCGTTGAGTACGTTGCACGGTGCAGTACAGCGTTCACACAATCTGTCACACACAATCTCACGTGTATCGAATGCGCGTTATTACTTTCGAGTTAGGCAGTCAACACATTCGTGTCGATCATTTACATAGCATTCCTACTCCCTTTCGCATGACACCTTTCCATGGCGCAATTTGCAAATATGCCATGTTAACTCAATGGGCAGGTGATACTTGCGCGACGTGAAGTGGGTGTCTCGTTATATTGCCGTGTTGGCCGTCTTGTACAGTAAGTGTCTATTATATAATACGTCGTGGTTGTCTCGAGTGCATGCTGGTAAATATAATGAAAAAAGCAAGTTAGCAAGCGTACTAAAACTACTTAAAAGAAGAAATAGAATGAAATACGACGGGAATCGCAATATACATATGCATGGAAGTCAATCAATTATTTTATGTTTAGTCATAATTAGTGATTCTAACCCTGTAAAATGTATTTCGTAATGGAACACTCCAAGTCACGTCGCTCAGTTGACTGTACCTGTTTGAAGAGACAAGACACGCTTAATTGTTTCCACAAAGCAAACACATCAGCGATGAAGCTTGGGGCAGGTTTTTTTTAATGCTGAAACGAATGAGCGAAAATACAGTATTACGTTACGATAATGTCACGTTATACGCAACATTGTCTACTCGATATAGATTTAGCGTGATAGAAGTAGGAATGAAAGAAGCCCTGCATTTAGTATTCACTTTGGCGGTGTGGCGACTGCAACGATAACAATTTTGATTATAATTATATAGTAGATATGTATTTAACGAGAGGGTGCACTGTACTTTTCATTCAGACATATGATGATTAGTCTTCGCGGATAATATTTGTCTGGTATGTGTGCGCGAGGAATGATCTATTGCGTTAACAGAAACGAAATAGTTACCCGTGTGTGCACGTTCTGTTTTTTTGGCGCGTTCCATCTCATTCGAATACAATACATCTGAATATCATAAGTTGGCTGCGTTCGTAGCCAATTTGATTATCATATGCCATTGAATAAAAAAAAATATTGTTAGAACCATCAATACATTCAACGGGTTGGGACACATTGACAACATTTGTATTACATTTTGTTGTATTTCCATAAGCGGTTTGTGTGCACATCATTAATTAATAGATAGGCAGTGGTGGCAGTATAGTGAGGAAAACACTAAATCCCCTACGTTCAATTTGATCGAATTTAAAACAATTCTCACTAAAATAGTCGGACTAGCTATGTTTCGGCATATTAGGAGAGATCGGTCCGATACGCCACAATCTGAAATTGTACTCTAGAACTAACCTGCTTTGCCGGTCAAGGGGTGTATTATGCTTAGTAAAATACAGCTTCATCCTTCTCACCACCAGACTTTCTCACCCAAATTCTTATATTCTTCAATATTTTAGGACTTCAGACAAAATTTTTGTCAATTTTCCGTTTACATTGAAAAAATTGCTATTTTTGTCACAATTTTTGAAGGAAAGTGCAGATTATAAACAGTAATATTTTGTGAATTTGTGATGAAAAGAGGGAACGGGGGTGAAAAAGTTAATACCACTGATACTGCATAATACAGATACATGATACATTAATGGGTTCCCCAGAGCTATGCTTAATATCTATGGCGGTTTATTTAAAATGCTAATATTCAAATCTATTATTATATTCCCGTTGATATGTCAGTCGTAAATTTGAAAAGTTGTTCAACCGCGTATGTCCAAACACACTGTTCCTTATTTCATTGAAGGACTACTGCCGTGTTTGCTGAGAAAAAAACGACATCAATATACACTCTCGAAAAAGGCCTCTTTAGCATAAAAGGCTTACCAGCATAACGTTGTAACCGGAGCACGTTAGCTACACGTAGTCAGTGACATTTGCGCGTAGCAGATGTTACAATGTGAATCTTTTATTTCCAATCAAACATATACAAAATCTAATCATCCTGTAGGGCAGTCGTATAGCTAACGATAAACCCAGTTACTGGGAAATATGCAAATAAATAATTAAACAGCACCAGCAAAACGCATTAATAATGGACGGTAAAACAAAGGCGACGAACGCCTTCGTATATCCGTTGAATTTATTTACATGGTGATTTTTTTTTTATTCATTTTGATTCCATCATTTACATTATACGTGTACGGTGCATAGATCAGGAACACTGGGTGCGATGGCGGGAGGAAATGGAACAATTTTGGAGAACACGTTTTTGGTTCTCTTGCTCTCAACAAAAAACTCGGCGGTCATGTGTGTATTGCTGAATAAGCTACATAAATAAACCTATGTGTGCATGACGTCATACTGATTCGATATTTGTGATACAATATTGCGAATGCGATGTAATGCAGTAATATATAACCTAATAAGCTACGATGATCCGTGCTGCGTTCGTTATGAGTCGAATATTATGAGTCTATTGCGATAATACTGTCAATCACCGAATTGTCTTAATAACAAAAAGTTTGATTTGAAAAAACTATGCTGAATGCGTATCTAATCTGTATGTTGTCATGACAACGCCTGAACGTACAAATCTGTATGTGCATCCATCGATTATGTTAGGCAGGTGTTGTCGGAACGAAACGTTGAATAATAAAAGAATAATTTGTAACAAATATTCACGAAAAGATAGTATATCATTATCTCTGATACGCCAGGCATGATATCAATGATTGTAAGCAAATTTTGTATTCTATCGAAAAATATGAGCGAGTGTTCTGAAATGTATCATATTAATTGGTGCCCCTAATTACAAACTCAAATAGGGTAAATTATTTAGTGTGTTTTTGAAAACAGAAGAAAAAAATGCAATACGTAATCGGAGTGCAGCGACATTTGTATTGTAAGCACTTACGGGAAGTAGTGTTTTGCATACATTAAAGTTGTTTGTTTGAACTTTCACGTGACAGTTTGACATTTGCGATGGGTTTTGTTTTTAAATTAGGCTTAATGTATCTAAGTTGTCAAATGTCTTGACTATTTATTGTACACTTCTTCTGATATTCCACATAACAAATACGACAACCAACCATACATCTTATTTAGACCCACAATGCGAATAGAAATTAATAAGAACAATGACAACATTAATAAAGGTGCATCTTATTTAGACCCACAATGCGAATAGAAATTAATAAGAACAATGACAACATTAATAAAGGTGCATCTTATTTAGACCCACAATGCGAATAGAAATTAATAAGAACAATGACAACATTAATAAAGGTGCATCTTATTTAGACCCACAATGCGAATAGAAATTAATAAGAACAATGACAACATTAATAAAGGTGCATCTTATTTAGACCCACAATGCGAATAGAAATTAATAAGAACAATGACAACATTAATAAAGGTGCATCTTATTTAGACCCACAATGCGAATAGAAATTAATAAGAACAATGACAACATTAATAAAGGTGCATCTTATTTAGACCCACAATGCGAATAGAAATTAATAAGAACAATGACAACATTAATAAAGGTGCATCTTATTTAGACCCACAATGCGAATAGAAATTAATAAGAACAATGACAACATTAATAAAGGTGCATCTTATTTAGACCCACAATGCGAATAGAAATTAATAAGAACAATGACAACATTAATAAAGGTGCATCTTATTTAGACCCACAATGCGAATAGAAATTAATAAGAACAATGACAACATTAATAATGGACGAAAACGTGGGTCATCCTCGTTATGTACTGCGTATTGAAATATGTCCCATACAACGTGAATAGCCTGTGAGGCTGCGTTACTCGAAATGGTTTGCACAAACACTTTAATAACGTATAATACATACAATCGATTTAGGGAGAGACCTGGAACACGCTTCCATAAAAACATGCATTTTTGAAATGAACTTTTTACCTTTTTCCACCTTTGCCAGATAGCTCAAAAGATATGAATATATTTTCAAAAAGAACTGATTATTAAATAAGAATCAATGGATTACATTGTGTAAGAAGTCGGTACCCGGTTGCCATGTAAATATGAATTTTGGAAAGGTTCTTTCACATTGTCATACAACTTTTAAAGTTGTGAACGAAGTTTCGAGAACATTTAGGGCCATTTTGCTTTGGGAAAAAACAGGACCCGGTTGCCATAATATTGGAATTGTTAAATAGGCTCTATGGGGGAAGAAGGGGGGATGTCTCAAGAATGACCCTCCCAGTTGATCACAATCACCATCAATGAAAATAAAAGCACCTTTAGGAGTTTAAGACTATGCTGATTGGCCTTTCATACTCAGCTTTTTAGGGACGTCTCACATACACCGGATGCAGTATTTAATAGATTACACCTGCACGGATTTGATATTGATTCACAAATACATTTAACATACTCAGAAGCGATCAATAATGTGGTCGATTCCCAAGGTTAGTTCAAAAAGAACTTTGCCAGTTCATGACTTCACCTTCGAATACGTTGCACTTGGTCTTGCGCTTTAGATATTTTGCTGTGATTGTGGCGCGATACCCCCACTTCAAACACAATGCGTAAATAGAAAAATAACTAAACACGCAATAAATCGCCACTGCGTCGCCCGTATTAGACACAGGTAAAGTAATTATTATACTAGTAATGTAGTGTTCAGTGTTATATATTACATTTATGTATATATATACCATGTAATTTTAATTATTCAGAAATAATGTTACGTTGATACATTTTGAAAACAAGATAATGTATGCAGGTAATACAAAAAATAAGTTTGCGTCAATGCCGCACCTCTTCGGAAAAAATAATCTCGATTAGTTGGCTACTCCAGATGAGAATTAATATAGCAACGAATACGACGCAGCTGAATTCCAGAATGACTTTAAGATAATCTATTTGCCAGCTATATCACTTGATCACTATAAATTGCTCGGTCTTGGCTATTACGCACTTACAAGTAGCGGCACATCTAACGTAATTGTGTTTGTCAGTCGTTTTACAGATGTGTGTTTCGCAGATAATTGAGTTATATTACAAAATGGTTATTTCCGTTTACCCGTCCCCGGGAATTTGTGTAGTTTAAAGCAAATAAGCATTATATAGCCGCTTTGAGTATATTTAAATTTGTTGTGAGTGAGGGAAAGGCTTCTTATGTTGTACTCACCTTACATCTAGTTATAGACTGTTCGTTTAAAGGGCGGTGATCGTCACGCCGCGCCCTGTTCGATATGGGACTCACAGTAATGTACGCAACGCGTGTACAATACATTGTTTCTTGATATGAACTTCTAACACGTGCTCCGCGACAGCCACCGCCCTTTAAGAAGACATATTACATACCTACCTTATAGTATGCCAGAGGCTGGTGAGATTGCTGTGTGCACTGCTTTTCTTGTTATGTTTTTTTCAAATGTTCGTCCAGAATCTTCACCGTTTCGACTAGACGTTTCAATGGGAATTGGCTAATCCGTACAATGGATTCAATGGTGACTGTGAGTCCAATTTATATTTACTGGATGTGATTTTCCGACGATGACAATGAGAAGTGCGATCAATACAAAAAAACCATCTGTTTCAACCTGAGTAGTGTATCGTGGACCAACAACTGCGGGTATTGTATAAGGCAAACCGGGCCCACCCGAATCTCCTTGTGGTGTGTGAATCGTAAAGGACCGTCTTTGTGGTTTTCTATGTTTAACATGCGAGAGATGGTTCATGCAAGACGTGTTTTGAACATCGAGTACACAAGATTAATATAACGCATTGATCACGTCTTGGTTTTTAAAAGCATGCTTTTCGCTACGAGTTTTTCTTTGACTACACATTTTTTTCTAACGCCTGTAATAACTAATGCTCTTCCTCATTAGCATATAAACTGAATGTGTGAATATTTAGAACACATTTAAAGTAGATGGTACCAATCTCACCTGAACAGTTTGCAACAACGATTCTGAATTAATGATCACAACTTTCATTTATCGTAAATTAAATTCTGTCAAAGGTCGAAACGCCATTATGAAGTTAACAGCGCAAAAGCAAAGGTTACAGGAGGTCAAGCTTACTTAAACGTATTTGTAAATATTTTAGCATTAATATTATTCAGCTTAGTTCAATCTCGGTATACCTCACTTGTAATGTTCACAGGTGTAGTCTATAAATAAATAAAACATATTCAACAGAGATATGTTTTTTCTACTGAAAATCAATATATCTATGTGTGCCCACTTCAGTTTTTCCAACGTTGTAAACTGATAAACATCTTTTGATTGATAGTTTTTACCCATATTTATACTGTCAATATATAAATGTTCATTTCTACTAGGAGCATTTCCCTAGTACATTCCACTCTGTTTTACTTGTCACCATAATCCATGACGTTTCAATCTCAGAAGATGTGTATTTCACATGTTATTTTCATTGTTATGCGTTATGATGAGCGACTGACTAAGCAGTTACTTTTACTTGAAAACATTGTCACTTGTTTTGTTTTGTTCTTTCGGACTGATTTGTCAATGGTTGTATGTCGTTTGTTTGTGTTCTTGTACATGTATAGTCTAGTGGCAGGTATTAGAACCCAAAATAACAGTCTACACATTATGTCTTTTACAGTTTCCGCATATTCAGCTTACTCTTTATCAGATTCTTAATGATGCCAAGTTGGCATCATTGAAAGTTTCGAAAAAAAATAAGTTGGCTGCAAAAATGGCCGCCGAAATATCAATATGACAATATTTTTGCTCCCAGTAAAGTTAGAATAATACTTTTTGTGCTTATGTATATATTGTCTGTGCTAAAGAGTAAATAAATTATTTCCATAATTGGCAAACATTTCTATTAAACTGTATAATACACTGTCAACCAGTCAATCTAATTGTAGTAACTCGATTAAAGCTATTTTTGCATTCAATATTAATCATTCTATAAGTTTTGCACTGTTTTTTTTCAACTATTTTTAGAGAATACAATGAATCTTGTGTATTTTTTATGGATGATTGTTATCTTATAAAATAAATATTTAGATGTGGTACTGCAAGGAAAAAACAAATGGTAGGTCGGATCGAATAGATACAATTATTGAATCAAGAAAACACAGACATGATGATGTACACATTGAACTGTTGAGAAACTTCATGCTGATAAGTCTTTGACAATAAAATCCCATAGAGACTGTGTGTCATCAAACACTTCATCGTATCACATCAATCGCTACCTGAAACGTATCGAGGAGGTGCGAACATCCAGTGAACCCCCAGCAAAATAGGAGAACACATCGATCAGATGTTAAATTGTTTGATCTTCGAGAACATGAATCCCACGAACCCAGCTAAATTGCGTAAAGCTTTGTTGTGTAGAACAGCAGAACGACATGACAAACAATTCTTTAAAGAGGCCATGTTAGAAGTGTGCAAATATGGTCAAGACGAGAGGGCAAGACAAGTAGAAATACCACATCAGGGTGCAATCAGCAATTTGCATGCTGCAGATGCTCGTTATCATGGTGACTGAAGGGAAATCTTCATGGCACAGCGCTCTGTTGATTATGCCTCTGAACAACCTGTGCAGTCAAAACACCTTGCATTTAATACTTTAATAAGTAAAATTGGATCAGATGTTTCACAAGTATAGACTTCTGTTACACAGGACATGATATAAACAATTTGTCCTGAGGCAAGCTAATCAAACAGTTAACTGAGGTCTTCGGCGAAGGGAGTTTGGTATCTTCATCACCTGGAATATTTTTTTTTGTAGCAGAGCCTCTGGATTACTTAGATTAGGAAGAAGATAAATCCATTGAAATCATCACAAGGAAGAAACAAGCAAAGCAGCTTTTAGCTGCCAACGCCGTGTCTGGCTGTGATACCGTAGGAAAGGCATTAGTTATCAAATTAAAAAACTAGAGAAGCTTGAAGACACAAGTGTTGGCGTGCAGGAGATCGTGGAAGAGGTTCTTCGTTTTATTGCTGCATGCTACGGGAGAAAATGTAAGCTGACTATGTAAGATATGATGTTTGGCTGAGCAAGACAAGAGAGCCAAGAAGACTCCACAGTTACTGTCACTGTCACACACATCAGAGTCTTTTGCTGAAATGTGAAAAGGGCACACATTCGAGCATGTATTTGGAAAAGTGCATTAGATCAGGATCCACCTAGCCTGGACTCTAGAGACTTTGGGTGGATTAAGGAGACATTCTAAATCGCTCATGTCTGTAATAACCCCAGGGGATGTGTTTTCAGAACAAACTGAAGTGTTTATTCGGTGTGGATGTGCATCGGAGCAACCATGTGCAACAGCAAAGTGTGGATGTTAAGCAGCAAAGCTAGCATGCACAATATTTTGCAACTGCCACAAGACAAACAGCTGTCAGAGTAGATAGACTAAAGATGATTCTGGATAGAGTGATGATGAGGCGAAACATGATGCAGATTAAGAATAAGTAGTGTATTATTATTATCAAAATTGATGGACAGTACGATCTCAAGTATATGGCAAGCTTGGCATTCTGGAGCCTCTACGTCAGTATATTGGCTAGTTTTTGCTCAACCATTTGCTTTTTTATTATATATAAATATTATCTAATTTAATATACAGTAAATATCAAATATCTGTAAAAAACAGTTATGAATGTAATTTCAAATATAGATGTTGATTGACAATTGCCCTTTCTTGCATTGATGGCTGTTTGTGACTATACTAGTCTTAAAAAAAACAAAACAAACGTATGAATTCACCAGCCTAAGAACATATGAAAATCAGAAGAAAAATACACTCACATAAACAGAAACAAAGTTGTGCTGGACTTGATTTTTTGGCGGCCATCTTGTTTTCTTTTTTTAAAACCCTCGATGATGTCAAGTTGGCATTATTAAGATTCTATTACTAGATTTGTAATGATAATGACAAAATACAACAATAAAAAACATTGTGTAGACTATTATTTTAGGTTGGGCATTAATCCATACTTGGCAACCTGACTAGTAAGACCTTTGTATGAAGTTTGTATGAACGTGTGTATATTATTTCCACTTTACATGTTACTAGGTTGTTAGGTTAATATACAATGAACTCACGTACATTACCTTTACGTTATCGATATAACAAACGGTTCTCTGGGGAATGCATATACGCATAACTAATTAGGTCATGTTATATGTCAGTGCCTAAAGCGCTACACGTATTCTTACAAAATTTGTCTTTATATTACTAACGAGTGCATTTACTTTATCCAGCGTTATTTCGGTAAATGAATAATATAAATAGCTGGGGTCGAATGTATAGTTAATTCTGGAACTAAAATTATTGAAATAATTTTGCATGTACTTGCACGTACATTCTATATATTTAAGCAAGGTGATCGTTATGACTTCAGCCAATGTCGTCAGCCAATCTGTAATACCCGATTGCCCATAATTTTCCTGATTCTGATTGAACAGTTGAAAGGGCAATAATCATAATTTGACGTCCTCAAATACGAGCGAAAGTATTTAAACTCGATGTGGAGAGGCAATTATTGGCTTTGGGGGCGATAATCGGACGTACTTTTTTGTAAAGGTTAGACAATGAATGTTACATTGAAGACATTGAAGCAGCATTCGAGATTCTAATCTTGTAAAGCTCCTTTAGCAACATAAATATCCGTCATTCTAGTTACCTGTAAAGTTCCCGTTGTTGCGTGGCGAAATCTATACTGCACGTATTTAATATTATATCTGCACAATTGCAATTTTATTGACGACCCTGATACCCACAACAAATGATAAATACATTTTACCATAAACTAGAAATACGATATATAATCTGTCAACATAAACTACTTCGTACTATATCAGTTAACAAATTAGTACACCATTCTCTTATTACAGTGCTCAATTCCAGATAATTGTAATCATATTTTTAGCAGAAAGGGTGTTGATAAACAACTAAATAAAGAACGGGTCTGTTTTAGTACAGAAGATACAGCGCAACTCTCGAAGTCCACAATACTGTAGCATTAGATATTTTTGTTAATACAGTGGGCATAGTATTTATTGAATTTTAATTTTGTCTTTGTTGACCGAAATTATTCTTATGCAGTTTAGTAAACTGTCACAATCACATTCACATATTATATTCGCATGTAAACAGCGAATACGGGGTCACAGGAATAATTGCATGGCTAAAACAATTGATATCACTAACACGAGTTAGTATACTAATAACAGAAGTTCATTAAATTCCTCGGCAACATATACAATACTTGTCCCAGTAACTACATAGGATCAAGTGTCCGTCAAGTATTTTAGTGTACATATCATTTATCACCCCTAAAAAGCTGGCGTTTCTTGCAGTAACACATGGAGTTAGATGAATGAATGAATGAATGAATGAATGAATGAATGATCAACAAGTGAAAATTACCCATCCTGACTACTAAAACGTGTTTTGTTATTTCCTGTGACAACACAGCCGCACCACATTTGGCATAAACTTTCATTTTCTCGTGCCAAAGATAAAATTCAGACTTGAATATTTTATTCACTCGACACAACGAACAATGACCTAGGCTGGCAATGGAGAAGTTGTTGCTTTCCTGTGTTGATGATTCATTATATGTAACATGAACGTGCATGGCAAAGTGTGTGTTCTCTTTAGTGCATAGTCTTGATTTACGATGAAAGTGCTACTCAATCTTACTAAGTGAGAATGTATCTTGTTTCTTCCTTTGTAAGTAGCAGCTAGAGAACTCTTCATAATTAACAGTTCTTTGATCATTGCAGTATGTGTTTTTTTATTCAACATGGAATGATGGGTATAGAGATAGGTAAATCTAGCTCGAGTCATTCCATTAGAGCGCGGTCTTAGCGATCAGGCGATGTCATGTGATTAAATCGGTGTATACGTGTGATCACCGGACTATCGCTGGATTCACAATATAACGGCAAATTTTCTCAGGTTTAGCGACTTTGGTGTTGCTTGTTCGGAAGCCTGTCTTTTGTAAAGGCGACAGTCATAATCGACACACTATTCATTCACACATTCTTCCTTGGCATTATATGCGCACAAACTGTCAGCGGGTGGAGTAAAACGCATATAATGGCATAAACCTACTACTAACATTTCTGTATTTCTTGTATTTGACATGAAAACTAAAAAATATATAAAATAAATCGCCTTGATATCGTTTCAACATTTCAGTTATTTAATAGCCACGCGATATTTTCATTCCATTAGTCGCTATTCATTTCCTTACGGGACGTTATGGCAAACCACCAAATAACGTCACTGTATTTACTTTATTTGACATGGGAGCTATAAAATATATGTGATACAATATATTCAAACCGTTTTCAACATTTAAATTATTGCATTAGCCAAGCGATCTTTTCATTCCATTAGAGACAAGTCGCTATTCATTTCCTCACAGAAGGTTATGACCCAAACCACCCAATAACGTCATTTATTTTATTTGACATGCGAGTAATAGAATGTAAATTTTAATTATCAATTCGCCATACGACCTTTTTATTTGAAGTACGCACAATTAAGTCTTCCGAAACTTGCTTGGACTACTACTGATATGTTGCTAAATAAATGAATGTCCGTACATCATTAACATATTTCCTGATTAATGCCATGTTATGTCCATCTCATTATGAGTTGAATTACGTCACCTCGGTGGTCGTCTAGTTTGATCAATGGCACATATAGCTTGGCAGGCAATTGTTTTTTTATCTGAGCCTGGATTTGAAGTGTGTACAAAATATTTTGATACATATTGTTTTCTAAAACTTGATGAAGCAGCATGGTCATGGTCATCCTTGGGTATTTTTTTATAATTTTGCATAAATCCAAAATGGTCGCCACAGTATTATACACCATTCACATCTCCATCTCCAATTAACATATGTTAGTGAAATCAAAAGCGATATTCTTGTCTAAAGGTACTAGCATGTCTTTTGATCGACGCGTGTGATCATTTTAACATTCCTTATTTGCAATACCCGACCCAATACGCCTAGCCCAGTTGTACTGTTTACTATAGTTCCTGGGCTCAATTTCTTAACAGAGTTTCTTGCCTATACCCGGGGCATTACTGTGCCTTTTTAAATCTCCACGGTAAAACAACCGGTCTTATTGAAATACATACTTTCGGCTCACACACTATCCGAATGTAAGGAGGACTAGTGTTATTTGTATGTGACTGGGTGCCAAAAATCAATATCTGGGTTGCGCTGGTTGTATTGTATTTATAGAGAGCATTGCTCAGCTGTTTCCATTGTATGCACAATAAGGGACATAATGAGGTTCAAAATATGCGATTATGGCTGCCATTTTGGATCGACTTAAATCGGTATGTACGTGTACATACGTATGTGCAATGTTTTCCTTTATTAGAAGGGTATCTAAAGCAAGATGCTGAATTACGGATATCGAGTTGAGAAAACATCGAGTTACAAAAATGATCACTCCCTCATTTTAATGTCCACGCCCACGTTTGAGAAACCACGCCCAAATTGTAACTCTGTGTTCAATTAACAGTTAACAGAACTTCGAGTTACGGACAACACCGAGTTTTGTTTTATCTCGTATATTTCCCGTAATTCGAAGTTCGGTAATTAAAAATTTAGTTAGTTAATTGAGAAACCACGCCAAAATGGTAACTCTATGCTCAATTAACAGACAATAAACGAGCCTGAATCATTTGTTGGCGTTGAAATTGACAAGCATCTACTTTAGACAAATCACATAGCCAAGAATAAACAGTTACTGGGAGGGAAAATCGATATTTTGCAAACGTCAAGGATAATCACGGACAGAAGTTTGAGTGCAACGTTAAACATGGGAAAAAATCACAACAAATCATTCTAAAATTATTGTGTCATAATATTTAAAATTTTTACAGATAGGGAAGGATGTGCTTCCAAGAAAACATGTGCAAAATAATCTAAAAATTGGCCTTTTTGAAACATTCCAACACAATTGTAAACTATTCAAAAAACGCATTTTTCATCAATATTTGTGCCTTTTTGTAGAAAACATAGTTCAATTGTTGAAAACATAGTTCAATTGTTGAAAACATAGTTCAATTGTTGAAAACATAGTTCAATTGTTGAAAACATAGTTCAATTGTTGAAAACATAGTTCAATTGTTGAAAACATAGTTGTCACAAGGCTTGTTTTCAGTTAATTAATAATGGTAGCCAAATGAGGACCAAAAGACCTTGCCTTGTGTTGTGGGTTCTTTACCCATTATTGGGGTGACCAGGTTTGGAAATGTACACGAATTCGACACACACGCTTGCAATGACAACACGAAGATTTATAAACTTTCAACTCAATATTTAATAACACAACTATAAATAAAGGGGGAATAATACAAAGCGGGCATATACGGAACAACTGATATATACACGCGGCTTCAAGCTCCAGTCACGAGTGACAAGTGACTGGAGTATGTGGAGCCAAAAGTAAGAAAAATATGTAAAATTTAACAAAACTATTTGGTGTTTCCACTAAGTGAACCGTTCATACCACAGTTGGCAAAAGTATGAAACCCAACAAAGCATTGAACAAAATAACACACTACGACTCTAAAATAATTCTAAAATAATCATTATGCATACCATGTCGACAGTACAGTTCATGTGGAAGCGTTGACCTGCTGTGCACGCTGTCGAAGTGGAGATGGACACGCCCTATTCCAGCTGGCAACGGAGCATTGAACCGGTTACACTCGACGAACCAAAGGCTTCTTGGCAATGTGGTTTAGAGTAATGCGTCAGTTCCTAGGAAATGTACTCAGCTCGCAGAACCATTGGTGACATCCACTAGAAGACTGCATCCATGGCGATTTCTTAAAAAAGGATAATCGAGCCGGGTCTTCCGACGCACGAATGATGTGCACACTCAGCAACTGCGTGGCAGGAAAGACGTTGACAATAGATTTTCCATTCATTAAATACCATGCATGAATTAGCATAACAGACAATTAGCATGTAGATCCTTTTCAGTAAGCAATTAGTTGGTTCGTTGACATTGGTGGCGTCCTTATTACTCCACTTAAAATTAGCAGACGTACGTGCATTTCACCTTGAGTGGGGAATCGACGTCCCACGTACTCAACACAATTCGTTGCTGGGATTATTCTGCCCAGGTTATATTTACCATTGCAAATTTGCATGCTTCATGGAATTAATTTTATAATAATTACATTACTATGATCTGAAATTACATATGTATTTTGGAACTTTGTGACAATAGTTCGATTGTAGAAAACATAGTTCGACTGTAGAAAACATAGTTCGATTGTAGAAAACATAGTTCGAAAATTACAGTAACCCAACCTCTTGTTTTATGAGTATATTTAATAGCAGCAAACTCGCCCGGAAATCAATTATCCAGGGTACTTAATAATTATGGCGTTGTGTGTTTTATTACAAAAATGTTTCTGCGATAAATAAACATGTTTCCTTCAAGCATCAACGCTATTTTTACTATATTTGTTACTATATGTTTATACTGAGTATATATATATATACAAATGATAACGATGTATGAAACAATTAAATAATAAATCTACTCACGTGAGTGAAACGATGTGACTTACATTGACACTACTAAACAAGAGAAGTCATTTATAAGGAACTACACAAATTATCTAGCATATTAAACCTCTGAGCTAATAACTAAATACATTTACTGCCAAGTCAGCTAGTGATAATCAAACAATTACATATCCAACTTACTGAACCAGTCAACACCGTGTCGGGCCTATAAAAACTATAAAAATGTTAAATAAATGTGTGAATATGGATGTAATGATTTCAATTAGTGACAAACACAAAAACGACTTATCTATGATTGAAATGAATTGAAATGTTACAAACGGTCCCAATACATTGTATTATATATATTCCATAGCTTCCTTGTCAAATAAAGTAAATACAGAGACGTTATTGGGTGTTTTTAATCATAACGTCCCGTAAGGGATTTAAGAGCGACTAATGGAATGAAACGATCGCTTGGCTAATTAAATAATTGAAACGTTCAAAACGGTTTTATATATATTGTATTACTTATATTGTAAAGCTCACATGTCAATAAAGTAAATCAGTAGTCGGTTCATGCCATGGTATGGGCGCGTTTTTCTCCACTCGCTTTAAGCCTGGGCGCATATGATGCCAGGGAGGACTCTGTAAATAAACAGTGTGTCGATTAAGACTGGCGCCTTTATAAAAAAAAGGCTTCCGAACAAGCAAATCCACGGTTAGTAAAGTCGCTAAACCTGGCGGCATTTGCCTTTTTGTCGTGTACCCAGCGATAGTGAGGTGATCACACGTCTACGCCGAGTTGATCACATGACATTGTCACCTGATCGCTAAGACCGCTCTCTAATGGAACGAACTCGCTATAATGGAATGGCTCGAGCTAAGTCGCTCTCACGATTTTCTTTTTATCAAAAGTTATATTTCTCAAGACGACAAACATAATGTATTCTGGCATTATTCTGTCTGCATTCGTTTAAATAAGGTGTATTTCCCTAGCTACATGTTCTTGTTCTTATCATTATTGACAATTGATGCACGCATGAGGTAGCATGGCAAGGAACGAGAGAGTGTTTTGAGACTACTGATAGGAGGAGAATGAAAGTGAACCTTCTGGAACTTATACTACAGTAATCTTCTAATCATTCATTTTACACAGGGGATTATCTTTAAGTACAACTACCAAAAGGATTCGATGTTGGTTTTTTATAATACAGATGTCAGAAACACTTTTTTTTCCTGGCCTGAGGAATCATGTTTTGTTAAACCAACAATGTCATTTAAAAACATGTGTTTATTGCCAAAGGGCACATGAATAACTGTTGTATATTTTTGTCGCCATTCGTACGAAGTCTTCTTATTCGCTCTACAAAGTGACTGAAACCGATTTTTGATTAGTCAAGAGGTCCGGCCGCCATCTTGGATTTTGTTAAAGCCGGAAGTGGGACTTTTGTGTGTGGCCATATGTGCCATATCTATGTCATGTGTAAAGTATTAGTTATATAAAAAATAGTGGTAATTTGACTTTGGTCGCCATTTTTAATTTGGTACACACCATTTTTAAAATAAATGTCTTCAAATTAACCCTGTAGAACAACGTAAATTGACCAATTATCTACTTGTCTAATCGGTGTGAGATCTGACATGTGTCATTGAATCTAGTAGCACATTCTACCCTGTGAAAATCATGCTCCCAAGTTACGTAGCCTGCCATCGTGATTTTTGTAAAAATCTGAAACTGATTATTTTCGATTTTTGCCATTTGAGTAATTGTTTTTGAAGAAAAATCTAAAACAATCAGTTCGATGGCCATTAAACAGGCTACCAAACCTTCAGTTACTCTTCACAAAACCATCCAACCATTTCGAAGATAAAAATTTGTGAATGTTTTTATACATTTTTGTTTTCATATTGAGCTATGCAAAAATGCATCATGGGTATTGGGAGGGACCAGTGTGCACTGTATACTGAATGAGCAACAAAAAGAACATTATAAATAGGTTGCCACTCGAGATGTATGTTCTTATAATTTGAATTTCTTCGAAGGACAAATTGTAGATAACATTGAATGCATTCTTCTTCGCATAGACTAAGGGTCTTTTATCACTAAGCTAGGTCGTCGCCAGTGAACGCCCCACTCGTCTCTGCCACAGGCTAAATTAAATATTAATGACCGGGTCTACTTTTTGCTTTGCCATGAGTACACTCCCGTCGCTCCCTGAGGGTGCCGCGACCGACGTGGCAGTAGTGACTCGTGGCAACGAAAGGATTCCCAAGGAAGTAGATGATTGGCCCGTTGCTATGCGAGCGAAACGCCCAGTTGCATTGCATGTTTGAGAAAGTTACTTAAAAACCGTTTTACCTATCGATTTCGTAGTTCGCTATCTTTTTTCAAACCTTCCTGGCTCTGCAAGCACGGATGGTAAAAACCTGCCCCGAGTCGGCCTAGTTGTGACGTCACATAGCAGTCAAACAAAAACTGAGCAGGCGCGAGGCGCCCGCGTAACTCCGAGGCGACGACTCGAACACACTCCATGCTGAACTGACGATTCACATCTACTTTCCTACCGCAGGATCTTCTTTTTTATTATTTTTACATTTTGGAATGATTTGAACACTGAATGTAGAAATATTTGATATATTTATTTATAACACATAATTTTTTCAACAGAAGCTTAGGATATAATAAACAGATTTATTTAAAAAATCGCGGAATACCAACAATTTTTGTGTAAAATGTCGCCTGTAGCAGAGTGTAGTTTCGGCTCTCTGTGGCCCCTAGGCATTGAATGTTGTGATTGGGGTTGTCATGTGACCACACTCATATGCATATCTCTAGCACTGTAACATGCAACCAACCAATGTTATATTGGAGGTATTCGATAAGAGTTATGACTATATATGGTCGCATACCAATATACCAATCTCGCACTGATACAGAATATACCAGCAACCAATGGATTGGAAATGATATCTGACTATAAATATGTCACATGATTATTTATGGCCATGGGACTTCATCAATATGCATAACTTTAATAGATCACGCACTTTTGTAGATGAAAGCACGCAGCCAAGGATGGCATCGGTCAGGCGATCTCAATATTGTAGATAACTGTATTATCTCAATTGCTGATCTTTACGAGAGTGCAACCAGTATGGGGAAATGCAACTAAACTTATGATGAACGCATTGGAAAATACATATGGAAAACATCATGTCCGAGGACAATATACCTCGTGTGATCTCATTAATTTGCATAGACTCTAATACCTTAGTAAAATAAAATAAAATGGGCACTTGTTACGCTCAGCAACCTATAGCAACCAGTCAAATGATATATTACAAACAACACCTGATCAATACAGTTCACACCTTGACGTTAGTTTTTTACTTGATGTTTGTTAGGTGGCATGTACCGAGCAACCACTGATATAGTCATAGCACAAACCCATCATTGTCTTTTGCATCTATGTTTTGCAATTCCACGATCCGAAAAACGATAATACTAAGTATCTATGTTGATTTTCAAACGAGTAGAAAGTCTGGGCAATATTATATTTACATTAGTAGTGCCTTGCCTAGTCACGTGATTGAATAAGTGGTATTTTCAACCCATAGATTGCATGGCACGCACGGTCGCTTACCTAATTAAACGTGACCAACAAAGACATGTCACACGGTCCATCGTTCTATTCACATTAATGGCTGCCACATTTACATGACCTTGTATTCTCCAATGTGTAGAAAACAGAACGCTGCCTGTTGTATCTATGCCTGTGTGATAGATAGTTCAGCTGATCATGATGTACGATATAACGTGCATATTCCATATGCATTTATATGTTACGAATCGTGATTTTGAAAGGAGGATCTGGTTTTAATTGTTTGAATCATATTCGTGTAGTTATTTCTTCGTTATGGCAAATTTTACAATCTGCATCACTGGCCCGTACAACAACGCATTGATTTCAACATTACCACACAACCGCATTTCGTCTAGCGTAGTATAGAATAACAAACCTTCCTTGTATAAGCATGTTTAAACCGCTATAGTAGATTAGTATTTTATTTTATGTTTTAATCGTATTGACAACAATATTGTGATATTTGATCTATAAAAAATATTTATTAGTTATACATATCGAAGTACTAGTCTAAGACCACATGCTCACCATGATAGCTCAATCAGCTATGCAAATCACAAATTGTGAACAAAACGTTAAAAGTCAGTTTCCAATATGAACAAGCTCCCGGAGGCATATAATAAAAATGTGCAAGTACCATTCTGAGTACCATATTAGCTGCCCTGTCATCGATTCAAAAGTACATTTCTCAAGGCGTAATAGCCCGGTGCCCAGTTGTGGATAGTACACATATAAGTATGTCCTTTGTGGCAGATATATATTAAGGTGTTATTGGCGTTGTGAAAAAAACTTAATAATTCTGTAATTAGATTTCGTAGCTACGAACTGATTAACTAATTAGACGTTACTTCCACTTCATTCGTCTGACGATGTAGTATACATGTAGTAACGAGAATTATTATTATAATTAGTGATAAACTTGATCAGAAATGTATGATGTAATAGTGATCAATATAATTAGCATGTACAATGTTAACACACTGGATAAACTTACTCAACCTGGTATTTTGAACGCATCAACTTTCTTCGTAACGGACGCTAGCGAAATCTCATCTCCATCAACCGCAGCTGACATATAACTAGAGGTGTATATTGTGTTTGTATATAGTTTATGGAGATACACTTAACGTGTGACACCGACAATGTTGGATCAGTTACACATTCATAGTATATAAAAGATGTTGCCCTAATAATACGCAAACTGTGAACGCTGTTAGAAATAGCAGAGACATGTATCGACAAATTATATTTTATTTTCATATATAATTTAATTTAGTTCTTGACATTTGTGTCATGTTGGTGCAAGGAATTTGTCATTTTCCGTTTAGCCATATTGTTTTTAGGTTCAATGTTAATAATGTCGTGTAACATCCAACCTATATGTTTGTTTCTACAACTATTTAAAGAATTAGAATAAACATATAGCATCAACAATTAATGTGAAGTACGAGGATCATTATAGATACACTAAGTCCTTTTATATTTGTTAATGTAATTACCGACACATTGTTTTCTTCGGGTTTCGACGTTTTTTTTCATTAAATAATTAAAAAGGTCAAGGTAGTAACTCAGTAATCGGAGTGAAAGGAAACATGTTTTTCTTCTCGAAACGTTACAAACAATGACAATCTTTTCACCAAATATCACCAACCTCAAATTTATATATATTTATATATGGTACCCCATTAATAGTAGTCAATACTCGTTACCAAGGAGACAGGCGTTCAAGAGAAAGTTCCAGTTATCCAGCTGTAATCTACTACGCGTTACGATAAGAATATTGCGATGTTTTACGTGCACTGAGGACGGAAACAGCACACAGAATGTTACGTCCCATCTGATGCCACGCCTGCCAAGTAGACAGAATATCCTCTTTTTTTACAGCTAAGTGGGCAGTCAGAAATCATGGAAATCTAATTGATGTTGACTGCACGATCTAACAATTAAACCACGCTCCCGTGGTGGGCAAACATCTGAACAGATGCATTGAGTATTGTCACATAATTTCAAGGAGAAGGAAATATTCATGCTATTTCTAATGTTATTAAATATCGGTCAAATGAAATGTCACAACACGAACATTGAACGTATGGGCTTGCCATCTCACGCATGGGACGGAACCGCGGATCGTGTGAGAATTGTCAAGCAAGGGACTTCTAGATAACGTTACAATTATACACAACCCCGCAATAGCAACACTTTAGTGCATACACATAAGCACCATCAACATTTGTAAGAAAACACAGATAAATGACAGTGCTGTAAATAATATGTTTTGATTTTTTTTAAATCTGGTGCTTTGTCTCGTGATTTCAGTATATCACGTTTCAGTAGTGATCGGATATTTTATTTATATTACCTTTTCATATTTCTCTGTGACATCGGTACATCCCGCGGGCAGATGTAAATATTGATTTTGAGTACGGATTCAGTATTAGTTTGACTTATGTTGCCGAGTAATACCCATAGACAGTGAGTATTATATGCTTTTCGGCTACGTCAGTATACTTGCGGGCTTGTCCGTAGTTCATACATGACGCACAACGCAGTCTCATGTTTATTTAAATTTCTACAAAGCAACTGTACAGGGGTTTACTGTACTGGGTAAAAAGTTTTCCGACACGTCGACAAAAACTTCGCATCAAATGAATCCTTTGAGGATTATCCCATCTGTTTTTATACCACTCAACTTAGGAGATGGACGACAAAAGGCAGGGAATTGTAACGTATTTGGACATGAATATCACGTGACACAGAAACCCTCAAATGATCTATTTATGAATTGCTGTTTCTTCAGAATATGATATGTATTATATAAATATTTTATTGATGGTATCGTGCCACGGATGCAATCTAATCCCATTCGCTAATTCCGGGAACAATTTTCTTCCTTTATTTTCCTTATATTAAAGTACGTCACCTACACCGCGTCGAGTGCAATATTCCTCTCATAAAACACGGCTTAACGCGCTCTGAATGAAAACTATGGCGCTTTATGCTAGAATATTGCAAATATAGCAAAGGGTAAATTTGACTCACTCGTTATCATCCATTTCAAAGTATATGCTTATGAGATGCAAGTTGTCAGATTTGTTTTCACCTCACACATACGTCAATGTTGCTATGCAGTGACAATATGAACTCTCTTTCAGTAGGAAATACTCGAAAAATCTTATGTTAGAACTATATTTTCAACGTTGCATTTGTTTTATATAAATTACTAGAACTGCAACCAAGCCCCCATCTACTATATAAGGAATATCTCTACAGTCTGTTGTACATAAATATCGAATAGATATTAGAAATAATAATTCAAATATGTAAATTAGCAAACACCTCTGTTTTTTCAGGGCAATCAAAATAAAATTCAATTTGACATAGCTTCAAAATCTTTTGTTGGTTCATCTTTTTCATTTTTTTATTAATCAATACACTATAATAGAATGAAACGGAATAGACGACCGAAAGAATAATATATGTAATATCAGAATATTCGATTCACTGTTGTATTAAAACAATGGCAAATACAAACTGAAAACGACAACGTTTTTATCGTCGTAGAAAGATATTTTGAACAGCATCAATTAGCACAGAATTGAATAAAAAATGTTTCAAGCTGTATTTTACAATTTTAATCCAAAGTTACGAATCGACCACATTTAACGAAGCACAAGAATATTAGCCATTTCTTACTATATATAACATGACATGTTTTAAATGTCACCTTCATCATTAGAAAACGTGGTTACATAGGTGCATCCTTAATGACGTGAGTATTCGTTTCCTAGTTAAACAGTTCATGTAGCGCCCCGTCATGCAACGACGTATTATTACCTTACCCGTCATTTCTCTTCAAATTACGTACGTTATTTGATGCACTGTTTCAATCTCTTATTGACAACACGATTCATCTAGTATAATCAGTATGTTGAAAATTTGAGTCTCAGAAATGTGGAGCGTGTTTGTTAATTTGATGCTGGCGGTTTTTTTCATTTGCATGTAAACTAACGATGTATAACACACAACGAAAATACATTTGCTCGCGACCCCATGCAACGAGGATTCGATTTATGCAAGACGACACACCAGCATAAAATCAGTAAAATGTGATATATTGATATATACCATTAATCTTCTTTATTTTGTTCGTTATTCCTATTTTATGATTTTTGGGGGATAGCACATCTGATACGGTATTCAGATGCTTATTTGCGTAGCTGAGTCCAAGGATTTGATATGTAGAGGAATAGTTGCTTATCGACTGGCTTGACTGTTAGAGTTTATGGCGCTGCATGTAGAACAACGCAAAATTACATTTTAATTGAAGTGTTAAAATGAGTTAAATTCAATGATTCAGAAATTAAATCTAAATTTGGGGTAAATGATATATGTTGATAATATTGTAAATCAACCAAAACCCTAATGGTACGTATTTCTTTGAATTGACCATTGTTTTATCTGTTACGTAATTGTTTGTTCCGGTTTAGCGTGTTATAGACAACCGCTAGATTCTTTGCAAACACAGTAAAGAAAATGTGTCTTTTTACTATCCATGTGTATGTGTGGTATCTGCAGTAATCGTTGTCATTTTATTCATTGCTCGGTTGTTTCTTATCAACTCTGTCACGTGATTACTTCCATGCATTATTGCATCTAATTATACTTCTAAATTATTTCTACACGCATTTTACATCAGGAATTGAACGTACCTGATTAAGTATTCTAAGGCGGCGACAGTAGATACCAGTAGATAATCAGTAACACGGTATTATTCTTATACAGCCTCTTATAATTGTTCTTACAGTCAGTGACGTCACACTATTGTATTGTGCGGCAATTAAGTGAGTGCATTACCGCCAACTAAGGCCAGATCGGCATAATTCTGGAAGACGTATGTTAACTTATTCGTGGTGTAGGGGGTTATGTGCTCATGAATATATTCATTAATTTAACCAGAGGATTCAAACCTGCGATCTCTCACATTGCTGACCATGTGAGTAGTCACACAAATAAATAATTTGTTGTAATACTGTGAGGTTAATACGAGGATACCTTAAAATATGCACGAAGACAGTACAACGGAGTGCGCGCTGGTCGATGCGGCGGTGTACTGTCTGAGTGCATACTTTGACGTATCCTCGTAATAAACTTATTATTATACATCTTTTCATTCTCAAGCATACACAATGGAAATGCCGAAACTGAAAATGTTTAGAACAGAATCAGCGAACTTCTTTGCGTGGAGTCCGGTAAAACCTTGATGGCAGCTTACGTGATATTTGATACTTATTTTGGTGTAAACAATTCTCGTTTAATTATTGTCCACCATTACAAGTTGTTAAATTGAGAGAACAAATGTCTCAACAAATATTTTATACTTATTTTGGTGTAAACAACTCACATTTAATTATTTTCCACCATTACAAGTTGTTAAATTGAGAGAATAAATGTGTGGACAAATATTTGATACTTATTTTGGTGTAAACAATTCTCATTTAATTTTTTTCCACCATTACAAGTTTTTGAATTGAGATAACAAATGTCTCAACAAATATTTGATACTTATTTTGGTGTAAACAAATCTTTTTTAATTATTTTCCACTATTACAAGTTGTTAAAATACTGAAATAAAAATACTGGTATCATTGGTAATGTTAACTGCTGAATACGAACCCTCAATAATCACTTCCACAGGCTCTGTATAATTACCACTACACCACAGAATATATTCTTCTGTTACCTGAATTGTTTTCGTGATATAGGGAACGCCGTCGTGACACTTTAATATCTAGTAAAACTTACCTTGACTTTGGTCTTCTGTTTATCTCTTGTCACGATCTGGTAACTGTTGAACTAATTGCGCGTCGTCCAGTATTCCTGTCCCTGGGGGGGGGGGTTGTTTGTGGAAAAAATTCTATGAAAATGCGTGAACAAAAACCTACACTATATGCATGTAAAAGGTCTGCTGAAAAAAAATTCTATATCAGATAGGGGAAAAAAGTAGGCTTCATTTCAATTTTCCTGGCCCCCAGGATATCAAATGGTCCGTCCCTTAGCAAAATGAACACCACTCAACGACCAACGACGTGGCGTGGTGCACAAGCGTGCCATGAGATCAAAACAAAATTAGCTTGAAAGGGCATTTGCGTGACTCGAACCGGCGCTCGCGGACGGCACCTAATCGCCTAGCTTCACGCCACTGCACTTCTTCCCCTCGGCCACCGGGATGCCGAGCGTTTTAGTGCAAAGAACATAAACCCTGTCCATCCTATCCGCGCCACACAGCGTCGCCAGAATGCGGCAAAGGGCTTCAGATCTGGCAGTACTAAGATGGTGAAAGCACAGTTCCTCTATAGAGGGACTGTGGTGAAAGTAATGGTACAGCATTATAAAAGTTAATAAGTATTGAGAGGTAATTGTAAATTCGACATAGTTGCTGTTGAAATATAAAGTAAAGTAAGCATTTAAATAACGCCGAATAAACAGCAAGGTAATTTGACGTAGTATTTACTTTGCCGTTTATTCGGTGTTATTTGCTTACTTTACTTTCTATTTCAACAACAACTTTGAGTTTACATTTGTATAAGGTGGTTTTTCCATTTCCCATGTTTGCTACGCCGTAATATGCAAACACTTCCTCGTTTTATTGTGATTGTGTGAGTGTTTACTGATGTATTTTGCGCCTGTCACTGCATGACCTAGTTTCAACCAAACGGCCATGTTGCAACGGAGTGTGTGTCCCTTGGCGTGACCCCACTGACTGTATGATCGTTCAGTTCATCTGTTAAGCTCGGATGTATTACCGTTATTATTATTATTTTGTCACGTGATTTGTTTTACCTTATTTGTAATGTCTTAAGTATCTTTATTGTAATTTGTATATACCAATTCATATATACCGACCAAACGACCCAGATTGATGGTCATGTATTTTGTCACCAATTCGTGTGTAGGTACGGCTTCTGGAATTGTGCCATCTAAGCCATTAAATGGCCACTATGCTGACTGAACTAAGTAGGTATCCCGTGATTAAACATGTATATATCAGGGTTCGTATATATCATAATTTCATTGTTCATCTAAATATAAAAGTTACATAACAGTATGTAAATTTACAGCAGCCGGCACTGAATTAGATCAGGGATTTCTAGAAATCCATCTGTCATGGCATCGTCCATTTCGGTAACAGGGGTACGATTCTATAAATAAATACTAATAAGCAGGAATAAATTTAGGTATATTAAAACTTTTAGCTTTAAATGTATTACAACTTTCTGTGCTGTGTCACATTTGTTCAGTTATTGGAAATTGTGCAAATATGCCAAGGAATATTGTGATTTTGAAATAGAGAACCACGATCACCGATGAGTTTATGGCTTGAAATCGTTTCTAAAGCTGATAACCTCGTTTTCCAGTACATAGTTATTTGTTTATTGCTAATCCCCTTAAGACAATAGGCGTTTCGAGACCGGTGATAGAAGGACTGTGCATAGTTTATCTTTTACGTTCGGTATTTACTATGAACAAACTTGTTCTTAGTTCCAACTCAGACTAGTAATACAATTACTAGTCTGAGGTTCCAACAAAGACACTAGAGAAGAGTCGTAGGTTCCAATACGGTTAAAGATTTTTAGTAACCGTGGTTCCAAGCAGTAGCTGTGTACTTGTTTTTGTTCACAACAATGTTCGTTCACTAGAAGACTCAGTTCAGAGCTTGGTTGTTCCCATATGATTGAAGTCGATGGCACAACGTTCCCATCACGATGTACTCAGACCACTAATGTCCGGACGCATGAACGCATAGTTAAGTAAGTGGATAAATACACAAACCAGGTGCGATTATAACAGCCATTGACGTACGTTGTGACAACACATAACCCGTGAAGGGTTGCAGGTAAACCACATAAACCCCTGCCACCAACTTTGCAGTAAAAGACTATCAGTAAAAAAGAATAATCCATTTTTTTTTGTTAAATAATTACTGCTTAACTTAATTGGTTAACTAGTTTTTCCAATGATCTGATTCATGAAATAGTGTAGAATTATTCCACTGTCCCAATACCACTAATCATAACGCAATTTTGAGCCGATAATACTACACTATGTTCCGCGATTATCGATATCTTGACAAGGTAATCCCAGCATGTTGCAAGTATAATTGTAACAAACACTACACAGAATGTATGAACGTGAAAGTTTTCAGGTTTCAATAAATATATGTCGAATGGAGGGTTTGAACGAAACAAACATGATTATGTATTCGACAACTTCATTTTGGCGTCGTACTGGCACTTTAGAGTCGTAAACTGAAGCATATTACAAAAGTGCAAATGTGTGTGTTGATTACGACAGAAAAACTGACATTGAACATTTATTTATAATCAACTTAATTACAAATGATGGATATTGCTTACCTCACCTTCGTTTGGCTCCAATTAAAATGTTAAATGTTTTTGTTAATTGCATGAACATGATATATAAAGGTTCTCTTTTAGAATATCAACACCGTCAGTTCTATATCAATCCATTTACTCTGTGTAGTTACACACCAATATGGCATTTCCCCCTTCCCCTTACTAATCGATAAATGTGGTCAACTGGCTGCTTTATTTTCGTCAGTGGGCATCGGCGTTTTACTGTCTGTTAAATTGGTACGATTTACTTTGGTAAGCCTCTTCATACCCATCGTAATCGTACTTTTTAAAATAGTTCTTGAGATACAGTCGATAATTCAATAAACAATATACAAATTAGATAATTTCCATATTCATATTGGCACCACAACAAGGCAGTAATTGCTAGATTGTTTGTTCTTGGAATTATAAATGTTAGTCAATTCAAGTTCGTTTACTTTAATAAATTCGTGTGCCAGATTCATCTACGTTTTGAAAAAAAACGGTCGCTAGTGGTTAGCGTGAATTCATGTTTTAAACATATATTTTCGGGATCATGAAACACATTGTGATCTAGTATCAGATGACACAGTAAACGAAAATATTAATAAGCGTATACAAGGGCTATATTGTTTGCGTGAAAGAATCAAATTTCAAATCTTCAATTATAAATCTTCAGGCTTAGTTCTAGGTTCAGGAATTGCTGGCTTTATACAGTCACAAGAACTTGTCAAATTCACGATATAAATTTGTCAGGTGAACGTAGTCGGCGCTGCGGAGGGGACACGATGACTACCAGTTCACACAGTGCAAAAAAAAAGCGATGCCACCGGCAATGACGTATTCTTCGTAGGTGTCGTTGATGGGTATCCACTACCTAGTTTACAGTTAGTGACGATAGTGCGTGGCATGGAAAAAATATTATTGCTATGTTCAAATGCGTTAAACAATGACATCGATTCCATACACAGCTGTTGATATATTGAGATGTTGTCAAGTAATGTATATCTATTTATTCATTTTTAAATATTTTATTTTATTTTAAATAAAAACATTCTAATATATACATACATGGACTTAATTGTCTTGAATATTTAAATAAATTGTAAATTTCTTGAATAAATGTAGCAGCTTGTGTAATGTAAATCTGTGTTACAAAATGTATTCCACTCCTGTCCGACAGAAATTAAAAGCAGAGTTAAAAATCGGAGAATAATGGACTTGAGCAACCAGAGAAATCGTTATTAAATCGTTATTTCTGTAAATCTTCCGATGTATCTTATTTAATAGCATATTTGACAATATATACATAGAAAACCAAATTATTTAACGTGTTATTCATTAGCAACGGGGAATCTCGCGAAAAATATCCTGTTCTCACAAGGTGTGTACTCATACTGGATAGGCATTTATATCACAATAATAAAAAAATATATCTATTTGCCGTTTCATTGCACATCAGAATCTGCAGAAAATACAATTCAATTTTGTTGATTTCCAATCACCTGTCGCGTACTTTTTGACCAAAACAAATGGAAACAATATATTTCCGAACACAATGTCAGCAATATCCAGTGAGTGCAGTCTCCTATGTATACGCTTTCGGAATATACATTATACGAATTGCCATTTCGAGTTTGAATAAATAACTATTAATTATAACGATTTTCTTTGGTCGCTAGAGTTCAAGAATATTGTCATGAAATAATATCAATACAACAAGCATAAAATATCGGAGTGAACAAACAAACATGCCAGATAAAAACATATGTAACTCAATCTATCAAACTTTCAAAAACACGGTATTTTCCTTATCTGATTTTTCTGTAAATATATTATTATAATATTGTTTACACAGTTGACTGTGTAATCCAGTGTTGTGTAAAAACGTGTTTCCATATTATAACATATGGTTATTTGGAATCTCTTTTTGAAGTCTTTTTATATATGAGGTTGTTTTTACTCGGGGAACTTGACTTGAAGCAATATGGGTACTAATATTTTGTATTAAAATACTTCCAGGTCAACCAATCAGTATACATTTAGTTGTCTAACAAGCCCTGTGATATCCATTCTGTGAAATAGCTTGTTCTTGCGTAAACCCCGGGGCTCATAGGATCGGCACATCCAAATCCCCAGCTGACTATACCAGCCAGATACCATCGGTCATCACTATCTTCACATACTAATGGTCCCCCGCTATCACCCTGAAAAACGTAATATATTTGTAAGTTTATATGCTTTGCAATATTTTTTCATATAATAAGTTGTTGATTATTATTTAAACTACTTAATTAGGGAAAATGCTTCTGCCTACTACATTAACATACCAACTCACGAAGTGTTTTGAAATCCTGAGAATTGAAAATTAGTTGACGGGTTATACAATAGGAACGATGTGATATAGCCGATTGGGATTTATTTGTGTGGCAATTATTTTTGCACGTGACAGCTAAAATTGAACATGTAATGGGCGATGTTTTGTAAACACATTTTAGAAATAAAAGTTTTGATGTGACAGGTGGAGATAATTCGATAATAATATGTCGTTGTAGTATCAACTCTTTTGGTAGTCGACGTGATGTTCTGATCATCAACATTTACATACACGAGACACATCAATAGTCAGCTCACTGTCATGGTATAGCAGCGTGCCTAAGTTGTTCTGAGTGACCGTCTCACGCTATTGTGGTTAATGTGAATCTGCTTAGAATATAAGGCATGTGGTCTATTTGTCGCGTGACTTGTTCCATCATAATGTTTAAAACATATTCAGTGAAATGGGATTATGAAATAAAACAATTATGTCACATCAGCTTCCCTGGTGCTTGAATAAACATTAGCAAAGTTACGTGGCAAATTCTTTTTCTCTCGAACTTTCTTCCGACTGTAAATCGCAAAATACGTTCATATTATCAAATTTATGTAAGCGTGAAATCGACGATGGATAAACATATTAACAAATCACGGAACGGTATAATTATAAGAACATTGGCTAGTAGATAATTAGACCGTTTCATCTAGCTTAGGTTCGTCTGGTGTTTCAAGCAACTTTACCTGACAGCTGTCTTTACCACCTTCATCATATCCCGCACACATCATACGATCGGTAATGCGTCCATTCAAATAACTAGGCTGATTACACACTGTATTCGATAGTAATGGGACATCTACTTGATATAGGTAAGTATTATCACCAGTTCCTTGTATGAGTAAATGTATTTATTTAATTATATAAATATGGTATCTTCAAAACAACTACAACCACATGAACAACAACAACAGCAGCAGCTACAAGAACAACTGCTTCTGCTGGTATGAGAAATGCACAAGGGTAGTGACGTTAACGTATATGTTGTGTATTTATTACTGTAATAACACCATTGTTGCTTTACGTACCAAGCGTGTCACCCCAGCCTGTGATATAACAAATCTTCCCATCTGAAAATGTGTGCCCTCCAACCTCAAGGCATGCCGGGATAACATAATTCGTCCATGACAAAGAGGTGGACACTTTCAGTAACGCGATGTCATAATCAAGCGTAAACGAGTTATAACTATCGTGCACTACTATTGTAGAAATGGAACGCGACTGTTGGCTGCTGTCGCTTGTCCCTCGGTCATGCTCGCCCGCTACAATCGTGTACATCGAGGAGGTCAAATCACTGAAAACAAAGCAAAATTTAAGTAAATCGAATGCACAGAAATTATAGTTTCATTAGAAATATGTCGCAATATTTGTATTAATGGTGTACCCAAGTATAAGTCGAGGATACAAGTATCGTTTAAAGCGGGGGGGGGGTCGTCACCTGCGCACGCGTCAGATGGCCAGAACGTGTCATTGTTTACATACAAGTGTCTACCCATGAGCCTTTGCGTTTTTAGCGTGCGTTGTTATAGTCCCTTGGGACTTAATTCCCGCGCGTGCGCAGGTTACGACCCCCGCGCTTTAAATGAACATTCGCCACACATTAACAACACTATTTAAAAAGCACTATTGGAATGACAGTTTATAACCTCGGTAGGTGTTGAATGGCATGAATTTATTTGTCTTTCATAACAGACGTGCAATGCAGGCTAGCCTACTAGGACTGGAAAATATAATCATATATAATTATTACTCAATATGAACAATACGTTACGGGTGTTAGCACTTCTTCAGATATTCAACGGAAGACAGGCCACTTGTTGTAATATATTGATTAATTAATAATTAATGACTGCGACCATCTACTGCCATTTTCTATATATTGGTAATATTCTTGACACGGTCATATGACCTTTGACGTGATTGGTGAATCGAAAGTGTTAATATGAAAAGTACCAATCAAACTGACCAATGATCATGGTTTTGTTTTATCTCCATGTAGGCGTGGCATCTATGTTTGTAATACGACTGAACGAATAATAAAATATACCAGTTGGGAACGGGTATCCTGATAGGTAGAATGTTTTGGGCAGTGGGGGATGGGGGAATTTCTTGCTGAAGGGGAGAAACTGTGTATTTTTAGTGGAGGACAGAAATGGACAGCCTTTTCTTTCTTCCAAAAATATCTGTTCCCTATAATTCAGCTTGTCAAGTAGATTGGAATATGTTTTCAAATGTTCATGTTTTTAAACTTGTTGTTGGATGCACCCGATATACTAGCGACGTATCTACACATTAGTGGAATTCAAGGAGTGAAACACCGCATATGTTCTAGGCTATATGCGAGCAGCTCGAGACATGGACTCCACTGTACACATGTCTGACATTAACAACCGAATATTTGAACATCTAAAACAGGGGAGAACGTGGTATGCCAAAATAGGAAAGCCGTATCAAATAATGTATTCTTACTCGACTACGCAATGAGCGGCTGTTACGATCCATTCGGTGTTAATAATTGTACCGCCACAAATATGACCATAATCATTATGCTCCAGACTTATCTAAAAAAGAAAAGAAATGTATACGTTGTCAACATGTTATAGCAATATGGTCAAATTCAATGCGATGTATGTCTCATGATGTGGCGGAACACCAGCTCGTCGTTAACCCCGAAAAGAATGAATGCGTTAAGCAATGTTGGTGTCATTTTGTAGCGTTTTTAAACAGTGTGCGAGTACGTCTCAAGTAAAAAAAAAGTGTGATATTTGCAATTATAACAGATCACTCGTTAATACTGTACTGTAATTGGTCAAAACAGGATCACGTGTTATCGGCTAAATTACCATAGTAGCGCCAGGGAAATTACTAGTACCCTAGGGAGACTAGAACATCAACTCGTGCCCGGGGATGACGTCACTCGTCACCTGATCGTGTGATTTCCAATAATTCGTCTGCTAGCTCGGTCGTTGATATCGATAGTCCGCCTCAAAAGAGATTCAGAAGGAGAACTTGACAGACTAGTAGAAAATTAAGATGCACCGAAGACGAAGGACGCAATCAGGTTTTCTAGAAGCGTCTGTACATCGTTTTGTGAAGAAATCGGGACACCGCAAGCAGACGTCGAGAAGAAGACATGCAGTGTGTTCACTATTAATGGATGTGTAATGTGTTATAAAAGACATATTGCATGGCATAATTCGGGCTCTAGTATACGTCTATTTTCCCCTCGGGGTTGTAGGGTACCAACAATACCTGCTATTTCCCTCGGGGAAATAGACGTATAATAGTGCCCTCATGGACATGCAATATGTGCTTAATAGTTGAGGGGGTACCTTGCCGGCTGTCTAAGGGACGACGTCAAAAGATCGATGTCGGATAAAAAACTTATTTCCTTTAGTTTGGGGGTGGGGGGTTTTGACCTCAAAAAGTATCCATCCTACAAAAACGATTTTATTTTTTAATGAAGTCAAAACAATCTTGGAGTATTTGTATTTTTTTTTCTATCCAATCATGGACAGAAATAACCGAAAAGGGAAAAAAATAGAAAAATGGTTTGGTTCGAGTGTAAATCTGCGTCAAATGAGGTGCATTTGTAAAATCTGTTTACACCCACCCGACAACCAACTGCTATGCAATACTACTGTTCGATTATCAATTTGTATTTAATGGTGAATGTAGTCTGACGCCATGACCAATATTTATCAATTAAGTTTCAGTGGGGGGTAGGGGGGTTTGGAAAAAAACTAAAGGAATTAAGTTTTTTATCCGACATCGATCTTTTGACGTCGTCCCTAAGGGTATAAACCATCGCAGTGTGACGTCATATGTTTACATTTTTGCCAACCAGCATGTGAATGTGTGAAAACAAATGTCGCTCGCTGATTAAAAATATTCCTATTCCACTCACTGCGCACGCGCACGCGAGCATAACGGAAACAATCGCGGCGGCCTATATTAACCCACAGTCCCTCAACACTGAGAGACTGTGATTAACCGTATGCAATAGACACACAGTGACACTACCGTGCATGGAATTGAAATAAGGCAATCAGTCGCGAGTTCAATGATTTTCAACTCGAAAAGCTGAAGGTAGACCCCCCCCCCAACATCACAGTGTGTTTGTCAACATTCAAACGTTACACTCATAACCAATAACACCAATATGAAAACTATCAATACAAGTATTTTACAGTGTCATCTCAACATGCTGCTTGAAGGTTGGATGAACATTAAATATAGTATATCATGGCATTTGATTTGTTTTGAGTTATTTTTAAAATATTGGTTTCAAGACATTATTGCTTTATTTTTTTCATTGATTTTTCATATTATTAGCGTTGATAAACTATTATAAATAAATATTTATATATATTAATATGAGAACAATTTTTATGTGAACTTTGAGCTAGGTAATTCTCACACGATACAAATTAAATCAATAATGATGCGAAACACTATAGTCACTATTAAAATCATCACCTGCCACGGCCAACTTCCTATATCGGCTTCTACTCCGCCCACTATTCGCTGGTTTGAGTTAGGAATGCCACGTTTTCTTCGTCTCAAAGTCGGCATATACGCCGGAACTCCGCAATTAGCTTGATTCCCTGGAAATGATTTATTGAAAACGCAGTTAATATAATTTATTATTGAGGTAGATAAACATACTAAGACATTGTTTGTGAATAATTCTAAGACGCGAATGTTCGCCGAAGATCTCGATAAAGGCGAAAAAACACACGACTTCTTTTTGCCACTCCAATAGCGTTCATTTCTCTACCATCTCCCACTGTTCCAAATACCTCGGTTTTTTAGAACTTAGGACAGTGCACATGACGACCGTGGGTGGCACACTATTTGAGGAGCAAAAACAAGTCTCGCGACTCTCTCACTCAACGAGATTTTGGCGGCCATATTGCCTCCAGAGTATATTCTCGTTACCTGGGCACCCACTTTCATCACTGCTATCGTTACAGTCCTCAATGCCATTGCAACGTAGTGAACTGCTAACGCACACTGCCAATGTGCCGTTTCCGCATCGGAATTCGTCGTCAGAGCAGGCCACTATAAAATAATGACACGATTTGAATTTCACAAATTTAATTTTTTACAGCTGCTTATCCACAAGAAGTAAACTATTCCACGAAGTTAAATTAAGATATTCCGCTTGAAATATCGAACGTGAAATATTGAATGAAAAAAATTAAATATAAAATGAAAAAATATAATGCCATTTGAGAATGGAATTTTCATTGATTGCTTGATTCATCTCTTTGCTAATACTCAAGAATATAGCTGACTCCAGTGTCACTTTATATTTTGCGTTTGTTCGCGTTTATTTTGCGTTTGGTTTTCGTAATGTGTTATAATAACTGAAACAGTCCTCCAAATAACTAGTGATTTCAGTAAATGATTGATTTGACGTACAGCACGTTTTAATGTATGTACAGTCAAGCGTGTTGCGGAAGACTTTGAAAAACTTGCACGAACCTAACAGAATATAAAGCGAACCAGAATTTTCGAATTCATGTAAATTACCTTCAGCAACGAACTCCGCTTCAAATCCCGTATATTGAACAGAAATGTCCGAAGTGAACGTCACGTACATTTGATTATCCGTGGACCGTATTGACGGTGGAATTGTACGCCCACAGTATTTCCCCAGTAGCAGATTGGTGGCGCTGTCGTCGGCACCATTGTATACACTGACAGCATCGTAATCACAGGTCGAGGAGCTCTCCAAATCGAATGAATTGAATGACAGAAATACAATCTATTGGAAAACACACAATACGCTTTACATATGACTATAGATGAGACTACTTTACAACAACGAACAATATACACGATGTAAATAGACGACGAGATCTCGTTGAAAGTGAGCCACAAGACTTGTTTCCCCTTGTGTCCCATCCTCCTCCCATCGTGCCCATTGCTACCCAGCTTTATGCAACCACTGATTATAGCCCGTTCCTCAATACACAAAAATAAGTAGTTTAGATTTGAATCAGGCACTACGCCGATCACGAGTTATGTGTGTTAGAACCTGACTGATTTTTTTTTATCTGGAATACCTAAAACACCGACATACATCACGAATCCAGCTTTGCCACAAACACGCTCAATACAACTCGCCAAGAAAGTATGAAATGTTCCAGTAGCAACGTATGTTAGGAAATCTTATGAAAGGACAGCTTAAAAAGTGCATGTTCTTCGAACAAATCTCCCGACTTGCTTCTCGTCGAAGTTTGATTAATTAAGTAGACCAGATTGAAGAGAGTTTCGCGTGCGATTCCATGTTGACACAATCTTTCTGAAAACTTGACTATCACAGGTTTATACATCAATATTCGGCTGTTAGCTAACAATTTCTGATTCAAATATCTTGCGAATACCGCACATTCTATACGACACATGCTACTCTACACGTCAGATGGTACAATCAAAATATATCCCATAATATAGCATTAATTAATATATTCTGTGAATGTGTATAATGTCATACTTCCGATGTATGAACAGTGAATAATACTACATTATCACAAATACCTTTCCCACTGTCACTGTGATCTGCCAATAACAGGCCGCATTGCTGTCATACAGAGTCGTGCCATCATAATTCATAGACGAAAATGAACCGCTATCTGAGGTAAACGTTGCGGGACCTCCACATGGCGATGCTCCTACAACAAACACGATAATATATTATTTGTGGATTTATAATTTGTGACATGGCAAACAATACCAAACGTTATAATAAATGCATGACATTTTTTGTATATTACGTAGTCAGAACAAAGGTAAATATATTATTTCCACGAACACACAATTTCGGGAATTTCAAATAATAGTAGCTGGAGGCATACGTTTAGAGACAAACAAATAAATAAAAGTGGGTCATTCTTTTTACAACTTATGTGTGAAGATATTTATAATAGTTGACACACTATCTCAAAACATTGACTCACATAGGACAGAGGTACCGTATTTTCCCTGTTAGCAGTGCATACCTTTAAAGTAAAAGCCATTAACTTAAACCATAGAGCTCATTGGCTAAACAAACCACTGGGTGGGTTTAGTGGTGTTAAAATCCCACCAAAACATACAAGTTTAGCTTATTAAATTTGAGATGCGCATTTAATATAGTAAATACGGTATTAGTAATGTTATACTTAATAACGAGATAGATAAAGTGAATATTCTAGAGCGATTTGTGTTGTACTTAAAAGACAGTAAATAGTGTTGCCCATTAATTTAAAAGTGTTTACTCCCTCTCTCTGATCTGATATACATACACAAGCTCTCATTAACTAAAATTACACTAAAAAAATAGTTGACATTAAAGTGCCATCTATTATACATCAATTAGTGATCTTGTGCGATATTGCACCTACCTGGACACCCATCTTCGTCTGAGCCGTCATCGCAGTCAACATTATTATCGCAGTGAAGCACATCATTTATACACAGAGACATCTCCCCAGTACCGCACTGGAACTGGTCTGAAGTACATACGACTATGAAAAACAAAACCGTTAAAAGTATTAATAATTATATATTTTGACCATTGGACGTGTACTGTGAGAGACCAGCGACAAGCGTGTAATGTAGTGTTTTACCAGACATTAAGCCTGGCGCACACGAGAGCTATCAGCTCGGGCAAAACTCATCCGTGTGCGCGCAACTTTACGCAAGATTTTAGTCACTCGTGACGAAATGGTACGGTGAATACCTATTGTGTTTGATAACAGGGACATGCAAATTCTGTACAGTTTCCTGTGTGCAGCGTGGGTTATATTCTGCTGTATAGATAATCCCATTAATGCATATACCTAGTAGATTTATACATTTTTAGTTGTTATCTTTTTACGCTTTTTTATATGTTTGATAAGTTATGCTGTGCCAATATTCACATTTGTCAGTGTATATGATATATCGGTTCTAAATATGATAAAAAATGCACTGATTATAAATGGCACAAATTTAAACAGGTCATTGTTGACTTTTAATAATAGGAAGTTTTGTTTCGTTTCCTTGTAGAGACAATTGACCCTTTTTCTTTCCATTTCATGCTTTCACAGTGGAATAAAAACTGTTACTTTCACCATAGACCCTCTAATCTGTAGAGGGTCTATGCTTTCACAATTTATAGTTTCTATCGTATCAATAAAATTAACTAGGCTATTTAGTTTTGATCAAATGTATTTTTCTGATTATATTCTAACCACAAAGTTGGCTCATTTTGTCACCGTCCCGCAACACCCGAGGGACGGTGATTTTGTGTAGTTACACCCTGGCAGCCATGTTTGGCCTATTGAACAGAAGAGGATGTAACAGTGGTGTTGACATAGCTTTATTGTCAGTTCCTCTAAGGTGTTAATCGGACAGAGGATTATAACTAAAGTTAAATCATGGAAGGTACTAACGTTAGTACCTTCCATGGATAAATGAAAGGGGTGCCCACAGTTGCATGTCCTTGTTCTCTAAGGTCACAGTCCAGAGGGACTGTGCTAAGGTCTATGGTTTTACTGGTCTCATTTGAAGAAAAATATTCAGAACATAACAATGGTGGAAGAATTCTGTTTGGTCTAAACCATAGGTATTATGATTTCACATGCGTCCCACCTTCGTCTTCATATCCGGCAAGGAATCCGATGTCAGTTATACTGCCGTCAGTTACCATGGTGACAGCCATCTGATTGCCAGAGGAATAAACGGCGCTAGGGAGATCGCCACAGTATTTTCCAATCAAAGTATCCGACGTGGACGGGCCATCATACACGGCTATGAAGTCATTACTACAGGGTGAGCTGTACTGAATTTTAAAGTCGGTGAAATACAGCATAATTTTCTGAAAAATAAACAAAAATGAAGAAAAGACTGTGTTTCAATGTGTATTTAATTGGTATTGTTATATTTATTATCAAAGGTATGTTTAGATGTAATAAATATGAACTACTGTGAGTCGTACACATTGCATAGAACCCGAATCGTAAACAACACGATGCGACCAGCGTGGGGCTTTAGAGATATATTATAGACTAAAACATGTATATATATATATTTTAATATCGATGTTTGATACTTCATGTTAATTAAGGGACGACGTCAAATGATCGATGTCGGATAAAAAACTTATTTCCTTTAGTTTGGGGGTGGGGGGTTTTGACCTCAAAAAGTTTCCATCCTACAAAAAACGATTTTATTTTTAAACGAAGTCAAAAAAATCTTGGAGTATTTGTATTTTTTTTCTATCCAATCATGGACAGAAATAACCGAAAAGGGAAAAAAATAGAAAAATGGTTTGGTTCGAGTGTTCGAGTGCGTCAAATGAGGTGCATTTGTAAAATCTTTTTACACCCACCCGACAACCAACTGCTACGCAATACTACTGTCCGATTATCAATTTGTATTTAATGGTGAATGTAGTCTGACGCCATGACCAATATTTATCAATTAAGTTTTAGTGGGGGTAGGAGGGTTTGGAAAAAAACTAAAGGAATTAAGTTTTTTATCCGACATCGATCTTTTGACGTCGTCCCTAACAAGTGGCAAAAAAAAAATAGTTTGCAGCACACGCATTAGTATTTGATGAGTGCAATTGGAAACAAACTAATACGCATGTGCAGTGATTTTAATTGTACGTACCGGAACAATTATCGTAAATGGGTATTAGTAAATGTAATTGTTTCATCGAACAAAAACTCCGCTGTATGCTACAAGAACCACGTATATATCTATCTTTTTCTCGTTTCAGAATCTTCGTTTTTGTGCTACATTTTTCAACACGTCGAAAGCATCTACACTGACGTCACTTCTACTACAGTGTGAGGCTGTATGGCGTATATTGAGTGTATATGTCTTTATTTTTTACTAATGTGTTAATGCATTAGGCCTAAGAAAATCGAACTATTAAACGACAATGTAAAAATTTGAAATGAGTAGTGGTTGCGTATTAAAAATCACAAAACGTTGAAATAGTGGTGTTTTTTTAATCACATAGTACAAGTATCGCCACGGTAGAATAAGGCCGATCCAGCCACCTTGTCGCAATATTTGAAAAGTTGACCAGTCTTGCCATTTCACTAACAAATCAAAGTTACACAATTCAAGCAAGCAGTACCATTTGATGCATTCTGTTTTTCAATACACACACGTGATTACATAGAAGTTCATGTGTATTACAAATGTAATACGAGTTAGATATGTATTACACACGTAATGCCCATGTATTACATTACGTTATATCGATATATTACAAGTATTGCACGTGTACTACAGTATTCTGAAACGCAGTTATACCTTTGCAGTGTCCACAGTGATTACCCACTCACAATTCAAATTATGTGCATAGAGAGATGTACCATCGTAACCTGGGCTGCTAAATGTGTCACTTGCACCTGTAAAGCTTTCCGATGCACCGCAAGTGTCAGCTGAAACAGATGAAAGGTCAGGGGTCAATGTTTGTCTAAATACATATTTGAAAACATCACATTGTAAAGTTTGGAAAAAGTTTCACCCTTCATTGTAACTTCATCAAATATGAGCGTGGTAGAAAAACCGTAATATTGAGTCTACTCTTATCTCCGATGAACTTCTCTGTCAATCTTGCACTTGAAGTTGTAAATGCAACAATTATTACTGCTTTCATTCGGAAAGATATTAAACCATCGCACAGTATTTTGGGATAGTTTGCATTTAACCGCCTAACCAGATCTCTAACGACGTTGTGGCTCAGTCACATAATCATATTTTTTACCAGCCTCCAATTGTGACATCTAGGATTTGGTACACTTAATATAGATTTCGATGTTATTATTGTGCTCATAAAATGGCAATTATTAGCCGAGACGCCAGAAGAACTACGATAAGAAAAAGTGTCTTACATGAACAGCCTGTTTCGTCGCTGTTGTCAGGACAATCGTTATTGGAGTCACAGACCAAGCTCGCTGAGATGCAGGAGTCACCTGACACGCAGCGGAACTCACTTGGCGTGCATTGCCCTGCAATACAAATGTACCCGTACATTAAATAAACGCGAACAAGACCAACTTAATTAGACCCCAGGCATTACACGATAATAAATCAAAGTATGTCTGCTATTTTGACGATCGTACACAAAAGTCTATGCACATTGCAAAATATAACATAAAGTGGATATAAATATTTTTATTACGATAGATTATTTATTACACGTTTAAATCATGTTAGTTAAATCAATTCAGCCCAAACTGACCAAAGCAGTTTTGCACGAATCATGCCACGCACGGCAGGTCGACACATTCTTCGAATGGAATTTCTCAACGTTGATGGCGCTCTCACCTACTGCTGTATAAGTTGCCTGGAAACCAGTATATTCGATAACGTGGTCAGTTAAAAATTTAATGTACATGGTAGTACCAGTGGAAGCAAAGGATGATGATGGCAGCGAGTACCCGCAATATTTAATTATTTCTGATGTTGAGGTCGCATCACCATCAAACAGGATGACGTAATCATAACCACATCCTGTCGCGTCTTCAATGTCCATTGCAGTGAAAGTCAACTCTACTATCTGGAAACAATAGCATGCATTCCACGACGATAACAACATAATATACATATAATATACATGAAATAATGTAACTGAACACGGAGAAAACACATACATATACACATGTTAGAGCCGTTAAAATATGATATTAATATGTGTATGTTTATTTCAGGGTAATGGAATGGAATGGAATGTGACAATAATAAGACGATTGTAGTAAAATCTGTACCTCGCCAGTGTTAGCTTGTATAACCCATTCACATATAGAACTGCTATCGTATAATGTAGATCCATCGTAGTTCATACTAGAAATGGTCCCACTACCCGCTGACAAATAACGATCGCCACCACAGTTCGACGACACTCCTGCAAAATGATATGAACACACATATCCTTCTAAATGTACATGAATACTATTTTGCCATGGTAGAACTAAATGAAAGTATTAGGGACCAACTTTAGGCTATAATAATACTTCAGTGAAACAACAACTTGTGTTTACATTATCAAATGATCTACTTATATATGGATTTATGATTCAAATGAATTGACTGTCATTGTAATCAACGAGTTAAAAAAACGTTGATTTTTCCAACATTACAGTAAGTTTATTCCATTCTAAGCGTTGTTTCGCACTTGTGAATGTACAATTCCGTAGTGTCACTGATACGGTCAGACAATTTATGCTCCTGTATAATTAGGTCATGTGACTATCCCCTCTGTTCGATATTACATTGCTATTGATATACTTGAGAGTATCGCAAACCTACTCATCACCAGTGCCAACGTTCGAAACCAGCGTGACTGCGACAAACTTCAAACCCCTTACCTGTATATCCTACAGCTGCATAGTCCAATGAAAAGCCTCCAAGTTGCCTCTGTGCATCAGTTGTGAACTGCATGTACACTTTATTAGACGATGATATTTCTGTCTCCGGCAGCTCTGGACCACAAAAGTGACCGAATGCAGAATGATATACAGTGGGGCCGTCATATATACTCAGAATGTCGTACGCACAGACGGAATGGTACTCCAAATCGAAATAATTAAACGTCAACTCGATTAGCTGGTAAAATTAAAATGAAAAGAATATATGTATATATCTCATTGAATACTATTGAAATATGTCTATACATTTGTAAATAACAATTGATAAACATTGTCACGTGACATATGACACAATTTTTCAAAAAAAAAAATGATTAGTCATCCAGGACAGTCCCCGACCACATGTATGTTTTCGGGTTAGGAAGAAAAAGAAAAAAAAAACGATTGCGGCAAAACAGTTCAGTTCGAGATATATGTTAATACGACATACCTTATTACTAGCAACTTCTATTAACCATTCACACTGTGCATTCATAGCATACGTGGAGAAGCCACCATCGAAATTCATACTCGTAACTGTCCCGGATGAGCCACTTAGGTAATAATCGCCTCCGCATCCAGAAAACCCGACTGGGAAAATAAAATATATAACAAAACGCCGATCATAAGTGGAATGTGCTGCAATCAGGCTAGACAGACAAGTATTTTTTATAAAAGATTTGCTAAAATGAATTATGTTCAATTCGCCAGCTATTTAACTTTTCTGTCACAGAAGTGTGATTGTTGCACAAAAAATCCTGCCATCTACGTCATGCAAACGTCATAGAAGTCGCGTCGTCGCTAGAGGCTGCGAATAATTCTGATATAAGTGTCTTTGGAATTCGTAATTTGTAATAATTGAAAAGAAATCTGATAACAAATTCGACGTAGGTACATACGTGTGGCGGTGCACATTGTTTGTATTACTGCATCATATCACATGAATATTATCACGCGCAGCTGACAGCTTCAGAGGGTTCTTAACAAATTAGAATGCGCCTTATTTAAAAGCGGCCCGATTCAAATCAATTGTATCACAACGATTGGCAGTGATATCTAAACAACACAGACGATAATGACGTATTATTGTAATATCGTGCAAAAACCACACAATTCATCACATAATGTAATGCTACCAAATATGTTACTTTTATTGTTTGTGTCACTATTTGTTTGCCAGAATTGTCTTCCTTCGTATAATTACTAATACGATGACGTAATACTATGTAACGACTTTCGCAATTAACAAAAATGCACTTATACCTAGGCTCATAGTGAAATGTGTTTGCTAATATCAGACTGTAACAACATACTAATGACATTAGCTGACACCATTCTGTGGCGACAGCACAGGAGGGAGGGGCAGAGGAGAAGGTCCACCCTTCCAAAAAATTGTTGGGACGTCGTCCCTCCAAAATCAAGCTGAAACCCTTTGTGTCAGCAAAATTTTTCCTTCAAAATGCAAGAAATAGCGTTTCAGAGGGTTTATATTTCAAAATTTTTAACCAGGAGCACGCCCCGGAGCCCCCAGTGAGGTCGCGCCTTGGCTCAAGGTTGATGAGCAGATCTCGGCCCCCATGCACACATTTCGCGTCGCCGCCTCTGGGCATATTATTCACGTAGCTTAATTATAAGTTTACATTGATACCATGGTACTCACCGCTCATGTCAGATGCCATATACGAAGCCTGGAAGCCAGTATACGATTCTGAACCATCCGAATAAAAGATAATGAACATGGTATTACTTGAAGACACTACAGGCGAGGGCAGGTCTTGACCGCAAAGTGACGCCAACAGTGGTGCCGTGTTGTCCTCGCCATCGAAAATAGTAACGGCGTCGTACGCACACAAGAAGTTGTAATAATCCTGCCTGAGACCCCACTGAAGTTCAAATGCAGTGAATGACAGTGAAATTACCTAGAACAGAAAATAGTTTGTGAAGCATTATTGCTGCATGACAGCCCGAGTGTGAAATTTGTCTAAGGTCACAATGGGCTTGTTCGCAACGTGAGACATCAAAAACATAGAAAACAGTATTCAGTAGTTGCTGCCTTTATCATCCAGTGTAATTTAAAATATACATATTTGTGCAATATCGCGATAGCCTAGAACATACTAAATATAAATAAAATAGTACTTGAATATAATGTTACAATAGTCCAGTTTCATATTCTCATGTTGTCGATTTCATAATCACTGGCCCGTGTGATCAGTTGTTGTTTAGGCATGTGGGTAATTTCAAAATAGCTATATTTAAGGAGTTACTCCTCCCCATCTTAGAGAAAAATACAACCTCTGAAAATAAAAAAATGGGGATAAATGACCTAAATCTAAAATTATCTATGGTGACAACTTGTATAATAAAATAAACTACGTATATAACCGGATGCAGTGTATACAGACCATAGTATATATGTGATGAGTATGCTGCTCACTGTGGTAAGCCTGAGTACAGAATTGTGCATCATAATACTAAATACAGATGCGTGAGGCGATTTACATTATGGTAATTTCGATAAATTCCGTTTATTATATACTACGATGCTTTTGTGCTAGATTTTTATCATGTCATGTTTCACAAATACACCTTAACATTTCGAATATTTTTATCATGTTTTTACAACAATATAATTTACATTGTTACCATAGAAGCATAAATTATAAAACAAAACACTTTGTATGATACTCTACGGTTTGACGAGCGAGGGTTTTATATGAATGATGAATATTAATTATGAATATGTAAATTAGGCTAATAACATAAATAGTAGTATACAAAATTGAACTTATCAATCAATTTTTCTCTATCTTAAGAAATAATATTGTAAAATTGTGATGTTTGTAATTTGAACATGCTATTTCACATAAAATTCCCTAAAATTAAGTTCCTCCGCCCCTTTTTCGAAAACCACAACTATCTTTTTCAGACTTTTTATATATTTGTACTCATTAAAAAAGCGGTTGTGCTTTGTTCCAAAATAAGCAGATGTACACGACCCATCTTGGTTATTAAGTCACTGGCTTAATAGTTTAATATATTTCCATTTGCCTCTAAGTTTTGTATTTTAACCTACGTAGACATGGTTACCAACATGTTCAAAAGTAATTTTATTCTGACGTTGCTCCCCCGGTGTATGCAAATACGAATAAATACTAACATTCGTTAGTATAGTATCCCCTCCCAGATTTCGAGGGGACACTGTCGTGAACATTCAAGGTTTGCCACTAAACTATGCTATTGGTTAGTCACAATACAAGGGAATTATTATACATATCCTACCTGTCCAATATCGACTCTAATAAGCCAAGTGCAGTAGGCGTTCGCGTCGTACAGAGTTGATCCATCATAGTTCATAGAACTGATTTCACCAGTGGAGTTATTGAGAGTAGTCTCGCCACATAAATGTGGTATAGATGCCGTAGATACGTCTAAGAAATAATCCGTCACTTTATTACTATTGTTACTTATTACTGCAATCGAAACAAAACTGATTTAGAATGTGCGCAGATTGTACTTTTTGTCTCATTCTTTATGCATTACGTTTTGTAAGGTTATTGTAGGGTTACACCACTCTCAATTGTAAGATCGCAGTGCTGTTCAATTCGTTATACATACCAGCAATACCGACACCGATTCCCACAGCAACCACTAATACCAGCGCTACAGCAAGACCAATAGCTACTTTAGCTCCTAAACTCAGCTTGCTAGATTTTACAGCAACCGTCCCGGGTGACGTCGATTCTGGCGCACCAGAGAGTGGCCCAACGGAAGCTGGTGCATAAACAGGTAGTTGCGTGTTCTGTGGTTGCGCATGGTACATATGTGCGTCCGTAGGGTACAGTTGAGGTTGCGTAGGGCACTCTTGTGGGTACGTCGGGTATTGTTGTGTATACGCAGGGTACTGCTGTGCATTTTGCAGTTCGATTTGTGCAGGGTGCTGTTGAAGCTATATATAGAGACAAAATATCCCGGTTATTCATGAGTACGTTTATTGTGTCACGTGTGCGAAACAGTCATTGAACTTTGTTGATAGACTGAGATTTAGAAATTTATGATTTCCAGAATGCAAATATCACATGATCAGTATATCACATGATCAGTAAACCAGCCATTATGATGGATGATAACAAATCGAAATTATAGGCATACATATATTAACATAAAATAAACATGAAAATTACGCCACGTCGTCCTGTCCCTAAAAAGATGGCTCAATGTAGCGTGTAGTTATTTCGCTCTTACAATGACCGGATGGACATGCGTAAATCGATTCCCGAACATCGCAATTTCTACACGCAAACACAGCGCAGTATAATCATGGTCATATCCAATTGACACATAAAACTCCGATGGATGTATAGTGTTGACGCGGTGAAAGTTCGAGTCGAAAATCTTATATTTCTGAAATACCTTGTCGATGTGTGTATACAAAATTATGTTTCGTTTGGGAATAAAATCATATCAAAGTAAATATGAAACGAAATATACATAGTGTGGCAATCGGGATGGTTCCACTAACCCATATTTAGCTAACGAGGTGGCGTGGAATAAACAATAATAATGAAGTCTTATGCCAGAACATTTACACAAGCAAGCGTGGCGGCCAGTGTATTAAAATATTCCCTGGCGATGTCATATATGTTTTTTTAATACATTCATTAATTCTGGAGCGTGTCCCATTGCTATTCTTAACGTTTTACAATTATAGCAGGAACTCCAGAAATAATTGATATTTTGATATATTCATGAGAAGCGAAACACGTAAACGCAGATGTATAGTTGAAATTACAAAAACGACCTAATGCCCTCGTAATATAAATACACACATGACTCGTCGACAATTGCTTATAATTTATGGGAGATTGAACCGAATGCAGATCTAGCCAAAACATACATTCAATTCTCAAATTGGTCCGAACCTCCTTAAACTAAGAATTGTTGACTCCCAGTGAAATAGATTTGACATTGGCGCTTTTTCTTGTTTAAATTTCACTAATTTTGATTTATGAACAGACTAAGTTCAAGTTCACAGACAAACAGACCAAGACATAGGTACGGAAAGTAAACATTGACATGTTACAGGTAAATAACCGACCATTGTATGTTCAAATGAGTTTCTTGTACTCCGCCATGACGGTAAATTGGTTCGTGCGAATATGCTCTTCTACACTATTTTGGAAACGAAATTAATTATGTAATCTAGTTATCTAACATCATCACTACGCGCCAAAAGGCGCACAATATGGTGGTTACTATGGTAACGTGATATGAAGCAAGCTGTACCTGGCACCTAACTGGCAAAGCGTATTGTATAATATAAAACCTTGTTTATCATTTTCATAGCACAGAGCAAAGGAAAGAGCAATATAGCCAGTAACTGAATCCACTTGTTTTTGAATCGATGCGCCATATTTGTTACATTCATTTCAATTAAGTTCATTCAACCTTTCTACCGATTATTCTATTTAGTTAAGCGACTGCTGGTAATGGTCGGCTTTTATACGTTCGCTATTAAAGCAGTCAGGTGCCTGAGATGCACAGCTGGGTTAATTAGCTTCCCTGTCTAAATATTAAATTATTGTACACAGATTCAAACGTGTAAGCGGTTACAATGTAACTATTTGAAGCAGAATTAAAAAATAAATCTACGTGAGATAACAACCAAAATACGGAACGTTCCGTGTTTCCCTTTCCCATACAGGTGTAGTGGCTTGAGCAAGGTGTTTTTATTTTTTTAAAAATACAATAAAATCCTGACCTTCACTGTATTTACCCGAACCGAGAGACACAATGTACTAGTAAACATAGGGTCGAGTAAATTCGCCAATTGCATTTAAAACTAGATTAAATATATACTGAACCGCTGTCACTTATTTGGTTGTTGCATTGGATGAATAACACCCTTTAAATCAAGGAAATATATTTACGTTACCATAGCAACCATTTACATTGAGTTACGACAACCAATGTATTGTTCTGCTGCGGCGTGAAATTCGACAGCGACGGAATTTGTATGAGAAGTGAACACAGGTTCGCGTATGCTACGTAAATGCTCGACCCAAATGTATACGTGAAAGGTTCACTTTTCACACCCCGCCGTGAATTCATCAAATTGTAAATTATATGTAGATACTAGCTCTATTTTGTACTGACCGCTCTAGCAGCCTGACCCAATTTCACTGATGTTATTACAAGGCAAATAGAGTCAATATAGCACCAGAATAATGACCAGCCACTGTGTTTTAAAAGAAAAACATTGCAACATATATTTCGTGTTTCATTTCCTAACTATTTATTCGCATAGTGGTTTTGTAATGGTGTAAAATACGCTTCTCCCCGGCATTCATCGTTCACTGCCAGCAAGTAACCACAAGTGTACACACGCCATTAAACAAAGCTTTCGTCTACTGTGGCACATACGCAACATTCACTTCCTCGTAATAATCATGAGATTTATAACACTAGCTATTCAACAAATGGCGACACCTACTGAACCACACCATAGTCGTAGTAATCGAGCTGTAGTTTTTCTATTCTTCTTTCTATTTAGCGTATTTACCGCTGTCATATGTGTAGCTGCGGTCAGAAATCACACCTACCTGTGGTTGGTAAAACTGGGGTGAGAATCCATACTGTGGCGCCGGTGGTTGGCCGTACGTGGACGGATGAACTTGCGTCATGACAATAAATATTTTGTTCACTTTTATCGTAATCACAGCATCCTATAATCCATTTTTAGATTACAGTGGTGTCCACAATACGATCACATAGTCGCGGCGCTACGCAGATAGATTGATTTGCTAGTGAATAGCAGCAGGAAACCGACACGTTCCAGTCTAATTGACATGACAAAATGACGCATACTCGTGTTACTCACGAAAAACAAACTGTGTGTCAACGACTGCTTTTATAATCTGAGTGATTTAATTTTATTGGTGACGTCAGTCCGCGTTGGTAAAGTCGTAACTCACCAATGATGCGCACAAAGGGGGAGGAAGACTGAGTGTGCAACGATATTTTATACTATAACAACCATAACGATCACATTTTTATTAATTGAGGCGATTATTACGACGAAACACACATTCGGCGCAGTAACGTTACCGTCTATTTAACCACAGTCTCTATCAAAGGGACTGTGATTTAACCGAATACGGGCAGCGACAGGCATTGTATGGCACGATGCAAACGAGTCTATATAGTAAATATTGCATGAACGCTCAATATTGATTGTGTTTTGATGTTTTGATACCGACACGGCATTATTAATATCATGTACGCTGGGAATGTTTCTATGTAATTTCCATATTTGTTTGACAATAAACACAATATTTACTTTATGTATATTTTATTACTACTCTCTCTCTGTGCAGACCATTAAACAAACAACGCATTCCAACAGACTGTAAACGCTAGGCAACAGGTAAACAGCGCAGGTCATAGGTCAATCACTTATTACTTGCCGCGACATTTGTATTAGACTCGCGTGTCTGAAGACAGTACACAAGGAGTTGCAGGAGTTTACTGTACATACAATGTGTAATTTCTGATCTTTTGTTTCTGAACTTCGAGAGGGAGTTTTTATGGGGAACTTTACAAGACTGACAGAAGAACAACACACTTTGTAGTATGTACCAATTCCCTCATTTTACTTGTAATTTTAAGAATTATTATATTTTAATGAATAACGCGAGTGATAACGACAGCCTGAATAATTAACATTATTTAATACCGAATGACTGCCTTTACTGAGCAAATGACAACATTTAGTAATTGAATGACAGTATTGAGTACCGAATGCCAAACTTTACTGACCAAATGACAACATTACATCAAGTATTGAGTAATTAATGATAGCCTTTTCTGACCAAATGACAACATTTAGTAATCGAATGACAGTATTGAATAATGAATGATAGTCTGACCAATTAACACTATTTAATACCGAATGACAGCTTTTACTGATCTAATGACAGCATTTAGTGACCGAATGACAGTATTGAATAATGAATGACAGTCTGACCAATTAACACTATTTAATACCAAATGACATCATTTAGTGACCGAATGACAGTATTGAATAATGAATGATAGTCTGACCAATTAACACTATTTAATACCAAATGACAGCATTTACTGATCTAATGACAGCTTTTAATGACCGACTGACAGTATTGAATAATGAATGTCAGTCTGACCAATTAACACTATTTAATACCGAATGACAGCTTTTACTGATCTAATGACAGCATTTAGTGACCGAATGACAGTATTGAATAATGAATGACAGTCTGACCAATTAACACTATTTAATACCAAATGACATCATTTAGTGACCGAATGACAGTATTGAATAATGAATGATAGTCTGACCAATTAACACTATTTAATACCAAATGACAGCATTTACTGATCTAATGACAGCTTTTAATGACCGACTGACAGTATTGAATAATGAATGTCAGTCTGACCAATTAACACTATTTAATACCGAATGACAGCTTTTACTGATCTAATGACAGCATTTAGTGACCGAATGACAGTATTGAATAATGAATGACAGTCTGACCAATTAACACTATTTAATACCAAATGACAGCATTTAGTGACCGAATGACAATATTGAATAATGAATTACAGTCTGACCAATTAACACTATTTAATACCGAATGACAGCTTTTACTGATCTTATGACAGCTTTTAATGACCGAATGACAGTATTGAATAATGAATGACAGTCTGACCAATTAACACTATTTAATACCAAATGACAGCATTTAGTGACCGAATGACAGTATTGAATAATGAATGATAGTCTGACCAATTAACACTATTTAATACCGAATGACAGCTTTTACTGATCTAATGACAGCATTTAGTGACTGAATGACAGTATTGAATAATGAATGACAGTCTGACCAATTAACACTATTTAATACCGAATGACAGCTTTTACTGATCTAATGACAGCTTTTAATGACCGAATGACAGTATTGAATAATGAATGACAGTCTGACCAATTAACACTATTTAATACCAAATGACAGCATTTAGTGACCGAATGACAGTATTGAATAATGAATGACAGTCTGACCAATTAACACTATTTAATAACAAATGACAGCATTTAGTGACCGAATGACAGTATTGAATAATGATTGACAGTCTGACCGATTAACACTATTTAATACCAAATGACAGCATTTAGTGACCGAATGACAGTATTGAATAATGAATGACAGTCTGACCAATTAACACTATTTAATACCGAATGACAGCTTTTACTGATCTAATGACAGCTTTTAATGACCGAATGACAGTATTGAATAATGAATGACAGTCTGACCAATTAACACTATTTAATACCATATGACAGCATTTAGTGACCGAATGACAGTATTGAATAATGAATGATAGTCTGACCAATTAACACTATTTAATACCGAATGACAGCTTTTACTGATCTAATGACAGCATTTAGTGACCGAATGACAGTATTGAATAATGAATGACAGTCTGACCAATTAACACTATTTAATACCAAATGACAGCATTTAGTGTCCGAATGACAGTATTGAATAATGAATGATAGTCTGACCAATTAACACTATTTAATACCGAATGACAGCTTTTACTGATCTAATGACAGCATTTAGTGACCGAATGACAGTATTGAATAATGAATGACAGTCTGACCAATTAACACTATTTATTACCAAATGACAGCATTTAGTGACCGAATGACAGTATTGAATAATGAATGACAGTCTGACCAATTAACACTATTTAATACCAAATGACAGCATTTGGTGACCGAATGACAGTATTGAATAATGAATGACAGTCTGACCAATTAACACTATTTAATACCAAATGACAGCATTTAGTGACCGAATGACAGTATTGAATAATGATTGACAGTCTGACCAATGAACACTATTTATTACCGAACGACAGCTTTTACTGATCTAATGACAGCATTTAGTGACCGAATGACAGTATTGAATAATGAATGACAGTCTGACCAATTAACACTATTTAATACCGAATGACAGCTTTTACTGATCTAATGACAGCATTTAGTGACCGAATGACAGTATTGAATAATGAATGACAGTCTAACCAATTAACACTATTTAATACCAAATGACAGCATTTAGTGTCCGAATGACAGTATTGAATAATGAATGATAGTCTGACCAATTAACACTATTTAATACCGAATGACAGCTTTTACTGATCTAATGACAGCATTTAGTGACCGAATGACAGTATTGAATAATGAATGACAGTCTGACCAATTAACACTATTTAATACCATATGACAGCATTTAGTGACCGAATGACAGTATTGAATAATGAATGATAGTCTGACCAATTAACACTATTTAATACCGAATGACAGCTTTTACTGATCTAATGACAGCATTTAGTGACCGAATGACAGTATTGAATAATGAATGACAGTCTGACCAATTAACACTATTTAATACCAAATGACAGCATTTAGTGTCCGAATGACAGTATTGAATAATGAATGATAGTCTGACCAATTAACACTATTTAATACCGAATGACAGCTTTTACTGATCTAATGACAGCATTTAGTGACCGAATGACAGTATTGAATAATGAATGACAGTCTGACCAATTAACACTATTTATTACCAAATGACAGCATTTAGTGACCGAATGACAGTATTGAATAATGAATGACAGTCTGACCAATTAACACTATTTAATACCAAATGACAGCATTTGGTGACCGAATGACAGTATTGAATAATGAATGACAGTCTGACCAATTAACACTATTTAATACCAAATGACAGCATTTAGTGACCGAATGACAGTATTGAATAATGATTGACAGTCTGACCAATGAACACTATTTATTACCGAACGACAGCTTTTACTGATCTAATGACAGCATTTAGTGACCGAATGACAGTATTGAATAATGAATGACAGTCTGACCAATTAACACTATTTAATACCGAATGACAGCTTTTACTGATCTAATGACAGCATTTAGTGACCGAATGACAGTATTGAATAATGAATGACAGTCTAACCAATTAACACTATTTAATACCAAATGACAGCATTTAGTGTCCGAATGACAGTATTGAATAATGAATGATAGTCTGACCAATTAACACTATTTAATACCGAATGACAGCTTTTACTGATCTAATGACAGCATTTAGTGACCGAATGACAGTATTGAATAATGAATGACAGTCTGACCAATTAACACTATTTAATACCAATTGACAGCATTTAGTGACCGAATGACAGTATTGAATAATGAATGACAGTCTGACCAATTAACACTATTTAATACCGAATGACAGCTTTTACTGATCTAATGACAGCATTTAGTGACCGAATGACAACCAAATACAAATTGTTACAATTACATGGTAGGTAGATATGAATCCACATACTTTGTTATGAGCAAGACTATGCAAAACCTTTCTGTACTGAGGATAACATTATTAGTATGCTCAAAACATTTGTTGAGTTTGAAGAATATATTTTTTATACAGGATTCCGCAAAATTACGATCATGGTAATCTCTTCGCCGCAGCCGTTTGTGCATTTATTTCTATGGGTTTCTTTTTATAGATATAAGCTTATTATTAAAGAATGCGATATCTTTATTAATAAAGCATGATATTTCAAATCTATTATATAGAAATCAGCCGTAAATGCTTTTTTTTTATAAATAACCCGATTCCTACTATATAGTATATATTTAATTAAAATTCAAGATATTTTATACACAGGCAAACACGAAAAAGACGAATTGAATTCAGTCGGTGCTGCAGCGTATATTTACAAACCAAGGATCAACGTATTATAGTCTTTGTTTATATTTCTAGGTATTAACAATTGTGTGTCGTATACACTGAGAAGGTATGTGTTATATTATTTATGTGTCATGCGGAAACATACATTGTTTATAATAATTATCAGTGTGTTTAAGCAAGCTTTTCGTTTGTAAATAATAATAATACAGATTACCTATTTCATTGCTAAATAAATTCCAATAAGTACATTGAATGTAACCAACGAAACTTAAACATCATAATGTATAAATAATTAAGGCTCGAAACTATGACGTTATATGCAAAATGTCGACGTTGGTGGCGTTTTCTGTATTATGAAAGTTTGATGATCTCAAAATTGTTTATAAATAAATACCACGTGCCAAATTTGTACGTAATTTTTGAATACACATAATTCGAATATTGATATGGTTTACAACTCCGATCGATTATTATAATTAAATAATACCAAAATAATTTTGTTTGGCAAACTCAGCGCGACTAAAATCATTATATAGCAAACAACGCTAGAAATGTTAGCGGCAACACAGCACATGTAAACACATACAACTTCAACCCCATGACTCCTGACCCCGGAAGTTGATAGCCCAAGCAGCGTTGTGCGACAAAAACCTGTGCCGACTGGCCGTGCCAATTCGGTAAATCTCTGCGACCAGTGATGAAACATTCTAAGCCCAAAATCGCTGACGTTAAACAGTGCAGGTCATATTTAACTTATTCATATATATAATATTTAATATTTATTTTATTTATATCGGTAAAACACACACTTGTTCTAAGAAAACGACAGTCAAACAAGACGATTTGGGGATTTGTTTTGTCCATTTAGTTTAACCCATTAATTTCTATTCAACGAATACAGACATGTAGTAAATAAATGTCATACACTTGATGTGGATATCACCGACGAATTACAACGGGGACATAGCTTACGTCATTAATGGCTTTGCTACTAATGGTGAAGAGGTAAAACCCCAAAATTTACAAGGTGAACAACTCCGGTAGACCCATTGTCTCATCAAGGGGCAGTTTTTGAGGCTCTCATGTTCTGTTGAGTCTAGCGGAATTGGTTTTGAATGGTAATTGTTTTAATTTAATGGTAACTAATTTTTCTACAGAAACTAAGAGTTGCGATGGACAATTCTTTTGGTTCGAGATACATGTATGCATGTTTATCATGTTAAAGACTCATGAAGAGTATTTAATTTTCTTGTATCTTGTACGAAACCAGAATTATATCCGAGACATGTTGGTGACGAGTATGGTGAGGAAGCTGTCGGTTCAAACTAGTGGACGAGTGACCCCGCGAAATATTGTTCCTTGCCATATAATCGACCCAGGTGTGATGATACTTGTCCATTTATTACAAAGTATAATCGGGGCTGTCGATGTCCTCGGGCCTAATGTAATTGAGTATCCTGGGAAATGCGAAGCATTTACGCGAGGGGCTTTAGGCTCGAGAGACTGTCCCCGTCTGCAGGTTTCTAGTTGATATGAATGGTTCATAGTTGATGCTGACCATACGAAATAAGTTATATGCAAATTTATTCTAAATGAGCTCTTGAATGCGTTTGGTTGTCGTTGAACACAATGAATACAGTCATTCCAATCAAAACATCAAAGAAAACTATTAAATCGCCTAGAACCAAAGAAACAACGTGCATTGTTTGTGGCAGTCAAATAAGAAATATAGAAAACCGGAGGAGATTTTTTTGCGGAATCAACAAAACTACTACATGCGAAGAAATTGAATTTGTTGTGGCAGAGACGATCGATCTACATCTTGCAGTTCGTACGCGTGCAGAAAATGTGGACTGAGAGCGTCGACTCTGCATAAAAACACGGATGAGTTCAAGAAGAAAGTTTAACAAACTAAGCGAGAGTTTTTGGAAAGGTCGCAGGCATTTCCCTCTACGAGAATGACAGCTGAAAGAGGGGGAGCCCTGGTTTCGAAACGAGTTCTTTTTGACAAGACGAATGTCAACACGGCACGCTGACGAACACATCTCTCCCCTCTGTGTAGTTTGCGATAGTGTCTCGCTGGTATTCTTTGCAAGAAATATCACGATAGTCTAAACGTTCTAGCACTTTTATAATGCATTGGTCAAGATTTGTTTGTGTCATGATAACAAAAACTGCTATTACAATTGAATAATTCGTCTGTTGTGGAAAGTGTCGCGATGGAGTATAGTTAAGTCAAAACAAAACTTCGCGCAAGTTGTGGGCGACTACTTTTGCATATAAAAAGTACCCGGATCTGGTAGGAAATATTACCAGTGATTTGCAGCACCAGACAGTCGGTCGTGTCTAACAGCACTCCATACTTCCTTTCCCTGCGTTCGCAATTTATTCACACCTATTACATTTGTACACAAAATTTAATAGTAATAACAAGAGTGATATTAGGTACAACCGTCTGTCGACAGTCTAAGTCTAATCAAGTCGTATATTTGGTCCGAAGGAAAATGTTGTCAATAATGAATTCAGTATTATTACCAGGAATGTTGTTTATTGCATTTCATGTAATAAATGTCCTCTGTGTTGCCAATAGTAATGAGAATCAACTCAGGCGAATCGAGGCGCAATCTATGTTCTGCCGTGGAACTAAGGAAGAACAGGCTCTAGGAATTAACTGTTCACCTCACCTTTTTATGGGTGATGGTGTTATGTGTGGCTTAATTTAAATATAAAATATTATAAAAAAATAAAAATATACAATAATATATAAAGACTTAACGATATAAAATGTTATAAATTGTGTTTACTTCATCTGGCTTTAGAAATTAAATGTAATAGCGCCCTCCCTATGTGCCTAGTTAAATGTGGTTTAGACCATTGGTGGCGCTTTATTTCCCAAAGGCAGACATTTTCTCTCACTTTTTTGTAATGTCGAAGTGTGCAGTTTCTTTTCCGTTACTTCTTGTTTTTGTGAATTTGTGAGGACGATACAACTCTTCATTCAAGTTGTTCCTCAGGTGTCATGTCTTCTGTTTCAAGTCGTTCCTGTGGTCCGCGTAATTGGATAGTACCGACCGTGTTCCCAATATCAAGACAAAGGAAAGTCGCTCTTCCAGCTTCGTGTTACAACAAATAAAGGTCACATGGCGAAGACTCGTTCAATATTCGGACCAGTCTGAATGTGTTAGATATTTATTTAAGTAGACACCCATTATTTCCATGTACTTAAAGTATATTTTGTAGTGTGAATTTATTTATGCATTTCTGTATTCTGGGAATCTGTAAATATCTCTCTCTATATATAGATGGCCATATTGTTGGTTAATTTACAAGTAAATTAAATGAATACAGTTTCTTATACATTTCTGTCATTATTTTATAAATAGTTTAACTTGGTAAACAAAAAGAAATATTGTCGTCTCTTGGTTTTTAGTTAAAATCCTGACACGACTATAATAATCCTTACTACGTAAATTCCTTGCCGACCTGGTCTGAGTTACCAAAGAAAATTTACGACATTACAGACCGACTTTGACAGAAAAAACAGTTTAATTAATATTACAGTTGTTCTGGGAAATATTTTTTTGTAAATAACATCCATTAATATTCACTTCATATAAACTCAAGATAATACTGTACGTTGCGTGTTTCCCATTAAACTAATGCATTGCTCGAAACACCAATTACAATATTATACACAGGTTTTTATTATAAATACTTTGGTCCAAGATAAAAATAAATGATTGGTCATAGCAGAAGAAAAAAAAATAATTTTTGGGATATATTCGTTCTCTGTTTTTGAAGTATTTTGGATCGCTGAATTTACTTTTAAAGGCCACGCTGTCTCATTTTAGGTGTGTTTTTAACAGTAATGAAAATAGACAGCCAAAACATTTGGCAGATAGAAAGATGAAAGAAAAGTTGAATAATTGTGAATAAAATAGAATGGATAAAATAGATAGGTGAAGAATAAGATTCAAATAAAGTAAACCCATTTTTAGTGCGAATATTTTGTTGAAATTAATTATAAGTTTATCATTATTTTTTTTGAAGTGTTCATTTCAACAGTTATTGAGTGTTGTTCTTCTGTTTTACGAAAGATTAGCATTTTAGTTGCACTTAAGTCAGGGACTCAATAAGTTTCAAGCAAGTACCCTTTCATGCAATGCTTATTATTTTTTACAAAAGCTATATATGTATAAATTAATGTTATACACAAACCTTACCATTGGCGTGATTATATAATACTGTTTTATATGTTGTAATGACTGAGGAATACTGCAATGTACCCGATCGCAAAAGGCATGTGAAATGTATGTAGAAGAAACAGTGTTATGATAGCGAACATTTTATACGTATTTGTGGTGGAAACACATTTTTCAAATGTGTGTTCGGTGATAATAAAATCTTCAAAACATGTCAAAAACTATTTTCATTATATACACTTGTCATGATTGATATTGTTTTTTTTTTTTTAGACAATGGTGTCAGAATTGAGTACGCCTGGTTACGCAGCTAATGCTCTGTTTGACACATTGATGCAAGGAAACAAAGAGCACTAGCAGAAATCCAATTCGCTTATTCGTAGATAAACAAAACACCAATATAGTGTAAAAGTTTCACAGAAAACAAATTATAACTATAAGAAATATTCAAGTTTTAACTTTGGTGACTAACGGCAATTAATCAAGCCGACAGAGCAGCAAATTTGCATAATCATGCAAACCTTTACAGAAATTCTCACATAAACAGACCCATTATTGCTTTGTGAAAGCTATTTTGTTAAATGTTATTAGACATTTGGCTAAGCTTTTCACACCAAAATTATACTTTTCATGCATAACATTTTCACGGCCATTCAAAATAAATTAATATGTGCTGAGAGGTGAATTAGACATATAATTTTTACTAATAAATTGGCAGTGTTTGCGTACATCTGTATATTTGTAGGTTCACCACTGAGGGCGTCATTTTGCTTTCATACATTTCACCATAACAATAAGATATTGATTTGATTTTAGCAAAATTGTAGAAGTATTCCCCAAATCTATAGTTCAATAAAAAGCAAAATGAGTTATTTGTAACATCTAACCTGTATTACTTCATATTAATTTCGATTGAAGTGTACCATTATCTGAAACAGATTGTTTTGCACTGATTGACTCCCATGTGCGAAGCACAAAATGGGAGTCTTTGCAGTTAGTGTGTCTGTATGTGTGTGTGTGTGTGTGTATGTGTGTATGTATGTGTGTGTGTATGCGTGTATGTGTGTATGTGTGTCCGACTGTTCCACTGCTATCTCAAGAACCATACATCGGTTTTTGATGAAACTTGGTGCATAGATGCTCTGGGCCAATGCGCAGATTTGATTAGGTTTTGGTAAAAATCCATGCTCGTTAATTACCTAATTTGCATGATAATTAGCTAATTTTTAGCTGTTCTATGACTGTTCCACTGATATCTAAAGCACCACTCATTGGATTTTGATGAAACTTGGTACATAGATGCTCTGAACTAATGCTAGGTTTTGATTAGGTTTTGGTTAAAATCCATGCTCGTTAATTACCTAATTTGCATGATAATTAGCTAATTTTTAGCTGTTCTATGACTGTTCCACTGATATCTAAAGAACCACTCATTGGATTTTGATGAAACTTGGTACATAGATGCTCTGAACATATGCGCAGATTTGATTAGTTTTTGGTAAAAATCCGTGCATATTAATTACCTAATTTGCATGATAATTAGCTATTTTTTAGTGGTTCCATGACTGTTCCACTGATATCTAAACAACCACTCATTGGATTTTGATGAAACTTGGTACATAGATTTTCTGAACTAATGCTAGGTTTTGATTAGTTTTTGGTAATAATCCGTGGATACTAATTACCTAATTTGCATAATGATTAGTCAATTTTCGGTTTTTCCACTGATATCTCAAGTACTAATCATCACATTTCAATGAAACTTGGTACATAGATGTCATATGACACTGCACAGACCTGATAGTTTCTATGGTAATATCAGTACATATAATTACCTAATTTGCATAATTAATTAATTTTCAGCTTTTGATATAAGTAGTGAGCATTACATTTCAATGAAACTTGGTACTTACATACTCAAGGACTATGCAGAGATTGATTGTTTCGGATAAATGTTTGTGCATATTAATCACCTAATTTGCATAATTAGTTAGTTTTCAGCTTTTCCACGGGTATCTCAAGTACTAATCATCGCATTTCAATGAAACTTGGTACATAGATCCTTTAGGACTATGCAGAGACCTGATTAGTTTCAGGGTAAATAATTGTGCATATTAATTACCTAATTTGCATAATTAATTTTCAGCTTTTCTACTGATATCTAAAGTACTAATCATCACATTTCAATGAATCTAAAATTATGCAAAGACCAAATTAGTTTTTGGTAAATATTTGTGCATATTAATCACCTAATTTGCATAATTAACCAATTTCCAACTTTCACACTGATATCTAAAGTACTAATTTCCATTTTAATGAAACTTAGTACAAAGATGCTCTAGGACAATGTACAAACCTAATTAGTTTGGGGTAAAACTCTGTTCATATTATTTCCCCAATTAGCATAATAATTCATAATTTTTTGGTTCTAATCACATTTCAATTAAACTTGGTACATAGAGTTTTTGTTACATTGCGCAGACCTCATTAGTTTTACAATCAAATCTGTTCATGTTAATTTTCTGATTTGCATAATTAGTTTTCAGCTAAGTAATTTCAAATTATATTTAATATGTCTCCAATACTCTCAGCACATGGGAGTTCTTTCTAAGCTTTCTTTGATTTTTTAATTGCTCTAGATTCTGCTTCTATATATGTTAGAGAAATGACTAGAATATACACAAAATGGTGACCAGTCGGCCATTTTAGTTTAGATCAAGAAATAAGTAACACATTCAAGTTTGAATGAGAACGGAAACGTGTACAGATTTCAGGACTCTCTGTGAATAAAGTGTGTGTAGATTTAGTAAATTTGATGTTCATATTCTACATCATACCTGGTTAACTTTTCTGCACATAATTCTGGTTGGATAATTCCGAAATTTGTGTTAGCTTCCATAACATTCATGTTAGACTGCCGGCATTAGTGAGAATAAATCTTCTTAGGAATCAAGATTGAAAACGCTTCTGATCACATTGCATTTATCTGAGCCATGGTCGAATCTAACACACAATCCGTGCATGGTACAGTCCTTGTTAGTTGTCAAATCTATGTTATATAATTTTGTTTCTAGTAACATAGTACATACGATATTGCTATGGAGAAGCATTAATTAAAGCGAAATAGCCACCGGTCGACCATTTTTAATCGGATCCTCAAAGCAATATACCATGTATGTAAGTATGAACGAAATCCATCCATAAACGACAAAGATCCGGTTCCAGAATTCCAGAAATGCTTAATTTTTGATGATATGTTAGCACTAAAATGGCCACAATTCGGCCATTTTGAATATCTTTATATCATCATGGTTGAGATGATGTATAATGAATAATTAAAATCAGTCAAGTATGTCAGAGATATGGCACGAGAAGCACATTCATTAAATCAAAATGGCCGCCAGTCGGTCATTTTTAATCTGATCAGTAAAACAAAATGATCTGGATCAATGACCCATAATGTCCAATGTATGTACCTAGTTTGAACACAATCCATCTGTAAACAGCCGAGAAATGCTGATTTTTAAATAATGGCGCCATTTGGACATCTTAAATCAGATCGTGAAACAAATTGCCAAAATATGAGAGGAAGTAATACCCTGAGCCGTAATAACACTGGTCATTCAATATTGTGTCTATTTTTTTTTCTTTGAGAGAGAGAGTTTTTAGATGTTGTGTTGTGGGCAGTTGCATTGATACGTATAGTTATAGTGTAAGTATTCATCAGTGGACGAAAGCCGTGAAAGCAACGAGAAATGGTTGGGTGTACCTTCTCCTTGCAGCGTCATATATAGTGTCCACTTAACCTCAGATTCTTTAAAAAAAAAAAAAAACTGTCCTCGTCCATGAAAAAAACAACAACTAGGTTTAAAGAGAAACGCCGACAACGTAAACCTGGCGCAACACTTTTGAAAGAAATAGATTCGGGACCAGCCCATGATCATTGAGGCGGATTTCAGAAGAGAGACAGACGTTGGGCAAGTGTTTCAAATGATTTGACTTTTTTTTGCGATCCTGATAATCGTTTTATAGAGACCATTTAGTCCGTGTTAAGTAAAATGTAGCAATAATTTTGATAGTGACAGGAAAACGAAGCGTCGGACAAACAAGAAATTACACAGCCCTTACACACTGCTAATTGTTTTCATTTTCGAAGGCTGAAAGTTTCTGAATTGTTTGGTGATTGGTGTTGAATGTCGAATTCACACCTCTGTTACCTTTACTTGCAGCTTGATCTGCGTAATGATTTATGGAATAAGAATCCGGGCTTGGGCTGCCAAATAAAGTTTTAATATGATATCATAATTATGACAATCACGCCATGGATCACGCTAACTCGAATCCACTCTGAATTTATCTGTATGTGTGTCGATCTCGATTAGTTTTGTTATCCAATTAAACGCCGCCTTTAACGCACTTAGCCGACGTGTTCCCCTATTTCAACAAAATGTCAATTTATTTTCACGCGGCTGTCATTTATTTAGTAACTGTGATTTGTCGTTTTTTTAATTATTTTAATTTATTTATTGATCAATATAGTCTAATGTTTAGAATGTCAAAATACGTTCTATTTTTATTTTAATCACAGTCACTCAACTGGAGAGAGGGACTGTGTTTCAATTTTGAAAGTTTTTTTTTTTGTTTTACTCAGACGATCGATGAAATAAAACAGTGTAGTGACGTGCCTATTAACCTGCTAAATAACGAGACGATTCAGGCGTCGATTTTGTCCTGTGCTGGGGTCCAGCGAAACGGTGCCGGTGACGATCACGGTGACTAGCTACACCAGAACGGCCGTATTTTATTTATTTTTTTTTTGCATCTAACTCAACCCCATGCAACAAACTTGATACTATGTGTTCATTATGGTCCATTCTTCCTTGACGAACAAGTACATAAGTGACAATTTAGTCAAAAATGAGAAAACTGCACAAGAAATTTGCCTTATTTACACATATCGGCAATGCAAGCTACCCAGCCACTTCACTTTCTGTCGTCTCAAGGGGAATTTCTGTATGCAAATGAGAAGCTAATGAGGAGCCTCGTTTTAAAATACACAAAAATAAAGTTGCCGTAGACTGAGTTTAAAACACATTTTTTCACTTAAAAAAATAATTTATGCTTAGAAACATAAATATTATTAATTTTCAATGGATAATTTTAGGCGTAAAAATAGCAGCCATTTCACAGGCACTTTAAGTACGTATCATAATAATGATGCGTTAAGTCGGAACACAGGTTTCCATTTGTATTCATTTCATCCAACATGCATGATACATCATTTTCTTGCTATATATAAATATACTTATGCAATCTATAAATAAAATACGTACATTAGCAAAATTAATCAATTCAAATTCAGTTCTTTAAATTTAGTTTTTGCGTTCATACTATAGCGTGTCTTTACCATACTTAACACTACCTACCTTTAAGCTTAACTGGTTGTACTTTTAAAAAACAGTATGTTCACAAAAACTTCTTTTCACAATAATTTAACTATAATTTGTATTCGTAATGAACAGCTGGCTTCTAAATGCAGTATTTCTTCTATTATTCCAATGTGCATTGCAAAGGCGTTTGTCACTTCATTGAAACCTAACAATTCTATATCTTTGAAATATAACTCGGGTGATCAACATAACGACTTCTTGCAATGAATGGTTTGTCCATCAGAAAAGTTTTATTCATCTTGAGTCGCATAGCGTGCCAATGTGATAGGGCAGGTTCAACCAGCATGGTTGACAGTAACATGATCATTATGAAAAATGATACTGATTTATTCATTTTAATGTTCCAATCTGTTGATGAGACAGAATAATTGTTACTCAGCAAAATATATAAAGTCAACTATTACAATATGGAAAATTAGTTGGATTTTTTCATTAGTAATTTAGGTCATCAGTACTATATATAATATGTTATTAAGATGTTTCATACATAAAAATAAATGTATTAACACTTTTCTAGGTAAGGTTGTTTTTTATAACATATTATATTTGCACAGTCCTCAATGATCTGGTATTTTACTCTTCCTTAACCTAATGACTTTGTATTGGAAATGGGTGACTTAGTGAAGTTTGACGGAATAAAGCGTTGTTTAAATTTTGTAAAATGTGGACATATGTAAAAAGTGGATCTCTTACTCGATCTAAATTTGTAAAATATAAAATACGTCATCTATTATTATACCTACCTTTCTCAATTAACAACGAGTGCACTAAAACTCTGACAATCAGCATAGATTTTTTAATTGCTGGATTAATATTTACTGACAAGCAACAAATATTAAAATTATATTTTACAACACAGTTTCTTCATTTTTCAGTTTTGTAATAAGTGTATTGGGTAATTTAAAAGCTGTTTCCTCTAATTCTTGCTGGAATTGTAACAACATAATTAACTCCAATGAACTACATTCACGGTCGTTTTACCATAAAACATTTCTCATTATCTAAATACGATGATAATTTTTTTTATTCATAATTTTCAAGCAATATTTCTTATAAAATATTAGCTATTTTTGAGGAAGTCTCTAGAGACTTATTATATTATAAAACACATCATTGGCAAAATAAAAGGTAAAAACGACTCAAAAGTCCAACAACACACAATCTATTCTCACTCAGTATATGGCAGTTCATAGTTCATAGTTCAGCATTTATTAAAAAATGAAAACTTTTAATGGGCAGCTAAATAAGTCGGTTACTTGGAGAGGCTAAAAATCAATTCCGAAAATAAAACACGTGAGCTTGTCAAAATGAACCATTGTTACCACAATCCGTTGTTATAATACCGTTTATAAAGCTGGAAAATTCAGGTAGCACGTACAATGAAAAATGGTTGGCACTATGTTACGTAAAACTGTGGTGATAAAGTTTTGATCTGCCAAGTGTTATGTGAGACTGTACTGATATAAAGTTGTATTTTATATCTTTGTTATCTCTGCAGACTTTTAGAATGTGATTAAAACAAAGGATTCCATGTAGATGTTGGTTATGGAGCATTTCCAAGGTTGATCTGAAAAGTCATTTCCTTTCTCACCAGTCGAAGAAACGAAATTAAATTACAAAAAATAAAAAACACAATCGAGCAACTGTATCTTAATTTTTCAATACAATGAACGTGTATGAAAACACCGAAAATTTAACAGTAACAGTCTGAATATGAAATAACACAAAAAACACATACGTAATGTTATAGCAAAGAGTGCGCAAAAACTCGAACTTTACAACGATGTACAAAAATAATTTAATAAGTAATAAGTCGTACACACTTTGTATGATATACAAAATGGAAGGCCGCATTTTGCAATTCTTATAGTTATCTTTTCAATTGTTGTTTTATTTAAAGCCAGAAATTGACGATGCGATGGTATTTAGGATATTTTTAGTAACCAGTGGTTGTCGAAATACGTGGTTATTTGAAAATATAAAAATGACGAACTATTCATTTTCGAGGACAATTAGCTGTTTTCTCTGCGTTAGTAAATAGTTTGTGTTAAATGTTTATATATGTTAACGTGTGTAATGACACATGTTTGTCATGAAGCTAAATTACAAAGACTACGTGGCATATTTTAAAACCATATGAACAATTTGACGGTATTTCCTGCACCTTGAATATATTGTTTAAAATTGTGTCAACAAAAGCATTGACATTAACGTATTAGTTATTCCTATAAATAAGTAGTCTACCTACCTGTTCTGATAGAAACGCAACAACGCTCGCTTCGGATAACACGCGATGAAATATGTTTTACACGTTTATCTTATGGTAATGACGACATGATACGTCATGAATATTTATGAGATGTTTGGCTTGATGATTCAAAGGATTTAACATACGTTAAACGATAAAAATGTATTATATGGTTTCAATTTACTCAAGCAGTGAACTGCCATACATACGAATTGGTAAAATCTGACTGTCAAACATTTTAAAATCAAATAAAAATTAATAAAAAATAATGCTGATGAACATGACCAGCCTCTTTCACTGATAAATGCTCTTGTGCAAGGTTGCACAAACATGATCGTAAAATACCGGTTCCTTGTAACTATGTCTGACGTATAGTCATTTTAAAACTACATTTTGTTTCCGTTGTGATGCCGGCTTCCCGGAAGTGAGCAAGGTGTTTTTTTGTATATGGTGCGAACGATGACGGTCTACATTTTCTTATCATCGGCAATGAATGCCATATGCTGTGTACATCTTGATAATACAAGGGAATGTTGTTCAAATTTTCTTAATGAGAAATATCTGTTTATCATAATTTAAGTTTTGTACTTGTTTCAGGAAATAGCTGGCAAAAGTAAAGCCCGAATGATTCTGATCTGAATACATGTAGCGTTGAATAAATAATAACCACCTAATTTGCATAATTATTTACTTTTCGTCTATACATCGTTTTTTTTAATAATTAATCATCATAGAATAATGAAACTTATTTATTTTGACGTTGAAATCTATGCATAATAATTACCCATTTTTTGCAAAACCACATTATAGCATTTCAATAAGATTTGGTAAATAAGTGCCGATTTTGCACAATGACCACTTCATTGAAATTTGGTTCATAGATGCTTACGTCAACAAACGTGTTTAGTTTAATAAAACTAAAAAATATTGATTATCTAATTATTATTAGCCAATTTTCGTTTTCTTGAATTTGTAGTAGAGAAGATCTGAAATAAATCAGACTTAAAACCACAGATCAGTGGTATAAACTTCAATAATGTGGATCACATTGTTTTCACGTTGTCTAAAATAGCAGACAAATATAAGTTGCCAATATTCTTGTTTGAAAGATTGATTCATTTTTAATGTTTCCAATATTTTCAGCACACAGAAGTTCTTAGCTTTCTTTGATTGTTTATTTTTGTACATCTAATCTTTCAAATCAATGACAAAATTTTTGACATTAGTAATGATATCTACCAAGTTCAGTTGACATGACATGTATAACTGGTATATCAGCATAGAGGTGATACAATAGTCCATGGTCTTATATATTCCTACCAAGTGAGAAAGTTTGCAAGATTGGCTCTAGCACCGAATCCTGGAGACGGCCACATTTTAACATTTTCATAGGGGATGTTTGACTTCTGATAGAATCACACATGTATCCACTATCTAAATATAATATAAACCAAGCTAGTGTCAAATGCTGCATCAAAATCTAGAAGTACTAAAACACAAACATTTTAGTTGTACATAGTCATTACTATATCACGTTGATTAACGCATTCTCTGTACTATGAACATTTGTATATACTGACTGGATTTATTTTCTGGATTTATGCGACAGTACTTGAACGGAAAATGAATTGTGAGATATGATGGTAATTTTCTGCCATATGAACCACTTGTAAACTAATAAAACTACCTATTTTTGTTAATTCTCAAGAATGTTTTTTGAAAACAATTTGTTTGGTGACAATGTTTTAGAATTCTGAAAATAACCGTACCTCAACTCCTATCGCTGGTTTTTAAGATTTTCTTTATTAGTTTTTTTTTTGCAGCGACCTAGCTAAAGTTTCACAATAAGCAAATATATATCGATTTATTCCGTCCATTGAACTTTTTTCCAATAAAATTTATTTACCAACAGTTGGCTAATATTTTTTTTACATGCATATATCTGGTGATTATGCAAATATCTGATGATCATTATACAGTATATCATGTGTATGGTTATTATTTAATATCTGGATTTACAGCAAGCAAGATTGAAATAGCTTCACAATGCTATGTATATCAGTATAATATCCTGACAGTGTCTACATTGGTATATATATTATAGGCACATGTACATAATTTGTGGGCAGTTTTGCTAATGTTGGGTATAAAAAAAATTGTTTTCAAATATAATTTCTCACATTCTATTTGTCCTTGATTGCAGGTTAAGAGACAAATAGTTTTTTTAATATAACAATTACTAATAGTGTGTACCTATATACTGAACCTTGACTATGTTGTTAACTACAAGCAACTATAAATGTATTGAAAAGTGTATATCTGAGTTTCGACAAAAAGTTGTAGTAAAGTGTTGAGGTAAACGGTACGGGAAGACAACTGTTTGTTCAACCGCCTGGATATTGATAATTCCTTACAAATTCGTATTGTGCATCATTGATTGCTCTAGACATAACAGTTGACCATTGTTTGTGTTTACATGACATGTCACAAGCACAATAATATTCTACAAGTTATAGTGTGTCGAATTATTATGTTAATGTGTATTCCGCAGATATTACTATATAATGATATAAATCCAGCATAATAATAACCAGTAACTCTAACACATCAAATTCAATACATGTTTAAGTACGTGTCATAATAATGAGGTTTTAAGTCGGTACACAGATTTCTACGTTTATTTATTTCAGCAAACATGCATTATATCTCAACACTGTAAGGTATTGATTGAATAACCTGTAAACAGTTGAATTAAATACATAATCCAGAGTAAGCTAGAAGGTAGATAACAATCGGCTATTAGGTACTTCCTGTGTGAGCAAAAAAAATACTGAATTATTCAAAGTACATCACAATTTATCATATATGTTTTTCTTGCTGTATATAAATATACTCATGCAATCTATGAATATGATACATAAATCGAGCAAAATGAATCAATTCAAATTCAATTCTTTCAATTTAGTTGTGTTGTCTTTACCATATACTTAACGCTACCTGCCTTTAAGCTTGTACTTAAAACAGTATTTTCACAAACACTTGTTTTCACAATGATTTAACAATAATTTGTATTCGTAATGAACAACTGGTTTCTAAATTCATTGTTTTTTTATTATTCCAATATTATTTTGACAAAGCATTTGTTACATCATTGAAACCCAACAATTGTATATCTTTGAAATAGAACACAACAGTGATAACAGCAATATTAATCAAATATATTATTCTCATACTTACCATCGTGTAACAGGTGATCTATATAAAGATACTTAACAATAGTTTGTTTGCCGATACGAAAAGTTTCTTTTGTCATCCTGAGACCACTACTGTGATGTGATGGGGCAGGTGAAACAAGCGTGGTTGACAGTAACATAATCAATATGAAAAATGATACTGATTTTTGCATTCTAATGTTCCGATCTGTTGACGAGACAGAATAGTTGTTATCCAGAAAAGTCAAAAATTACAGTATGAAAAATATTTTTTGTTCATCAATAATTTAGGTCATCTGTTATACATACATTATGTTATTAAGATGTTTCATACATACAAATAAATGTATTAACACTTTTCTAGGTAAGGTTGTTTTTTATAACATATTATATTTGCACAGTCCTCATGATCTGGTAATTTACTCTTCCTTAACCTAATGACTTTGTATTGGAAATGGGTGGCTTAGTGAAGTTTGAGGGGATAAAGCGTTGTTTAAATTTTGTAAAATGTGGACATATGGCAAAAGTGGATCTCTTACTCAATCTAAATTTGTAAAATATAAAATACGTCATCCATTATTATACCCACCTTTCTCAATTAGCAACGAGTGCACCAAAACTCTGACAATCAGCATAGATTTTTTAATTGCTAGATTAATATTTACTGACAAGCACAAAATATTAAAATTATATTTTACAACACAGTTTCTTCATTTTTCAGTTTGGTAATAAGTGTATTGGGTAATTTAAAAGCTGTTTTTGCTAATTCTTGCTGGAATTGTAATAACATGATTATTTCCAATGAACTATATTCGCGGTCGTTTTACCATAAAACATTTCTCATCATTGAGGAGCCTACTCTATCTAAATACGATGATATTTGTTTTTATTCATAATTTTCAAGCAATATTGCTTTCAAAAATATTAGCTATTTTTGAGGAAGACTCTAGAGACTTATTATATTATAAAACACATCATTGGCAAAATAAAAGGTAAAAACGACTCAACAGTCCAACAACACACAATCTATTCTCACTCAGTATATGGCAGTTCATAGTTCAGCATTTATTAAAAAATGGAAACTGTTAATGGGCAGCTAAATAAGTCGGTTACTTGGAGAGGCTAAAAATCAATTCCGAAAATACACACGTGAGCTTGTCAAAATGAACCATTGTTACCACAATCCGTTGTTATAGTACCGTTTATAAACCCGGAAGATTCAGGTAGCACGTACAGTGAAAAATGGTTGGCACTATGTTACGTAAAACTGTGGTGATAATAGTTTTGATCTGTCATGTGTTATGTCAGACTGTACTGATATAAAGTTGTATCTCATATCTTTGTTATCTCTGCAGATTTGTAGAACGTGATTAAAACAAAGGATTCCATGTACTTGTTGGTTATGGAGCATTTCCAAGGTTGATCTGAAAAGTTCATTTCCTCTCTCACCAATCCACGAAGCAAAACTAAATTACAAAAAATACAAAAAACACAATCGAGCAACTGTACCTTAATGTGTTTGTTTTTATATTTTAAAATCATTTTTCAATACAATGGACGTGTATGAAAACACCGACATTTTAACAGTAACAGTCTGAATATGCAATAACACAAAAAAAAACACATACTTAATGTTATAGCAAAGAGTGCGCAAAAACTCGAAGTTTACAACGATGTACAAAAATAATTTAATAAGTAATAAGTCGTACACACCTTGTATGATGTACAAAATGGAAGGCCACATTTGCAATTCTTATAGTTATCATTTCAATTGTTGTTTTATTTAAAGCCAGAAATTGACGATGCGATGGTATTTAGGATATTTTTAGTAACCAGTGGTTTTTGAAATACGTTACCCTGACACGGGTTATTTGAAAATATAAAAATGACGAAATATTTATTTTCGAGGACAATTAGCTGTTTTCTCTGCGTTAGTAAATAATTTGTGTTAAATGTTTATATATGTTAACGTGTGTAATGACACACGTTTGTCATGAAGCTAAATTACAAAGACTACGTGGCATATTTTAAAACCATATGAACAATTTGACGGTATTTCCTGCACCTTATTAATCGGAATATATTGTTTAAAATTGTGTCAACAAAAGCAGTGATATTAATTAAATAAGTAGTCTACCTACCTGTTCTGATAAAAACGCAACAACGCTCGCTTCGTATAACATGCGATGAAATATGTTTTACACGTTTATCTTATGGTAATTAGATGACGACATGATATGTCATGAATATTTATGAGATGTTTTGCTTGATGATTCAAATGATTTCACATATGTTAAACGATAAATATGTATTATATGGTTTCAATTTATTCAAGCAGTGAACTGCCATATTAAGAATTGATAAAATCTGACTGTCAAATATTTTAAAATCAAATAAAAATTAATAAAAAATAATGCTAATGAACATGACCAGCCTCTTTCACTGACAAATGCACTTGTGCAAGGTTGCACAAACATGATCTTAAAATACCGTTTCCTTGTAACTATGTCTGACGTACATTCATTTTAAAACCACATTTTGTTTCCGTTGTGCTGCCGGCTCTCCGGAAGTGAGCAAGGTGGGTTTTTGTAAGTGGTGTAGTACAATTGTTGTAGGATTGTAAAACAACGGTTCGTTACAGACATGTGTGAACGACGACAATCTACATTTTCTTACCATCGGCAATGAATGCCATATGCTGTGTACATCTTGATAATACAAGGGAATGTTGTTCAAATTTTCTTAATGAGAAATATCTGTTTATCATAATTTAAGTTTTGTACTTGTTTCAGGAAATAGCTGGCAAAAGTGAAGCTCGAATGATTCTGATCTGAATAAATGTAGCGTTGAATAAAGTTGAGAGGAAAGCACGATATTCGAGTCGGCAAGTGAACCAAGCCATGACCACTCCAAAAGAAATTTAGCAACAAATCCAGAAGATCATTGAGTAGTTTGTGCGGAGTATAAAGAGGCACAAATCTATGCAACAGGTTGGGTACCACGATCTGATTGATTACTAATGTGCGCCCTTTATAGAACATGTTCGGTGCAAATTTCTTCCACCATTCAAGTTTAGCCTTGGTCTTGTCAAACATTTCTGACAATTTTTTCTCAAAGTAGGAGGAGTTGTTGCCAATAAAGGTGCAAAGCACCTTAAACCTTCGTTGTTCCAAGTAATATTTAGAGGTGGATCAGTTCGGTGCTTCCAGCAACCGCCACCCAGACCTTAAGACATATTATAGTTTACAACCATTTATTCAGTTTCGAAATAAGCTACTGGTTAAAAAGTAGCTTACGTCATCGGCATACGCCGTAATATGAATCTGTTCATCTCCATTTTAATTTGTTCAGAGTGGTTCGATGACTATTGTGTATAATTGGCCTGACAAAGAGCAGCCTTGCCTCATACCACAACCAAAACCACATACCTCAAGTGCTTTGAATAGATAATCATGGTATACTCTATCGAAGGTTTTTTTTTCCGATCCAGGGCAAGGACTGCAAGTGGTGTATTATTATAGTTGGAATATGGTATGATATCACGCATAAGATTAATATTGTCAAAAATTTGACTTATCTATGTGAATGATTCAGGAAGTGCAGACTTAAGTCTAAGTGACAGGGCTTTGGTGAGTATTTTGTAATCTGGGCATAATAAACTGACTGGTCGCCAGTTTTTGAGTAGATTGTTGTTGCCATTTTTTAGGAAGGAGTGTAATAATTACTCTGCGACAAGTCAGGGGAAGAAGATCATCCTTGATCGACGCAGTAAAAACATCAAAGAGATTAGTTTCCAAAACAGGCCAGAAACGTTTGTAAGATTCGCCACATGATAACAGTTTGGCGCTCTTAGACAGTTCATCAAGAGTTAACGGAACGTAAAAATTGTGCTTAACGTTATCAGGCAGCTGCGGGTGTTTTGAGAATCAAGTGAAACCAGATCTGGAAGAACAAGTTTGAGTAGAAAACTCTGACCAAACTCCTCATAACAGTTGGTGAGTGTGTAAGTAATCTGTCCGGTTTTTGCGGTTGTGACATTACTTTTCTTCTCTCTTTAAAACGTTCAACGCTAAAAAAGTACGAAGTGGGAGCATTACGCTCATTAAGTACACGGTGCCTGGCTCTAATCGCAGCACCTTTCGTTTCGATTTTAACAAATGCTTGTTTTTCACTCAGTTTTTTGTGTTGAGATGGATTGTTGTGAATATTCTGTTCAAGTTTACTTATTTCGTTATGAAGATAATGTTTGATGTTTCTGTAGTTATTACATAACTTTTATGTAAATTTTGCCGACGTCACACCATGTTTGCAGAGAGCTAAAATGCGACTTTTGTTTCCGCCATTGAAAACACAATATTCTTCGTCATGTAGGATGTTGCAGTTAATGGACCTGACGGGATTACGATGACTTATTTATGAGAGTGTCAAATTGAAGGACAAACAGGGGAGTGATCAGAAAATTGAAAGTATGGTTTTATAGAACAATGTTTTATTCTTGTGACCATTGATTACGTGCCCAAGTAAACTGGTTGTCTATTGGATTAAAATGGCCCCGTGAGTCAGTGAGTTTGAAACGCTTCGCGATATTGAGAAGCATGGCAGACGATTGAGTGTGCGGGTCGTGATTATTTGTTCTTTTCATATATGGATTCAAGATGCAGTTGAAATCCCCGCCATTATGACAGGATCGGAGTCAAGACTATTTAGCAAGCGCTATAGTGAGTTGAAAAAAATCCATTCGTTCCGCTCCAATTGTGAGTATATACACATTTATTAAATGAAAACTTGCCCCATCAATCTCAACATGTAGATTGAGCAGGTGACCAGGAACAACATCAGATATGTTATAGACAGTGACAGTACTATGAAGATGTAGCAAGATTACAACGCCCAAAGGGTGTGTGCTTTCATGAGAACATTATATTGGTGTGCGCCAAACCGCTTTCCAAGCAGACTCGTCAGAGTTAATTGTGTGTGTTTCTTGTAGAAAATAATAGTCGGATTTCAGGACATGAAACAATTCTCAGAATCTCCACGTATGTTCCACGTGACATATTGTACATTAGCCATGGCTATAAACAAAACGAAGGTGTGCAGTTGTAGACAATAACATTATCGAAGTTAACAAGTGCAGTACCTGCTGGTGATTTGTATTTTATAATCAGATCTTTCTCACTGATGTAGTTTATATTGTTATGAACAATAACATTATCGGTAAACATGACGCGTATGAATATGTATGAAACGTATGTGAAGACCATTGATGTTTTATATTTTATATTGAAGTCAATACAACTGATAAAAACCACAGCAGAGCTGCAGATAACATTAACAATATGTCTGAGCATGAAAACATGTATAACGTGCACTTGAAAAAAAAATCAACCGACATTATATATTTTGTAATAAAAATAGCATTTCAGTGTCACCATCGAACATGATGTAAATACAGTACATGTGAATAAAACCAACTGACGTTCGGATTATCACATTAAAATCACGCTAACCGTTGTATACCAGCAGAAAGTTGTAGACATGAATCGCAAGCACGCTAAGTACAGATACATATGTAACACGTATGGGAATGAAACCCACTGAAATTGTTATGTTATATTAAAATCACACTCACTTCTGGTTACCACTGCACAGTTGTAATCACGATTTGAATTTAAATCAAAATTTAAAATACTCTCACAGTAATAAAGCACAAATCATCAGCAATACGAGTACCACCTGTAACACAATTGCAGAACACATTACATGTGTTCATGGTGACAGGCAATGTATTAGCCATGGATTTGCACAAATTACATTTTCGATTTTCCTCCACTACTGGAAGGGCTCCCCGTCGTGTGTAGAATAATGCATCTTTTGCATTTTAATGTGTGTTTACAGTAGCTTTCGTGTTTTAAGTACATTCTTGTAATAACATGTGAGTCTTGATGTCATACGCTGGATGTGGTTAAGAGACCTGATGGGTAGCCTAATGTCTGAACAAAATTCTGTTGCAAATTCAACTATGCGCTTATTACTATATGACTTTTGAAGGAATGATGAGACGACATCCTGATCTACCAATTTTTCATCAATTCGGATAATTTTCAACGATAAAGACTTCACATCATCTTTATCAACAAGCTGACTACCAAGGTCACTGACCTTCCGGTCAAACACATCAAACGTTTTAGACACAACAGCGGCAAAGGAATGGATATGAATTCCGCATTCAGGAGCATTGGAGACAATAGAGGGTCGGGTTAGTACCGACTCCTCACCTGTATTCTGATCATTTATCATGTCTTGACAACCAGTATCCTTGACACAATTTCCAATGTGAACACATTGTAAATTACTTTGAGGAGATTCATTGTTATCATTAATATTATTAGTGTTAACAGTTTGTGTATCTGTGCACAATAATAGCTTTGATAGCTTCAGTGTCATCAGTGTTAATTTCATTAGTTTTGTTGTCATTTTTATTTTTAGCATTAATACTATGGTTTTGTTTATGGTTTTCATGAGTATCATTTTCACTTTGATTAGTTTTATCGATGACTGAAATATTGCCAACAACAATAGCATTTATGTCATCTTCGTTTGAGTCGGATTTACATTGAGTATTGTCATGATTAATGGCTTGGCTATTTACACTAATTTCATCTGCTGTTACAGGATTGATATTTGATTTAACATTGAGCCGACAGTTACATTGTATATGTCCCTTTTTAAAACATTTGTGACGGTTATTTCATCGGTAGACAAGTAGATTTTATACAGACGATTTGCATGTTTGACTAACATTACCTAGTTGCTGATTTCTGTATCAGTAATAGGCTTGTTTTCGGAATGATTTGACATGTTTGGAATCGGGGTCTTTGATGCCAAGTGGAATGTAACGAATGTTACCCACAACACGCCCAAATCGTGTTAACTCACTTTCTAGTAAGTTATTATTAATAGAAGGAGGGACTCCAGATAATACTATCTTAGTAAAAGGCTTCACAAGTGGCTCTACATACACAAACATGTCACCAATAGACAGACCGCTCGTACAAACCTTGTCCATGTCAGCAAGCGAAGTAAGAAAAACCATAACACTGCCACTAACACGCGAAGTAGCTAAAATATTATTCTCAATACACACACTTGCAACCGACTCGCAACGTACTCCATGGTTACGTGTGAGACCAGCAAAAGGGTTCCCATGCTGCACGGACCTGTGCAAAGTGGCGGCGGCCATCTCGCCAACTCGACAAGTTTGCCAACCCCAGAAAATAAAACAAGAAAAATCAGGCGGATTTACGCCGAAAGATCCCAAAAAGCAACGAAGAAGATCAGAAACAATATACAAAATATAGGAACCCAACAAATAATGAAAACTTAGCTTGAAAACAAGATGAAAATGCAGGATTTGAGGAGCTCGACGTAGGCACGTCTCAAGGAAACAACATACATATTTACAGACAGACAGACAGACAGACAGATAGACAGACAGACGGACAGACAGACAGACAGACAGACAGACAGACAGACTGATACGGAAGACACAAACTAGAATTTTCTGATAATATTTAGTTGCAATGTTTATCAATATTAATTGACACAAATTTATCCTCCCAGCCTTCACGCTATATCGGATATTTTTGTAGAACAAAGTACCATTCTGAGCAGCTTTATATGCGTTTAATTGGAGAACCTCTCCTCCGACTTTCAAATATAAAATGTACAAACTATAAAAGATGGAAATATGATTGGTGGTGATGTTTGTTGTATAATTCCACTAACCTCACTTAAATGCATTTCACTACTTATGCCAGGAAATAAAATATCTATTCTTTTTTTTTCATTTGTCCCAGTCGGATATTCTCTGAAAGATATAGTGAATACAATTTTTTGGACATGCCAGAACTGATTGTGATCATTGTTCTACAAAAATAACATGGTCTATATATTCACATTGATTGTTTTGTTAAATTTTGAGGGATTGATATAAGTGGAAGTTGTGTTTTTTTATCATTGTATTATTATGAATAAACAACATAAACAGTGTTACTAAATATTGGCAGTTACTGTATTTGAGAAATAATTGCCACTTTATTATCGAAATATTTGGTATTCTCGTACACAAAATCAGAAAGAACGTTTTTGCTGTTGGAGAATACTGTGACGATCATGTCTTCTGGGCGAAGTATGGTGTTACACCACTTACAACAGAGGGACTATGTACGTCTGACAAAGCACTATTGTAGTAGTATTGAGATAACAAATTGTAAACAACAGATATCAGTGTTCTAATTCATTCTCATTGACATCAATGCACAAACCTTACTCCTGAAGGCTTCTACCAGCCATCAGTGTCCACTGGCTGCTAACAGCCCGCGAGCAGTCGACCATATATATGGTATGATGAACATGAAAAATACACACAATTAACAATTAATTAACAATTGTCACAACATTGGTGTTTCACAATCCCTACATAAACAGTATTCATACAGTTTTATTCCCATTGACCAAACTGATGAGAGTTATCAAGAAAACATGCTGAAAGATTTTTTAGTATGCAAATTATCTAAATAAGCACACCTTTTTATCTACATCTAGAGTGCATCACAGAGTACCTAGGTACAAAATTACATGTTCTTCTGATATTTGCAAAACAAGATTTGACACAGCCACAGACATAAAACAATAGAACTGCACAAGATATGTTACATACTAAATTATGCTCATGTTATATTCATAGAGCAATTATAATATACCGCATTCAAAAATCCATGAATGTTACTGTTAAAAATTAATGTTTTATAACTTGACCAACAGCAACGTGTTTTGATTTAAAGATTAAAGGGAAACTGCACAGCGGAACGGAACACAGACATCACTGTATTATTCTATATATGGTACTAATTGATTCACAAGACCCCCAGTCTCCCATAAGAAAATGTTGTGAATTACACCCAGAATTTGTCTTCATGAATGCGCTTTTAAATATATGGTATGTTAGCTTTGAAATGCTTTTTAATTTAAGTTGCTTCATGGTTCATTTTCACTTGATTTGATATGCTAATACCACCAATTTCAAAAGTAAAGAAGTTAAACGACTTAATGGGCATTTCTTGGACAATACATCTTACAATATGTTAGAATTGTGCCAACTGTAACATCCTTCACGTGACGTCACATATTGTTATGTAATACATTTTTGTTGGGTTTGGGGTTCCGACAGTAAATTAAATTAAATTAAATTATATTATATTATATTATATTATATTATATTATATTATATTATATTATATTATATTATATTATATTATATTATATTATATTATATTATATTATATTATATTATATTATGCTTTTTGGTTCACGGGTAAAATAAAATAAAAGACGATCACGTAACAGTACAAAAACACCTTGGAACCCCGTAGGCAGGCCGGTGACACCGGTTCGCACTTAAGGGGGTACCAACCCCCCTGCCAAATTCCAAGGGAAAATCAAAACATTTAAAACACAGAACAAGTAACATAAAACATATATGCGCTGCTGTAAGTGTGTGCAATGATAGCCCACCAAGAGGACAAAACTCTTGGCTCCTGTGCGTGTGCTAAGTTTGTAAATACAATGATGTTCGTTTGTATCGATGTTTAACAACAAGACAAAGCAACTTCCTGCTTTAAATAGATCGTACCTGCCATGTTTACAGTAGAATGCGAAGTGTGTTATCCTCGATTTTACAAAGTGCATCCTCTACCGTCCACATAATCTCAAATTCAGGCAGTTGGTTCATGATCCGGAAACATTCATATTCTGTTTCAAGCCTCGACTTAATACTTTGAACAAAAATGTCCAGAGGCTCACTCGATCCTTTGTTTTGTCTTTTATTACGACGGCTGACATGAATTGCAACCTTAGCCATGCACGCTAAGAAACAAAATAAACCTTGTGCCTTGCTCGACATAAAGTGTTTTGAGCGATGGGGTGGTAAAATAGTGAACCACCAAATCGGAATGCGAAAATCTGGTTGAAGCAGTCGCGACGCGATGTTATTAAAATAATGGAGTAAGGCGCTATTTGATGGACAATCATAAAAAATGTGTTGAAGTGTGTCAACTTCATCACAAAAGGGACATTTATCTGAATTGTTCAAACGAGCTTTGAACAGAAATCTCCCCGTTGGAAAGGCACCATGGACAATACGCCACTGCAGATCCCCATATTTGTTAATGACTGGTGTTTCATAGCAATCCTTGAAGTTGGGTTTAGCACTTTCAGGCAGACTAAGGATGTCCCGCCAAACAGTGTCAAGTTTTTGTAAGTGTTGTGTTATTGACTGGACACGTATTAGATATTTATAGATTGCGCCTTTTTCAAACTTATATAGTGGCAAATTTAGTTCATCAGAAAAGTGCAGTTCAAAGCTATGATGTGAAAGAGGTTGATTACACTTCTTGAAGTAGGTGTTGATAGTATCTTTCCATTTGGTAGGAATAGAATCGTGAATGACCTTGATACTGAGATGGAGAATACGCTCGGAATGGATTTTAATTTTATCCGACATATCAGCGGCCTCCAACCAAGTTTTATTCGTTTCTGATACCAAATCACATACTTTGGTTATTCCCGCGTCAACAAAATGTCTGAGCGCAAAAGGCTCATTTCGTATGGGATGTATGATGAGTGGGTTGTTAAACAGTGGCTCATTAAGAATATCAGTTACGTTATTATCATTGAACTTACGCACTTTCTCTACAGATTTCCAACACTGGAGGAGCTCACAATAAAATAATGGCAATCTTTGTAAAGGTGCTTTGATAGTGGTGCATAGAAGTTGACTTGCATATGACATATTGCTCGCTTGCATAAAAAAGTAGTCTGTGAACTTAAAACAGGGGTGGTCATGGTTATTATATAGATATCTTTGAATATAGGAAAGTCGCATAGTACTTATGCGTGTTGGAAGATGTGTAACATTTTGTCCACCTCATTCCAAGGGGAGGTACAGTGTTGCAGCAGATACCCAATGTCGCCCTTGCCAAAAGAAGTCGAGCAGCATTTTCTGTACCTTCAGAACTACGTCCGATGGCGGCACAAGGCTATTAAAGCGATACATTAACTGCGATGAAATCAGATTATTAATAATAAGAGCGCGCGCTCTGTGAGACATACTGTGAACAAAGTGATTCCAGAAGTTGATCTTATTATTTACTTTTGCAACAAGTTCAGCCCAGTTCTGATTCGTATAAGTTAGATTATTCCCAAGATAAACAGCCAACAGTTTCAACCCCTCGCTGTTCCATTTGATACAATTAAATTTACTGAAACACACCATTGGAATTCCTTTCCTAGCACAATCAAAAATGAAGTGAACAGACACACATTCAAATCCAAATTAAAAAATGCTCTCCTAAGTCAGTGAAACGACAAAATGTCTACTATAATTTCATATATATATATGTAATTCTACTATAATTTCATATATATATATATATATATATATATATATATATATATATATATATATATATATATATATATATATATATATATATATATATATATATATATATTGTAAATTTATTGTTACAATTCTGATTTTGTATGATTATTTTTTTTCTCCAAGTAATTAACAAAAATGCTTCAATCGGTTTATTTTCTTTTATCTCTTTGTTAATTTCAGACTTTGAATCTATTTAATTATTTAAATATGCAACTATATACCTGTATATAACTTATTAATATTATTATTTACTGTTTATTTTGTTCATTCTGTATAAAGGGTCACGGACTAGACTAGTTCTAGGGAACTATTTTCGTGATCCTCACTATAAACAATTTATATAACTATCTAAAAAATATTTATATTTAAAATTCAAATTATACACTTATTTACTTAATTTTATTTACTCATTTGTTTATATACCACATTTATATGTATATTAGTATATGTATATATGTTTATAGTGAAATAAACGTCATTCATTTTTTCACTTTTGTTTAGTCATTATGTAACAACCTAATGTACGGACCATTTTCCTCAAGTTGCACTGCATGGAAGAGATTTGACACCATGGGGTAATTCGATTCTCACAAAACGCGTTTCGTTTTGGATACCCGGAAAATCTTTGTAATGTTTTCTGATAATGGCGCTACGAAGAATACAACCAAATTGTAGAAGCTTGTCTTCAAGCACCGCACATTGAAGAAAGATGGCACATTGAAGAAAGAAACGGTCACAAATGATCGGTTGAGTCCCCGAACTTCATAGCCAGATCCATCAATATCAATTCTTTGTTCCAATAATTAAACAAAATGTTCATTTTCACGTAATGTTACTTGCCACAGTCCATTTACGATCATACATGAAACAACAGAGTTAACGTCATTAGTTGCTTCGTGAACAGCCTTAATAATTTCCAATGCGCGTAATTGGTCATCCACGATAGTAACCGTATTATTCTTAGTCGGAATTGCCGTCGTCTTCATATTACCTACGATGAACTACGATGAATGCCACTAATGGCGTCCATATTGTCTTTGTTCTCAGCCTGAACAGAAACTCACTAAATAATAGAGATACTACACAGATATCCGGTAGATATAGTAGAAAAGAATCCAAGAAATAGTAAATGAGCAAAACACGGAGAGGATGGCAACACTGGATCAGATAAGGCCTGATATCAATTGTATTTTCAAAATGTGTAATTCAAAACCAAAAAAAAAAGTTATACCGACGGTTTTCTAAGTTGGTCTCCCATTCAAGTACTAGCCACGACCGATTGATCTTTACTTTTGTGATTCGTCGATCACCTGACCACTCACCTATGAGAATCATTTTAAATTTATTGAAATTAGAGACCATTTAATGTTTGACAATGTTTCATAATTCCACGTGCTTCGGGACAACTACGATATTTAAACGGAATTTTACGAAATATTTATTCACGGTTCCGAACATTTAACTCCAGGTCTCGGTAATGTAACACCATAGGTAACATTTCCATGTAAATCTGACAACTTTGCTCTAGCTTTTCAGAACTTTGTAAGCACTTTGTTTATCTTGTTACGCTTGGGCAGTGGTACAATCTGCGAACATATATGATTTTTTAGACTTTTGTATATATTTTTTTTCATTTAACTGCGGGGTTCTATATGAAATGACTTAGGGGGAAATGTACACGCATATCTACCAACTTTTCAATCGCTTTTCAAATTTTAAGCTGTTTTTTGTACCTTTTACGGCTGGCTCATATGACAGGCTGCTAACATCAAAACATAACATAGATTTTATTATAGATTTTTCGTACTTTATAACGGCAGGGTTCGATATAACAACAACTTAGGTCAAATAAACACACAAATCTACCAACTTTGCAATCGCTTTGCACAACTTTGCACGCTGTTTTATCAGCTTTAGAACAACTAAGTGCGGACTGTTTTTTTCATTACAATACAAGCATATTATAAAACTCTCTATGAACTTGAATATTTACAGTAATTTCCACAAATTTCTTTTTAAATGTTTGACATTAGAGTAGGAAATAATGCACAAAAATTGCGTAATTGTCTTTTCAATGTGTAAGGCAAAACAAAAATCAAATCTACCTCTGGTTTTTCCAGATTGTCTCCCATGCAAGTACTAACCACGACCGATTGATCTTTAAATTTGTGATCGGTCGACCACCTGACCACTCACCTATGAGAATCATTTGAATTTTATTGAAATTGGACAAAATTTAATGTTTTGCAATGTTTAAAAATTCCACGTGCTTCGGGAGCAACTACAATATTCAAACGGCATTTTACGAAATATTTATTCACTTTTCCGAACTTTTAAACTATAGGTTTCGATAATGTAACTGTGCACAAGCAGTTCACAACTTTGTAAGCACTTTGTTTATATTCTCTTACGCTTGGATAGTGGTACAATCTGGGAGATGTTTTAAAAGGCAATTAACATTGCATTAATAAAGATATGTACAGGAAGTAATTAAAAAACACTGTATGAAAGGAGCAAAAAAAACCTTGCTAGCCTTGTTTGCTAGCGATTCACATCGTATACATAACAATTACGAGAAAATGCAGTTCTGATATATTTATGTGTCGGCATATTCATCAGCATCATTCCTCTGCTAACATCAACTCCATTACGCATGTAGTCCGGGTGCTCTAGTACTTGTCCAACAACAGTGGATATGGCGTCGTTGATGCACCAAAGCACCAAATTTGTTATACTCATTTATCAACCTTTGCCTGATTCTGGTTTTAAAGTACTCCACTACATCAGTATGGAAGAGTTCATTCATCTTATTGAATCTAGTCACGTGTATAGCTGCTTTCATGGTGGTGATGCTAAAGCATAAGAGGCTGTGACTTGGAGTTGGTCGCTTATATGGTGGACCTAGTATGTACCAGAACAGTTGAACTTTGTCAATGTCAAGTAGTCTGTGGACGATAATTTTAAAAAAAGGTTGAAAAGTGGTGCCAATCTTGGGCCTCGATGAAAATGTGAGCCAGGTCATGGGTTTTTATGGCAAAAGAGACATGCATCGGTGTTATGTATTTTGGACTTAAGCAAAAAGCCACCCGTGGGGTATCCGCCATGCAGTAGGCGCCATTGTAGGTCACCGTCTTTCTTAGTGATCGGAGCTAGATAGCAGTCCTTGAAATTGGGGATGTCTTCATGATTGAAAGATAAGATGTTCCTCCATACAGTATCATAGCGGCTTGCATATTTCCTGAATTTTTGCTTTGCTATGATAAATTTGTATATTTCTCCCTTCTCGAATTTGTATAGTGGACAGTTTAGAAGAATATCTTCATCCTTCATCGATATACGTAAGTTCAAGTGAGTACTTTAGATCAAGTGGTGTGATATCACTCTCAATGTCGTGTCTATTTAAAATAGTTTTCCATTTTGCCGGTATGGCTCTATGTACAACGTTGAGGGCGGTTGCCAGCAGTCTTTTTGAATAACTCGGCACGGATCCATGTAATGCTGCAGCATTCAGCCATTTACCATTTTCCAACAAATCATATAAAGTAATTCCGCTGGAATCCAGTGGCGTCCCTGCCAAAAGAACTCAAGAAAAAGAGTCTGCAAGGAGTCGACCATATGTTTCGGCGGACCTCAGACTAGTATTAGTCATATTAGTATTCTAATAGTCACTATTCCAATCGATACCCAGAGGTGTGTCAGTTCTATCTCGCCACTTCACAACCCATAATCTTTGCGACTTTGTGTAGTTCACACGCGAGTTGCTGGCGCCTTCATAAATTCGCAGCCATTTCTCAAGTTTAGAAAAGTCGCACTGCTGGGTAAGAAAGAAGCTGATATCATCAGCATAGGCGGTGAGATTCACGTGTTTTCCACCAGAGTCATTTACTTCAACACCATGTATATCGCTCTTGGTTCTTATATAATGCAGAAGTGGTACAATAGCAATAGTATGAAGTACAAGACTCTGTGTGCCAGTATATATCAGTTTCATGTATTTTAAAAATGTATTCCCAAAACCGAATGCTTCAAGTGTTTTAAAAAGATATCAATGATTCACTCAATCAAAGGCTTTCTCGTGATCCAGTCGCGCACTAAATTTATGTTGTGCCTACCAGGTATGGAGTAGTTTTGATTATCATGAATAATGTTACCAATTGCGGATCTTAGCCTGATTGAGAGTGATTTCGTTAAAATGTTGTAGTTCGCACATAGAAGACTCATCGGTCTCCAATTTTTCAATAAGCAGTTGTTGCCCTTCTTATGTAGAAGCGTAATCACTGCACGCCGACATGACAGAGAGCTGACCGTCCTCAAGAGAGGCAGAGGTAACTTGGTGGAGATCAGGACCCTGAAGATACCAGAAGTGCCTGTAAAACTCAACAGGTAAACCATCAATGCCTGGAGAACTACCTTTAGACAACAATTTAACGGTCACAGAAAGCTCATCAAACGACAAATGTGCATCGCAATCCTCTTTCAAGGCGACTTCAAGTTGAGGGAGATCTTCTAAAATGATATTTTGAAACTCAACTGACACCGGATCAGAGGAGAAGAGATCGGTATAAAATTATTTAGTTAACAGGCGTATTTCGGCCTGGGAGTCAGTGGTTGTACCGTCTGGCTTTTGTAGTTGGGTCATAATCCTTTTGCTCCCATTGTGTTTTTCGTTCAGGATTTTGTGGCGAGCCCTTATAGCTGCCCCTTTGCATTCATTTATCATTAAATCATCAAGTAGCGTCTTTTTTTCATTAAGTTGTGCAGCGACTAAGATACTTGGTTCATGTACTTGTTCTAGTTCATTGACTTCTTTACAGAGTGTGTGCTTGGTTTGTTTGTAACTATGAGTGAGCTTAGCACTACATTGTTTAGTTAGCTCTTTTATTTTATGTTTACCGACATCCCACTACATTTGCACATTTGAGTCAAAACGTGTTTTTGTATACGCCATGACAACCAGTAATCATTAAGTATTTGACAGTATTCGTCGTCCTGTAGCAGGTTTAAATTAAAGCACCATATCAGGTTATGGTTGCTGATCTGCTTAAACGACAAACGAAGCTTGATAAGGCAATGGTCGGAAAAATCGTGATGAGGCTGAATAGATGCAACTTTAATTCTGGCAGCAAGAGATTTAGATAAAAAGAAAGTGTCAATACGGGATTTACTTTGATTTCTTGACCATGTGTATTCCCGTGATGTGGTATTGAAATAATGCCATGAGTCAATAAGTTTGTAGCGCCTTTCAGTGTTTGATAACAAATTAGCGGATGGAGGATGTGGTTCGGGGCTGTCTAATCGGTCTATAACAGGGTTTGCAGAGCAATTATAGTCTCCTCCTATGATGACTGGATCTTGATTTAGACCATTTAGAAATTGTTTAAAACCTTAAAAAAGCAAGCCGTTCCACACCATCGGTCGTGGAAGTGTTTTGCTATTCTGGGTGATATTCTCGGTATCCTGATTTTGTCTTTATTTTCGAGTTCTGTGTTCTTACGGTAGTGCGTCAATGATCTGACTAAAAGTCTGTGGTCAGGACAGAACAAGGTTGCATGATCAATAAGTTTCTGGAATTGAACGAATCGCTAAGTAAAGTAGCAAGTGATTCGTGGGAAAGTAGATTTTTTCTTTTTCATTAAAACAGTTCTCCATAAAACCTGAGACAAGTCAGATATGTCAGAGGCGATAGACGCAACCTATTCCCTGTCGTCTGATGGGTTTCCGACCTGCCGATCAAAGACATCAAAAGCCCGAAAAACACTCTGTGTGTCTCCAGGGCCGGGAAAAAGAGGAGGATCAGGCCCGTCCGTGGGTAAGGGGAGTGAGGGAGGGGTTCGTACCCTCTCCTCAACAGCAGGGGTTTCAGGTACCTTATTATCATTTGACATTGACGGACTACAAATAACGTCTTCAATACCTGTTATGTTAGCGCTGCTGACGTTAGGTTTAACAGTCGAATAGTTATTTTGAGTGAGCTCATTTCCATTTATATTGTTTATACACGTGTTTTGTTGATATGCATTTGCTTTGGCTTGACTTGTGGTTTTTGTTTTTTGTTTGATAATCAGTTGATTTATTTTGTTTTGCATAGTTTACAATAGTGTCGGCAGTATTATCTATGTATCGTGATCGGGTTTATTTTGGTTTGGTGTGATTGTGCTCGTTATGGTGCGATCAGTGGTTGGTTGCATATCGTTTTCATTGAGTTTGTTATTGTTTTCACTCACGACTGGTGTTAATGGTTCGTGTGCGTCGCTTTCATCAATTTCCATATCAATTGTATCAACTTTTTTATGACTATTTTGATCCTTTTGGTCGATGTCAATATAAGTTTTGTTTGTGTTTGTACCAGTTTCAGAGTCTGTATGCAAGATAGTTTCACCGTATTTACGTCACGAACAGTGATGTTTTGGTGACCAGCTGATGATTTATATGGATGCGGCATATTCATTTTCTTGGATTTTTCTCTGCTATTGCGTTGAATATGCCCCTTTTTATGATATTTGTTGCGGGTAATTTCATCAGTTGAAAGATAAATTCTGTATGGTTGCTCTTCGTGTGTAACTATAATGACGCCTTCTAATTTGTCCACACAGATCATATAGACCTGTCTTCTGAAAGACTTGACGTGTCTTAGATCTGTTTTTTTACACGCCAGCGGTATTATCCGTAGAGTACTCACAACACGCCAACAACGCTTTAATGCTTCCTCAAGGACTGCATTGGATATGAATGGTGGTACACCGGATAATACAAATTTAGTAGCTGGTTTCACCAGCGGTTCAACGTACATAAAGGTGTCACCCAAAGTACTGACACCGATCGTACATACCTCTTCTACCGATTTCAGAGAATTGTCGCGGGTCTGAAAAGAGCCACGTACTAAACTAGAGATAATAAGGCGACAAAACGCCTGACGTACAAATAAATGCAACCAGAGGAAGCAGAAAATACGAATAAGGCACCTTAAACAGGTTAGATTACTCACAGTAGTCACTGACAAGCCAAACAACGGAGTTTTCCGGGAGCTCAGGAGCGACGTGTGTATGGCAAAATAGGTAACATTTCAATGTAAATCTGCACTGGTTTTTCACAACTTTGTAAACACATTAATATCCTCTTACGCTTGGATAGTGATACAATCTGGGAACATAAATTACTTTTTTTAGACTTTTGCATATTTGTTTTTAAATTTAACTGCGGGGTTCTATATGAAATGATTTAGGAGAAATATACACGCATCTAACAACTTTTCAATTGCTTTTCAAATTTTAAGCTGCTTTTTTGTACCTTTTACGGCTGGCTCATATGACAGGCTGCTATCATCGAAGGCTTCCCATGCATTTTATTCGTTTTTCCTACTTTATAACGGCAAGGTTCGATATAACAACAACTTAGGTCAAATAAGCACGCAAATCTATCAACGTTGCAATCGCTCCGCACAACCTTGCAAGCTGTTCATCAGACAAATAGGTGCAGACTGCAAAAATGTGTTTTTCATTGAAAATACAAGCATATTTTATAACTCTTTATGAACCTGAAAATTTACAGTAATTTATACAAATTTCTCCTTAAATGTTTGACGTTGGAGTAGGAAATAATGCACTAAAAAGTGTATTTTCAATGTGTAAGGCAAAACCCAAAAAAATGTACCGACTGTTTTCTCAGTTGGTCTCTCATGCAAGTACTAACCACGACCGATTGATCTTTACTTTTGTAATCGGTCGATCACCTGACCACTTACCTATGAGAATCATTTGAAATTTATTGAAATTGGAAACCATTTTATTTTTGGCAATGTTTCAAAATTCCACGAGGTTCGGGAGCAACTACGATATTCAAACGGCATATTACGAACTATTTATTTACTTCTCCGAACATTTAACTACAGGTCTCGACAATGTAACACCATAGGTAACATTTCCATGTAAATCTGACAACTTTGCTCTCGCTTTTCAGAACTTTGTAAGCACTTTGTTTATCCTCTCACACTTCGGCAGTGGTACAATCTGCGAACATATATAATATTTTAGACTTTTGCATGTATTTTGTTTCATTTAACTGCGGGGTTCTATATGAAATCACTTAGGGGAAATATACACGCATATCTAACAACTTTTCAATCGCTTTTCAAGTTTTAAGCTGTTTGTTTGTACCTTTTACGGCTGGCTCATATAACAGGTTGCTGACATCGAAGGCTTCACATGGATTTTATTCGTTTTTCATACTTTATAACGACAGCGTTCGATATAGCAACAATTTAGGTCAAATAAACACGCAAATCTACCAACTTTGCAATCGCTTTGAACAACTTTTCACGCTGTTTTATCGGCTTTAGAACAAATAGGTGCAGACTGCAAACACTGTTTTTTCATTGAAAATGCAATCATTTTTTAAAATACTCTATGAACTGGAAATTTTATAATAATTTCCACAAATTTCTTTTTAAATGTTTGACATTAGAGTATGAAATAATGCACTAAAGTTGCGTAAGTGTTATTTCAATGTGTAAGGCAAAACCAAAAAAAAAGTTATACCGACGGTTTTCTAAGTTGGTCTCCCATGCAAGTACTAACCACTACCGATTGATCTTTACTTTTATTATCAGTCAATCACCTGACCACTCATCTATGAGAATCATTTGAAATTTATTGAAATTGGAGACTATTAAATTTTGGCAATGTTTCAAAATTCCACGTGTTTCGGGAGCAACTACGATATTCAAACGGCATATTACGAACTATTTATTTACTTCTCCGAACATTTAACTACAGTTCTCGATAATGTAACACCATAGGTAACATTTCCATGTAAATCTGACAACTTTGCCCTAGCTTTTCAGAACTTTGTAAGCACTTTGTTCATCCTTTTACACTTGGGCAGTGGTATAATCTGTGAACATATATGATTTATTAGACTTTTGCATATATTTTCTTTTCATTTAACTGCGGTGTTCTATATGAAATGACTTAGGGGAAATATACACGCATATCTAACATCTTTTCAATCGCTTTTAAATTTTTAATCTGTTTGTTTGTACCTTTTATGGCTGGCTCATATGACAGGTTGCTAACATCGAAGGCTTCACATGGATTTTATTCGTTTTTCATACTTTATAACGACTGCAAAAACTGTTTTTTCATTGAAAATACAATCATTTTTTAAAATTCTCTATGAACTGGAAATTTTATAATAATTTCCACAAATTTCTTTTTAAATGTTTTGACATTAGAGTATGAAATAATGCACTAAAATTGCGTAAGTGTAACTTCAATGTGTAAGGCAAAACAAAAAAATATTCTACCGACAGTTTTCACAGTTGGTCTCCCATGCAAGTACTAACCACGACAGATTGATCTTTACTTTTAATATCGATCGATCACTTGACCACTCATCTATGAGAATCATTTGAAATTTATGTAAATTGGAGACCATTAAATGTTTGGCAATGTTTCAAAATTCCACGTGTTTCGGGAGCAACTACGATATTCAAACGGCATTTTACGAAATATTTATTTACTTCTCCGAACATTTAACTACAGGTCTCGACAATGTAACACAATAGGTAACATTTCCATGTAAATCTGACAACTTTGTTCTATCTTTTCAGAACTTTGTAAGCACTTTGTTTATCCTCTCACACTTCGGCAGTGGTACAATCTGCGAACATATATAATATTTTAGACTTTTGCATGTATTTTGTTTCATTTAACTGCGGGGTTCTATATGAAATCACTTAGGGGAAATATACACGCATATCTAACAACTTTTCAATCGCTTTTCAAGTTTTAAGCTGTTTGTTTGTACCTTTTACGGCTGGCTCATATGACAGGTTGCTGACATTGAAGGCTTCACATGGATTTTATTCGTTTTTCATACTTTATAACGACAGCGTTCGATATAGCAACAATTTAGGTCAAATAAACACGCAAATCTACCAACTTTGCAATCGCTTTGAACAACTTTTCACGCTGTTTTATCGGCTTTAGAACAAATAGGTGCAGACTGCAAACACTGTTTTTTCATTGAAAATGCAATCATTTTTTAAAATACTCTATGAACTGGAAATTTTATAATAATTTCCACAAATTTCTTTTTAAATGTTTGACATTAGAGTATGAAATAATGCACTAAAGTTGCGTAAGTGTTATTTCAATGTGTAAGGCAAAACCAAAAAAAAAGTTATACCGACGGTTTTCTAAGTTGGTCTCCCATGCAAGTACTAACCACTACCGATTGATCTTTACTTTTATTATCAGTCAATCACCTGACCACTCATCTATGAGAATCATTTGAAATTTATTGAAATTGGAGACTATTAAATTTTGGCAATGTTTCAAAATTCCACGTGTTTCGGGAGCAACTACGATATTCAAACGGCATATTACGAACTATTTATTTACTTCTCCGAACATTTAACTACAGTTCTCGATAATGTAACACCATAGGTAACATTTCCATGTAAATCTGACAACTTTGCCCTAGCTTTTCAGAACTTTGTAAGCACTTTGTTCATCCTTTTACACTTGGGCAGTGGTATAATCTGTGAACATATATGATTTATTAGACTTTTGCATATATTTTCTTTTCATTTAACTGCGGTGTTCTATATGAAATGACTTAGGGGAAATATACACGCATATCTAACATCTTTTCAATCGCTTTTAAATTTTTAATCTGTTTGTTTGTACCTTTTATGGCTGGCTCATATGACAGGTTGCTAACATCGAAGGCTTCACATGGATTTTATTCGTTTTTCATACTTTATAACGACTGCAAAAACTGTTTTTTCATTGAAAATACAATCATTTTTTAAAATTCTCTATGAACTGGAAATTTTATAATAATTTCCACAAATTTCTTTTTAAATGTTTTGACATTAGAGTATGAAATAATGCACTAAAATTGCGTAAGTGTAACTTCAATGTGTAAGGCAAAACAAAAAAATATTCTACCGACAGTTTTCACAGTTGGTCTCCCATGCAAGTACTAACCACGACAGATTGATCTTTACTTTTAATATCGATCGATCACTTGACCACTCATCTATGAGAATCATTTGAAATTTATGTAAATTGGAGACCATTAAATGTTTGGCAATGTTTCAAAATTCCACGTGTTTCGGGAGCAACTACGATATTCAAACGGCATTTTACGAAATATTTATTTACTTCTCCGAACATTTAACTACAGGTCTCGACAATGTAACACAATAGGTAACATTTCCATGTAAATCTGACAACTTTGTTCTATCTTTTCAGAACTTTGTAAGCACTTTGTTTATCCTCTCACACTTCGGCAGTGGTACAATCTGCGAACATATATAATATTTTAGACTTTTGCATGTATTTTGTTTCATTTAACTGCGGGGTTCTATATGAAATCACTTAGGGGAAATATACACGCATATCTAACAACTTTTCAATCGCTTTTCAAGTTTTAAGCTGTTTGTTTGTACCTTTTACGGCTGGCTCATATGACAGGTTGCTGACATTGAAGGCTTCACATGGATTTTATTCGTTTTTCATACTTTATAACGACAGCGTTCGATATAGCAACAATTTAGGTCAAATAAACACGCAAATCTACCAACTTTGCAATCGCTTTGAACAACTTTTCACGCTGTTTTATCGGCTTTAGAACAAATAGGTGCAGACTGCAAACACTGTTTTTTCATTGAAAATGCAATCATTTTTTAAAATACTCTATGAACTGGAAATTTTATAATAATTTCCACAAATTTCTTTTTAAATGTTTGACATTAGAGTATGAAATAATGCACTAAAGTTGCGTAAGTGTTATTTCAATGTGTAAGGCAAAACCAAAAAAAAAGTTATACCGACGGTTTTCTAAGTTGGTCTCCCATGCAAGTACTAACCACTACCGATTGATCTTTACTTTTATTATCAGTCAATCACCTGACCACTCATCTATGAGAATCATTTGAAATTTATTGAAATTGGAGACTATTAAATTTTGGCAATGTTTCAAAATTCCACGTGTTTCGGGAGCAACTACGATATTCAAACGGCATATTACGAACTATTTATTTACTTCTCCGAACATTTAACTACAGTTCTCGATAATGTAACACCATAGGTAACATTTCCATGTAAATCTGACAACTTTGCCCTAGCTTTTCAGAACTTTGTAAGCACTTTGTTCATCCTTTTACACTTGGGCAGTGGTATAATCTGTGAACATATATGATTTATTAGACTTTTGCATATATTTTCTTTTCATTTAACTGCGGTGTTCTATATGAAATGACTTAGGGGAAATATACACGCATATCTAACATCTTTTCAATCGCTTTTAAATTTTTAATCTGTTTGTTTGTACCTTTTATGGCTGGCTCATATGACAGGTTGCTAACATCGAAGGCTTCACATGGATTTTATTCGTTTTTCATACTTTATAACGACTGCAAAAACTGTTTTTTCATTGAAAATACAATCATTTTTTAAAATTCTCTATGAACTGGAAATTTTATAATAATTTCCACAAATTTCTTTTTAAATGTTTTGACATTAGAGTATGAAATAATGCACTAAAATTGCGTAAGTGTAACTTCAATGTGTAAGGCAAAACAAAAAAATATTCTACCGACAGTTTTCACAGTTGGTCTCCCATGCAAGTACTAACCACGACAGATTGATCTTTACTTTTAATATCGATCGATCACTTGACCACTCATCTATGAGAATCATTTGAAATTTATGTAAATTGGAGACCATTAAATGTTTGGCAATGTTTCAAAATTCCACGTGTTTCGGGAGCAACTACGATATTCAAACGGCATTTTACGAAATATTTATTTACTTCTCCGAACATTTAACTACAGGTCTCGACAATGTAACACAATAGGTAACATTTCCATGTAAATCTGACAACTTTGTTCTATCTTTTCAGAACTTTGTAAGCACTTTGTTTATCCTCTCGCACTTCGGCAGTGGTACAATCTGCGAACATATATAATATTTTAGACTTTTGCATGTATTTTGTTTCATTTAACTGCGGGGTTCTATATGAAATCACTTAGGGGAAATATACACGCATATCTAACAACTTTTCAATCGCTTTTCAAGTTTTAAGCTGTTTGTTTGTACCTTTTACGGCTGGCTCATATGACAGGTTGCTGACATTGAAGGCTTCACATGGATTTTATTCGTTTTTCATACTTTATAACGACAGCGTTCGATATAGCAACAATTTAGGTCAAATAAACACGCAAATCTACCAACTTTGCAATCGCTTTGAACAACTTTTCACGCTGTTTTATCGGCTTTAGAACAAATAGGTGCAGACTGCAAACACTGTTTTTTCATTGAAAATGCAATCATTTTTTAAAATACTCTATGAACTGGAAATTTTATAATAATTTCCACAAATTTCTTTTTAAATGTTTGACATTAGAGTATGAAATAATGCACTAAAGTTGCGTAAGTGTTATTTCAATGTGTAAGGCAAAACCAAAAAAAAAGTTATACCGACGGTTTTCTAAGTTGGTCTCCCATGCAAGTACTAACCACTACCGATTGATCTTTACTTTTATTATCAGTCAATCACCTGACCACTCATCTATGAGAATCATTTGAAATTTATTGAAATTGGAGACTATTAAATTTTGGCAATGTTTCAAAATTCCACGTGTTTCGGGAGCAACTACGATATTCAAACGGCATATTACGAACTATTTATTTACTTCTCCGAACATTTAAGGTAGAGATGCAGTTTATTTGGTTTGCTTTTTAATTGAGTAATTAGACAATGAAGATGGTATTATATATCCAACATGTTATATATTTTCTGAAAGCTTATTATACAAACTTTGTAAAACTTGTCTTTATTTTAAATATCCAGAATGCGTTTTTGATTTTGGGTCAAAAATATGCTTTTTTGGACATAAGTGGTTTAAAAAAAATTAGCTTAAAAACTTCAAGTCCGTTTGTGGGTAAAATTACATCACTGGATACCTTGGTATACTACTAATTCAAATGCGTCCACTCATCTCTCTAACGGCTTTCAAAGTCGCACAGCATGACCTCAAAGTTCACTCTTTTCTATTTTTGCATAATTTATATATCCATGTTAATTGCGGACTTGTTATTTTTGTTCCACTCGCCGTAATAAACTGTCCGGACGCATTTTGAAGGGGGAACACCTTGTCAATAATGTGTGAAATTTTCGAGGCAAATGGCCAAAGCGTCTATCGGCTATTTTAAATTAAAACCCAAGAATTCACCAAAAATAGAAGACGAGAAAAAGGCTAATTTGCATATTTGCGCGTTAAACCGGGAATTACTGCTTTGTCATACTTTGTCATACTTTGTCATACTTTCTAGACTATTGAAATTGAAAGTTAACGTATAGACATAGACATTTTATGTAAAATCGTTGGACCAGAACAACTGCTCTTGAATATATAAATCAGAAACACGTCATTCATACTAGTGTTTTGGTGGGGTCGGTAAAAACACGTGTCAATGCCCAGTAAACATTACGTCATCTCATGAATTATTAAACAGGGGGCGGTCCTAGGAAGGTGGCCTTTTATCACGATCAAAACATCATGGCTTCTCCGATGTATTTTCAATAAAAAATCTACGAGTATTTCAGAGCCTGTGGTTTACCGTGAAGAGTACAAAGTGGGATATTAAATTATTTATCCTCGATAATTTTTATGTAGTATTGAGAACCAACTCCAGGAAGCGAACGCACAATAATGAATAATCGCATAATCCTAGAATCGAAACGCGAGACACAGAAGTTTTGTTCAGCGTTTCCAATCCCATTTTTCCCACTGCAACATATTTGTTAAAAGAAATATTTGAATTCTGTTCGTTTTTTAAGGAGGCAATTTTTTATTTTTTCCGTTTTGGTAACTCCTTATTCAGGGATTTTCTAAGACAGTCGCAGACAATCAGCGCACGGATGTACGTACAAAACATGCTGTTGTACTACCGGCGACGGTCGCCTGCAAGAAGAGAGCTCCAGTTCCTAACGTAACAGTTTTAAACTTTCGACCGGTTTTAAATAATTAGTGTTGGAAATCTGACATGTTTTAAGAGTGCAAAATTAAGGTGCATTTTCGAGCGGTCGAATTTTTCTGAATAGAAATCGGCAAATGAAAAAAATAGGAGTGCTAAACAGTGTGCTTCGTTAGTTTAAAAAAAATGGAATGTCCGTCAAATTGACGTAAACTTCCCCATTTTTCACGGAAAAAGCAAAGGTCGTGGCCGAGTTGCAGGCTAAAAAACTCAAAAATCAAAACAAAATCATCAATCAGGAAGTATTATGACAAGGAAAACAAAACATCAGACGCGGAGAAGCGATCAGCGCGTCAAAAGAGTTGTTAATGTATCAAGTTACCTCTCTCTGTGATTTATTTTTCATTGAAATTATTTGCTTGTTTTCAATTAATTTTAGCGTACCTCTGCAATTTAATTTAGCATTGTCAGTTGTTTGCTTCATTGAATTAAACGGAGTTCGTCCGGTTGCAAACAAAGCTGTCTCGCACCACCTAGCAAAACTTGCGAATGATCGAAGTACAGGTACCCATTGCACAAAAGATACACAAAAGTTTGTATCTCCCCGACCCAGTGCAATATATCCGGTTAGAATCAAAGCTCACGTGTCCTTTATTTGAGGGACCAGACTCTGCCGTAAATTCGGGATGGGATTTAATAAAAAAATAAAATGGGACTTTTAAGGTATATTTTGGCGTCATTTTCGGACATTTCAATCATTCCTGATGCCTAAAATAGAGTCTAAGTTTTACCGTAGTCATTGACGCCTATTCATTAGTATGATGTTTATTGTGACTAGCGTGAATGGGTAAGCTTCGTTTCGAATATGAGCAGTTATCACTGTAAACAATGTTAAATTATTCTTCACATGCTCAGTTTATTTTTTGAGAACAATTATTTGAAAATAAAATCTCTCAGTCAATCAGAAACTCGGATTCATGCCTTCAGGGAAAGTTATGTTTGGACGCTCACATCGATTTTGTTTTTCGTTCGGTGGGCTGATGCCTTCAGTGTAGCTTATGCCTCTTCCGACATAGAAATCATCTGAATCTTCTTTCTACCTCTCTTTCTTTTCACACCACGCATAATGTAATGATAAAAATTAGGAAAAAACGCTGAGGAAATATAATGTTTGGTTTGCTAGCGAGCGAGAACTGATTTGACAATAATTGCATATGCACGTGAATTGAATGAACTATGACCCGTACAATCTCGATTTGCATATTGTCAATCAAAGGTCCTGTTATTTGGTTACTCATGCAAATTAGCCAATTGGACATAAACATTGCCACGTGTGAGTGTTTTTTTATTTTTAACCAGAAAATAAACAGCAATTTTAACGGTGTTCCAATAAGAATTCATTGGTCAAATTTTCACAGAATGTTCTTTAGATAAAAATCTGTATAAAAAAGAAAAAAACTATTTTTGATTGAAATTCACAAATAAACTGCATCTCTACCTTAACTACAGTTCTCGATAATGTAACACCATAGGTAACATTTCCATGTAAATCTGACAACTTTGCCCTAGCTTTTCAGAACTTTGTAAGCACTTTGTTTATCCTCTTACACTTGGGCAGTGGTATAATCTGTGAACATATATGATTTATTAGACTTTTGCATATATTTTCTTTTCATTTAACTGCGGTGTTCTATATGAAATGACTTAGGGGAAATATACACGCATATCTAACATCTTTTCAATCGCTTTTCAAATTTTAATCTGTTTGTTTGTACCTTTTATGGTTGGCTCATATGACAGGTTGCTAACATCGAAGGCTTCCCATGGATTTTATTCGTTTTTCATACTTTATAACGACTGCAAAAACTGTTTTTTCATTGAAAATACAATCATTTTTTAAAATTCTCTATGAACTGGAAATTTTATAATAATTTCCACAAATTTCTTTTTAAATGTTTTGACATTAGAGTATGAAATAATGCACTAAAATTGCGTAAGTGTAACTTCAATGTGTAAGGCAAAACAAAAAAATATTCTACCGACAGTTTTCACAGTTGGTCTCCCATGCAAGTACTAACCACGACAGATTGATCTTTACTTTTAATATCGATCGATCACTTGACCACTCATCTATGAGAATCATTTGAAATTTATGTAAATTGGAGACCATTAAATGTTTGGCAATGTTTCAAAATTCCACGTGTTTCGGGAGCAACTACGATATTCAAACGGCATTTTACGAAATATGTATTTACTTCTCCGAACATTTAACTACAGGTCTCGACAATGTAACACAATAGGTAACATTTCCATGTAAATCTGACAACTTTGTTCTATCTTTTCAGAACTTTGTAAGCACTTTGTTTATCCTCTCACACTTCGGCAGTGGTACAATCTGCGAACATATATAATATTTTAGACTTTTGCATGTATTTTGTTTCATTTAACTGCGGGGTTCTATATGAAATCACTTAGGGGAAATATACACGCATATCTAACAACTTTTCAATCGCTTTTCAAGTTTTAAGCTGTTTGTTTGTACCTTTTACGGCTGGCTCATATGACAGGTTGCTGACATCGAAGGCTTCACATGGATTTTATTCGTTTTTCATACTTTATAACGACAGCGTTCGATATAGCAACAATTTAGGTCAAATAAACACGCAAATCTACCAACTTTGCAATCGCTTTGAACAACGTTTCACGCTGTTTTATCGGCTTTAGAACAAATAGGTGCAGACTGCAAAAACTGTTTTTTCATTGAAAATACAAGCATATTTTAAAATTCTCTATGAACAGAGAATAAATAATTTCCATAAATTTCTTTTTAAATGTTTGACATTAGAGTATGAAATAATGCACTAAAGTTGCGTAAGTGTTATTTCAATGTGTAAGGCAAAACCAAAAAAAAATCTACCGACTGATTTCTCAGTTGGTCTCCCATGCAAGTACTATCCACTACCGATTGATCTTTACTTTTATTATCGGTCGATCACCTGACCACTCACCTATGAGAATCATTTGAAATTTATTGAAATTAGAGACCATTAAATGTTTGGCAATGTTTCAAAATTCCACGTGTTTCGGAAGCAACTACGATATTCAAACGGCATATTACGAACTATTTATTTACTTCTCCGAACATTTAGCTACAGGTCTCGACAATGTAACACCATAGGTAACATTTCCATGTAAATCTGACAACTTTGCACTAGCTTTTCAGAACTTTGTAAGCACTTTGTTTATCATCTTACACTTGGACAGTGGTACAATCTGTGAACATATATGATTTATTAGACTTTTGCATATATTTTTTTTCATTTAACTGCGGTGTTCTATATGAAATGACTTAGGGGAAATATACACGCATATCTAACATCTTTTCAATCGCTTTTCAAATTTTAATCTGTTTGTTTGTACCTTTTACGGCTGGCTCATATGACAGGCTGCTAACATCGAAGGCTTCACATGGATTTTATTCGTTTTTCATACTTTATAACGACAGCGTTCGATATAGCAACAATTTAGGTCAAATAAACACGCAAATCTACCAACTTTGCAATCGCTTTGAACAACTTTTCACGCTGTTTTATCGGCTTTAGAACAAATAGGTGCAGACTGCAAAAACTGTTTTTTCATTGAAAATACAATCATTTTTTAAAATTCTCTATGAACTGGAAATTTTATAATAATTTCCACAAATTTCTTTTTAAATGTTTGACATTAGAGTATTAAATAATGCACTAAAGTTGCGTAAGTGTTATTTCAATGTGTAAGACAAAACCAAAAAAAAAATTCTACCGACTGTTTTCTCAGTTGGTCTCCCATGCAAGTACTAACCACGACCGATTGATTTTTACTTTTATTATCGTTCGATCACCTGACCACTCACCTATGAGAATCATTTGAAATTTATTGAAATTGGAGACCATTAAATGTTTTGCAAGGTTTCAAAATTCCACGTGTTTCGGGAGCAACTACGATATTGAAACGGCATTTTACGAAATATTTATTTACTTTTCCGAATATTTAACTCCAGGTCTCGAGAATGTAACAGGAGATTTTTCATTCGCAAGTTTAAAAGGCAATTAACATTGCATTAATAAAGATATGTACAGGGAGTAATTAGAAAACACTGCTTGAAAGGAGCGAAAAAAAAAATATAGAAAACTCGATTAACATCGTATACTTACCAATTACTTGAAAATGCAGTTCTGATATATTTATATGTTGGCATATTCATCAGCATCATTCCTCTGCTAACTATCATCTCCATTAAGCATGTAGTCCGCGTACTCTAGTAGATATCCAACAACAGTGGATATGGCGTCGTTGATGCACCAAAGCGATATAAATTTATTTAGAGAACGAGTCACCATATAGTAGTTATACTCATTTATCAACCTTTGCCTGATTCTGGTTTTAAAGTACTCCACTACATAGGTCTGGAAGAGTTTATTCATCTTATTGAATCTAGTCACGTGTATAGTTGTTTTCATGGTGGTGATGATAAAGCATGACTTGGAGTTGGTCGCTTACATGGTGGACCTAGTATGTACCAGAACAGTTGAACTTTGTCAATGTCAAGTAGTCTGTGGACGATAATTATAAAAAGGTTGAAAAGTGGTGCCAATCTTGGGCACTCGATGAAATTGTGAGCCAGGTCATCGGTTCCATGGCAAAAGAGACATGCATCAGTGTTATGTATTTTGGACTTAAGCAAAAAAACCACCCTTGGGTTATCCGCCATGCAGTAGGCGCTATTGTAGGTCACCATCTTTCTTAGTGATCGGAGCTAGATAGCAGTCCTTGAAATTAGGGATGTCTTCATGATTGAAAGATAAGATTTCCCTCCATACAGTATCATAGCGGCTTGCATATTTCCTGAATTGTTGCTTTGCTATGATAAATTTTATATTTCTCCCTTCTCGAATTTGTATAGGGGACAGTTTAGAAGAATATCTTCATCTTCATCGATATACGTAAGCTCAAGTGAGTACTTTAGATCAAGTGGTATGATATCACTTTCAATGTCGTGTCTATTTAAAATAGTTTTCCATTTTGCCGGTATGGCTCTGTGTACAACGTTGAGGGCGGTTGCCAGCAGCCTTTTGAATAAATCGGCACGGATTCATGTAATGCTGCAACATTCAGCCAATTACCATTTTCACGGAAGTGCAGAAGGTTTAGTGGTTTGTGTTGCAAAGGATGCAAAATCAAATTGTTGAAAAACAACGGTTCTTCACATACTTCTTGATAAATATGTGGTTCGTCTTTCCTTAATGATGTACATGAGTACCATTTTTTTCAATATATCGCTATAAAAATCAGAGACACAAGTATAAGAGTTAAATGGAGTAATAACAAATAGTCACCTGCCTTAAAAATAGTCCGTGAATATAAAACTGGGATGCTTTACACCTGAGTAATAATATCGCTGTACATATTGTAGACGGAAGGCGGCTATTCGTGAAGAAAGGTGAATTAAGCCTTGTCCACCCGCATGGTTTGACATATACAGTAATTCCGCTGGGATCCAGTGGCGTCCCTGCCAAAAGAACTAAAAAAAGTCTGCAAGGAGTCGACCATATGTTTTGGCGGACACAGACACATAAACCGGTGTAATAACTTTGAGGCGATGAGCTGATTTATCACTAGGGTACGCCCTTTATATGACATTGCTGGTGCATACTTGGTCCACCATTCAAATTTTGTTTCAACCGTTTTTGTAATGTCATCCCAGTTTTTAGCTATGTATTTTTGTTTATTTCCGAAGAATGTTCCAAGGACCTTCAACCCGTCACTATTCCAATCGATACCCAGAGGTGTGTCAGTTCTATCTCGCCACTTCCCAACCCATAACCCTTGCGACTTTGTGCAGTTGCTGGCGCCATCATAAATTCGCAGCCATTTCTTAAGTTTAGAAAAGTCGCACTGCTGGGTAAGAAAGAAGCTGATATCATCAGCATAGACGGTGCGATTCACGTGTTTTCCACCAGAGTCATTTACTTCAACACCATGTATATCGCTCTTGGTTCTTATTTTATGCAGAAGTGGTTCTATAGCAATAGTATAAAGTTAACCAGAGAGTGAACAACTTTGGCGTATGCCACGTAGAAATGGCATAGGGCTTGTAAAGGTATTATTGATGCGTACAAGACTCTGTGTGCCAAAATATATCAGTTTTATGTATTTTAAAAATGTATTCCCAAAACAAAATGCTTCGAGTGTTTTAAAAAGATAACAATGATTCACTCGATCAAAGGCTTTCTCTTGATCCAGTGCGACAATGCCGAGCTGAATGTTATTGTGGTTAGAGTTTGTAATTAGGTCGCGCACTAAGTTTATGTTGTCAAAAATTTGTCTACCAGGTATGAAGTAGGTTTGATCATCATGAATGATGTTACCAATTGCGGATCTAAGTCTGATTGAGAGTGTTTTCGTTAAAATCTTGTAGTCCGCACATAGAAGACTCACCGGTCATTTTTTTTTAATAAGCACTTGTTGCCCTTCTTAGGTAGAAGCGTAATCACTGCACGCCGACATGACAGAGGACGTTGACCGTCCTCAAGAGAAGCAGTGATAACTTGGTGAAGATCAGGACCCAGAAGAGACCAAAAGTGTCTGTAAAACTCGCCAGGTAAACCATCAATGCCTGGAGATCTACCCTTAGACAACAATTTAACGGTCACAGAAAGCTTATCGTATGTCAAAAGAGCATACAATCCTCTTTAAAGGCGTTTTCAAGTTTAGGGAGATCTTCTAAAATGATATTTTGGAACTCAACTGACACCGGACCAGGGGAGAAGAGATCAGTATAAAATTGTTTATTTAACAGGCGTATTTCGGCCTGAGAGTCAGTGGTTGTACCGTCTGGCTTTTGTAGTTGGGTCATAATCTTTTTGCTCCCATTGTGTTTTTCAATGTTAAAGAAAAAGGCAGTTGGTGCGTCATTTTCGTTCAGGATTTTGTGGCGAGCCCTTATAGCTGCCCCTTTACATTCATTTTTATTGAGTCATCAAGTAGCGTCTTTTTTTCATTAAGTTGTGCAGCGACTAAGTTACTTGGTTTATGTACTTGTTTTAGTTATTTTATTTTATGTACACCGACATCCCATCACATTTGAACAGAGTCAAAACGTGTTTTTTTGTATACGCCATGACAACCAGTAATCATTAAGTATTTGACAGTATTCGTCGTCCTGTAGCAGGTTTAAATTGAAGCATTATGTCGGGTTATGGTTGCTGATCTGCTTAAACGACAAGCGAAACTAGACAAGGCAATGGTCAGAAAAATCGTGATGAGGCTGAATAGATGTAACTTTAATTCTCAGCAAGAGATTTAGATAAAAAGAAAGTGTCAATAAGGGATTTACTTTGATTTCTTGACCATGTGTATTCCCGTGATGTGGTATTGAAATAATGCCATGAGTCAATGTGTTTGAAGCGCCTTACAGTGTTTGATAACAAATTAGCGGATGGAGGATGTGGTTCAGGGCTGTCTAATCTGTCCATAACAGGGTTTGCAGTGCAATTATAGTCTCCTCCTATGATGACTTGATTTAGACCATTCAGAAATTGTTTTAAAACCTTGAAAAAAGCAAGCCGTTCCACACCATCCGTCGGAGCGTAAGCGTTGATCAGGTGAAGAGGAGAGCCTTCAACATTCAAGTGGATATGTAATAACCGGCCAGGAACTACATCGTTGCAGCTCAGTACTGTAACATTGTTTTTAAGATTGAATAATATGGCAATACTAGCGGAGTGCGTAGTCTCGTGAGAGAAGAACGTAGGACCCCTCCACACAACTTGCCATTGTGGCTCATCTGACGCAATGGTGTGCGTTTCTTGAAGAGATAAAAGTCATTTAAGTGATTCAAGTAGAGAAATTCAATAGGTCGGTAACGCTTAATTGAGTCGCGACACCCGTGTACACTCCATGTAACCGCTGACATGTTCGCCATAAGTAATATATAAATAAACACCAGTCAAAAATTTGGTTTGCTCATTGTGTCATTCTTATCATGTGATTTTTCATTTCCATATTCAGTGTACCATGTTGGCGGAAAAAGAAATACGGCACCCATACAACCCCCATGCGGTTGTCGGGTCACGTAGTTAATTGAGAGAAAAACTGGTGAGCTAAACAAGAAACGTTTCATATAGTCATTCCCGCTTTGCAATTAGAATGATATATCAAAGTCATGAGACCATGTCATGGCATACAGACTCACAGCACGGGTAACGGGTAACATGACCACTCCAAGCTAATGAAAAAGTACACAAGTGGCAAACGAGGTAGTTGTATGGATTTGTTAGACCTCGGGTTTAAACAGAGATGCACGGCACCCAAACAGCCCCCAAGGCGGCAGATGAGTCACGTGATTAAGTAAAGCTACCACAAGCTTGGCAACGATATAATTCGTATATTTATTTGCAAATAACAGATTAAGCGTTAAATTGGATTCATAGCCTCTCTGTGACAGTGATCGGCAAATTAAGTGGAAAAAACCCATCCGAGATGCACAAAACGGTGCTGACAATATTACAGAACAGTACGCATGTAGCTTAGTGTAAGTTGTACCTAGCCGGATGACATAGTACATATATACGCTAAATATAATGACGACAAAAACCAAAAAATGACAGTACTATCACAAAGAACATAATTATTATTACGTTTTTTATTATTGTGCTCCATGATAGAAGAAAACAGTTTAATTTCCTTTCTTTGATTTCCATTATGACTGGTAGGAAGTCCCCGTTTACTGAGGATTACTTGGTCAGCCGCTCGTTCATATGCGTCATCATTTGTGTCTTCATGGTCTGTAATTTGTTTCTTTTTGATATTCAGGAAGTGTTTTGATATTCTGGATGACATTCTCTGTATTCTGATTTTTTCTTTACTTGCCAGTTCTGTGTTCTTGCGGTAGTGCGTCAATAATCTCATTAAAAGTCTGTGGTCAGGACAGAACGAGGTTGCATGATCAATAAGTTTTCTTGAGTTGAACGAATCACTAAAGAAAGTCGCAAGTGATTCATGGGAAAGTAGATTTTTTTTTCATTAGGACAGTCCTCCATAAAAACCTGAGACAAGTCAGATATGTCAGAGGCGATAGACTCAACCTCTTCCCTGTCGTCTGATGGGCTTGCGACCTGTCGATCAAAGACATCAAAAGCCCGAAAACCATTCTGTGCGTCTCCAGGGCAGGGAAAGAGAGGAGGATCAGGCCCGTCCGTGGGTAACAGGAGTGAGGGAGGAGTTCGTACCCTCTCCTCAACAGCAGGGGTTTCAGGTACCTTATTATCATTTGACATTGACGGACTACAAATAACGTCTTCAATACCTGTTATGTTAGCGCTGCTGGCGTTAGGTTTAACAGTCTGATATTTATTTTGAGTGAGCTCATTTCCATTTTTATTGTTTATACACGTGTTTTGTTGATCGGCGTTTGCTTTGGTTTGACTTGCGGTATTTGTTTCTATTTGATAATTTGATTTGTTTTGTTTTGCATAGTTTACAGTAGTGTCGGTAATATTATCTATGTGATCGAGGTCGGGTTTATTTTGGTTTGGTGTGATTGTGCTCGTTTTAGTGCGATCAGTGGTTGGTTGCATATCGTTTTCATTACGTTTGTTATTGTTTCCACTCACGACTGGTGTTAATGGTTCGTGTGCGTCGCTTTCATCAATTTCCATATCAATTGTATCAACTTTTTTATGACTATGTTGATCTTTTTGGTCGATGTCAATAGTTTTGTTTGCGTTTGTACCAGTTTCAGAGTCAGTATGCACAATAGTTTCAACGTTAGTATTTACGTCAGGATCAGAGACGTTTTGGTGACCATTGCGTTGAATATGCCCCTTTTTATGATATTTGTTGCAGATAATTTTATCCGTTGAAAGATAAATTCTGTATGGTCGCTCTTCGTGTGTAATTGTTATGACGCCTTCTAATTTGTCCACACAGATCATATAGACCTGTCTTCTGAAAGACTTGACGTGTCTTAGATCTGGGTTTTTTTTACACCCCAGCGGTATTATACGTATTGTACTCACAACAAGCCCATAACGCTTTAATGCTTCTTCAAGGACTGCATTGGATATGAAAGGTGGCACACCTGATAATACAACTTTAGTAGCTGGTTTCACCAGCGGTTCAACATACATAAACGTGTCACCCAAAGTACTGAGACCGATCGTACATACCTCTTCAACCGATTTCAGAGAATCAAGAAAAACAAGAACACTCCCACTGACACGAGAAGCAGCGATCACATTATTTTCACCTACGATGTCAGAAATGGCGTTGACATACGCCTCTATACTAACACCAGCAATAGATTCACACCAAATGCCATGATTTCTGGTCAAGCTCGCGAACGGGTTGAAACGAAGTATTATTGACGGCCATCTTGAGCAACACTAGTCGCGGGTCTGAAAAGACCCACGTACTAAAAGAGATAATAGGGCGAAAAACGCCTAACGAACAAATAAATGCAACCAGAGGAAGCAGAAAATACTAGTAAGGCACCTTAAATAGGTTAGATTACTCACAGTAGTCACTGACAAGCCAAACAACGGAGTTTTCCGGGAGCTCAGGAGCGACGTGTGTATGACAACATAGGTAACATTTCCATGTAAATCTGACAACTTTGAACTAGCTTTTCACAACTTTGTAAGCACTTTGTTTATCTTGTTACGCTTGGGTAGTGGTTCAATCTGCGAACATAAATGACTATTTTAGACTCTTACATATTTTTTTTCTAAATTTAACTGCGGGGTTATATATGAAATGACTTAGATTAGGGGAAATATACACTCATATCTACCAACTTTTCAATCGCTTTTCACAGTTTATGCTGTTTTTTTTTACATTTTCCGGCTGGCTCATATGACAGGCTGCTAAAACCGGAGGCTTCAAATGAATTTTATTCATTTTTCATACTTTGTAACGGCAGGGTTCGGTATAACAACTTAGGTCAAATATAAACGCAAATCTACCAACTTTGCACTCACTTTGCACAACTTTGCACGCTGTTTTAATAGCTTACATCATTTATGTGCCGACCGCAAAAACTAGTTGTACATTGAAAAATACGTGCACATTTTAGAAATTTCTATAAACTTAAAATATCAAATTAATCAGTACGACTTTTTACTTTAAATATGTGACATCACAATATTAAAAATACCAAAAAATACTATGTATTTTTTATGTTTGTGACGAATGCAAAAACAAATTTCACAAGTTAGTTTACTCAGGTAGTCTCTCATGCAATTACTCGCCACACCCGATTGATCTAAACTTTTGTGCCATGTCGATCACGTGGCCACTCGGCTATTACGATCGTTTGAATTTTATTCGAATTGCCGGCCTTTTAATGCTTGGAAATGTTCAAAATTGCATTCGCTCGCACGTGTGTATTACGTAAGTTGACCTATGACTTATACGTGCTTTAGCAATCAGTACGAGAGTAATCGGCCATTTACGACATATTTATTCACATTTTTGAACGTTTAACAATAGGTCTCGATAATATAACAACGCAGGTCACATTTCAATGCAAATTTGCCAACTGTGCAATCTCTTTTCACAACTTTGTAAGCAGTTTGTTTATAATTTTACGCTTTGATAGAGTTATATTCTGCTAATATAAAAGGCTTTTCCGGTCAATTTATTCATTTCTTTTTCATATTTTTAAATGCGGGTTTTTTATATCAATGAGTTAGGTCAAATATATTAGCAAAACCACCAACTCTTCAAATGCTTTTCATATCATTCTGGGCTGTTTTAGAACATGTTGGTACGGTCGGCTCATATAGCACTCTGCTAATATACGGGACATTCACTTGCATTTTATTCATATTTCCTACTTTATAACTTCACGGTTAGATATGACAACAACTTAGTTCATATATGAACGCAAATCTACCAACTTTGCACTCACTTTGCACAACTTTGCACGCTGTTTTAATAGCTTACATCCGTTATGTGCCGACCGCAAAAACTAGTTGTACATCGGAAATACGTGAAAATTTTAGAACTTTCTATACACTTAAAATATCAAAATAATCATCACGTCTTTTTACTATACATATGTGACATAACAATATTAAAAATACCAAAAAAATGCTTTATGTATTTTTCATGTTTGTGACGAAAGCAAAAAAAACACCAGCTAGTTTGCTCAGGTTTGCTAGTTTAGTCTCCCATGCAATTACAAGTCACGCCCAATTGATTTTAACTTTTGTGGCAGGTCGATCACGTTGCCGCTCGGCTATTACGATCGTTTGAATTTTATTCGAATTGTCGGCCATTTAATGCTTGGAAATGTTTCAAAATTGTATTCGTATGCACGTGTGTATTACGTAAGTTGACCTATGACCTATACGTGCTTTAGCAATCAGTACGAGAGTAATCGGTCATTTACGACATATTTATTCACTTTTTTCGAACTTTTAACGATAGGTCTCGATAATATAACAACGCAGGTCACATTTCAATGTAATTTTGGCAACTTTGCAATCACTTTTCACAACTTTGTAAGTAGTTTGTTTATCATTTTACATTTTGGTAGAGGTATAATCTGCTAATATAAAATGCTTTTCCGGCCCATTTATTCGTGTGTTTTTTTTTTCCTATTTTTAACTGCGGGGGTCGTTATATCAATGAGTTAAGTCAGATATATTATCAAAGCCACCAACTTATCAAATGCTTTTCATATCATTCTAGGCTGTTTAGAACATGTTGGTACGTTCGGCTGATATGGCACTTTGCAAATATACGATACTTTCACCTGCATTTTATTCACATTTCCTACTTTATAACTTCACGGTTGGATATGACAACAACTTAGTTCATATATGAACGCAAATCTATCAACTTTGCACAACTTTGCACAACATTGCACGCTGTTTTAATAGCTTACATCATTTATGTACCGACCGCAAAAACTAGTTGTACATTGAAAAATACGTGCACATTTTAGAAATTTCTATAAACTTAAAATATCAAAATAATCAGTACGACTTTTTACTTTAAATATGTGACATCACAATATTAAAAATACCAAAAAATGCTATGTATTTTTTATGTTTGTGACGAAAGCAAAAACAAATTTCACAAGTTAGTTTACTCAGGTAGTCTCTCATGCAATTACTCGCCACACCCGATTGATCTAAACTTTTGTGCCAGGTCGATCACGTGGCCACTCGGATATTACGATCGTTTGAATTTTATTCGAATTGCCGGCCATTTAATGCTTGGAAATGTTTCAAAATTGCATTCGCTCGCACGTGTGTATTTCGTAAGTTGACCTATGACATATACGTGCTTTAGCAATCAGTACGAGAGTAATCGGCCATTTACGACATATTTATTCACATTTTTGAACGTTTAACAATAGGTCTCGATAATATAACAACGCAGGTCACATTTCAATGCAAATTTGCCAACTGTGCAATCTCTTTTCACAATTTTGTAAGCAGTTTGTTTATAATTTTACGCTTTGATAGAGTTATATTCTGCTAATATAAAAGGCTTTTCCGGCCAATTTATTCATTTCTTTTTCATATTTTTAAATGCGGGTTTTTTATATCAATGAGTTAGGTCAAATATATTAGCAAAACCACCAACTCTTCAAATGCTTTTCATATCATTCTGGGCTGTTTTAGAACATGTTGGTACGGTCGGCTCATATAGCACTCTGCTAATATACGGGACATTCACTTGCATTTTATTCACATTTCCTACTTTATAACTTCACGGTTAGATATGACAACATCATAGTTCATATATGAACGCAAATCTACCAACTTTGCACTCACTTTGCACAACTTTGCACGCTGTTTTAATAGCTTACATCCGTTATGTGCCGACCGCAAAAACTAGTTGTACATCGGAAATACGTGAAAATTTTAGAACTTTCTATACACTTAAAATATCAAAATAATCATCACGTCTTTTTACTATAAATATGTGGCATAACAATATAAAAATACCAAAAAATGCTTTATGTATTTTTCATGTTTGTGACGAAAGCAAAAAAAAACACCAGCTAGTTTGCTCAGGTTTGCTAGTTTAGTCTCCCATGCAATTACAAGTCATGCCCGATTGATTTTAACTTTTGTGCCAGGTCGATCACGTGGCCACTCGGCTATTACGATCGTTTGAATTTTATTCGAATTGCCGGCCATTTAATGCTTGGAAATGTTTCAAAATTGCATTCGTATGCACGTGTGTATTACGTAAGTTGACCTATGACCTATACGTGCTTTAGCAATCAGTACGAGAGTAATCGGTCATTTACGACATATTTATTCACTTTTTTCGAACTTTTAACGATAGGTCTCGATAATATAACAACGTAGGTCACATTTGAATGTAATTTTGGCAACTTTGCAATCACTTTTCACAACTTTTTAAGTAGTTTGTTTATCATTTTACATTTTGGTAGAGGTATAATCTGCTAATATAAAATGCTTTTCCGGCCCATTTATTCGTGTGTTTTTTTTCCTATCTTTAACTGCGGGGGTCGTTATATCAATGAGTTAAGTCAGATATATTATCAAAGCCACCAACTTATCAAATGCTTTTCATATCATTCTAGGCTGTTTAGAACATGTTGGTACGTTCGGCTGATATGGCACTTTGCAAATATACGAGACTTTCACCTGCATTTTATTCACATTTCCTACTTTATAACTTCACGGTTAGATATGACAACAACTTAGTTCATATATGAACGCAAATCTACCAACTTTGCACTCACTTTGCACAACTTTGCGCGCTGTTTTAATAGCTTACATCCGTTATGTGCGGACCGCAAAAACTAGTTGTACATCGGAAATACGTGAAAATTTTAGAACTTTCTATACACTTAACATAACAAAATAATCATCACGTCTTTTTACTATAAATATGTGACATAACAATATTAAAAATACCAAAAAATGCTTTATGTATTTTTCATGTTTGTGACGAAAGCAAAAAAAACAACAGCTAGTTTGCTCAGGTTTGCTAGTTTAGTCTCCCATGCAATTACAAGTCACGCCCGATTGATTTTAACTTTTGTGGCAGGTCGATCACGTTGCCGCTCGGCTATTACGATCGTTTGAATTTTATTCGAATTGCCGGCCATTTAATGCTTGGAAATGTTTCAAAATTGCATTCGTATGCAAGTGTGTATTACGTAAGTTGACCTGTGACCTATACGTGCTTTAGCAATCAGTACGAGAGTAATCGGTCATTTACGACATATTTATTTACTTTTTTCGAACTTTTAACGATAGGTCTCGATAATATAACAACGCAGGTCACATTTCAATGTAATTTTGGCAACTTTGCAATCACTTATCACAACTTTGTAAGTAGTTTGTTTATCATTTTACATTTTGGTAGAGGTATAATCTGCTAATATAAAATGCTTTTCCGGCCTATTTATTCGTGTGTTTTTTTTCCTATCTTTAACTGCGGGTGTCGTTATATCAATGAGTTAAGTCAGATATATTATCAAAGCCACCAACTTATCAAATGCTTTTCATATCATTCTAGGCTGTTTAGAACATGTTGGTACGTTTGGTTAATATGGCACTTTGCAAATATACGAGACTTTCACCTGCATTTTATTCACATTTCCTACTTTATAACTTCACGGTTAGATATGACAACAACTTAGTTCATATATGAACGCAAATCTACCAACTTTGCACTCACTTTGCACGCTGTTTTAATAGCTTACATCATTTATGTGCCGACCGCAAAAACTAGTTGTACATTGAAAAATACGTGCACATTTTAGAAATTTCTATAAACTTAAAATATCAAAATAATCAGTACGACTTTTCACTTTAAATATGTGACATCACAATATTAAAAATACCAAAAAATGCTATGTATTTTTTATGTTTGTGACGAAAGCAAAAACAAATTTCACAAGTTAGTTTACTCAGGTAGTCTCTCATGCAATTATTCGCCACACCCGATTGATCTAAACTTTTGTGCCAGGTCGATCACGTGGCCACTCGGCTATTACGATCGTTTGAATTTTATTCGAATTGCCGGCCATTTAATGCTTGGAAATGTTTCAAAATTGCATTCGCTCGCACGTGTGTATTACGTAAGTTGACCTATGACATATACGTGCTTTAGCAATCAGTACGAGAGTAATCGGCCATTTACGACATATTTATTCACATTTTGAACGTTTAACAATAGGTCTCGATAATATAACAACGCAGGTCACATTTCAATGCAAATTTGCCAACTGCGCAATCTCTTTTCACAACTTTGTAAGCAGTTTGTTTATAATTTTACGCTTTGGTAGAGTTATATTCTGCTAATATAAAAGGCTTTTTCGGCCAATTTATTCATTTCTTTTTCATATTTTTAAATGCGGTTTTTTTTATATCAATGAGTTAGGTCAAATATATTAGCAAAACCACCAACTCTTCAAATGCTTTTCATATCATTCTGGGCTGTTTTAGAACATGTTGGTACGGTCGGCTCATATAGCACTCTGCTAATATACGGGACATTCACTTGCATTTTATTCACATTTCCTACTTTATAACTTCACGGTTAGATATGACAACAACTTAGTTCATATATGAACGCAAATCTACCAACTTTGCACTCACTTTGCACAACTTTGCACAACTTTGCACGCTGTTTTAATAGCTTACATCCGTTATGTGCCGACCGCAAAAACTAGTTGTACATCGGAAATACGTGAAAATTTTAGAACTTTTTATACACTTAACATATCAAAATAATCATCACGTCTTTTTACTATAAATATGTGACATAACAATATTAAAAATACCAAAAAATGCTTTATGTATTTTTCATGTTTGTGACGAAAGCAAAAAAAAACACCAGCTAGTTTGCTCAGGTTTGCTAGTTTAGTCTCTCGTGCAATTACAAGTCACGCCCGATTGATTTTAACTTTTGTGGCAGGTCGATCATGTTGCCGCTCGGCTATTACGATCGTTTGAATTTTATTCGAATTGCCGGCCATTTAATGCTTGGAAATGTTTCAAAATTGCATTCGCTCGCACGTGTGTATTTCGTAAGTTGACCTATGACCTATACGTGCTTTAGCAATCAGTACGAGAGTAATCGGTCATTTACGACATATTTATTCACTTTTTTCGAACTTTTAACGATAGGTCTCGATAATATAACAACGCAGGTCACATTTCAATGTAAATTTGCCAACTTTTCAATCACTTTTCAAACTTTGTAAGTAGTTTGTTTATCATTTTACATTTTGGTAGAGGTATAATCTACTAATATAAAATGCTTTTCCGGCCCATTTATTCGTGTGTGTTTTTTTTCCTATTTTTAACTGCGGGGGTCGTTATATCAATGAGTTAAGTCAGATATATTATCAAAGCCACCAACTTATCAAATGCTTTTCATATCATTCTAGGCTGTTTAGAACATGTTGGTACGTTCAGCTGATATGGCACTTTGCAAATATACGAGACTTTCACCTGCATTTTATTCACATTTCCTACTTTATAACTTCACGGTTAGATATGACAACAACTTAGTTCATATATGAACGCAAATCTACCAACTTTGCACTCACTTTCCACAACTTTGCACGCTGTTTTAATAGCTTACATCATTTATGTGCCGACCGCAAAAACTAGTTGTACATTGAAAAATACGTGCACATTTTAGAACTTTCTATGAACTTAAAATATCAAAATACTCAGCACGACTTTCATGGTGACATCACAATAATAAAAATTAAAAAAAAATTGCTTTATGTCTTTTCAATGTTTGTGAAGAAAGCAAAAAAACATGTTATCAGCTGGTTTGCTCAGGTAGTCTCCCATGCAATTACTATCCACGCACGATCGATCTTCACTTTTGTGATGGGTTGATCACCTGACTACTACGATATGAGGGTCATTTATTCGAATTGGCGACCATTTAATGTTTGAAATTTTTCCAAATTTTCATTCGTTTGCGCTTGTATTTCTTAAGTTGGCCTATGGTCTTCACTTGCTTCAGAAGTCAGTACGATATTTCATTTTTTCGAACTTTTAATGATGGGTGTCGATAGTATATCTACATAGGTCACATTTCCATGTAAATTTGCAAACTTCGCACTCAATTGTCACAATTTTGTAGGCAGTTTGTTCGTCATTTAACGCTTAGATAGAGGTATAATCTGCTAATATAAGAGCCTTTTCCAACACATTTACTCATGTTACCTGCGGGGTCGATATAACAATGACTTAGGTCGAATACATTAGCAAACCCACCAATTTTTCAAATGTTTTTTTCATATCTTTTAGGCTGTTTTAGAACATGTTACGGTCGGCTCATATGGCAATTAATTCAAATACACACCCAAATCTACCAACTTTGCACTCAATTTGCACAACTTTGCACGCTGTTTTAATAGCTTAGAGCCATTATGTGCCGACCGCAATCACTAGCTGTACATTGAATATACTTGCAAATTTTAAAACTTTCTATAAACTTAAAACATCAAAATAATCAGCTCGACTTTCTACTGGTCGAGAATGTCTACCAGTTTGTATAGACGGACTAACTGACCAGACTAACTGACCACTGTCAATTCAATTAAGTATGCAATTGCATTGGTGCGAACCATGTCACTATTTACAAATAAATAGAATGGTATCGTCAGTAGCTAAAGTCATTCGAAAATGTTATAACAGTGAAGATGGGCTTTTCTGTAACGTCTCATAATAACTATAGCTACTAACATAGATTAATACTTATGTTAATAACATAAATTGATATAAACTAGGACAATTACAAAACAAGACAGCTCGAGCGTAACAGGATTGCGAATAAAATCAAACTCGGTGGAAATAATTCAATTCAACTCGCACATTGCATTAGTACTGGACAAATGCAATGTGCGAGTTGAATGAAATCATTTCCACCGAGTTTGATACGGAAATTCAGATCCGTTGCACCAATAACAACGTATACGACAAGGGGGTTTTCGAATTAGTTTATTAATGATTTCCAAAAAATAGATCAGAGTGTATTTATACTCGATTCTGATAAAGAGCTTCTCGCGCAATATAAAGAATTACTAAAAGTGTACAAGAAATTGCGCGAAAAGAGGTCACTGAATTTACGCTGCTGCTTGAAGTAGGTTTTCCGATGTCATCCAACCAATCATGTACTAAACCATTGGTTGCCTAATGAAATATTTCAAGGCTTTATGTTACAGTAGAATGCAGTCTCTTCCCGGTGATCAGTCTCATAATTTAATATACGATGCGGAAAAAATAGACGTAATTCGATCGTACGTGAAAGTTCGTTCAGATGTGCATGCATTTACTGCCCATCATGTCGGCGTGTAATTTTATAAACAAACAGATGGATATGTTTACTAATTAAGGTTTGACACGTGCCGTACATAATGAATTACGTGACGTCTGTAAAGAAATACATCGCAGAGTCGTTTTTCCCAGCTATTCACGGTCAATTTTGACTTAGAATGCCACATTTTTATATCGTTCTTATGTCGACCGTGTGTGTACCTTCACTGGCCGCTGCGAATGAAACCGCATGGGAGATCCTTAAATATCAATCGTACATTCGGTATATTTGTGGTATATCGAAAGATACCGTGAAAACAGCATCTTCTAAATATCATATGGAGCCACCAAATTGTACGGCGAGCATGCGTCACTTGATTGCTAATAGTGCAACGCAGTACCGGATGTGATAGATTCGAATGAAAATACAAATACGCCGTTAAGAACTGTGCCAATTCGTAAACAAAATATATTGCTCAAACCACAATACGTGGATAAATATCAGTTGCAAACATTTTTTTTTTTCAAAATTAGGCAATTTTGTTCAGCCAAACTCCTCTTAATTAATGTACCCGCCCTACAAGAACTTCTCTCAAATTTCCCACGAGACGGCTCGGGCGACATTACATCTAGGCTATTCGGTGACAAAACGGAGGGTACCATAGAATACGGTCATACCGAAGCGAATAGAGTAGCTCTCGTTTACGTGGGTCTGTGCGACGCTACCAAATTCCTAATGCAATTCACTACCGGTGATGCAACACATAATACATTACCAGACAAGTCCCGTTACGATGACGGTCAAATGGGAAGTTACGAATACTTCAATGTGCGTATTACGGACCCACCTTCTCAACCGAATTTGGGACGCTGTTGAAAGTATCGATTTGAGAATTTGTAAAGACCTTTCTTCTAGTGAAATATGAATGTCGCAAGATATGGCAATGCAAGTCCCATTTTCAACTAAACAATCTTAGAACGACGACAACGAAGTCGCCTTCAGACCCGATACGATAAACCGTTAATCACATAATATGATGATAAATAGAACCGTTGTACGGTAATTACAGTCCCACTCGATACGATACGATACGCTAGACGGTGATTTAGCGAATTCGAAAAAAAGAGGATTCGATACGCCCCAACACTCACCCGAATTCGACAGAACTGACGATAACTACAAAGTGAAAGTGGGAACCAAGACGACGACCTTACAAGCAGTCAGATTAAACGAATTGAGGAGATCATGAAGCAACTTGAAAGAATTGAATTGTCCAACAAAAATAAACAATTAAGAGAACGGATAGGCGTACTTTCTCAGGATAGAAAAAAATTAGCAAGTGGAAAGTGAAGTCAGTCACAGTCACGCTGCTTTGAAGTCTGCTAACAAAGTATGCAAGAGTTTGTAGCGCCATTTCAAAACACGAAACAATTGAATGAAACGTTTGAGGAATTACGAGGATAACATTCAACGCCCAACAAATGAAATGAAGTTTTATGACACAATGTTTGGACACAGAACATTTACAGCCCCAACAGAAGATCAATTCGTTAGAAACGGCCAATGAAGAGTTGAGCTTGAGGATGCTTCATTATGAAACCGACGCTGTTCAAAATGAATTGGCTTCCAAACAAACAATCGACTCTTTAGAGACGACTAACCGATAGTTGGAGAGAGAATTCAAACAAATATTCGACATAGCACATGGTTAGTTTGGTGTAAGCAAACCTACAACACTTACCGTCGGCTTGGGTGCAATATTAAGACGATACCGCACCTTAATTAGCTGTGCCAGCAAATCCCTTTCGAAAAATGAGAAATGGTACAGTCAACTCGAAACATAAGCGTTAGCCATTTATTGAGGAATGAACCACCAACGTCTGTATCCTGACGGTTCCCCAGAATTCGTTGTTGAAAGTTATCATATACCGCTTAAAGATATCTTTAACTGCAAAGTATTACATACAATGTAGAGTCATTTCGAACGATAGGTGACTGAAGCGCAAAGGTTTAAACTCACTGTTGTGTACAGACCCTGAGTTAACAATCCTAGCGATTATATATCCCGGCACCCTCTGCGTCTATTTGTTCTACTGGCGAAGGGTCTGACGAATATGTCTCATTCGTACAAGAAAATACAAAGCCTCGTGCAATTAGTTTGGGTGAAATTACCTACTAATGCCGATTAAACTCTAATGTTTGTTATAAATTGTTAATTGGGATAAAATCCCGGCAAGCACAAATTGTGAAAAGGTCAGTTTATTTACACAACTTAAACACGAAGTATGCTTTTCCGACGGTATTTTACTCCGAGGTTCTCGAATCGTTGTATCGTCTTCACTCCAAAGTCAAATTATTTTTACGGCATTGTAGGTCATTTATAGTCCAGTCAATTTACTGCTATTTTAGGCCCAACCCACAACAAATTGCAATAAAAACAAAACATGGTGGGAAATGTTGTAGTTAACCTCCTATAAGACAAACTAAAAGTCCCATAAAATCCAGGGAGTGGAAAAGGTGTAAAATCGACCTCAAAAATCACTAAAAACGGGTATTTTTCGTAAATTTTTACAGTAATTGATATGATGATATTTCCATTGTTTTCAGTAAACCTTATACATTTTTTATGTAATTTAGTCGGTAATAAAGGCAACTCCAATACAAATACATGTTTGTGTTTGTCTATTATGTTAACAGAGACAAATTTGGACTAAAAATGGGGATTTTTATACCAAAAAATGTGATTTTTCAGTCAAAAGACAACTATCGTTTTTCTGTAATAATTTTTCTCTCAGTATCACTTTTGTTATAATGAAATGAATGTAAATGTGAGTAAAGGAATCACAAACTTTAGTTTTTTAACTTGTAAATAGAGAGATTTATTCGTGAACATGTACATAAACTGCACAAATTTCAAAACAAATTTTATTTGAAAGTAAGGTGATTTGGATCACTTTCTACTGAATTATCACAGTTGTAGCCATGACATACATCACATGCAGGAGAACATGCAAGGCTGTGTTTTCTACAGCTACATCTCATACTATTACAATCTATTTTACAGTTACATCTTATAACGTTCAACAGAGATTCTGGTGCATATGTCAAATCCGTGCATGTTGGCGTCATTTGCATATTGTGCACACTCCATCCCCAGTCTCTTGGATGCATTTGCATGTCCAAACCTCTCCATTGTTGTACTTGGTAATATACACGTAGGCTGTGGTATTTAGTAGCAGCCGAAGTTGGGGGTAATGTACGTGGCTTTACAAAAAACACACTGGTTGATACTTTTTTGCAAAATATGCTATATCTTAGTGTATCAAGGGTATCTCCTTGCTGTCCTTTATATATGCAGACCAGCGCCTTTTCCCCAGCATATTGAATTTCATTCTTTGATGAGCCATGTTTTGTAAAAATATTAGCCTGTTGCCTAAAAAAATCACTGCTTTGAAAAGCTTTGAGTGACGCACCTTTACCAATTCCAAACAGACTAGATGTTGTGTCACATCCTAGTATAGCATGAATGAACAAAAGGTTGTCACACACAGCAGCACCTAGTGCACATTTAACTAAATTTATGTCCCATATCTTTAACTTGTTACGTGAAGTAGTTTGTTTATGTTCAGATCTAAAATAGATCTTGTGTGCATTAATATTTGCATGGTACAACAAAAGAACCAGAAGATCTGTATCTTCCCCTACTAGAACAGTGTCCATAATCTCAGCTGATGTTATTGCTGTTTGTGCTATTAATAAATCAGCATCACCTTTTGCATGATGTAGGTCACATCCAGCTAATTGCAGTTTTTTACCTAGCATGTTGATAAATCTCTGCTTGTTTTCTTTATTAGCAAGAAATAATTCCTTCTTGACAGTAAGAATCATGCTCTCTGTAAATTTAACTACAGTACCAGACCATCCCCCAGTTCGTCTTTGATGAGTAGTGTCTTTTGTGGTAGGACCATCCTCATAACCATCAAAGACAACAATTGCCTTACCATATTTATGCTGTACATATCTCACATATACATCACATATTTGAGTATAAGACATACCACGCTTCCAAGGAACTCGTTGCAGTAATGAACCACCATCAAGAACAAATTGTACTGGTGCACCAACTTCAGAACTTTCTAAATCGCTCAGCTGTTTCCAGATGGCATCTGCCAACACTGGTTTGTTAGCCTGTCTCATTAGACCTGATGATTCAAAAAGAGATGGTGGACTAGTGCACAACTCGTACTTGAAAAGAGATGAGCTTTCCATAGTTCCTTCTGCGACAGTAATTAATCTTTGAAACAATAGGTGGGAATCTATATTAACTGTCTCTCCGTCAAATTTGATCATTTGCTTTGCATACAAGGTTACAGCCTGATCTTTCTTTTTGAAGACATACTCTTGGACATGTTTATTGGTCATTTGTTCTAGGATCTTTTGACCTAATTGACATGATGCATCCACATTTACATGCTTATCTGCAGTAACACCAGTGGAAATACTGCGGAGTGCATCATCTGAACTGAAGGGATTTCTTTCTTCCAGGAAGTTGAGAATAATTTTAGTGTCACGAATGTCTTTTTCTATTCTGGCCGATTGTGTCTCTTTGTGCTGTTCACTTGTGCAAACTCTAAACCGGTCACTTCTTGCATTGCATTGTTAATGTCTTCTGTATATGGCATTGACAACAACCATACAAGCCTTTGCGTTTCCGATAAACCCCTGCCACGTGTCAATCCACCCGTAGTCTTGATACTACGCATAAGAACCTGCTCTATTACTAAATCAGATGACAGTCCAGCCCAGAAACGATCAGTACGCCGTATCACATGATGACAATTCTTGAATGCAGCAAAAACAGATGGATGCTCATTTTCTAGGTTATTCATCTGCTGAATGTATATTCTTCCACATTTAGTGTATAAATTGTGCCCGGCAGCTGCCATAAATGGTAACATTGACGTGATTACCGGTACGCTCTGCCTTAATAAATTTGCACAAAATATCTAACATATCCATGTATTGAAACCATAGACATGCAGTACGAGATTGTCTCAAAGATGATTTTTCTTTTTCAATTTTATCAACAAGATGTTTGAGAATATCTGAGGAGCAACATTCCTCCACTGAAACTTCCTTCTTTATCACTTGATCAAGAAGTCTTTGCAGTTCTGAAACATAATCTATTGGTTGGATTCCTGTTTGTGTACAAGTTCTTTCAATACTGTCACTTGTCTGTTCATTATGATAATTATGTTCTTGTACATCAACAACAGCATCAGTACAACCTGTAACTTCTCTCTCTCCATCTTTCTCGCCATCGTCAGCATGAGAAGGTAGTGGTAAGTTGTAAGCTTTTGACATTAACAATGCATACAATGCAAACAGAACCAGAAGATGACCACGAACTGCAAGCGAAACTGCTTTTCCACTGATCATATGGCTTACAGCATTATCTGCGTACACTAACTCCAAAACTTCTACAAGGCCAGATCCTTTCATTAGGTGGCCAATACAGCCAAGAAAGCTCATCTCAGTGTGAAATGGCCCAAGTCTCAATACCAATCTTCGGATATCACTTTCGGTTGGTTCATCATGCAGAATGCACATGGCTTTCCACCAGAGTGGTTGGTCAAAAGTCAGAACAGGCGTTATATCATACTTCCTTGCATGTGATGCCACAAAGCACAATGTTGAGTAAACACATGATACATCACTAGGGTTCATGTCTATCATCGGTAGAAAAACAACAGAAGACTTCCCAGGGTGATTGCTTTGGTGGATCATTTGCATAATACCTGACCAGCCTGGCCTCTCAGGCTTAAGTAACCAGGATGCTTTCCACAAAACATCAACCTCGGCTGTTAGATCTGTCATTTCAGGGCAGGGTAACTCACTGTAAACCAAGGGCCCTCTAAAACTCTCATTTGGTTGTTTATAAAAATGAATATTGATACGTCCAACAGCTACTATTTCTTCTGAAGTAACACTTTGGTTTCTTAGGACATGAAATTCTATATTTGCACTACGTGGAGTAATTGCTGCAATTACTCCCATTCTATGGAATGTGTTCTTCCCATCAATGGTTCTTATGTTGTGGTCAACATTATCTGCGACATATTGTCCAAACTGTCGTGGAACAAAACCAGGAATACTTACACCCTTAACAAGTGCTGCACTGCGTTCATAATTTTGAACTTCTGCATACGAATAACAAAACCCATGCTGATGCAAAGAGTCAATCAAGAATCTAGAGCCAAAATGATGGTGCATTTGCACTGCAAGTCCTATCTGCAATGGAGAAATTATAGCTCTAGGTCTTGCAGCCTGCATAATTGCATGTCCAATAGACGCTATTTTTAGATTCTTGTCCTTACCACTAAATATGGTATCGAACAGCAACTTGAGAGATGTAGGTAAAAATGTTAGACCTGTTTCAATGGATGACATTTCATTGCTACCTGGATACACATCATTTCTGGTGACACAGGCTTTTATGTCATTTCTCACAATCTTTGCAGCAGCAGTAACAAGTCTCAATTTTTCTATCTCTGGATCTTCTTTTTTAGGGGTGTAGTAAAAATCGTGAAGACTGTGTGAGGCTGTTTGTTGTAATGTCACGATATCCGCTCGGCCATCTAGTTCAGCAAAAATAACATCTTCACCAAAGTATTCTTGTATTTTCTTCTTCATGTAGAATGCGCTGTATGGAACGTAATCTGATTCCTGAAGAAACTCTTCCATCTTGTTTGTTAGATCTTGTATAGTGAGTTGTTCTTCGTCATTCTCTTTAAAATAGCAGACAACTTTGTCAAAGGCATGTGACCTTTCAACATCTTCTGGTCTACCAAATTTAATCTTCTTAGATGGCTCACTATCCGAACAGACAACATAGCAGCGTGGAATTCCTTTCCCTGTTCTAAAATTAACATTGCATTGATTATGATACCGGGCATCAGCAGCATGGAGATCAATTATACTAAGAAGTCTTGCATGTACTTGCCTTGCCCATTCATCATTTCTCTCTCTGCATATCTTCTCTACAGAATCACGGAAAGTAACTGTTCTAACCTGAATAAGCTCATACTTTTTTGTCCTCCCTACATATCTATCTGAGTGGCCGCAGAAAAAGCATTCACTTCTAAAGCTGAATTGTTTATCCTGCGATCGTAAAGTGGGTTGTTGAATTTCGTTATCAGTGGAGCAAGACCCCCTTTTTTGGGCAGCTACTATATTGTATGGCCGTGTATAGTTCTTACGACATGATTTGTGCACAGATTGGCCTGCCTCTACAAAAATGTCATCGCCACGTTCTGAACTTGCTCGATTAATGCCATCTGCTCCCTTTACACCTAATGTCACAATGTCACTTTCTCCTGAAACTGGCTTGCTACAAATTGCACAGCTATCCATTATTGTACTTAAATCAGTAATTGCAATCCTGAAATATTGGAAAAGTAATATTGAATTAAAATTTCTGCTAATATTTCACCTACCAGTAGAATTTGTTTAAAGGTATATTTAAGGATAAGAATTTTTCAACAATTAAACACAATTACATTTGTAATGAGGGGTGCCAAAACTAAAAGCATTCAATTAAACTAAAAACAAAATACCTTAGCATGTGATAATAAATCCTGACTAAAGAATATACCTACTTTTAACTAAATAAACTGCAGGTCTTAGTCAATAAATATTAGATTCTATCTACTGTTCGTTGAATAAACTCTGGTCTTTGAAAGCAGTTTTTACTTCTTAATACTGCCTATATTTAATATCAAAAGAGAAGCAAGTCATTAGAAAGTTTTTAAAATGCATACATTAATAGGCCAAATATTTCTTTTTGACTGGCCATGAGGTCGATACTATATGTCTATTTTTCTCCGAGGGGCAGACACCCACAGCAGCCTAATAGGCCGTTTTGTGGGTGACTGTCTGTCCCGAGGGAATAGACATATGATATTGCCCGAATAATGGTCACTCAGTAAGTGTTGTTATTACATACCGCCGTTTGCTTTGCTCACATGGCTTGTATTCGCCGCCATTATGAATTACCGCGTGCACGCATGCGCAACATCACGTCATATGTGAGAGGTATTCAGCAGAATTGGAAATGTCTCTTGGAGTGAAGTCATTATCAAGCGATAGTTCATCTAGTCCAATTACATCACCTTCGTAGTAATTCCGTGACTGGCATAAGAAAGGTTTGTTGAAATTGCAAATTGCAAAAGTCCATTTAAAAAACATTTAACTTAATTTTAATGTGAAGCAATAAGAATTATGTTTAGATACGCAGCTTTGACAGTATAATGTGCTTATTTTATGAAGTATCTATCAACTACTTTGATTTATAAGATTTAATCTCAAAAACTATTTTTTACCAAAAAATGCTTTTTTCAAGGAAATTAGAGGTCAAATTTAGACATGATCCACTCTTGGGATTTTATGGGACTTTCAGTATGTTATACAGCATGAAAAATGCTATACAACCCACTTGGTCTCATTTTTATTGCCATTTGTTGTAGGTCATGTCACATATTGACTGGACTATTAGACGCTTCTAAAACAAATGCATTGATCGAGAAAAAAGTGTGGTTTCCCGCAATGGACTCATTAGTTGAAAACGGTGTAGACAATTGTCACGTGTATCAATTAAATGTAGACACGAGAGTCCGTGAACCACGTGAATTGATGAATATTCTCGATTTCCGGATGTAAAAATAACAAGTTCTACAAGTACGATTGAGGTTATACAGAAGTTGATCGAACAAATGTTCACGTCATACGAATACAAAGTGATAATGGGCTACAATACAATTCCCGGGAGTTTAAATTATATGCTCAATGTCTTAGTTTCACACACACACACACACACACACACACATTTTGCAGAATTTGCAAAAGCTAATGGTTTGGCTGAGAATTTTATGAACAATCTTGAACAGTCATTGAATGTTTGAAATCTTTAAAATGTTGATGAATTATCATACTACTCCTCACCCGTCAACTTGCCAAATTCATGCTGAATAAATGTTTGATCGCAAAATGAAAACTAAACTACCTAATTTCGGACTGCGAAAGTCTAAAAAATCATTTCGAAAACGGGAGAAGATGAATGCCTAATAAAAGCATGCTAAAATACACACACAAAGTTCACAAAGTTCAAAGGAAGAGAGTATTATAGGAAAGAAAAATGTGAAATTGAGAATGTTAAAGAGAGCATGCATCCACACCACAAAGGATATACACGCTGATGAGGAATCAATTGTCCTTAGAAGGTCTGGAAGAATTGGAAAACCGAATGTTAAACCTGATTTATTATATTATTTAATTCAAATGACTATGTATCATGGAATTGTATTTGATATATATATATATATATATATATATATCAGTTCTTTTTATTTAGATCATGGCAATTTTTTGGTCAGAGCGCCCTCTAGTATTGTAGAGAATCATGTTCATTTGGAATGCTCTGATTGGATGGAAGTTCAAGCCTAGCAAGGTGTGATAGAATTGGCCTGTTATGTTCAGATTCAAATAAGCATGAACCACTAATTTGACAGGGAAGTGATACTTATAATGCAGCAAGCTGTTCTAATTGCTGTTGTGGTAGAGTTTTTCTATTTTCCTGTCAAATGCATTTATTGGTCCACTGAAAAATGAAAATAATGTTCCCTGTAACTTAGACTCGTATTGATCAAGGCATTTTAAAAATCATGGGTGTTAACTCCCCTCAAGTTATGACCCGTTGTCCCCTACAGAATAATGGTTGCATCTAATATTAAAATAAAGATGGCGGAGTATAGCGTTGATTCATCTCGTTCTACTCTGGATTACTTGGAGTCAATAAAGATCCTAGAAAGTTAGTATTTATATGCCTGTGTGTTTTTTTTTTGTTTGTTTTTTCACTGTCTTTGACTTTCCCAGTATGTTTGTTGCTGTTGACAACAATTCAGTCCTCTGCCAGGCTTCAGTCAATGTTTTTCTTCACTACCTACCCAACTCCTCGTCGGGCACTATGTAGCTGGTGTGGTATATTTATCACAGACAGTAGGGCAATTGTCACATTTAGTGCTCCAAGAAAATATTCTCTGTCCATGTGTATTTATATAAATAGATGCAGTTTCTTTGGCTTGAATAACATTCACTGGCTTCGTACATACAGGTATACTGGTTTACCTGTTTCTAGTTGAAATATAGCCAATCTTATTAACCAAGACAGTTGGACATTTGCCACATGTCACAACACTCATTTCCAAGTGCCATAGCTTGAAACAAGTAGTCAAATCTGATATTGGCTGGAGCTTTAGTTTATATGGACATGGTAAATGGCAAACTAGATGGTCAGAAAGTAATAAAAATAATCACAGCTTTACTCCACCCACCCCACTATGAAGTAAAAGGCTGTTTATAAGGCCATGTATGATGGTTTCATTTTTCTTATGGAAAACAATTTTAATTAAAAACTTCTATGCTCCTGTACCCAACCGTGGGGGTTCATCACACTAAACAACAGGTGTCACTATTACTAAGATAAATGTACTTTTTTTTCATTAAAATTACTGAATGCTTATACTTATGTACTAAGACGTTAGTTAACATTTAATATCAGGCAATGCATTGGTTCACTACCCTGGCTACGTGTTAAAATGGTTATGAATTCATTTTGGATAAGTACGTACATAACCGACCAATCTTGGACTTTAATTCAATGTGTTGGTCAGGGTTCTGACCCTGTGTATTTTTCGGTGGGTACCGTTTAATTTCACCACCCTGGCTACGTGTTAAAATGGGTATGAATTCATTTTGGATAAGTACGTACATAACCGACCAATCTTGGACTTTATTTCAATATGTTGGTCAGGGTTCTGACCCTGTGTATTTTTCGGTGGGTACCGTTTAATTTCACCACCCTGGCTACGTGTTAAAATGGGTATGAATTCATTTTGGATAAGTACGTACATAACCGACCAATCTTGGACTTTATTTCAATGTGTTGGTCAGGGTTCTGACCCTGTGTATTTTTCGGTGGGTACCGTTTAATTTCATTGCCCTGGCTACGCGTTAAAATGGTTATGAATTCATTTTGGATAAGTACGTACATAACCGACCAATCTTGGACTTTATTTCAATGTGTTGGTCAGGGTTCTGACCCTGTGTATTTTTCGGTGGGTACCGTTTAATTTCACCACCCTGGCTACGTGTTAAAATGGGTATGAATTCATTTTGGATAAGTACGTACATAACCGACCAATCTTGGACTTTATTTCAATGTGTTGGTCAGGGTTCTGACCCTGTGTATTTTTCGGTGGGTACCGTTTAATTTCATTACCCTGGCTACGCGTTAAAATGGTTATGAATTCATTTTGGATAAGTACGTACATAACCGACCAATCTTGGACTTTATTTTGCATGCAGGTAAGGTACACCTACAGACATAACTGTGGACATTCAGTTCTTTTTATTTAGATCATGGCAATTTTTTGGTCAGAGCGCCCTCTAGTATTGTAGAGAATCATGTTCATTTGGAATGCTCTGATTGGATGGAAGTTCAAGCCTAGCAAGGTGTGATAGAATTGGCCTGTTATGTTCAGATTCAAATAAGCATGAACCACTAATTTGACAGGGAAGTGATACTTATAATGCAGCAAGCTGTTCTAATTGCTGTTGTGGTAGAGTTTTTCTATTTTCCTGTCAAATGCATTTATTGGTCCACTGAAAAATGAAAATAATGTTCCCTGTAACTTAGACTCGTATTGATCAAGGCATTTTAAAAATCATGGGTGTTAACTCCCCTCAAGTTATGACCCGTTGTCCCCTACAGAATAATGGTTGCATCTAATATTAAAATAAAGATGGCGGAGTATAGCGTTGATTCATCTCGTTCTACTCTGGATTACTTGGAGTCAATAAAGATCCTAGAAAGTTAGTATTTATATGCCTGTGTGTTTTTTTTTTGTTTGTTTTTTCACTGTCTTTGACTTTCCCAGTATGTTTGTTGCTGTTGACAACAATTCAGTCCTCTGCCAGGCTTCAGTCAATGTTTTTCTTCACTACCTACCCAACTCCTCGTCGGGCACTATGTAGCTGGTGTGGTATATTTATCACAGACAGTAGGGCAATTGTCACATTTAGTGCTCCAAGAAAATATTCTCTGTCCATGTGTATTTATATAAATAGATGCAGTTTCTTTGGCTTGAATAACATTCACTGGCTTCGTACATACAGGTATACTGGTTTACCTGTTTCTAGTTGAAATATAGCCAATCTTATTAACCAAGACAGTTGGACATTTGCCACATGTCACAACACTCATTTCCAAGTGCCATAGCTTGAAACAAGTAGTCAAATCTGATATTGGCTGGAGCTTTAGTTTATATGGACATGGTAAATGGCAAACTAGATGGTCAGAAAGTAATAAAAATAATCACAGCTTTACTCCACCCACCCCACTATGAAGTAAAAGGCTGTTTATAAGGCCATGTATGATGGTTTCATTTTTCTTATGGAAAACAATTTTAATTAAAAACTTCTATGCTCCTGTACCCAACCGTGGGGGTTCATCACACTAAACAACAGGTGTCACTATTACTAAGATAAATGTACTTTTTTTTCATTAAAATTACTGAATGCTTATACTTATGTACTAAGACGTTAGTTAACATTTAATATCAGGCAATGCATTGGTTCACTACCCTGGCTACGTGTTAAAATGGTTATGAATTCATTTTGGATAAGTACGTACATAACCGACCAATCTTGGACTTTAATTCAATGTGTTGGTCAGGGTTCTGACCCTGTGTATTTTTCGGTGGGTACCGTTTAATTTCACCACCCTGGCTACGTGTTAAAATGGGTATGAATTCATTTTGGATAAGTACGTACATAACCGACCAATCTTGGACTTTATTTCAATATGTTGGTCAGGGTTCTGACCCTGTGTATTTTTCGGTGGGTACCGTTTAATTTCACCACCCTGGCTACGTGTTAAAATGGGTATGAATTCATTTTGGATAAGTACGTACATAACCGACCAATCTTGGACTTTATTTCAATGTGTTGGTCAGGGTTCTGACCCTGTGTATTTTTCGGTGGGTACCGTTTAATTTCATTGCCCTGGCTACGCGTTAAAATGGTTATGAATTCATTTTGGATAAGTACGTACATAACCGACCAATCTTGGACTTTATTTCAATGTGTTGGTCAGGGTTCTGACCCTGTGTATTTTTCGGTGGGTACCGTTTAATTTCACCACCCTGGCTACGTGTTAAAATGGGTATGAATTCATTTTGGATAAGTACGTACATAACCGACCAATCTTGGACTTTATTTCAATGTGTTGGTCAGGGTTCTGACCCTGTGTATTTTTCGGTGGGTACCGTTTAATTTCATTACCCTGGCTACGCGTTAAAATGGTTATGAATTCATTTTGGATAAGTACGTACATAACCGACCAATCTTGGACTTTATTTTGCATGCAGGTAAGGTACACCTACAGACATAACTGTGGACATTCAGTTCTTTTTATTTAGATCATGGCAATTTTTTGGTCAGAGCGCCCTCTAGTATTGTAGAGAATCATGTTCATTTGGAATGCTCTGATTGGATGGAAGTTCAAGCCTAGCAAGGTGTGATAGAATTGGCCTGTTATGTTCAGATTCAAATAAGCATGAACCACTAATTTGACAGGGAAGTGATACTTATAATGCAGCAAGCTGTTCTAATTGCTGTTGTGGTAGAGTTTTTCTATTTTCCTGTCAAATGCATTTATTGGTCCACTGAAAAATGAAAATAATGTTCCCTGTAACTTAGACTCGTATTGATCAAGGCATTTTAAAAATCATGGGTGTTAACTCCCCTCAAGTTATGACCCGTTGTCCCCTACAGAATAATGGTTGCATCTAATATTAAAATAAAGATGGCGGAGTATAGCGTTGATTCATCTCGTTCTACTCTGGATTACTTGGAGTCAATAAAGATCCTAGAAAGTTAGTATTTATATGCCTGTGTGTTTTTTTTTTGTTTGTTTTTTCACTGTCTTTGACTTTCCCAGTATGTTTGTTGCTGTTGACAACAATTCAGTCCTCTGCCAGGCTTCAGTCAATGTTTTTCTTCACTACCTACCCAACTCCTCGTCGGGCACTATGTAGCTGGTGTGGTATATTTATCACAGACAGTAGGGCAATTGTCACATTTAGTGCTCCAAGAAAATATTCTCTGTCCATGTGTATTTATATAAATAGATGCAGTTTCTTTGGCTTGAATAACATTCACTGGCTTCGTACATACAGGTATACTGGTTTACCTGTTTCTAGTTGAAATATAGCCAATCTTATTAACCAAGACAGTTGGACATTTGCCACATGTCACAACACTCATTTCCAAGTGCCATAGCTTGAAACAAGTAGTCAAATCTGATATTGGCTGGAGCTTTAGTTTATATGGACATGGTAAATGGCAAACTAGATGGTCAGAAAGTAATAAAAATAATCACAGCTTTACTCCACCCACCCCACTATGAAGTAAAAGGCTGTTTATAAGGCCATGTATGATGGTTTCATTTTTCTTATGGAAAACAATTTTAATTAAAAACTTCTATGCTCCTGTACCCAACCGTGGGGGTTCATCACACTAAACAACAGGTGTCACTATTACTAAGATAAATGTACTTTTTTTTCATTAAAATTACTGAATGCTTATACTTATGTACTAAGACGTTAGTTAACATTTAATATCAGGCAATGCATTGGTTCACTACCCTGGCTACGTGTTAAAATGGTTATGAATTCATTTTGGATAAGTACGTACATAACCGACCAATCTTGGACTTTAATTCAATGTGTTGGTCAGGGTTCTGACCCTGTGTATTTTTCGGTGGGTACCGTTTAATTTCACCACCCTGGCTACGTGTTAAAATGGGTATGAATTCATTTTGGATAAGTACGTACATAACCGACCAATCTTGGACTTTATTTCAATATGTTGGTCAGGGTTCTGACCCTGTGTATTTTTCGGTGGGTACCGTTTAATTTCACCACCCTGGCTACGTGTTAAAATGGGTATGAATTCATTTTGGATAAGTACGTACATAACCGACCAATCTTGGACTTTATTTCAATGTGTTGGTCAGGGTTCTGACCCTGTGTATTTTTCGGTGGGTACCGTTTAATTTCATTGCCCTGGCTACGCGTTAAAATGGTTATGAATTCATTTTGGATAAGTACGTACATAACCGACCAATCTTGGACTTTATTTCAATGTGTTGGTCAGGGTTCTGACCCTGTGTATTTTTCGGTGGGTACCGTTTAATTTCACCACCCTGGCTACGTGTTAAAATGGGTATGAATTCATTTTGGATAAGTACGTACATAACCGACCAATCTTGGACTTTATTTCAATGTGTTGGTCAGGGTTCTGACCCTGTGTATTTTTCGGTGGGTACCGTTTAATTTCATTACCCTGGCTACGCGTTAAAATGGTTATGAATTCATTTTGGATAAGTACGTACATAACCGACCAATCTTGGACTTTATTTTGCATGCAGGTAAGGTACACCTACAGACATAACTGTGGACATTCAGTTCTTTTTATTTAGATCATGGCAATTTTTTGGTCAGAGCGCCCTCTAGTATTGTAGAGAATCATGTTCATTTGGAATGCTCTGATTGGATGGAAGTTCAAGCCTAGCAAGGTGTGATAGAATTGGCCTGTTATGTTCAGATTCAAATAAGCATGAACCACTAATTTGACAGGGAAGTGATACTTATAATGCAGCAAGCTGTTCTAATTGCTGTTGTGGTAGAGTTTTTCTATTTTCCTGTCAAATGCATTTATTGGTCCACTGAAAAATGAAAATAATGTTCCCTGTAACTTAGACTCGTATTGATCAAGGCATTTTAAAAATCATGGGTGTTAACTCCCCTCAAGTTATGACCCGTTGTCCCCTACAGAATAATGGTTGCATCTAATATTAAAATAAAGATGGCGGAGTATAGCGTTGATTCATCTCGTTCTACTCTGGATTACTTGGAGTCAATAAAGATCCTAGAAAGTTAGTATTTATATGCCTGTGTGTTTTTTTTTTGTTTGTTTTTTCACTGTCTTTGACTTTCCCAGTATGTTTGTTGCTGTTGACAACAATTCAGTCCTCTGCCAGGCTTCAGTCAATGTTTTTCTTCACTACCTACCCAACTCCTCGTCGGGCACTATGTAGCTGGTGTGGTATATTTATCACAGACAGTAGGGCAATTGTCACATTTAGTGCTCCAAGAAAATATTCTCTGTCCATGTGTATTTATATAAATAGATGCAGTTTCTTTGGCTTGAATAACATTCACTGGCTTCGTACATACAGGTATACTGGTTTACCTGTTTCTAGTTGAAATATAGCCAATCTTATTAACCAAGACAGTTGGACATTTGCCACATGTCACAACACTCATTTCCAAGTGCCATAGCTTGAAACAAGTAGTCAAATCTGATATTGGCTGGAGCTTTAGTTTATATGGACATGGTAAATGGCAAACTAGATGGTCAGAAAGTAATAAAAATAATCACAGCTTTACTCCACCCACCCCACTATGAAGTAAAAGGCTGTTTATAAGGCCATGTATGATGGTTTCATTTTTCTTATGGAAAACAATTTTAATTAAAAACTTCTATGCTCCTGTACCCAACCGTGGGGGTTCATCACACTAAACAACAGGTGTCACTATTACTAAGATAAATGTACTTTTTTTTCATTAAAATTACTGAATGCTTATACTTATGTACTAAGACGTTAGTTAACATTTAATATCAGGCAATGCATTGGTTCACTACCCTGGCTACGTGTTAAAATGGTTATGAATTCATTTTGGATAAGTACGTACATAACCGACCAATCTTGGACTTTATTTTGCATGCAGGTAAGGTACACCTACAGACATAACTGTGGACATTCAGTTCTTTTTATTTAGATCATGGCAATTTTTTGGTCAGAGCGCCCTCTAGTATTGTAGAGAATCATGTTCATTTGGAATGCTCTGATTGGATGGAAGTTCAAGCCTAGCAAGGTGTGATAGAATTGGCCTGTTATGTTCAGATTCAAATAAGCATGAACCACTAATTTGACAGGGAAGTGATACTTATAATGCAGCAAGCTGTTCTAATTGCTGTTGTGGTAGAGTTTTTCTATTTTCCTGTCAAATGCATTTATTGGTCCACTGAAAAATGAAAATAATGTTCCCTGTAACTTAGACTCGTATTGATCAAGGCATTTTAAAAATCATGGGTGTTAACTCCCCTCAAGTTATGACCCGTTGTCCCCTACAGAATAATGGTTGCATCTAATATTAAAATAAAGATGGCGGAGTATAGCGTTGATTCATCTCGTTCTACTCTGGATTACTTGGAGTCAATAAAGATCCTAGAAAGTTAGTATTTATATGCCTGTGTGTTTTTTTTTTGTTTGTTTTTTCACTGTCTTTGACTTTCCCAGTATGTTTGTTGCTGTTGACAACAATTCAGTCCTCTGCCAGGCTTCAGTCAATGTTTTTCTTCACTACCTACCCAACTCCTCGTCGGGCACTATGTAGCTGGTGTGGTATATTTATCACAGACAGTAGGGCAATTGTCACATTTAGTGCTCCAAGAAAATATTCTCTGTCCATGTGTATTTATATAAATAGATGCAGTTTCTTTGGCTTGAATAACATTCACTGGCTTCGTACATACAGGTATACTGGTTTACCTGTTTCTAGTTGAAATATAGCCAATCTTATTAACCAAGACAGTTGGACATTTGCCACATGTCACAACACTCATTTCCAAGTGCCATAGCTTGAAACAAGTAGTCAAATCTGATATTGGCTGGAGCTTTAGTTTATATGGACATGGTAAATGGCAAACTAGATGGTCAGAAAGTAATAAAAATAATCACAGCTTTACTCCACCCACCCCACTATGAAGTAAAAGGCTGTTTATAAGGCCATGTATGATGGTTTCATTTTTCTTATGGAAAACAATTTTAATTAAAAACTTCTATGCTCCTGTACCCAACCGTGGGGGTTCATCACACTAAACAACAGGTGTCACTATTACTAAGATAAATGTACTTTTTTTTCATTAAAATTACTGAATGCTTATACTTATGTACTAAGACGTTAGTTAACATTTAATATCAGGCAATGCATTGGTTCACTACCCTGGCTACGTGTTAAAATGGTTATGAATTCATTTTGGATAAGTACGTACATAACCGACCAATCTTGGACTTTAATTCAATGTGTTGGTCAGGGTTCTGACCCTGTGTATTTTTCGGTGGGTACCGTTTAATTTCACCACCCTGGCTACGTGTTAAAATGGGTATGAATTCATTTTGGATAAGTACGTACATAACCGACCAATCTTGGACTTTAATTCAATGTGTTGGTCAGGGTTCTGACCCTGTGTATTTTTCGGTGGGTACCGTTTAATTTCACCACCCTGGCTACGTGTTAAAATGGGTATGAATTCATTTTGGATAAGTACGTACATAACCGACCAATCTTGGACTTTATTTCAATGTGTTGGTCAGGGTTCTGACCCTGTGTATTTTTCGGTGGGTACCGTTTAATTTCATTACCCTGGCTACGCGTTAAAATGGTTATGAATTCATTTTGGATAAGTACGTACATAACCGACCAATCTTGGACTTTATTTTGCATGCAGGTAAGGTACACCTACAGACATAACTGTGGACATTCAGTTCTTTTTATTTAGATCATGGCAATTTTTTGGTCAGAGCGCCCTCTAGTATTGTAGAGAATCATGTTCATTTGGAATGCTCTGATTGGATGGAAGTTCAAGCCTAGCAAGGTGTGATAGAATTGGCCTGTTATGTTCAGATTCAAATAAGCATGAACCACTAATTTGACAGGGAAGTGATACTTATAATGCAGCAAGCTGTTCTAATTGCTGTTGTGGTAGAGTTTTTCTATTTTCCTGTCAAATGCATTTATTGGTCCACTGAAAAATGAAAATAATGTTCCCTGTAACTTAGACTCGTATTGATCAAGGCATTTTAAAAATCATGGGTGTTAACTCCCCTCAAGTTATGACCCGTTGTCCCCTACAGAATAATGGTTGCATCTAATATTAAAATAAAGATGGCGGAGTATAGCGTTGATTCATCTCGTTCTACTCTGGATTACTTGGAGTCAATAAAGATCCTAGAAAGTTAGTATTTATATGCCTGTGTGTTTTTTTTTTGTTTGTTTTTTCACTGTCTTTGACTTTCCCAGTATGTTTGTTGCTGTTGACAACAATTCAGTCCTCTGCCAGGCTTCAGTCAATGTTTTTCTTCACTACCTACCCAACTCCTCGTCGGGCACTATGTAGCTGGTGTGGTATATTTATCACAGACAGTAGGGCAATTGTCACATTTAGTGCTCCAAGAAAATATTCTCTGTCCATGTGTATTTATATAAATAGATGCAGTTTCTTTGGCTTGAATAACATTCACTGGCTTCGTACATACAGGTATACTGGTTTACCTGTTTCTAGTTGAAATATAGCCAATCTTATTAACCAAGACAGTTGGACATTTGCCACATGTCACAACACTCATTTCCAAGTGCCATAGCTTGAAACAAGTAGTCAAATCTGATATTGGCTGGAGCTTTAGTTTATATGGACATGGTAAATGGCAAACTAGATGGTCAGAAAGTAATAAAAATAATCACAGCTTTACTCCACCCACCCCACTATGAAGTAAAAGGCTGTTTATAAGGCCATGTATGATGGTTTCATTTTTCTTATGGAAAACAATTTTAATTAAAAACTTCTATGCTCCTGTACCCAACCGTGGGGGTTCATCACACTAAACAACAGGTGTCACTATTACTAAGATAAATGTACTTTTTTTTCATTAAAATTACTGAATGCTTATACTTATGTACTAAGACGTTAGTTAACATTTAATATCAGGCAATGCATTGGTTCACTACCCTGGCTACGTGTTAAAATGGTTATGAATTCATTTTGGATAAGTACGTACATAACCGACCAATCTTGGACTTTAATTCAATGTGTTGGTCAGGGTTCTGACCCTGTGTATTTTTCGGTGGGTACCGTTTAATTTCACCACCCTGGCTACGTGTTAAAATGGGTATGAATTCATTTTGGATAAGTACGTACATAACCGACCAATCTTGGACTTTATTTCAATATGTTGGTCAGGGTTCTGACCCTGTGTATTTTTCGGTGGGTACCGTTTAATTTCACCACCCTGGCTACGTGTTAAAATGGGTATGAATTCATTTTGGATAAGTACGTACATAACCGACCAATCTTGGACTTTATTTCAATGTGTTGGTCAGGGTTCTGACCCTGTGTATTTTTCGGTGGGTACCGTTTAATTTCATTGCCCTGGCTACGCGTTAAAATGGTTATGAATTCATTTTGGATAAGTACGTACATAACCGACCAATCTTGGACTTTATTTCAATGTGTTGGTCAGGGTTCTGACCCTGTGTATTTTTCGGTGGGTACCGTTTAATTTCACCACCCTGGCTACGTGTTAAAATGGGTATGAATTCATTTTGGATAAGTACGTACATAACCGACCAATCTTGGACTTTATTTCAATGTGTTGGTCAGGGTTCTGACCCTGTGTATTTTTCGGTGGGTACCGTTTAATTTCATTACCCTGGCTACGCGTTAAAATGGTTATGAATTCATTTTGGATAAGTACGTACATAACCGACCAATCTTGGACTTTATTTTGCATGCAGGTAAGGTACACCTACAGACATAACTGTGGACATTCAGTTCTTTTTATTTAGATCATGGCAATTTTTTGGTCAGAGCGCCCTCTAGTATTGTAGAGAATCATGTTCATTTGGAATGCTCTGATTGGATGGAAGTTCAAGCCTAGCAAGGTGTGATAGAATTGGCCTGTTATGTTCAGATTCAAATAAGCATGAACCACTAATTTGACAGGGAAGTGATACTTATAATGCAGCAAGCTGTTCTAATTGCTGTTGTGGTAGAGTTTTTCTATTTTCCTGTCAAATGCATTTATTGGTCCACTGAAAAATGAAAATAATGTTCCCTGTAACTTAGACTCGTATTGATCAAGGCATTTTAAAAATCATGGGTGTTAACTCCCCTCAAGTTATGACCCGTTGTCCCCTACAGAATAATGGTTGCATCTAATATTAAAATAAAGATGGCGGAGTATAGCGTTGATTCATCTCGTTCTACTCTGGATTACTTGGAGTCAATAAAGATCCTAGAAAGTTAGTATTTATATGCCTGTGTGTTTTTTTTTTGTTTGTTTTTTCACTGTCTTTGACTTTCCCAGTATGTTTGTTGCTGTTGACAACAATTCAGTCCTCTGCCAGGCTTCAGTCAATGTTTTTCTTCACTACCTACCCAACTCCTCGTCGGGCACTATGTAGCTGGTGTGGTATATTTATCACAGACAGTAGGGCAATTGTCACATTTAGTGCTCCAAGAAAATATTCTCTGTCCATGTGTATTTATATAAATAGATGCAGTTTCTTTGGCTTGAATAACATTCACTGGCTTCGTACATACAGGTATACTGGTTTACCTGTTTCTAGTTGAAATATAGCCAATCTTATTAACCAAGACAGTTGGACATTTGCCACATGTCACAACACTCATTTCCAAGTGCCATAGCTTGAAACAAGTAGTCAAATCTGATATTGGCTGGAGCTTTAGTTTATATGGACATGGTAAATGGCAAACTAGATGGTCAGAAAGTAATAAAAATAATCACAGCTTTACTCCACCCACCCCACTATGAAGTAAAAGGCTGTTTATAAGGCCATGTATGATGGTTTCATTTTTCTTATGGAAAACAATTTTAATTAAAAACTTCTATGCTCCTGTACCCAACCGTGGGGGTTCATCACACTAAACAACAGGTGTCACTATTACTAAGATAAATGTACTTTTTTTTCATTAAAATTACTGAATGCTTATACTTATGTACTAAGACGTTAGTTAACATTTAATATCAGGCAATGCATTGGTTCACTACCCTGGCTACGTGTTAAAATGGTTATGAATTCATTTTGGATAAGTACGTACATAACCGACCAATCTTGGACTTTAATTCAATGTGTTGGTCAGGGTTCTGACCCTGTGTATTTTTCGGTGGGTACCGTTTAATTTCACCACCCTGGCTACGTGTTAAAATGGGTATGAATTCATTTTGGATAAGTACGTACATAACCGACCAATCTTGGACTTTATTTCAATGTGTTGGTCAGGGTTCTGACCCTGTGTATTTTTCGGTGGGTACCGTTTAATTTCATTACCCTGGCTACGCGTTAAAATGGTTATGAATTCATTTTGGATAAGTACGTACATAACCGACCAATCTTGGACTTTATTTTGCATGCAGGTAAGGTACACCTACAGACATAACTGTGGACATTCAGTTCTTTTTATTTAGATCATGGCAATTTTTTGGTCAGAGCGCCCTCTAGTATTGTAGAGAATCATGTTCATTTGGAATGCTCTGATTGGATGGAAGTTCAAGCCTAGCAAGGTGTGATAGAATTGGCCTGTTATGTTCAGATTCAAATAAGCATGAACCACTAATTTGACAGGGAAGTGATACTTATAATGCAGCAAGCTGTTCTAATTGCTGTTGTGGTAGAGTTTTTCTATTTTCCTGTCAAATGCATTTATTGGTCCACTGAAAAATGAAAATAATGTTCCCTGTAACTTAGACTCGTATTGATCAAGGCATTTTAAAAATCATGGGTGTTAACTCCCCTCAAGTTATGACCCGTTGTCCCCTACAGAATAATGGTTGCATCTAATATTAAAATAAAGATGGCGGAGTATAGCGTTGATTCATCTCGTTCTACTCTGGATTACTTGGAGTCAATAAAGATCCTAGAAAGTTAGTATTTATATGCCTGTGTGTTTTTTTTTTGTTTGTTTTTTCACTGTCTTTGACTTTCCCAGTATGTTTGTTGCTGTTGACAACAATTCAGTCCTCTGCCAGGCTTCAGTCAATGTTTTTCTTCACTACCTACCCAACTCCTCGTCGGGCACTATGTAGCTGGTGTGGTATATTTATCACAGACAGTAGGGCAATTGTCACATTTAGTGCTCCAAGAAAATATTCTCTGTCCATGTGTATTTATATAAATAGATGCAGTTTCTTTGGCTTGAATAACATTCACTGGCTTCGTACATACAGGTATACTGGTTTACCTGTTTCTAGTTGAAATATAGCCAATCTTATTAACCAAGACAGTTGGACATTTGCCACATGTCACAACACTCATTTCCAAGTGCCATAGCTTGAAACAAGTAGTCAAATCTGATATTGGCTGGAGCTTTAGTTTATATGGACATGGTAAATGGCAAACTAGATGGTCAGAAAGTAATAAAAATAATCACAGCTTTACTCCACCCACCCCACTATGAAGTAAAAGGCTGTTTATAAGGCCATGTATGATGGTTTCATTTTTCTTATGGAAAACAATTTTAATTAAAAACTTCTATGCTCCTGTACCCAACCGTGGGGGTTCATCACACTAAACAACAGGTGTCACTATTACTAAGATAAATGTACTTTTTTTTCATTAAAATTACTGAATGCTTATACTTATGTACTAAGACGTTAGTTAACATTTAATATCAGGCAATGCATTGGTTCACTACCCTGGCTACGTGTTAAAATGGTTATGAATTCATTTTGGATAAGTACGTACATAACCGACCAATCTTGGACTTTAATTCAATGTGTTGGTCAGGGTTCTGACCCTGTGTATTTTTCGGTGGGTACCGTTTAATTTCACCACCCTGGCTACGTGTTAAAATGGGTATGAATTCATTTTGGATAAGTACGTACATAACCGACCAATCTTGGACTTTATTTCAATATGTTGGTCAGGGTTCTGACCCTGTGTATTTTTCGGTGGGTACCGTTTAATTTCACCACCCTGGCTACGTGTTAAAATGGGTATGAATTCATTTTGGATAAGTACGTACATAACCGACCAATCTTGGACTTTATTTCAATGTGTTGGTCAGGGTTCTGACCCTGTGTATTTTTCGGTGGGTACCGTTTAATTTCATTGCCCTGGCTACGCGTTAAAATGGTTATGAATTCATTTTGGATAAGTACGTACATAACCGACCAATCTTGGACTTTATTTCAATGTGTTGGTCAGGGTTCTGACCCTGTGTATTTTTCGGTGGGTACCGTTTAATTTCACCACCCTGGCTACGTGTTAAAATGGGTATGAATTCATTTTGGATAAGTACGTACATAACCGACCAATCTTGGACTTTATTTCAATGTGTTGGTCAGGGTTCTGACCCTGTGTATTTTTCGGTGGGTACCGTTTAATTTCATTACCCTGGCTACGCGTTAAAATGGTTATGAATTCATTTTGGATAAGTACGTACATAACCGACCAATCTTGGACTTTATTTTGCATGCAGGTAAGGTACACCTACAGACATAACTGTGGACATTCAGTTCTTTTTATTTAGATCATGGCAATTTTTTGGTCAGAGCGCCCTCTAGTATTGTAGAGAATCATGTTCATTTGGAATGCTCTGATTGGATGGAAGTTCAAGCCTAGCAAGGTGTGATAGAATTGGCCTGTTATGTTCAGATTCAAATAAGCATGAACCACTAATTTGACAGGGAAGTGATACTTATAATGCAGCAAGCTGTTCTAATTGCTGTTGTGGTAGAGTTTTTCTATTTTCCTGTCAAATGCATTTATTGGTCCACTGAAAAATGAAAATAATGTTCCCTGTAACTTAGACTCGTATTGATCAAGGCATTTTAAAAATCATGGGTGTTAACTCCCCTCAAGTTATGACCCGTTGTCCCCTACAGAATAATGGTTGCATCTAATATTAAAATAAAGATGGCGGAGTATAGCGTTGATTCATCTCGTTCTACTCTGGATTACTTGGAGTCAATAAAGATCCTAGAAAGTTAGTATTTATATGCCTGTGTGTTTTTTTTTTGTTTGTTTTTTCACTGTCTTTGACTTTCCCAGTATGTTTGTTGCTGTTGACAACAATTCAGTCCTCTGCCAGGCTTCAGTCAATGTTTTTCTTCACTACCTACCCAACTCCTCGTCGGGCACTATGTAGCTGGTGTGGTATATTTATCACAGACAGTAGGGCAATTGTCACATTTAGTGCTCCAAGAAAATATTCTCTGTCCATGTGTATTTATATAAATAGATGCAGTTTCTTTGGCTTGAATAACATTCACTGGCTTCGTACATACAGGTATACTGGTTTACCTGTTTCTAGTTGAAATATAGCCAATCTTATTAACCAAGACAGTTGGACATTTGCCACATGTCACAACACTCATTTCCAAGTGCCATAGCTTGAAACAAGTAGTCAAATCTGATATTGGCTGGAGCTTTAGTTTATATGGACATGGTAAATGGCAAACTAGATGGTCAGAAAGTAATAAAAATAATCACAGCTTTACTCCACCCACCCCACTATGAAGTAAAAGGCTGTTTATAAGGCCATGTATGATGGTTTCATTTTTCTTATGGAAAACAATTTTAATTAAAAACTTCTATGCTCCTGTACCCAACCGTGGGGGTTCATCACACTAAACAACAGGTGTCACTATTACTAAGATAAATGTACTTTTTTTTCATTAAAATTACTGAATGCTTATACTTATGTACTAAGACGTTAGTTAACATTTAATATCAGGCAATGCATTGGTTCACTACCCTGGCTACGTGTTAAAATGGTTATGAATTCATTTTGGATAAGTACGTACATAACCGACCAATCTTGGACTTTAATTCAATGTGTTGGTCAGGGTTCTGACCCTGTGTATTTTTCGGTGGGTACCGTTTAATTTCATTGCCCTGGCTACGCGTTAAAATGGTTATGAATTCATTTTGGATAAGTACGTACATAACCGACCAATCTTGGACTTTATTTTGCATGCAGGTAAGGTACACCTACAGACATAACTGTGGACATTCAGTTCTTTTTATTTAGATCATGGCAATTTTTTGGTCAGAGCGCCCTCTAGTATTGTAGAGAATCATGTTCATTTGGAATGCTCTGATTGGATGGAAGTTCAAGCCTAGCAAGGTGTGATAGAATTGGCCTGTTATGTTCAGATTCAAATAAGCATGAACCACTAATTTGACAGGGAAGTGATACTTATAATGCAGCAAGCTGTTCTAATTGCTGTTGTGGTAGAGTTTTTCTATTTTCCTGTCAAATGCATTTATTGGTCCACTGAAAAATGAAAATAATGTTCCCTGTAACTTAGACTCGTATTGATCAAGGCATTTTAAAAATCATGGGTGTTAACTCCCCTCAAGTTATGACCCGTTGTCCCCTACAGAATAATGGTTGCATCTAATATTAAAATAAAGATGGCGGAGTATAGCGTTGATTCATCTCGTTCTACTCTGGATTACTTGGAGTCAATAAAGATCCTAGAAAGTTAGTATTTATATGCCTGTGTGTTTTTTTTTTGTTTGTTTTTTCACTGTCTTTGACTTTCCCAGTATGTTTGTTGCTGTTGACAACAATTCAGTCCTCTGCCAGGCTTCAGTCAATGTTTTTCTTCACTACCTACCCAACTCCTCGTCGGGCACTATGTAGCTGGTGTGGTATATTTATCACAGACAGTAGGGCAATTGTCACATTTAGTGCTCCAAGAAAATATTCTCTGTCCATGTGTATTTATATAAATAGATGCAGTTTCTTTGGCTTGAATAACATTCACTGGCTTCGTACATACAGGTATACTGGTTTACCTGTTTCTAGTTGAAATATAGCCAATCTTATTAACCAAGACAGTTGGACATTTGCCACATGTCACAACACTCATTTCCAAGTGCCATAGCTTGAAACAAGTAGTCAAATCTGATATTGGCTGGAGCTTTAGTTTATATGGACATGGTAAATGGCAAACTAGATGGTCAGAAAGTAATAAAAATAATCACAGCTTTACTCCACCCACCCCACTATGAAGTAAAAGGCTGTTTATAAGGCCATGTATGATGGTTTCATTTTTCTTATGGAAAACAATTTTAATTAAAAACTTCTATGCTCCTGTACCCAACCGTGGGGGTTCATCACACTAAACAACAGGTGTCACTATTACTAAGATAAATGTACTTTTTTTTCATTAAAATTACTGAATGCTTATACTTATGTACTAAGACGTTAGTTAACATTTAATATCAGGCAATGCATTGGTTCACTACCCTGGCTACGTGTTAAAATGGTTATGAATTCATTTTGGATAAGTACGTACATAACCGACCAATCTTGGACTTTAATTCAATGTGTTGGTCAGGGTTCTGACCCTGTGTATTTTTCGGTGGGTACCGTTTAATTTCACCACCCTGGCTACGTGTTAAAATGGGTATGAATTCATTTTGGATAAGTACGTACATAACCGACCAATCTTGGACTTTATTTCAATATGTTGGTCAGGGTTCTGACCCTGTGTATTTTTCGGTGGGTACCGTTTAATTTCACCACCCTGGCTACGTGTTAAAATGGGTATGAATTCATTTTGGATAAGTACGTACATAACCGACCAATCTTGGACTTTATTTCAATGTGTTGGTCAGGGTTCTGACCCTGTGTATTTTTCGGTGGGTACCGTTTAATTTCACCACCCTGGCTACGTGTTAAAATGGGTATGAATTCATTTTGGATAAGTACGTACATAACCGACCAATCTTGGACTTTATTTCAATGTGTTGGTCAGGGTTCTGACCCTGTGTATTTTTCGGTGGGTACCGTTTAATTTCATTGCCCTGGCTACGCGTTAAAATGGTTATGAATTCATTTTGGATAAGTACGTACATAACCGACCAATCTTGGACTTTATTTTGCATGCAGGTAAGGTACACCTACAGACATAACTGTGGACATTCAGTTCTTTTTATTTAGATCATGGCAATTTTTTGGTCAGAGCGCCCTCTAGTATTGTAGAGAATCATGTTCATTTGGAATGCTCTGATTGGATGGAAGTTCAAGCCTAGCAAGGTGTGATAGAATTGGCCTGTTATGTTCAGATTCAAATAAGCATGAACCACTAATTTGACAGGGAAGTGATACTTATAATGCAGCAAGCTGTTCTAATTGCTGTTGTGGTAGAGTTTTTCTATTTTCCTGTCAAATGCATTTATTGGTCCACTGAAAAATGAAAATAATGTTCCCTGTAACTTAGACTCGTATTGATCAAGGCATTTTAAAAATCATGGGTGTTAACTCCCCTCAAGTTATGACCCGTTGTCCCCTACAGAATAATGGTTGCATCTAATATTAAAATAAAGATGGCGGAGTATAGCGTTGATTCATCTCGTTCTACTCTGGATTACTTGGAGTCAATAAAGATCCTAGAAAGTTAGTATTTATATGCCTGTGTGTTTTTTTTTTGTTTGTTTTTTCACTGTCTTTGACTTTCCCAGTATGTTTGTTGCTGTTGACAACAATTCAGTCCTCTGCCAGGCTTCAGTCAATGTTTTTCTTCACTACCTACCCAACTCCTCGTCGGGCACTATGTAGCTGGTGTGGTATATTTATCACAGACAGTAGGGCAATTGTCACATTTAGTGCTCCAAGAAAATATTCTCTGTCCATGTGTATTTATATAAATAGATGCAGTTTCTTTGGCTTGAATAACATTCACTGGCTTCGTACATACAGGTATACTGGTTTACCTGTTTCTAGTTGAAATATAGCCAATCTTATTAACCAAGACAGTTGGACATTTGCCACATGTCACAACACTCATTTCCAAGTGCCATAGCTTGAAACAAGTAGTCAAATCTGATATTGGCTGGAGCTTTAGTTTATATGGACATGGTAAATGGCAAACTAGATGGTCAGAAAGTAATAAAAATAATCACAGCTTTACTCCACCCACCCCACTATGAAGTAAAAGGCTGTTTATAAGGCCATGTATGATGGTTTCATTTTTCTTATGGAAAACAATTTTAATTAAAAACTTCTATGCTCCTGTACCCAACCGTGGGGGTTCATCACACTAAACAACAGGTGTCACTATTACTAAGATAAATGTACTTTTTTTTCATTAAAATTACTGAATGCTTATACTTATGTACTAAGACGTTAGTTAACATTTAATATCAGGCAATGCATTGGTTCACTACCCTGGCTACGTGTTAAAATGGTTATGAATTCATTTTGGATAAGTACGTACATAACCGACCAATCTTGGACTTTAATTCAATGTGTTGGTCAGGGTTCTGACCCTGTGTATTTTTCGGTGGGTACCGTTTAATTTCACCACCCTGGCTACGTGTTAAAATGGGTATGAATTCATTTTGGATAAGTACGTACATAACCGACCAATCTTGGACTTTATTTCAATATGTTGGTCAGGGTTCTGACCCTGTGTATTTTTCGGTGGGTACCGTTTAATTTCACCACCCTGGCTACGTGTTAAAATGGGTATGAATTCATTTTGGATAAGTACGTACATAACCGACCAATCTTGGACTTTATTTCAATGTGTTGGTCAGGGTTCTGACCCTGTGTATTTTTCGGTGGGTACCGTTTAATTTCATTGCCCTGGCTACGCGTTAAAATGGGTATGAATTCATTTTGGATAAGTACGTACATAACCGACCAATCTTGGACTTTATTTCAATGTGTTGGTCAGGGTTCTGACCCTGTGTATTTTTCGGTGGGTACCGTTTAATTTCACCACCCTGGCTACGTGTTAAAATGGGTATGAATTCATTTTGGATAAGTACGTACATAACCGACCAATCTTGGACTTTATTTCAATGTGTTGGTCAGGGTTCTGACCCTGTGTATTTTTCGGTGGGTACCGTTTAATTTCACCACCCTGGCTACGTGTTAAAATGGGTATGAATTCATTTTGGATAAGTACGTACATAACCGACCAATCTTGGACTTTATTTCAATGTGTTGGTCAGGGTTCTGACCCTGTGTATTTTTCGGTGGGTACCGTTTAATTTCATTGCCCTGGCTACGCGTTAAAATGGTTATGAATTCATTTTGGATAAGTACGTACATAACCGACCAATCTTGGACTTTATTTCAATGTGTTGGTCAGGGTTCTGACCCTGTGTATTTTTCGGTGGGTACCGTTTAATTTCACCACCCTGGCTACGTGTTAAAATGGGTATGAATTCATTTTGGATAAGTACGTACATAACCGACCAATCTTGGACTTTATTTCAATGTGTTGGTCAGGGTTCTGACCCTGTGTATTTTTCGGTGGGTACCGTTTAATTTCACCACCCTGGCTACGTGTTAAAATGGGTATGAATTCATTTTGGATAAGTACGTACATAACCGACCAATCTTGGACTTTATTTCAATGTGTTGGTCAGGGTTCTGACCCTGTGTATTTTTCGGTGGGTACCGTTTAATTTCATTGCCCTGGCTACGCGTTAAAATGGTTATGAATTCATTTTGGATAAGTACGTACATAACCGACCAATCTTGGACTTTATTTTGCATGCAGGTAAGGTACACCTACAGACATAACTGTGGACATTCAGTTCTTTTTATTTAGATCATGGCAATTTTTTGGTCAGAGCGCCCTCTAGTATTGTAGAGAATCATGTTCATTTGGAATGCTCTGATTGGATGGAAGTTCAAGCCTAGCAAGGTGTGATAGAATTGGCCTGTTATGTTCAGATTCAAATAAGCATGAACCACTAATTTGACAGGGAAGTGATACTTATAATGCAGCAAGCTGTTCTAATTGCTGTTGTGGTAGAGTTTTTCTATTTTCCTGTCAAATGCATTTATTGGTCCACTGAAAAATGAAAATAATGTTCCCTGTAACTTAGACTCGTATTGATCAAGGCATTTTAAAAATCATGGGTGTTAACTCCCCTCAAGTTATGACCCGTTGTCCCCTACAGAATAATGGTTGCATCTAATATTAAAATAAAGATGGCGGAGTATAGCGTTGATTCATCTCGTTCTACTCTGGATTACTTGGAGTCAATAAAGATCCTAGAAAGTTAGTATTTATATGCCTGTGTGTTTTTTTTTGTTTGTTTTTTCACTGTCTTTGACTTTCCCAGTATGTTTGTTGCTGTTGACAACAATTCAGTCCTCTGCCAGGCTTCAGTCAATGTTTTTCTTCACTACCTACCCAACTCCTCGTCGGGCACTATGTAGCTGGTGTGGTATATTTATCACAGACAGTAGGGCAATTGTCACATTTAGTGCTCCAAGAAAATATTCTCTGTCCATGTGTATTTATATAAATAGATGCAGTTTCTTTGGCTTGAATAACATTCACTGGCTTCGTACATACAGGTATACTGGTTTACCTGTTTCTAGTTGAAATATAGCCAATCTTATTAACCAAGACAGTTGGACATTTGCCACATGTCACAACACTCATTTCCAAGTGCCATAGCTTGAAACAAGTAGTCAAATCTGATATTGGCTGGAGCTTTAGTTTATATGGACATGGTAAATGGCAAACTAGATGGTCAGAAAGTAATAAAAATAATCACAGCTTTACTCCACCCACCCCACTATGAAGTAAAAGGCTGTTTATAAGGCCATGTATGATGGTTTCATTTTTCTTATGGAAAACAATTTTAATTAAAAACTTCTATGCTCCTGTACCCAACCGTGGGGGTTCATCACACTAAACAACAGGTGTCACTATTACTAAGATAAATGTACTTTTTTTTCATTAAAATTACTGATATATATATATATATATATATATATATATATATATATCAGTTCTTTTTATTTAGATCATGGCAATTTTTTGGTCAGAGCGCCCTCTAGTTTTGTGGAGAATCATGTTCATTTGGAATGCTCTGATTGGATGGAAGTTCAAGCCTAGCAAGGTGTGATAGAATTGGCCTGTTATGTTCAGATTCAAATAAGCATGAACCACTAATTTGACAGGGAAGTGATACTTATAATGCAGCAAGCTGTTCTAATTGCTGTTGTGGTAGAGTTTTTCTATTTTCCTGTCAAATGCATTTATTGGTCCACTGAAAAATGAAAATAATGTTCCCTGTAACTTAGACTCTTATTGATCAAGGCATTTTAAAAATCATGGGTGTTAACTCCCCTCAAGTTATGACCCGTTGTCCCCTACAGAATAATGGTTGCATCTAATATTAAAATAAAGATGGCGGAGTATAGCGTTGATTCATCTCGTTCTACTCTGGATTACTTGGAGTCAATAAAGATCCTAGAAAGTTAGTATTTATATGCCTGTGTGTTTTTTGTTTGTTTGTTTTTTCACTGTCTTTGACTTTCCCAGTATGTTTGTTGCTGTTGACAACAATTCAGTCCTCTGCCAGGCTTCAGTCAATGTTTTTCTTCACTACCTACCCAACTCCTCGTCGGGCACTATGTAGCTGGTGTGGTATATTTATCACAGACAGTAGGGCAATTGTCACATTTAGTGCTCCAAGAAAATATTCTCTGTCCATGTGTATTTATATAAATAGATGCAGTTTCTTTGGCTTGAATAACGATCACTGGCTTCGTACATACAGGTATACTGGTTTACCTGTTTCTAGTTGAAATATAGCCAATCTTATTAACCAAGACAGTTGGACATTTGCCACATGTCACAACACTCATTTCCAAGTGCCATAGCTTGAAACAAGTAGTCAAATCTGATATTGGCTGGAGCTTTAGTTTATATGGACATGGTAAATGGCAAACTAGATGGTCAGAAAGTAATAAAAATAATCACAGCTTTACTCCACCCACCCCACTATGAAGTAAAAGGCTGTTTATAAGGCCATGTATGATGGTTTCATTTTTCTTATGGAAAACAATTTTAATTAAAAACTTCTATGCTCCTGTACCCAACCGTGGGGGTTCATCACACTAAACAACAGGTGTCACTATTACTAAGATAAATGTACTTTTTTTTCATTAAAATTACTGAATGCTTATACATATGTACTAAAACGTTAGTTAACATTTAATATCAGGCAATGCATTGGTTCATTACCCTGGCTACGTGTTAAAATGGGTATGAATTCATTTTGGATAAGTACGTACATAACCGACCAATCTTGGACTTTAATTCAATGTGTTGGTCAGGGTTCTGACCCTGTGTATTTTTCGGTGGGTACCGTTTAATTTCATTACCCTGGCTACGTGTTAAAATGGTTATGAATTCATTTTGGATAAGTACGTACATAACCGACCAATCTTAGACTTTATTTCAATGTGTTGGTCAGGGTTTTGACCCTGTGTATTTTTCGGTGGGTACCGTTTAATTTCATTACCCTGGCTACGTGTTAAAATGGGTCTGAAGTCACTCTGGATAAGTACGTACATAACCGACCAATCTTGGACTTTAATTCAATGTGTTGGTCAGGGTTCTGACCCTGTGTATTTTTCGGTGGGTACCGTTTAATTTCATTACCCTGGCTACGTGTTAAAATGGTTATGAATTCATTTTGGATAAGTACGTACATAACCGACCAATCTTAGACTTTATTTCAATGTGTTGGTCAGGGTTTTGACCCTGTGTATTTTTCGGTGGGTACCGTTTAATTTCATTACCCTGGCTACGTGTTAAAATGGTTATGAATTCACTCTGGATAAGTACGTACATAACCGACCAATCTTGGACTTTATTTCAATATGTTGGTCAGGGTTCAGACCCTGTGTATTTTTCGGTGGGTACCGTTTAATTTCATTACCCTGGCTACGTGTTAAAATGGTTATGAATTCATTTTGGATAAGTACGTACATAACCGACCAATCTTGGACTTTATTTCAATGTGTTGGTCAGGGTTCAGACCCTGTGTATTTTTCGGTGGGTACCGTTTAATTTCATTACCCTGGCTACGTGTTAAAATGGGTCTGAAGTCACTCTGGATAAGTACGTACATAACCGACCAATCTTGGACTTTAATTCAATGTGTTGGTCAGGGTTCTGACCCTGTGTATTTTTCGGTGGGTACCGTTTAATTTCACCACCCTGGCTACGTGTTAAAATGGTTATGAATTCACTCTGGATAAGTACGTACATAACCGACCAATCTTGGACTTTATTTCAATATGTTGGTCAGGGTTCAGACCCTGTGTATTTTTCGGTGGGTACCGTTTAATTTCATTACCCTGGCTACGTGTTAAAATGGGTCTGAAGTCACTCTGGATAAGTACGTACATAACCGACCAATCTTGGACTTTAATTCAATGTGTTGGTCAGGGTTCTGACCCTGTGTATTTTTCGGTGGGTACCGTTTAATTTCACCACCCTGGCTACGTGTTAAAATGGTTATGAATTCATTTTGGATAAGTACGTACATAACCGACCAATCTTGGACTTTATTTTGCATGCAGGTAAGGTACACCTACAGACATAACTGTGGACATTCAGTTCTTTTTATTTAGATCATGGCAATTTTTTGGTCAGAGCGCCCTCTAGTTTTGTGGAGAATCATGTTCATTTGGAATGCTCTGATTGGATGGAAGTTCAAGCCTAGCAAGGTGTGATAGAATTGGCCTGTTATGTTCAGATTCAAATAAGCATGAACCACTAATTTGACAGGGAAGTGATACTTATAATGCAGCAAGCTGTTCTAATTGCTGTTGTGGTAGAGTTTTTCTATTTTCCTGTCAAATGCATTTATTGGTCCACTGAAAAATGAAAATAATGTTCCCTGTAACTTAGACTCTTATTGATCAAGGCATTTTAAAAATCATGGGTGTTAACTCCCCTCAAGTTATGACCCGTTGTCCCCTACAGAATAATGGTTGCATCTAATATTAAAATAAAGATGGCGGAGTATAGCGTTGATTCATCTCGTTCTACTCTGGATTACTTGGAGTCAATAAAGATCCTAGAAAGTTAGTATTTATATGCCTGTGTGTTTTTTGTTTGTTTGTTTTTTCACTGTCTTTGACTTTCCCAGTATGTTTGTTGCTGTTGACAACAATTCAGTCCTCTGCCAGGCTTCAGTCAATGTTTTTCTTCACTACCTACCCAACTCCTCGTCGGGCACTATGTAGCTGGTGTGGTATATTTATCACAGACAGTAGGGCAATTGTCACATTTAGTGCTCCAAGAAAATATTCTCTGTCCATGTGTATTTATATAAATAGATGCAGTTTCTTTGGCTTGAATAACGATCACTGGCTTCGTACATACAGGTATACTGGTTTACCTGTTTCTAGTTGAAATATAGCCAATCTTATTAACCAAGACAGTTGGACATTTGCCACATGTCACAACACTCATTTCCAAGTGCCATAGCTTGAAACAAGTAGTCAAATCTGATATTGGCTGGAGCTTTAGTTTATATGGACATGGTAAATGGCAAACTAGATGGTCAGAAAGTAATAAAAATAATCACAGCTTTACTCCACCCACCCCACTATGAAGTAAAAGGCTGTTTATAAGGCCATGTATGATGGTTTCATTTTTCTTATGGAAAACAATTTTAATTAAAAACTTCTATGCTCCTGTACCCAACCGTGGGGGTTCATCACACTAAACAACAGGTGTCACTATTACTAAGATAAATGTACTTTTTTTTCATTAAAATTACTGAATGCTTATACATATGTACTAAAACGTTAGTTAACATTTAATATCAGGCAATGCATTGGTTCATTACCCTGGCTACGTGTTAAAATGGGTATGAATTCATTTTGGATAAGTACGTACATAACCGACCAATCTTGGACTTTAATTCAATGTGTTGGTCAGGGTTCTGACCCTGTGTATTTTTCGGTGGGTACCGTTTAATTTCATTACCCTGGCTACGTGTTAAAATGGTTATGAATTCATTTTGGATAAGTACGTACATAACCGACCAATCTTAGACTTTATTTCAATGTGTTGGTCAGGGTTTTGACCCTGTGTATTTTTCGGTGGGTACCGTTTAATTTCATTACCCTGGCTACGTGTTAAAATGGGTCTGAAGTCACTCTGGATAAGTACGTACATAACCGACCAATCTTGGACTTTAATTCAATGTGTTGGTCAGGGTTCTGACCCTGTGTATTTTTCGGTGGGTACCGTTTAATTTCATTACCCTGGCTACGTGTTAAAATGGTTATGAATTCATTTTGGATAAGTACGTACATAACCGACCAATCTTAGACTTTATTTCAATGTGTTGGTCAGGGTTTTGACCCTGTGTATTTTTCGGTGGGTACCGTTTAATTTCATTACCCTGGCTACGTGTTAAAATGGTTATGAATTCACTCTGGATAAGTACGTACATAACCGACCAATCTTGGACTTTATTTCAATATGTTGGTCAGGGTTCAGACCCTGTGTATTTTTCGGTGGGTACCGTTTAATTTCATTACCCTGGCTACGTGTTAAAATGGTTATGAATTCATTTTGGATAAGTACGTACATAACCGACCAATCTTGGACTTTATTTCAATGTGTTGGTCAGGGTTCAGACCCTGTGTATTTTTCGGTGGGTACCGTTTAATTTCATTACCCTGGCTACGTGTTAAAATGGGTCTGAAGTCACTCTGGATAAGTACGTACATAACCGACCAATCTTGGACTTTAATTCAATGTGTTGGTCAGGGTTCTGACCCTGTGTATTTTTCGGTGGGTACCGTTTAATTTCACCACCCTGGCTACGTGTTAAAATGGTTATGAATTCACTCTGGATAAGTACGTACATAACCGACCAATCTTGGACTTTATTTCAATATGTTGGTCAGGGTTCAGACCCTGTGTATTTTTCGGTGGGTACCGTTTAATTTCATTACCCTGGCTACGTGTTAAAATGGGTCTGAAGTCACTCTGGATAAGTACGTACATAACCGACCAATCTTGGACTTTAATTCAATGTGTTGGTCAGGGTTCTGACCCTGTGTATTTTTCGGTGGGTACCGTTTAATTTCACCACCCTGGCTACGTGTTAAAATGGTTATGAATTCATTTTGGATAAGTACGTACATAACCGACCAATCTTGGACTTTATTTTGCATGCAGGTAAGGTACACCTACAGACATAACTGTGGACATTCAGTTCTTTTTATTTAGATCATGGCAATTTTTTGGTCAGAGCGCCCTCTAGTTTTGTGGAGAATCATGTTCATTTGGAATGCTCTGATTGGATGGAAGTTCAAGCCTAGCAAGGTGTGATAGAATTGGCCTGTTATGTTCAGATTCAAATAAGCATGAACCACTAATTTGACAGGGAAGTGATACTTATAATGCAGCAAGCTGTTCTAATTGCTGTTGTGGTAGAGTTTTTCTATTTTCCTGTCAAATGCATTTATTGGTCCACTGAAAAATGAAAATAATGTTCCCTGTAACTTAGACTCTTATTGATCAAGGCATTTTAAAAATCATGGGTGTTAACTCCCCTCAAGTTATGACCCGTTGTCCCCTACAGAATAATGGTTGCATCTAATATTAAAATAAAGATGGCGGAGTATAGCGTTGATTCATCTCGTTCTACTCTGGATTACTTGGAGTCAATAAAGATCCTAGAAAGTTAGTATTTATATGCCTGTGTGTTTTTTGTTTGTTTGTTTTTTCACTGTCTTTGACTTTCCCAGTATGTTTGTTGCTGTTGACAACAATTCAGTCCTCTGCCAGGCTTCAGTCAATGTTTTTCTTCACTACCTACCCAACTCCTCGTCGGGCACTATGTAGCTGGTGTGGTATATTTATCACAGACAGTAGGGCAATTGTCACATTTAGTGCTCCAAGAAAATATTCTCTGTCCATGTGTATTTATATAAATAGATGCAGTTTCTTTGGCTTGAATAACGATCACTGGCTTCGTACATACAGGTATACTGGTTTACCTGTTTCTAGTTGAAATATAGCCAATCTTATTAACCAAGACAGTTGGACATTTGCCACATGTCACAACACTCATTTCCAAGTGCCATAGCTTGAAACAAGTAGTCAAATCTGATATTGGCTGGAGCTTTAGTTTATATGGACATGGTAAATGGCAAACTAGATGGTCAGAAAGTAATAAAAATAATCACAGCTTTACTCCACCCACCCCACTATGAAGTAAAAGGCTGTTTATAAGGCCATGTATGATGGTTTCATTTTTCTTATGGAAAACAATTTTAATTAAAAACTTCTATGCTCCTGTACCCAACCGTGGGGGTTCATCACACTAAACAACAGGTGTCACTATTACTAAGATAAATGTACTTTTTTTTCATTAAAATTACTGAATGCTTATACATATGTACTAAAACGTTAGTTAACATTTAATATCAGGCAATGCATTGGTTCATTACCCTGGCTACGTGTTAAAATGGGTATGAATTCATTTTGGATAAGTACGTACATAACCGACCAATCTTGGACTTTAATTCAATGTGTTGGTCAGGGTTCTGACCCTGTGTATTTTTCGGTGGGTACCGTTTAATTTCATTACCCTGGCTACGTGTTAAAATGGTTATGAATTCATTTTGGATAAGTACGTACATAACCGACCAATCTTAGACTTTATTTCAATGTGTTGGTCAGGGTTTTGACCCTGTGTATTTTTCGGTGGGTACCGTTTAATTTCATTACCCTGGCTACGTGTTAAAATGGGTCTGAAGTCACTCTGGATAAGTACGTACATAACCGACCAATCTTGGACTTTAATTCAATGTGTTGGTCAGGGTTCTGACCCTGTGTATTTTTCGGTGGGTACCGTTTAATTTCATTACCCTGGCTACGTGTTAAAATGGTTATGAATTCATTTTGGATAAGTACGTACATAACCGACCAATCTTAGACTTTATTTCAATGTGTTGGTCAGGGTTTTGACCCTGTGTATTTTTCGGTGGGTACCGTTTAATTTCATTACCCTGGCTACGTGTTAAAATGGTTATGAATTCACTCTGGATAAGTACGTACATAACCGACCAATCTTGGACTTTATTTCAATATGTTGGTCAGGGTTCAGACCCTGTGTATTTTTCGGTGGGTACCGTTTAATTTCATTACCCTGGCTACGTGTTAAAATGGTTATGAATTCATTTTGGATAAGTACGTACATAACCGACCAATCTTGGACTTTATTTCAATGTGTTGGTCAGGGTTCAGACCCTGTGTATTTTTCGGTGGGTACCGTTTAATTTCATTACCCTGGCTACGTGTTAAAATGGGTCTGAAGTCACTCTGGATAAGTACGTACATAACCGACCAATCTTGGACTTTAATTCAATGTGTTGGTCAGGGTTCTGACCCTGTGTATTTTTCGGTGGGTACCGTTTAATTTCACCACCCTGGCTACGTGTTAAAATGGTTATGAATTCACTCTGGATAAGTACGTACATAACCGACCAATCTTGGACTTTATTTCAATATGTTGGTCAGGGTTCAGACCCTGTGTATTTTTCGGTGGGTACCGTTTAATTTCATTACCCTGGCTACGTGTTAAAATGGGTCTGAAGTCACTCTGGATAAGTACGTACATAACCGACCAATCTTGGACTTTAATTCAATGTGTTGGTCAGGGTTCTGACCCTGTGTATTTTTCGGTGGGTACCGTTTAATTTCACCACCCTGGCTACGTGTTAAAATGGTTATGAATTCATTTTGGATAAGTACGTACATAACCGACCAATCTTGGACTTTATTTTGCATGCAGGTAAGGTACACCTACAGACATAACTGTGGACATTCAGTTCTTTTTATTTAGATCATGGCAATTTTTTGGTCAGAGCGCCCTCTAGTTTTGTGGAGAATCATGTTCATTTGGAATGCTCTGATTGGATGGAAGTTCAAGCCTAGCAAGGTGTGATAGAATTGGCCTGTTATGTTCAGATTCAAATAAGCATGAACCACTAATTTGACAGGGAAGTGATACTTATAATGCAGCAAGCTGTTCTAATTGCTGTTGTGGTAGAGTTTTTCTATTTTCCTGTCAAATGCATTTATTGGTCCACTGAAAAATGAAAATAATGTTCCCTGTAACTTAGACTCTTATTGATCAAGGCATTTTAAAAATCATGGGTGTTAACTCCCCTCAAGTTATGACCCGTTGTCCCCTACAGAATAATGGTTGCATCTAATATTAAAATAAAGATGGCGGAGTATAGCGTTGATTCATCTCGTTCTACTCTGGATTACTTGGAGTCAATAAAGATCCTAGAAAGTTAGTATTTATATGCCTGTGTGTTTTTTGTTTGTTTGTTTTTTCACTGTCTTTGACTTTCCCAGTATGTTTGTTGCTGTTGACAACAATTCAGTCCTCTGCCAGGCTTCAGTCAATGTTTTTCTTCACTACCTACCCAACTCCTCGTCGGGCACTATGTAGCTGGTGTGGTATATTTATCACAGACAGTAGGGCAATTGTCACATTTAGTGCTCCAAGAAAATATTCTCTGTCCATGTGTATTTATATAAATAGATGCAGTTTCTTTGGCTTGAATAACGATCACTGGCTTCGTACATACAGGTATACTGGTTTACCTGTTTCTAGTTGAAATATAGCCAATCTTATTAACCAAGACAGTTGGACATTTGCCACATGTCACAACACTCATTTCCAAGTGCCATAGCTTGAAACAAGTAGTCAAATCTGATATTGGCTGGAGCTTTAGTTTATATGGACATGGTAAATGGCAAACTAGATGGTCAGAAAGTAATAAAAATAATCACAGCTTTACTCCACCCACCCCACTATGAAGTAAAAGGCTGTTTATAAGGCCATGTATGATGGTTTCATTTTTCTTATGGAAAACAATTTTAATTAAAAACTTCTATGCTCCTGTACCCAACCGTGGGGGTTCATCACACTAAACAACAGGTGTCACTATTACTAAGATAAATGTACTTTTTTTTCATTAAAATTACTGAATGCTTATACATATGTACTAAAACGTTAGTTAACATTTAATATCAGGCAATGCATTGGTTCATTACCCTGGCTACGTGTTAAAATGGGTATGAATTCATTTTGGATAAGTACGTACATAACCGACCAATCTTGGACTTTAATTCAATGTGTTGGTCAGGGTTCTGACCCTGTGTATTTTTCGGTGGGTACCGTTTAATTTCATTACCCTGGCTACGTGTTAAAATGGTTATGAATTCATTTTGGATAAGTACGTACATAACCGACCAATCTTAGACTTTATTTCAATGTGTTGGTCAGGGTTTTGACCCTGTGTATTTTTCGGTGGGTACCGTTTAATTTCATTACCCTGGCTACGTGTTAAAATGGGTCTGAAGTCACTCTGGATAAGTACGTACATAACCGACCAATCTTGGACTTTAATTCAATGTGTTGGTCAGGGTTCTGACCCTGTGTATTTTTCGGTGGGTACCGTTTAATTTCATTACCCTGGCTACGTGTTAAAATGGTTATGAATTCATTTTGGATAAGTACGTACATAACCGACCAATCTTAGACTTTATTTCAATGTGTTGGTCAGGGTTTTGACCCTGTGTATTTTTCGGTGGGTACCGTTTAATTTCATTACCCTGGCTACGTGTTAAAATGGGTCTGAAGTCACTCTGGATAAGTACGTACGTAACCAACCAATCTTGGACTTTAATTCAATGTGTTGGTCAGGGTTCTGACCCTGTGTATTTTTCGGTGGGTACCGTTTAATTTCATTACCCTGGCTACGTGTTAAAATGGTTATGAATTCATTTTGGATAAGTACGTACATAACCGACCAATCTTGGACTTTATTTCAATGTGTTGGTCAGGGTTCAGACCCTGTGTATTTTTCGGTGGGTACCGTTTAATTTCATTACCCTGGCTACGTGTTAAAATGGGTCTGAAGTCACTCTGGATAAGTACGTACATAACCGACCAATCTTGGACTTTAATTCAATGTGTTGGTCAGGGTTCTGACCCTGTGTATTTTTCGGTGGGTACCGTTTAATTTCACCACCCTGGCTACGTGTTAAAATGGTTATGAATTCACTCTGGATAAGTACGTACATAACCGACCAATCTTGGACTTTATTTCAATATGTTGGTCAGGGTTCAGACCCTGTGTATTTTTCGGTGGGTACCGTTTAATTTCATTACCCTGGCTACGTGTTAAAATGGGTCTGAAGTCACTCTGGATAAGTACGTACATAACCGACCAATCTTGGACTTTAATTCAATGTGTTGGTCAGGGTTCTGACCCTGTGTATTTTTCGGTGGGTACCGTTTAATTTCATTACCCTGGCTACGTGTTAAAATGGTTATGAATTCATTTTGGATAAGTACGTACATAACCGACCAATCTTAGACTTTATTTCAATGTGTTGGTCAGGGTTTTGACCCTGTGTATTTTTCGGTGGGTACCGTTTAATTTCATTACCCTGGCTACGTGTTAAAATGGGTCTGAAGTCACTCTGGATAAGTACGTACATAACCGACCAATCTTGGACTTTAATTCAATGTGTTGGTCAGGGTTCTGACCCTGTGTATTTTTCGGTGGGTACCGTTTAATTTCATTACCCTGGCTACGTGTTAAAATGGTTATGAATTCATTTTGGATAAGTACGTACATAACCGACCAATCTTGGACTTTATTTCAATATGTTGGTCAGGGTTCTGACCCTGTGTATTTTTCGGTGGGTACCGTTTAATTTCATTACCCTGGCTACGTGTTAAAATGGTTATGAATTCACTCTGGATAAGTACGTACATAACCGACCAATCTTGGACTTTATTTCAATATGTTGGTCAGGGTTCAGACCCTGTGTATTTTTCGGTGGGTACCGTTTAATTTCATTACCCTGGCTACGTGTTAAAATGGGTCTGAAGTCACTCTGGATAAGTACGTACATAACCGACCAATCTTGGACTTTAATTCAATGTGTTGGTCAGGGTTCTGACCCTGTGTATTTTTCGGTGGGTACCGTTTAATTTCATTACCCTGGCTACGTGTTAAAATGGTTATGAATTCATTTTGGATAAGTACGTACATAACCGACCAATCTTAGACTTTATTTCAATGTGTTGGTCAGGGTTTTGACCCTGTGTATTTTTCGGTGGGTACCGTTTAATTTCATTACCCTGGCTACGTGTTAAAATGGGTCTGAAGTCACTCTGGATAAGTACGTACGTAACCAACCAATCTTGGACTTTAATTCAATGTGTTGGTCAGGGTTCTGACCCTGTGTATTTTTCGGTGGGTACCGTTTAATTTCATTACCCTGGCTACGTGTTAAAATGGGTCTGAAGTCACTCTGGATAAGTACGTACATAACCGACCAATCTTGGACTTTAATTCAATGTGTTGGTCAGGGTTCTGACCCTGTGTATTTTTCGGTGGGTACCGTTTAATTTCATTACCCTGGCTACGTGTTAAAATGGGTCTGAAGTCACTCTGGATAAGTACGTACATAACCGACCAATCTTGGACTTTAATTCAATGTGTTGGTCAGGGTTCTGACTCTGTGTATTTTTCGGTGGGTACCGTTTAATTTCATTACCCTGGCTACGTGTTAAAATGGGTCTGAAGTCACTCTGGATAAGTACGTACATAACCGACCAATCTTGGACTTTAATTCAATGTGTTGGTCAGGGTTCTGACGCTGTGTATTTTTCGGTGGGTACCGTTTAATTTCACTACCCTGGCTACGTGTTAAAATGGGTCTGAATTCATGGGGGCCTTGTAATTTGGAAATCCCCAACTGTCTCAATCTTATTTGATCATTGCATGACTTACCTTCCAAATTCCTACTTTAATTGTGTTTGCAACAATGTTATATTTTCATTGACTTTTGTTTTATATTTAAAATTCATATCTGACTAAAGCTAAATGAATCTAATTGTACTTGATATATTGTTTTTCTTTTGCAAAACGCAGGAACGCAAGAACCCTGGAATGTACTTTAGGGTGTCCTTTTTTATAGTGCCAGTATCCAATATGATGTATTATTACTCTATAATTAATCAGGACACAAACCAGGACGTCATTGGCTGATGAATAAAATACAAGAATTGCGTCAACAGTGGATCATATACACTTACAAGGACATGTGCTTAGAAATTGTATGCTCTGTGCATGACTATGTTTATTATAAGTTGAAATGTAAAGCTGTGTTTAAATTCTATCTTGGGAAGTGTTTTTTCAATAATTTGAAAATGTTTATTGAAACTAAAATGAATCAACATTGTTAATTAAAAAAATAGTTTTGTTTGAAACTTGTCAATTGATTGTTAATAGATTAGTAAATATACCTGACAATGGATACCAACATACCACTGGTGATATGTACATTGCTTTTGCCCAATTGGCACCTTTTTGTGTTAAATTATTCAATTAACAGCTTGAATAATATGTTCTACAGTAGTACTATGCACCATTCATTTTTAGTTTGTTAAAATAATGAAACAAATAATTTGTGTTTATTAATTAACTAATATTTTCCCACATTTGAATGTAATTATTTCTCTGGAACCCCTGTCATATGAATTACTGTAGTAATGACCTGCAAGTTAAAAAAAGAGATGAAGGTGTTTTAAATACATTGATCTGTGTCAAAATAATAAGGTATTTACTAGTAGTTCATTACTGGGATGGGGAATAGTTGTAAATTTAAAAGAAAATTAGTTTCATTACGTTTACATAAACCTTATTTTGCATATACCATAAATTTCATTTATTTAGCGATTTTGAAAATGTTCAGCAATTAGTCTGTCATGTGGCACTTGCGTGTGAAACTTCATATATTCAATTGTGTATTTCCTGACTTTTGAATGCTGTAAAACTATTTAATTTAACTGACATTTAATTTTAATGTTTTGATGTTTTTAGCATGTTCACTGTGTTTTAATTTCTTGTCAAGGAAATATTGAATTTTATTGTTATTTTACATGTTCACAACACAACACAACACAACTCAACTCGAACATAGATCATAAATTACTTTAATTTGGAAAAGTTTGTGAATTTGCAAAAAATGGTGCTTTCTCATCACCATAATTATATAACAATTCTGCCCCTTCTGGTATGTAATATTTGGAAATCATAACCACACACGGCCTGTCATTAATCTTCAGTTGTTTTGTGACAATGTTGGAATGCTTTTTGGAATGGTTCAGGAAAAAGGTAATTCCACTTGTTTCCCACATCTTCTTTTCACTGTGTGGATTTATTCTGAAAATATATGGCCATGATGATATTAACATGAGAGAGTGAGTGAGTGAGTGAATGAAGGTGAGGGTGGGTGAGTGAGTGAAGATGAGGACAAGTGAGTGAAGATGAGGGCGAGTGAGGGTAAGTGAATGAAGGTGAGGGTGGGTGAGGGTGAGTGAGTGAGTGAATGAAGGTGATGGTGGGTGAGTGAGTGACGGTGTGTGGATGAGGGTGAGTGATTGAAGGTGAGGGTGGGTGAGTGAGTGAAGATGAGGGCAGTGAGTGAAGATGAGGGTGAGTGAATGAAGGTGAGGGTGGGTGAGGGTGAGTGAGGGTGGGTGAGGGTGAGTGAGTGTGAGTGAATGAAGGTGAGGGTGGGTGAGTGAGTGAGGGAGTGAAGATGAGGGCGAGTGAGAAAAGGTGAGGGTGAGTGAGTGAAGGTGTGTGGATGAGGGTGAGTGATTGAAGGTGAGGGTGAGTGATTGAAGGTGAGAGTGAGTTAGAGAAGACGAGTGAGTGAAGATGAGGGTGGGTGATTCAAGGAGAGAGTGAGTTAGAGAAGGCGAGTGAGTGAAGGGTGAGTGAGAGTGATTGAGTGAAGGTGAACGAGTGAGTGAAGGTGTGTGAGTGAAGGAGAGGGTGAGTGAAGGTGAGCGAGTGAGTGAAGGTGTGTGAGTGAAGGTGGGTGAGTGAGTGAAGGTGAGGCTGATGGAAGTGAAGCTGAGGGTGAGTGTGTGAGTGAAGGTAAGGGTGAGGGTGGGTGAGTGAGTGAGTGAAAGTGTGTGACTGAAGGTGAGTGAGTGAGTGAATGAGGGTGAGTGAAGATGAGACTGAGGGTGAGTGAGTAAGTAAAGCTGAGGGTGAGTGAGTGGGAGTAAAGACGAGTGAGTGAAGGTGAGTGAGTGGCTGAAGATGGGAGTGAGTTAGAGAAGGTGAGTGAGTGAAGACGAGGGTGAGTGAATGGAGGTGTGGATGAGAGTAAGTGAAGATAAGGGGGAGTGAAGGTAAGGGTGAGTGAATGAAGGTGAGTGAGTGAGTGAGCGAAGGTGAGCGAGTGAGTGAGCGAAGGTGAGAGTGAGTTAGAGAAGGCGAGTGAGTGAAGGTAAGGGTGAGTGAGAGTGAGTGAGTGAAGGTGAGTGAGTGAGTGAAGGTGTGTGAGTGAAGGAGAGGGTGAGTGAAGGTGAGCGAGTGAGTGAAGGTGTGTGAGTGAAGGTGGGAGTGGGTGAGTGAGTGAAGGTGAGGCTGATGGAAGTGAAGCTGAGGGTGAGTGTGTGAGTGAAGGTGAGGGTGGGTGGGTGTGTGAGTGAGTGAGTGAGTGAAAGTGTGTGAATGAATGAGGGTGAGTGAGTGAGTGAGTGAATGAGGGTGAGTGAAGATGAGACTGAGGGTGAGTGAGTAAGTAAAGCTGAGGGTGAGTGAGTGGGAGTAAAGATGAGTGAGTGAAGGTGAGTGAGTGGGTGAAGATGGGAGTGAGTTAGAGAAGGTGAGTGAGTGAAGACGAGGGTGAGTGAATGGAGGTGTGGATGAGAGTGAGTGAAGATAAGGGGGAGTGAATGAAGGTGAGTGAGTGAGTGAGCGAAGGTGAGCGAGCGAGTGAGTGAAGATGAGGGCGAGTGAGTAAATGAAGATGAGGGTGAGTGAGTGAGGGAGTGAAGATGAGGGCGAGTGAGAAAAGGTGAGGGTGAGTGAGTGAAGGTGTGTGGATGAGGGCGAGTGATTGAAGGTGAGAGTGAGTTAGAGAAGACGAGTGAGTGAAGATGAGGGTGGGTGATTGAAGGAGAGAGTGAGTTAGAGAAGGCGAGTGAGTGAAGGTAAGGGTGGGTGGGTGGGTGAGTGAGTGAGTGAAGGTGAGCGAGTGAGTGAAGGTGTGTGAGTGAAGGTGAGGCTGATGGAAGTGAAGCTGAATGTGAGTGAAGGTGAGGGTGGGTGGGTGAGTGAGTGAGTGAAAGTGTGTGACTGAAGGTGAGTGAGTGAATGAGGGTGAGTGAGTGAGTGAATGAGGGTGAGTGAAGATGAGACTGAGGGTGAGTGAGTAAGTAAAGCTGAGGGTGAGTGAGTGGGAGTAAAGATGAGTGAGTGAAGGTGAGTGGGTGAAGATGGGAGTGAGTTAGAGAAGGTGAGTGAGTGAAGACGAGGGTGAGTGAATGGAGGTGTGGATGAGAGTGAGTGAAGATAAGGGGGAGTGAAGGTAAGGGTGAGTGAATGAAGGTGAGTGAGTGAGCGAAGGTGAGCGAGTGAGTGAGTGAAGGTGAGAGTGAGTTTGAGAAGGCGAGTGATTGAAGATGAGGGCGAGTGAGTAAATGAAGATGAGGGTGAGTGGGTGAAGGAGTGAGTGAGTGAAGGTAAAGGTAAGTTAGTGAAGGTAAGGGTGAGTGAGTGAGTGGGTGAGGTGAGTGAGTGAAGGTGAGGCTGAGGATGGGTGAATGAAGGTGAGGGTGGGTGAATGAAGGTGAGCATGAAGGTGAGTGGGTGAGAGTGAGTGAATGAAGGTGAGTGAGTGAGTGAGTGAATGAAGATGAGTGAAGGTGAGAAAGTGAGTGAAGGTGAGGCTGAGGGAGTAAAGCTGAGTGGGTGAGGGTGAGTGAGTGAAGATGTGTGTGTGAGTGAGTGAAAGGGTTAATTGATGCGTCATTTGAGTATGACAGTGAATGGATGGGTGGGTGGTTGGTTGGATGGATGTGTTTATATATACAACAGTGAGTCAATCTGTTGGTGAGCGAATGGGTGCTTGAGTTGGCAAGTGTGTAATGAGTAAGTTGATATAATGTACATATGACTGAGTGAATTAACTAGATTTAGTGTTGATTAAGTGAGCGAATGAAGCTATCTTTGGGTTGACAAATCAGTGAGCTAGTGGTAAGGTGGGACAGTTAAGTTATAGCGTGTGCGAGTTAAAATGGGTTAATGAAATGTGGGCAAGTCAGAGAGAAATCAATGTTTCACTCAGCAAGTCATTTGGTTGGTGAGTTAATAATATATGTCTGATTGTTACTGAATTATTTCGTTGTTAAGTGGGTGAGTAGAAAGGAATTTATTAAACAATGAGTCACTCATTTAGTCAATCAGTTGAGAGTAATGAGTGAATTGCGGTTGACCTAATGAAAGGGTGGCTTGATAATGTAAGAGTTGTGGGTGAATTAGATTTAGTTGTGAGTGAGTTTGTTGGAGGATGATCAAATGGGTGGGTGAGTGAGTTTGTGTGCGAGTTTGTGTGTGTCAGTGGGTGGAGTGTTTGAGTTCAATGAATTGGGGTGGGAGAGGGTAAGCGAGTGCGTGAGAATGGGTGAATTGCCATTGTGCGTGTGTGTGTGTGTGTGTGTGAGCGAGCTAGTTGATAAGAGCGAGTGTGTGACAGCAAGTGCATAATTCATTTCATTAGTTTTACATTAAATTGTATGAAAGTAGTGTTACATATAACTACTAACACTAAGAAAATATTATGGCAAATATTGTGGCTGATTATATACTCACACCATGCCGGAATATTCCAGGTGATACATGCCACAACGTTCACCTGTTACCGCATACTGTCGTTCTAGTTGTTCAGCCTCTGCTCTGTCAATTATTTCTCCGTCGTACACCCCAATTATCTCATTTGCTTTTATATCTTGTTTTGCAAAGGCGCACTTTCCCGCTTCTCTAAAATCTCTGTTAACGACTTCAACCTTAATTTCAATGTAAACAAATATTGTTTTTTGTTTTGATTTCACTAGACTATTCTGGGGGTCTTTTAGTAAAAATCAAATTCAAAAATCGGCCCTCGAAATATATTTTCGATATAAAAACACTCTTTTATTACATGTACACTATACTAGTTACAAATAATTGTTAAATTAAACTATCATTGCCGCATATTACACAATATATAAAGCTAGCAACGATATCATTCTTTTTGATTTCTGAGAATGTCGAAAAGGGACCCTGTTATGAAGCATAATTTCTAGAACACTTGGGTGCCTCGCTTTTCCGTGAGTTTTACCAGTGATCCCCTGGGAAGATCATGTACCAAATCTTATCGTCATAATACATTAAACAACAAAATATCTATTCTATATACTGAACTGTTAGAGTTACGAGCATCGAGTTACGAAAACATTGAGTTACAAATATTACCACGCCCATATTTTATAAATCACGCCCCTTTTGCGAAACCACACCCAAATTGTAACTATGGCCAATCAACAGTTACTGTAACAAAACTTCGCGTTATGGGCAACATACTTAATAGTTGAACGTTAAAAAAAATCATGCTGCCTGTAACTCGATGTTTGGTTAACTGTTACTTAAAGTTCAAGTTACTAAATGTGGACCTTCAACAACTAAAAATGTATTTTACCTGTAACTCGGAATTCTGTTGACTAGTTAATCGAGTTACAGTTTGGACGAGGTCTCACAAAAGTGGGTGTGGTTTCCAAAATGTAACTTTTTTTGTAATTCGATGTTCGTACTTCGATGTCCGTAACTCGAACAACTTAGCAGCTCTCTATATTCTAACACAAATAATGTATTCTTATTATTAACTCGTTGTCAGTTTTCCATGAGATAACACTCATGTATAATAGCATTTGATTCGTAAAACATGTTTAATTTACTCATTTATTTCCTATTTCGAATTCGAGATAGAAACTCCTATAATAAACAGAGTATTTTGTTATGAAAGTGTAACTCATTTTAATGAAAACATGGGTGAAAAGAAATGCTAAATAATTTCGGGACAAACTCGTTCAGGAATATACAGAGCAAGGAAGGATTCGTCAATTATGCTATGCAAACATATTTTGAAATTGCAAACGATTATGCATTGATTAAAATGAGCTACATGTGACATAGTAATTATATTTCAGTATAGCAACATGCACCCCATAACAATATATATAATCTCATTATAGTGAGATGTTAAATCATTATACTATGGATGTACAAAATATTAAACCATTACAAATACTAAGACTTTTATTCTAGATTGAGATATTCCCTCATTATCAGGAGAGAACTCGTCAAATTTAAATATAAAGGTGTGAACTTTCCACAGATGTGGATCTCCACGTTTAATATATTTTGCTTAATAACTCTGCTTATTTTTTTGTAATTACGTTCCGCATTGTACCTGTATATATTCATCCCATTTTTTTCGTTTCAAAAAGTGTTCTGTTTTTTCTTTAATAGACATCGAGGATTGTTCCCTTCTTAGCCGATGTTGCCGCATATTCAACCCGCGATAACCTCGCTTACCACCCGAGGTGACTGGCGATATGCCATTATGGACAAGTGTAACCTTGATTTGCTGTAAAATACCACATGTCAAATGAGATACAATTTATGATATAATTATAAAATTTAAACACCAGTGGAAGTTATGAAGGGTGACCCCTTGCCCATTTTTTTATTGTGTAATCTTTCCATTAGTAGTTATGTCAACGCATGTATTTTATTTCTTTATAGCTGACTAGTTTTAATCAATTGTCGTACTTTTAATCTGGTGTGTAGTTTCTTTACAAAACACAAATAATATATAAGACTGATCCCGAATTACACTAGCGTTTCACAATATTCCCTGCACATGTATAACCGATGTAAGCAATGTATAGTTTTCTGAATTTGTATAACGTTTACAATATTTATGTAACAAATCCAAACACAATGAAAAAAAGAAAGAAACTTGTCATTGTGAAATATTTCTCGTCTGTATTTCCTTAATTTGTGGTGATATGACAAATTCAATCATCGATCACCCGGCCACACAAAAGCACGTACCTTATGAAAACGAGTCTCACTAATCATTGACTGTGTCTGGCGATCATTTTTTGTCATTAATGATATAAAATTTTCATAATGAAAAAACAGCTCCTTTGATGTAATGATGTCACCAGGTTCTCGTGTGAAGCACAAATACTCCTCTACAAATAAGCTCAGAAATGGGCACTTGATTCCTATTTTTACTCCGTTGATGAGTTTGCGTACGTTGCCTTTGCTAGCCATCTTGAAATAATAAGACTCACTTGTCATGAATTTGACTGGGTGGAACGATTTGCGTAAAAATCAGAATGTGGGTGATAAATATACACGAGTATTCAATAAATAAATAAAATAAAATGTAATGTTACTACTATTCATGTGTATATATGTTCATTTTATTTTCTTCGCATAATAAATATATAAATGCAAATTCAATTAAAAACATAATTTTGCCTTCAATTTGTCACCCACTCTAGAAAGGATAATGGTTGTATACCTTTAACACGTGATTACATTCAGAACGACACACATAATTGAATGACCTTGGGTTTCAGAAACCACGGCATATAATTTCTGAAATGGTCTAATACATTCGCGTTCGTTCTCAACGCAATTTAAACACTGTTGCAAATTTCTATTTTGGTCTGCGTCACCTAGATGATGACCTATTTTTAGCACAACATCTACACGTGTGTACGACAAGAGACAAAAGTTGTCGCGTCCGTGCACCAGCACGTAATTACTTTTCAATTTAGCCACTCCACAGGACCGTTAGTTTACTAGTAAATGATCAAATATTTTTTTTTCAAATCAACATATTTGCAAACACACACACAACAGTGCGCAGAAAATTAGCTTTTATAAAATGAATAATAACCCGTTATGATAGTAACGAGGTCCGAACCGAATTAAAGATTATATATATATGTATATGTGCTGCAACATGCTCGGTAGTCAGTAGGCGCAAGTGGTCGCGCATTTTTGGGGGGCGCGACTGCCGCTCACTTCCCCGCTGGTAGTGGAACTTTGAATTCGGCTCGAACTCGAAGCGTTATAGTAGAGCCTACACATAATTTTTAAGATGGCACCTTGAAATAACATTCTTGTGTGTGTTACAGTAATGTATTTTGAGAAACTTGTCATAAAAATCACTTCTTTTAGAACAATTCCTTGGTACGCAATGATAAAAAAAATGCATTATTTAATTTCTCCAAAAAACAAATTTATGAAAAAAGAATCACTATAATTTGTCGAGTCGAGTGTGTGGTGACAATTCCGATTTGCTAAAGTTAGCTTCCATTATAATATTACCCAGACAAAGTTATCAGTCTAACAGTGAGTCAACTGGACCTGGGCTACTTTTAGACTTGATCAAATTGAACACCAGCTACTCCGTGCATAGGATGAAGTAAGACTACGAGAGATTTTCTGTAATATACATCGGCGAGGGCTTCATATCAGAAGAGTTCGACTAGGACTTAAAACTCCGTGACCAATCGTTGCCGTCGTATAAGGATCGGGAAAAATTAAGATCAAATAATGCATAACGCACTTACGAGCATTTTGAAAATCAGTAAAACAAATATCAATACACACTCGTTCACTCATCCTGTAGAAATTTGCAAGTAATCACTTTTATACGAAAATGAAGTCCATCTCCTAACGTTGATGTTCACGAAAGTGTCCTACGGTTGACCGATCATGACCTTGTATTTGTTATCAAAATAATTGGTCACGTCAACATATGGTTGTGACGTTGTTTTCTATTTGCTTGGCTAAATACGTCCATGCAACGAAATGTTTTTAACGTTATTCATTATATATCAAAGGGAACAGATGGAATCGCGTTACATTGATAAAACCAACAATACTTAAAGCAATAAAGGGTGTGTTATGTGGTATGTAATATAGATTATTGTGGGTCATTATAATAATAATAATAATAATAACTTTATTGCATCCTTAGAAATACAATGTTTCTATCAGTTAATAGCAATACGATGGTCATGATAACTGATCACGATTCTTGAGAAAACATATAGATATGTGATATATTTTAAGGAATTTCTCAGGAAAGAGTACCTTTTGCACCCACCACTAATCCTAACACTAACTTTCACCCCTCAATTAATTTGTGAACGTCCACTCTAGATATAACTGTAGATATACTTGGGAGGGCATATGCAATCAAATTGGGAAACGCAGGAGGGTCGGGTAATAGTGTTTGGTTTAGAAACTTATTCCATTTCTTATACATTTGAAATCCTTCAATGAGTCTTGTAAACAATTTTGCACGCAATTCTTATTTGGAAAGCAGACCTATGCCACAATTTTCAAACGAAAAATGTTATAAAACACGAGGGCAACCTTCAAACTTATTTTGATGCTAAAAATACGGGTTTCACCTATGGTCATAATTGTCCATCGGAAACATTCTATCTCGGGTAACATTTTCCATTCGATTATACCACTCAATATCAGGTGCTCTATAGTTCTCATCGTTCATTTCTCATATGCAAACTAATAAACATTTACAGTTACACTGGTTAACCTGTTTGTATAACAATGTAACCGTGGTGTTTACTAATATACATAACAATAGGGAAGCTTTCATAAACAAACAATATACAAGGTGTTTCGTGCAAATCGCCCAGTTTTAATTTCAAATTGCCCCCTCCCTTCTAATGCAATGCTATCTTATTGCTGTGGTGATGAAATATTTGGGCGTGGTCATTTTTCGTATTTCGATGTTTTTGTAATACGATCTCCGTAAATCGAATAATTGACAGTCTCTCTTATTGCTACAATTTCACTAGTATTTGAGACGTCGATCCCATGCATTTGCATAATACTGTCACCGCTACTACTACAAGACTGAAACTCTTGTAGGGCACTCGCGTATGAGCGCAATAGATATGGCAACCTCAATCAGCGATCTCTCAGCCAACGAAAAATCTGCTCTAAAACTCAAAATTTTGGAAAAACGAATAGTTTGTGGCAAGTATGGGTGTTGGGTTTGGAGTGGTTCTACAAGCAGAGGGTACGGGACTTGTAGGATAACTCCGAATGGAGCAGTTCGTACTGTCCATCAAATTAGTTTCGTTGTGCATGGTGGAATGCTAAATCCGTCTTTAGAAGTGTCACACCTGTGCCATACTCGGGCGTGTTTTAACCCTTTCCATCTTGTACTAGAAAGCCGAATCCAGAATAATAGCCGTAAGAGTTGCGTGAGTGGATCGTCTTGCTGGCACCGCCCGTCATGTTTGATCTGATCAATAGACTGTGGTCTCCACGAGACCCAAAATGAAGATAAGGTAGAACGCGATGTAATCATAATTAAACTTGTATGTGTGCGTTATTTCCCCCCCCCCCCACTGAGTGCGGGCGCTATATTTTACACGAACACATCGCCCTGAATTTTCGTCAACCGTGAATTTGTCTTTCTATATTAGATAATGTCAACGAAAGCAGCTCAAACAAATGCCGAACAGGGTTTGCATTCAGCAACTGGTACTGTTTCGTTAGAAATATAATTTAAACGAAAGAATCTTGTGATATTACGCATCGAATATGATAAAGGGTCAAAATTGCATTCACGTATTAGGTCATTGAATGTGTCCGAATATATGGAACCGATGATCGATACTGATAATTGTTAATACCGCCAAACATATGTTTTGTATGTAAATTGATTTAAGTTACGTTTCGTTACGGGTTTATTAAATGCATTCTTGTGTTATTGCCTGAGTGTGAAAGTTCCGCGATTACCGTGTGATCGTAACTGTACGAGTCCTACGGATTCAACATGAACCAAGCATTTAGATGTAGACGTTTTTTTCTTTTTCTATTTCTTTTGCCAAACACTAGTATAATGTTCACGTTGATTGGTATGTATCAAACAAAGAACAAACTCAAAATATATCACTGTAAGCCGCTGTGACAGATCGTAAAATTAATACACGGGAAATTGGTCCGAACTCCCGTAAATCATAGTTAAAATGATTGAGATTTGATTCTTTATGAGAGCGAGTGTCATTGTAGCATGGACTTGTATAATCATATGCATAGTTATAGTGACTTGAAAAATTATCAATATGGTAATCACGCTGAGAATGAGGATAGGATTGTGATTGGTACTCATAGTCACGACGAACAATGAGTTTGGGCGTCTCTTAGCCAGTGCTAAACACTGTTTCATCCTTACATGGACGCAACTCGGACTAGCCTATATGAAAACATATGAGATTAGCTTAAATTTTAGCCCGTGCTTGGTGTAGCCAGATGACATAGTTAGCGCACAGTACCCAACAGCCAGTTGGGGAACGCTGTTGTTCTAAGGTGTGAATCGCATACAGTGCGCGTTGCTCTTCAGTGGGGAGACAGCGGTGACGTCATATCATTCTCGTTGGGAGCACTTCTGTTCTGTGTCACGTCTACAAATATTGCGTGTTTTTAAGTAAAGTCGGTAAATTTTATTTAAAGTTACAAGTCTCTATGTGATCATATCGGTTTCATGAAAATGCACGTGTAGTTTAAAATTCATATTCATTATACCACGACGGAAAGTTTCAACCCTGGTAAATCGCGTTACCACACCCAAAACAATCACATTCTTTATTTGTGATTTAATACTTGAATTGTTGGATAATATTTATTAATTTATGCATAAGTGCCGAGGAGATGTTCATCTCAGTGGAGGAACTGTGGTTAGCGATACACATGCAAATTATAGTTTACATTAAACTTTTGACTAGTACTATATAGTCTACAGTACTTCGAGATTAAACTGGTTTCGTATTATTGTAGGGTCTATAATTCTAAACTACGTTGTTGGAATCAGAATTTTGTAACTTACACGAGGTCGAGGAAAAGTTATCGTCATTATCAACAACTATATAAATTGATCTGTGAGTTGAACAGCCCATTTAATTATGTCTCCCATGATGCACCAGTGCTAAACTGGGATTGTGGAACCGCGAACCTCAGGTTGCATATTTGTTTCTTTAATATATTCACAAGGTCGTACACAAATGCAACGTCAACTTCCTCTGTCAAGGAATGTGAATCTTTGTGCCACGCTACACTTAGTACGCATATGTATTGAACGATGGCCGTACGTGGAGGATTCTGTTATAATACCTGGTCATTTGAACAACCATGGGCTCATAGAACAGTTCAAAGACTACCTCGTAAAGGGTTATATAAACGAAAAGTAACTATCACGAGAAAGTTTGCAAAATCTACTACAGCGAGGAAAAACAGAGCATTTCCTTTTGTTGACCGGATGTCGCTCTCCTGTTCGTGTAACAATGACTGTTTAATCCAAACAGGCGTTCGAAATATCAGAATGATTCGCCGTGATTTTGACCTTAAATGCTATGATGAGCAGAATCTCATTTTAATACAACTAATGGATATACGGACGGTACGCCGATACAATTCACGCACTTATCATATTATTGATGTTACAATGAACAGAAAGCGTATCTGCCGTCTGGGATTTTTGAAAATCTTCGGAATCAGCAAGCAACGTATTGCAACTCTTATGGGGAAAAGAAGACCACTTTCGACAATTCAATCCGACCGCCGCGGAAAACACGGACTGCACCACAGATCTGTTGACAGACAATGCGTTATGGACATCGACAATCATATGGCAAGTTATACATTCGAATCCCCCCATTATTGTAATATTGGAAACACTGAAACAAAATATATGCCAGCTTCAAATAGTATTAGTAGTTGCTATCGCGATTATCTGAAGAAACAACGAAATAATAACAGACGATACGTTTCCTTTTCAACTTTTCGAACACACGTTTTAAAAAACATTGATATCCATTTTAAACGGCCTCGGCGAGATACTTGTCAGCGATGTGATGTGATGGCCAAAAAAATTAAATATGCAAGAACGACCGAGGACAAACGGCGTTTCCAGAAGGCCCTACAGGATCATTTGTCAATTGCCGAAACACATTATGGTAATATAAATTACGATTTTACAGTTTTGGCAATGAAACCACCCGACACACAAAACTGGGAAATTCCCGAAGTATTTTCGTAGCGGCCTGAATTTGATCTCATCATGTGTTCAACCGCCGAGGGAGGGCACTATGTTACAGAAGACGAACCACTTGCTCTGCAATATAAATGCGTGGTGGTTAGTTGGAAACAGACATCTTGCTTGTCGGAACTAAAGATGGATAATTTTTGTTCAACGAATGACGTTGCTGTATTTCACTTAGATTTCTCAAAAAGCCTTCCATGTCCAAAGGTAAGACATATTAGTTTTAATGTTAAATTACATGCTCTCTATAATGCCGTACACTTTCATGTTGTTATCTAGATTACTTCACATAGAATTTGATTTAGATTACTTCATATAAAATAATTCTAGCATGAAGGTGGGATATTGCTTATTTTTTTTTATTATCGGATAATTTGATAATTATAGATTATAGTACCATATGTTTATCAGGGAGCTCGCGATTCCAAAAATCCTGATTAAGACCCAACATCAAGCCTGTCTAATATCGATCTAATATCGGACGTAAATTTCCATATTTAAACAGTCGATAAATTATTGATATCATATCGATCCCTGCTTTCCTCAGCTGACCAAAATTGATGATTCGAATTACCGTTCATAGACGATATATCATATCTAGTGCCTTATCTGATCTATTTGTTTATTTCAACCACTAGGTCTCCACTCAAGACTGGCACTTTCGCAGTAAATTACATCTGAGATGTCTTGGAGTGGACGTTGCTAAGACAAGAACTTTTCATTGTTTTCTTTGGGATGAAATGAACGGAGGTAAAGGTCCAAATGAAATCATCTCTGCATTCCAAAGCCTTCTCGTGCAACAGAATATAACCTCACGGCATGCTATTTTGAGTTCGGATAACCATCCAGGTGAATATCTTTTTTATATATAGTATATTTGTGCTAGACAATAATTTCGGGCATTGAGTGACAAGTTTGTCTTTCCTGACTTTCTTTTTTGCCATTTGCAGGTGAATGTTTAAACAATAAATTTATGTGGTATCTTCAGAGTTTAATTGACCAGGGAACTTTCCAGCGAATAGATTATAAAACGCTGTTAGAGGGACATTCATACAGCTTTGCAGATCGTCACTTTGGGCTGATTGAAAAGAATTCACGGAAACACGATGTCATAGAGCTTCCTACAGATTGGTTAAATGTGATAGAACAGTCGTCATTTGCGGGCCACTATAAAGCCAAACTGTTGACAATTGATGACATTTATGATTATTCTTCATACTTAAAAAATGAGTTTACATACAGGTACAAAGATGTCAACGGAATCAAATTTTCGTTTGACGAGGCTCACTATTTTAATTTTGGAATTGGTGAACGATTAATTGATGGTACTGTCAAAACATTTTCTCATCCGGAAACAGCCTGGGTGCGTAAGACTCTTGATCCGAAAGAAACTCCGATTGTTGTGTCGTTCAGGAAAATTAAGCAAATGACAAGAATAACAGATTGTCATTTACATACTCTTAGTAGAGAATTAAAACCATTGCCTGGAAAGGTGTTTCAAGACGTGAATGAATTGGCGATAAAATATTTATCCCCACGCGCACAAGAATGGTATCAGGCTTTGCCAAAAGTCACGGAATCGTAAATATTTGCATATACAAATGTGTGTATTTGTGGTTATTTTTAATAACATTGTACGTGAAATTTTCTGATCTTATCTTTGCAAATAGTAATTTTAATATTTAGTAGACCCGGTAACGCAGTCTACTGATCAATGGGCATTGCAACCACTATATGGGACTTGTGTGACTTGAAGGAAACACAATAAGAAGTTTTATATATATGACAAATTAGTTGTATTTTTACCAAAAACTAAATGATAATTGTAGAGGTTGGTAATTTGCGAGAAGTGCTCACTATTTTAAATAAATACATGTATGTAGACGAACAAGTTTTCTTATTTTTTATATATGTTTCTTCACGGGTATACTTTGTAAACACACTTACGTTCACCCCTGTCAAGAAGGACCCATATATCATTTCAACGAATCACGATAATTTGTAATAATGATTAGCATACCCATTTGAAGTATTCCATGTTGCATTTGTCAAACTATTTCTGTAATTGTAACTCCCTAACATTGCTTGATTATTTCATTGACAACATTATTTATATACAAAGTCAAAATATATATTTTACCCCCCAATGGGACATGACATATCACATATGTTTTAAGTCAATCTAACGCCTACCCGTCCTTGACAAAGACGACAAGCGTTTTTCGAATTCTTGACATAGCAACATCTGTTTCCTGTCTTTGAGACAATTCTGAATTGAAAACCGAAATTCATGACCATCCCTTAATTTGCACTGTCGTGGATATTAGTTGAATACCATTAAAACAAGCTATCAATCGTCACTTTCAGATTAGTAGAGCAGATGTTACATATTTTAACAAAAACGTGCCCTAAAATCACATTGTGAGTGTCATGTTTGGTACTCTCATGTAACCAGCAGCACGAAATCATTTAGTCAGGACACAAATTGTCAGCTGCCCGTGTTGTTTGGCCACAACTATTTTTTTATTGACTCTGGTAGTATTCTGTAACTTTCCCTGGAACCTGGAACTTACTGGTACAGGGCACAATCTCCCCCACTGTGTGAGAGGGCGGACATTACTAAATTATACTGTATAGCCACCGGTATTCTGGTATCGGAGTGATCATTATAAATTCCAATATGCATCGGATAAAATGCAAACCGTGATTAATTAATTTAGATCTAAATGAGTTGTTTTATCTTCATACTACGATCTCCCTCCGGCTTGGGTAGCCGATTGTCGCTGAATCAATACGCATGCGCGTATGCTTTTCTTAGCACGATAATGAGCCTCGATTTCGCATGCATATACGCCCTTCGTCAACTTTCGACAAATCACGAAAATGAACAAATTAAATACATACAAGTCTTTTATTCACGATAATTTGATCAAATAAATGTTTACACAAAAAAACCTTAAATAGTATGATTGACTAGTTGCGAGAAGACATTAACAAACAAACGAACGTCACAACAAGCTCAGACTGACCAAGACGCAGTTGGGTTACTTTTGTTTTGTACACTACGTCAGCAATGGTATTGGCTAACAAGACAGTAGTTTTAAAAGCAATGCAGCTTTCAGGAAAACACTAGTAACAAACTTAGAGGCAAATTGATTGCCGCACTGCTGCACTGTCAACCAATTTAGTCGTTAAATTGCTTACTTTGTGTGCGAAGTCAAATCCAGACGAGAACGGAAGAATGATGAAATGAGCTTAAACAATGCAATGGTAAGTTTACGAAATATAATGTTATAATATAAGAATCTATGTGTGAGTAGATCGAACAACGAAGATTTTTTCAGCCAGAGGACGAGTATCATTCACGTCTTGAATTGGCCAATGGGCGTTCCAGAATTACCATATTATATGCCATTAGTATATACATAACCGACCAATCTTGGACTTTATTTCAATATGTTGGTCAGGGTTCTGACCCTGTGTATTTTTCGGTGGGTACCGTTTAATTTCATTACCCTGGCTACGTGTTAAAATGGGTCTGAAGTCACTCTGGATAAGTACGTACATAACCGACCAATCTTGGACTTTATTTCAATATGTTGGTCAGGGTTCTGACCCTGTGTATTTTTCGGTGGGTACCGTTTAATTTCATTACCCTGGCTACGTGTTAAAATGGTTATGAATTCACTCTGGATAAGTACGTACATAACCGACCAATCTTGGACTTTATTTCAATATGTTGGTCAGGGTTCAGACCCTGTGTATTTTTCGGTGGGTACCGTTTAATTTCATTACCCTGGCTACGTGTTAAAATGGTTATGAATTCATTTTGGATAAGTACGTACATAACCGACCAATCTTGGACTTTATTTCAATATGTTGGTCAGGGTTTTGACCCTGTGTATTTTTCGGTGGGTACCGTTTAATTTCACTACCCTGGCTACGTGTTAAAATGGGTATGAATTCATTTTGGATAAGTACGTACATAACCGACCAATCTTGGACTTTATTTCAATGTGTTGGTCAGGGTTCTGACCCTGTGTATTTTTCGGTGGGTACCGTTTAATTTCATTACCCTGGCTACGTGTTAAAATGGTTATGAATTCATTTTGGATAAGTACGTACATAACCGACCAATCTTGGACTTTATTTCAATATGTTGGTCAGGGTTCTGACCCTGTGTATTTTTCGGTGGGTACCGTTTAATTTCATTACCCTGGCTACGTGTTAAAATGGTTATGAATTCACTCTGGATAAGTACGTACATAACCGACCAATCTTGGACTTTATTTCAATATGTTGGTCAGGGTTCAGACCCTGTGTATTTTTCGGTGGGTACCGTTTAATTTCATTACCCTGGCTACGTGTTAAAATGGTTATGAATTCATTTTGGATAAGTACGTACATAACCGACCAATCTTGGACTTTATTTCAATATGTTGGTCAGGGTTTTGACCCTGTGTATTTTTCGGTGGGTACCGTTTAATTTCACTACCCTGGCTACGTGTTAAAATGGGTATGAATTCATTTTGGATAAGTACGTACATAACCGACCAATCTTGGACTTTATTTCAATGTGTTGGTCAGGGTTCTGACCCTGTGTATTTTTCGGTGGGTACCGTTTAATTTCATTACCCTGGCTACGTGTTAAAATGGTTATGAATTCATTTTGGATAAGTACGTACATAACCGACCAATCTTGGACTTTATTTCAATATGTTGGTCAGGGTTCAGACCCTGTGTATTTTTCGGTGGGTACCGTTTAATTTCATTACCCTGGCTACGTGTTAAAATGGTTATGAATTCACTCTGGATAAGTACGTACATAACCGACCAATCTTGGACTTTATTTCAATATGTTGGTCAGGGTTCAGACCCTGTGTATTTTTCGGTGGGTACCGTTTAATTTCATTACCCTGGCTACGTGTTAAAATGGTTATGAATTCACTCTGGATAAGTACGTACATAACCGACCAATCTTGGACTTTATTTCAATATGTTGGTCAGGGTTCAGACCCTGTGTATTTTTCGGTGGGTACCGTTTAATTTCATTACCCTGGCTACGTGTTAAAATGGGTATGAATTCATTTTGGATAAGTACGTACATAACCGACCAATCTTGGACTTTATTTCAATGTGTTGGTCAGGGTTCTGACCCTGTGTATTTTTCGGTGGGTACCGTTTAATTTCACCACCCTGGCTACGTGTTAAAATGGGTATGAATTCATTTTGGATAAGTACGTACATAACCGACCAATCTTGGACTTTATTTCAATATGTTGGTCAGGGTTCTGACCCTGTGAATTTTTCGGTGGGTACCGTTTAATTTCATTACCCTGGCTACGTGTTAAAATGGTTATGAATTCACTCTGGATAAGTACGTACATAACCGACCAATCTTGGACTTTATTTCAATATGTTGGTCAGGGTTCAGACCCTGTGTATTTTTCGGTGGGTACCGTTTAATTTCATTACCCTGGCTACGTGTTAAAATGGTTATGAATTCACTCTGGATAAGTACGTACATAACCGACCAATCTTGGACTTTATTTCAATATGTTGGTCAGGGTTCAGACCCTGTGTATTTTTCGGTGGGTACCGTTTAATTTCATTACCCTGGCTACGTGTTAAAATGGTTATGAATTCATTTTGGATAAGTACGTACATAACCGACCAATCTTGGACTTTATTTCAATGTGTTGGTCAGGGTTCTGACCCTGTGTATTTTTCGGTGGGTACCGTTTAATTTCACCACCCTGGCTACGTGTTAAAATGGGTATGAATTCATTTTGGATAAGTACGTACATAACCGACCAATCTTGGACTTTATTTCAATGTGTTGGTCAGGGTTCTGACCCTGTGTATTTTTCGGTGGGTACCGTTTAATTTCACCACCCTGGCTACGTGTTAAAATGGGTATGAATTCATTTTGGATAAGTACGTACATAACCGACCAATCTTGGACTTTATTTCAATATGTTGGTCAGGGTTCAGACCCTGTGTATTTTTCGGTGGGTACCGTTTAATTTCATTACCCTGGCTACGTGTTAAAATGGTTATGAATTCACTCTGGATAAGTACGTACATAACCGACCAATCTTGGACTTTATTTCAATATGTTGGTCAGGGTTCTGACCCTGTGTATTTTTCGGTGGGTACCGTTTAATTTCATTACCCTGGCTACGTGTTAAAATGGTTATGAATTCATTTTGGATAAGTACGTACATAACCGACCAATCTTGGACTTTATTTTTCAATGTGTTGGTCAGGGTTCTGACCCTGTGTATTTTTCGGTGGGTACCGTTTAATTTCATTACCCTGGCTACGTGTTAAAATGGTTATGAATTCATTTTGGATAAGTACGTACATAACCGACCAATCTTGGACTTTATTTCAATATGTTGGTCAGGGTTCTGACCCTGTGTATTTTTCGGTGGGTACCGTTTAATTTCATTACCCTGGCTACGTGTTAAAATGGTTATGAATTCATTTTGGATAAGTACGTACATAACCGACCAATCTTGGACTTTATTTCAATGTGTTGGTCAGGGTTCTGACCCTGTGTATTTTTCGGTGGGTACCGTTTAATTTCATTACCCTGGCTACGTGTTAAAATGGTTATGAATTCATTTTGGATAAGTACGTACATAACCGACCAATCTTGGACTTTATTTCAATATGTTGGTCAGGGTTCTGACCCTGTGTATTTTTCGGTGGGTACCGTTTAATTTCATTACCCTGGCTACGTGTTAAAATGGGTATGAATTCATTTTGGATAAGTACGTACATAACCGACCAATCTTGGACTTTAATTCAATGTGTTGGTCAGGGTTCTGACCCTGTGTATTTTTCGGTGGGTACCGTTTAATTTCATTACCCTGGCTACGTGTTAAAATGGGTCTGAAGTCACTCTGGATAAGTACGTACGTAACCAACCAATCTTGGACTTTAATTCAATGTGTTGGTCAGGGTTCTGACCCTGTGTATTTTTCGGTGGGTACCGTTTAATTTCATTACCCTGGCTACGTGTTAAAATGGGTCTGAAGTCACTCTGGATAAGTACGTACATAACCGACCAATCTTGGACTTTAATTCAATGTGTTGGTCAGGGTTCTGACCCTGTGTATTTTTCGGTGGGTACCGTTTAATTTCACCACCCTGGCTACGTGTTAAAATGGTTATGAATTCATTTTGGATAAGTACGTACATAACCGACCAATCTTGGACTTTATTTTGCATGCAGGTAAGGTACACCTACAGACATAACTGTGGACATTTATGCTTATACATATGTACTAAAACGTTAGTTAACATTTAATATCAGGCAATGCATTGGTTCATTACCCTGGCTACGTGTTAAAATGGTTATGAATTCATTTTGGATAAGTACGTACATAACCGACCAATCTTGGACTTTATTTCAATATGTTGGTCAGGGTTCAGACCCTGTGTATTTTTCGGTGGGTACCGTTTAATTTCATTACCCTGGCTACGTGTTAAAATGGTTATGAATTCACTCTGGATAAGTACGTACATAACCGACCAATCTTGGACTTTATTTCAATATGTTGGTCAGGGTTCAGACCCTGTGTATTTTTCGGTGGGTACCGTTTAATTTCATTACCCTGGCTACGTGTTAAAATGGTTATGAATTCACTCTGGATAAGTACGTACATAACCGACCAATCTTGGACTTTATTTCAATATGTTGGTCAGGGTTCAGACCCTGTGTATTTTTCGGTGGGTACCGTTTAATTTCATTACCCTGGCTACGTGTTAAAATGGGTATGAATTCATTTTGGATAAGTACGTACATAACCGACCAATCTTGGACTTTATTTCAATGTGTTGGTCAGGGTTCTGACCCTGTGTATTTTTCGGTGGGTACCGTTTAATTTCACCACCCTGGCTACGTGTTAAAATGGGTATGAATTCATTTTGGATAAGTACGTACATAACCGACCAATCTTGGACTTTATTTCAATATGTTGGTCAGGGTTCTGACCCTGTGAATTTTTCGGTGGGTACCGTTTAATTTCATTACCCTGGCTACGTGTTAAAATGGTTATGAATTCACTCTGGATAAGTACGTACATAACCGACCAATCTTGGACTTTATTTCAATATGTTGGTCAGGGTTCAGACCCTGTGTATTTTTCGGTGGGTACCGTTTAATTTCATTACCCTGGCTACGTGTTAAAATGGTTATGAATTCACTCTGGATAAGTACGTACATAACCGACCAATCTTGGACTTTATTTCAATATGTTGGTCAGGGTTCAGACCCTGTGTATTTTTCGGTGGGTACCGTTTAATTTCATTACCCTGGCTACGTGTTAAAATGGTTATGAATTCATTTTGGATAAGTACGTACATAACCGACCAATCTTGGACTTTATTTCAATGTGTTGGTCAGGGTTCTGACCCTGTGTATTTTTCGGTGGGTACCGTTTAATTTCACCACCCTGGCTACGTGTTAAAATGGGTATGAATTCATTTTGGATAAGTACGTACATAACCGACCAATCTTGGACTTTATTTCAATGTGTTGGTCAGGGTTCTGACCCTGTGTATTTTTCGGTGGGTACCGTTTAATTTCACCACCCTGGCTACGTGTTAAAATGGGTATGAATTCATTTTGGATAAGTACGTACATAACCGACCAATCTTGGACTTTATTTCAATATGTTGGTCAGGGTTCAGACCCTGTGTATTTTTCGGTGGGTACCGTTTAATTTCATTACCCTGGCTACGTGTTAAAATGGTTATGAATTCACTCTGGATAAGTACGTACATAACCGACCAATCTTGGACTTTATTTCAATATGTTGGTCAGGGTTCTGACCCTGTGTATTTTTCGGTGGGTACCGTTTAATTTCATTACCCTGGCTACGTGTTAAAATGGTTATGAATTCATTTTGGATAAGTACGTACATAACCGACCAATCTTGGACTTTATTTTTCAATGTGTTGGTCAGGGTTCTGACCCTGTGTATTTTTCGGTGGGTACCGTTTAATTTCATTACCCTGGCTACGTGTTAAAATGGTTATGAATTCATTTTGGATAAGTACGTACATAACCGACCAATCTTGGACTTTATTTCAATATGTTGGTCAGGGTTCTGACCCTGTGTATTTTTCGGTGGGTACCGTTTAATTTCATTACCCTGGCTACGTGTTAAAATGGTTATGAATTCATTTTGGATAAGTACGTACATAACCGACCAATCTTGGACTTTATTTCAATGTGTTGGTCAGGGTTCTGACCCTGTGTATTTTTCGGTGGGTACCGTTTAATTTCATTACCCTGGCTACGTGTTAAAATGGTTATGAATTCATTTTGGATAAGTACGTACATAACCGACCAATCTTGGACTTTATTTCAATATGTTGGTCAGGGTTCTGACCCTGTGTATTTTTCGGTGGGTACCGTTTAATTTCATTACCCTGGCTACGTGTTAAAATGGGTATGAATTCATTTTGGATAAGTACGTACATAACCGACCAATCTTGGACTTTAATTCAATGTGTTGGTCAGGGTTCTGACCCTGTGTATTTTTCGGTGGGTACCGTTTAATTTCATTACCCTGGCTACGTGTTAAAATGGGTCTGAAGTCACTCTGGATAAGTACGTACGTAACCAACCAATCTTGGACTTTAATTCAATGTGTTGGTCAGGGTTCTGACCCTGTGTATTTTTCGGTGGGTACCGTTTAATTTCATTACCCTGGCTACGTGTTAAAATGGGTCTGAAGTCACTCTGGATAAGTACGTACATAACCGACCAATCTTGGACTTTAATTCAATGTGTTGGTCAGGGTTCTGACCCTGTGTATTTTTCGGTGGGTACCGTTTAATTTCACCACCCTGGCTACGTGTTAAAATGGTTATGAATTCATTTTGGATAAGTACGTACATAACCGACCAATCTTGGACTTTATTTTGCATGCAGGTAAGGTACACCTACAGACATAACTGTGGACATTTATGCTTATACATATGTACTAAAACGTTAGTTAACATTTAATATCAGGCAATGCATTGGTTCATTACCCTGGCTACGTGTTAAAATGGTTATGAATTCATTTTGGATAAGTACGTACATAACCGACCAATCTTGGACTTTATTTCAATATGTTGGTCAGGGTTCAGACCCTGTGTATTTTTCGGTGGGTACCGTTTAATTTCATTACCCTGGCTACGTGTTAAAATGGTTATGAATTCACTCTGGATAAGTACGTACATAACCGACCAATCTTGGACTTTATTTCAATATGTTGGTCAGGGTTCAGACCCTGTGTATTTTTCGGTGGGTACCGTTTAATTTCATTACCCTGGCTACGTGTTAAAATGGTTATGAATTCATTTTGGATAAGTACGTACATAACCGACCAATCTTGGACTTTATTTCAATGTGTTGGTCAGGGTTCAGACCCTGTGTATTTTTCGGTGGGTACCGTTTAATTTCATTACCCTGGCTACGTGTTAAAATGGGTCTGAAGTCACTCTGGATAAGTACGTACATAACCGACCAATCTTGGACTTTAATTCAATGTGTTGGTCAGGGTTCTGACCCTGTGTATTTTTCGGTGGGTACCGTTTAATTTCACCACCCTGGCTACGTGTTAAAATGGTTATGAATTCACTCTGGATAAGTACGTACATAACCGACCAATCTTGGACTTTATTTCAATATGTTGGTCAGGGTTCAGACCCTGTGTATTTTTCGGTGGGTACCGTTTAATTTCATTACCCTGGCTACGTGTTAAAATGGGTCTGAAGTCACTCTGGATAAGTACGTACATAACCGACCAATCTTGGACTTTAATTCAATGTGTTGGTCAGGGTTCTGACCCTGTGTATTTTTCGGTGGGTACCGTTTAATTTCACCACCCTGGCTACGTGTTAAAATGGTTATGAATTCATTTTGGATAAGTACGTACATAACCGACCAATCTTGGACTTTATTTTGCATGCAGGTAAGGTACACCTACAGACATAACTGTGGACATTCAGTTCTTTTTATTTAGATCATGGCAATTTTTTGGTCAGAGCGCCCTCTAGTTTTGTGGAGAATCATGTTCATTTGGAATGCTCTGATTGGATGGAAGTTCAAGCCTAGCAAGGTGTGATAGAATTGGCCTGTTATGTTCAGATTCAAATAAGCATGAACCACTAATTTGACAGGGAAGTGATACTTATAATGCAGCAAGCTGTTCTAATTGCTGTTGTGGTAGAGTTTTTCTATTTTCCTGTCAAATGCATTTATTGGTCCACTGAAAAATGAAAATAATGTTCCCTGTAACTTAGACTCTTATTGATCAAGGCATTTTAAAAATCATGGGTGTTAACTCCCCTCAAGTTATGACCCGTTGTCCCCTACAGAATAATGGTTGCATCTAATATTAAAATAAAGATGGCGGAGTATAGCGTTGATTCATCTCGTTCTACTCTGGATTACTTGGAGTCAATAAAGATCCTAGAAAGTTAGTATTTATATGCCTGTGTGTTTTTTGTTTGTTTGTTTTTTCACTGTCTTTGACTTTCCCAGTATGTTTGTTGCTGTTGACAACAATTCAGTCCTCTGCCAGGCTTCAGTCAATGTTTTTCTTCACTACCTACCCAACTCCTCGTCGGGCACTATGTAGCTGGTGTGGTATATTTATCACAGACAGTAGGGCAATTGTCACATTTAGTGCTCCAAGAAAATATTCTCTGTCCATGTGTATTTATATAAATAGATGCAGTTTCTTTGGCTTGAATAACGATCACTGGCTTCGTACATACAGGTATACTGGTTTACCTGTTTCTAGTTGAAATATAGCCAATCTTATTAACCAAGACAGTTGGACATTTGCCACATGTCACAACACTCATTTCCAAGTGCCATAGCTTGAAACAAGTAGTCAAATCTGATATTGGCTGGAGCTTTAGTTTATATGGACATGGTAAATGGCAAACTAGATGGTCAGAAAGTAATAAAAATAATCACAGCTTTACTCCACCCACCCCACTATGAAGTAAAAGGCTGTTTATAAGGCCATGTATGATGGTTTCATTTTTCTTATGGAAAACAATTTTAATTAAAAACTTCTATGCTCCTGTACCCAACCGTGGGGGTTCATCACACTAAACAACAGGTGTCACTATTACTAAGATAAATGTACTTTTTTTTCATTAAAATTACTGAATGCTTATACATATGTACTAAAACGTTAGTTAACATTTAATATCAGGCAATGCATTGGTTCATTACCCTGGCTACGTGTTAAAATGGGTATGAATTCATTTTGGATAAGTACGTACATAACCGACCAATCTTGGACTTTAATTCAATGTGTTGGTCAGGGTTCTGACCCTGTGTATTTTTCGGTGGGTACCGTTTAATTTCATTACCCTGGCTACGTGTTAAAATGGTTATGAATTCATTTTGGATAAGTACGTACATAACCGACCAATCTTGGACTTTATTTTGCATGCAGGTAAGGTACACCTACAGACATAACTGTGGACATGCTTATACATATGTACTAAAACGTTAGTTAACATTTAATATCAGGCAATGCATTGGTTCATTACCCTGGCTACGTGTTAAAATGGGTATGAATTCATTTTGGATAAGTACGTACATAACCGACCAATCTTGGACTTTAATTCAATGTGTTGGTCAGGGTTCTGACCCTGTGTATTTTTCGGTGGGTACCGTTTAATTTCATTACCCTGGCTACGTGTTAAAATGGTTATGAATTCATTTTGGATAAGTACGTACATAACCGACCAATCTTAGACTTTATTTCAATGTGTTGGTCAGGGTTTTGACCCTGTGTATTTTTCGGTGGGTACCGTTTAATTTCATTACCCTGGCTACGTGTTAAAATGGGTCTGAAGTCACTCTGGATAAGTACGTACATAACCGACCAATCTTGGACTTTAATTCAATGTGTTGGTCAGGGTTCTGACCCTGTGTATTTTTCGGTGGGTACCGTTTAATTTCATTACCCTGGCTACGTGTTAAAATGGTTATGAATTCATTTTGGATAAGTACGTACATAACCGACCAATCTTAGACTTTATTTCAATGTGTTGGTCAGGGTTTTGACCCTGTGTATTTTTCGGTGGGTACCGTTTAATTTCATTACCCTGGCTACGTGTTAAAATGGGTCTGAAGTCACTCTGGATAAGTACGTACGTAACCAACCAATCTTGGACTTTAATTCAATGTGTTGGTCAGGGTTCTGACCCTGTGTATTTTTCGGTGGGTACCGTTTAATTTCATTACCCTGGCTACGTGTTAAAATGGGTCTGAAGTCACTCTGGATAAGTACGTACATAACCGACCAATCTTGGACTTTAATTCAATGTGTTGGTCAGGGTTCTGACCCTGTGTATTTTTCGGTGGGTACCGTTTAATTTCACCACCCTGGCTACGTGTTAAAATGGTTATGAATTCACTCTGGATAAGTACGTACATAACCGACCAATCTTGGACTTTATTTCAATATGTTGGTCAGGGTTCAGACCCTGTGTATTTTTCGGTGGGTACCGTTTAATTTCATTACCCTGGCTACGTGTTAAAATGGGTCTGAAGTCACTCTGGATAAGTACGTACATAACCGACCAATCTTGGACTTTAATTCAATGTGTTGGTCAGGGTTCTGACCCTGTGTATTTTTCGGTGGGTACCGTTTAATTTCACCACCCTGGCTACGTGTTAAAATGGTTATGAATTCATTTTGGATAAGTACGTACATAACCGACCAATCTTGGACTTTATTTTGCATGCAGGTAAGGTACACCTACAGACATAACTGTGGACATTCAGTTCTTTTTATTTAGATCATGGCAATTTTTTGGTCAGAGCGCCCTCTAGTTTTGTGGAGAATCATGTTCATTTGGAATGCTCTGATTGGATGGAAGTTCAAGCCTAGCAAGGTGTGATAGAATTGGCCTGTTATGTTCAGATTCAAATAAGCATGAACCACTAATTTGACAGGGAAGTGATACTTATAATGCAGCAAGCTGTTCTAATTGCTGTTGTGGTAGAGTTTTTCTATTTTCCTGTCAAATGCATTTATTGGTCCACTGAAAAATGAAAATAATGTTCCCTGTAACTTAGACTCTTATTGATCAAGGCATTTTAAAAATCATGGGTGTTAACTCCCCTCAAGTTATGACCCGTTGTCCCCTACAGAATAATGGTTGCATCTAATATTAAAATAAAGATGGCGGAGTATAGCGTTGATTCATCTCGTTCTACTCTGGATTACTTGGAGTCAATAAAGATCCTAGAAAGTTAGTATTTATATGCCTGTGTGTTTTTTGTTTGTTTGTTTTTTCACTGTCTTTGACTTTCCCAGTATGTTTGTTGCTGTTGACAACAATTCAGTCCTCTGCCAGGCTTCAGTCAATGTTTTTCTTCACTACCTACCCAACTCCTCGTCGGGCACTATGTAGCTGGTGTGGTATATTTATCACAGACAGTAGGGCAATTGTCACATTTAGTGCTCCAAGAAAATATTCTCTGTCCATGTGTATTTATATAAATAGATGCAGTTTCTTTGGCTTGAATAACGATCACTGGCTTCGTACATACAGGTATACTGGTTTACCTGTTTCTAGTTGAAATATAGCCAATCTTATTAACCAAGACAGTTGGACATTTGCCACATGTCACAACACTCATTTCCAAGTGCCATAGCTTGAAACAAGTAGTCAAATCTGATATTGGCTGGAGCTTTAGTTTATATGGACATGGTAAATGGCAAACTAGATGGTCAGAAAGTAATAAAAATAATCACAGCTTTACTCCACCCACCCCACTATGAAGTAAAAGGCTGTTTATAAGGCCATGTATGATGGTTTCATTTTTCTTATGGAAAACAATTTTAATTAAAAACTTCTATGCTCCTGTACCCAACCGTGGGGGTTCATCACACTAAACAACAGGTGTCACTATTACTAAGATAAATGTACTTTTTTTTCATTAAAATTACTGAATGCTTATACATATGTACTAAAACGTTAGTTAACATTTAATATCAGGCAATGCATTGGTTCATTACCCTGGCTACGTGTTAAAATGGGTATGAATTCATTTTGGATAAGTACGTACATAACCGACCAATCTTGGACTTTAATTCAATGTGTTGGTCAGGGTTCTGACCCTGTGTATTTTTCGGTGGGTACCGTTTAATTTCATTACCCTGGCTACGTGTTAAAATGGTTATGAATTCATTTTGGATAAGTACGTACATAACCGACCAATCTTAGACTTTATTTCAATGTGTTGGTCAGGGTTTTGACCCTGTGTATTTTTCGGTGGGTACCGTTTAATTTCATTACCCTGGCTACGTGTTAAAATGGGTCTGAAGTCACTCTGGATAAGTACGTACATAACCGACCAATCTTGGACTTTAATTCAATGTGTTGGTCAGGGTTCTGACCCTGTGTATTTTTCGGTGGGTACCGTTTAATTTCATTACCCTGGCTACGTGTTAAAATGGTTATGAATTCATTTTGGATAAGTACGTACATAACCGACCAATCTTAGACTTTATTTCAATGTGTTGGTCAGGGTTTTGACCCTGTGTATTTTTCGGTGGGTACCGTTTAATTTCATTACCCTGGCTACGTGTTAAAATGGGTCTGAAGTCACTCTGGATAAGTACGTACGTAACCAACCAATCTTGGACTTTAATTCAATGTGTTGGTCAGGGTTCTGACCCTGTGTATTTTTCGGTGGGTACCGTTTAATTTCATTACCCTGGCTACGTGTTAAAATGGGTCTGAAGTCACTCTGGATAAGTACGTACATAACCGACCAATCTTGGACTTTAATTCAATGTGTTGGTCAGGGTTCTGACCCTGTGTATTTTTCGGTGGGTACCGTTTAATTTCACCACCCTGGCTACGTGTTAAAATGGTTATGAATTCACTCTGGATAAGTACGTACATAACCGACCAATCTTGGACTTTATTTCAATATGTTGGTCAGGGTTCAGACCCTGTGTATTTTTCGGTGGGTACCGTTTAATTTCATTACCCTGGCTACGTGTTAAAATGGGTCTGAAGTCACTCTGGATAAGTACGTACATAACCGACCAATCTTGGACTTTAATTCAATGTGTTGGTCAGGGTTCTGACCCTGTGTATTTTTCGGTGGGTACCGTTTAATTTCACCACCCTGGCTACGTGTTAAAATGGTTATGAATTCATTTTGGATAAGTACGTACATAACCGACCAATCTTGGACTTTATTTTGCATGCAGGTAAGGTACACCTACAGACATAACTGTGGACATTCAGTTCTTTTTATTTAGATCATGGCAATTTTTTGGTCAGAGCGCCCTCTAGTTTTGTGGAGAATCATGTTCATTTGGAATGCTCTGATTGGATGGAAGTTCAAGCCTAGCAAGGTGTGATAGAATTGGCCTGTTATGTTCAGATTCAAATAAGCATGAACCACTAATTTGACAGGGAAGTGATACTTATAATGCAGCAAGCTGTTCTAATTGCTGTTGTGGTAGAGTTTTTCTATTTTCCTGTCAAATGCATTTATTGGTCCACTGAAAAATGAAAATAATGTTCCCTGTAACTTAGACTCTTATTGATCAAGGCATTTTAAAAATCATGGGTGTTAACTCCCCTCAAGTTATGACCCGTTGTCCCCTACAGAATAATGGTTGCATCTAATATTAAAATAAAGATGGCGGAGTATAGCGTTGATTCATCTCGTTCTACTCTGGATTACTTGGAGTCAATAAAGATCCTAGAAAGTTAGTATTTATATGCCTGTGTGTTTTTTGTTTGTTTGTTTTTTCACTGTCTTTGACTTTCCCAGTATGTTTGTTGCTGTTGACAACAATTCAGTCCTCTGCCAGGCTTCAGTCAATGTTTTTCTTCACTACCTACCCAACTCCTCGTCGGGCACTATGTAGCTGGTGTGGTATATTTATCACAGACAGTAGGGCAATTGTCACATTTAGTGCTCCAAGAAAATATTCTCTGTCCATGTGTATTTATATAAATAGATGCAGTTTCTTTGGCTTGAATAACGATCACTGGCTTCGTACATACAGGTATACTGGTTTACCTGTTTCTAGTTGAAATATAGCCAATCTTATTAACCAAGACAGTTGGACATTTGCCACATGTCACAACACTCATTTCCAAGTGCCATAGCTTGAAACAAGTAGTCAAATCTGATATTGGCTGGAGCTTTAGTTTATATGGACATGGTAAATGGCAAACTAGATGGTCAGAAAGTAATAAAAATAATCACAGCTTTACTCCACCCACCCCACTATGAAGTAAAAGGCTGTTTATAAGGCCATGTATGATGGTTTCATTTTTCTTATGGAAAACAATTTTAATTAAAAACTTCTATGCTCCTGTACCCAACCGTGGGGGTTCATCACACTAAACAACAGGTGTCACTATTACTAAGATAAATGTACTTTTTTTTCATTAAAATTACTGATATATATATATATATATATATATATATATATATATATATTCGTGTGTGTGTGTGTGTGATCATTATTATTAATCTATAGATTTAAAACACAAATGGAAAAAAACAATTACTAATGAAATAATATAGATAAGTTGTATTATTGTAATTTGTGTAATGTAAATTGTAAGAAAATTGAGTATCAAATGACTTGTATGTTTTAGAATTTACAAGTTATATTCTAAGGTGAAGGGAAATGTAGTGATCTAGTTTACATATGAATCGCATTCTCACCTGAATAATTGTATGCATAAATTGAGAGCCTGTTCATCAACATAAACTTTAATACAACTTTTATGTAATATTACATTGCATTGCTTGTTACTAACAAGTAGATTAAATATTGTAACTCAGTGTCATTTGCTTTACATACAACTTCGTAGATAGTTCAGCACGAGCAAGGCTACTAATTGTCGTGTGGCTAACAATTTCAAATAGAATTGAATAACTGCTGAGCCACTTTATAACCCTATTTAGGCGGCGGTCCCAACATGAACCACAATATAGTAATCAATCTTTTAGAAAAACGAGCGTTTAGAAAGATCAATCAAAATCTTTAAAACTGAGTCAAGACGTGGTCATTAAAAAAATTAGTGCATAAGATCGTCTGAAATGTGCCGACAGAAATGACATTCATTACTGGTGTACCCTGCTGCATGCATGAACTGACCTGTGGAATTACCCCATTTAAATAGGCGCATTGAATGTCTTCTTCCTTTTGTAAATGAGAGGGTCATAAATACAATTAAAATTCGGCTTGATGTCAGCGAGTATATCTAAATAATCTCTCCACACAGTGGCCTACGTCGCGTTATTCGTCATTCTCCACCTACGTACATGTTTTATTACATTGTTAATTGAAATGATATTTAACTTCTTCGATTGATTTCGGTGATTCTGTTTCTACATGGAAATACTGCAGATGAGCCATATCTTCAAAACGTTTTAAAATACGTCGATGAATCATATTAAGCTTTTGTGTCAAATCTCGACGGGAGTCAATTGCAACAGAGGGCGCAATTTCGTCTGCTGTTTTCCAGCGACAGTGAGTTTGGTCAATTAAATCTGCAATTGTAGTTTACCCTGCTTCCGAGAGCAGTCCAAGTCAAAAGGAAGCATAGTAACAGAGTGTAAAACGAACGGGTTATTAAAGAATGGCTCATTGAAGTACTCATGAATTTCTGTAGGTTTTGAATGACGGTAAAAGTAGTTATTAACAGGAATATCAAGGAAATTAATGGCAAAAAATTGTACTGTACTTCAAATTTCCGATTTGTTTGAAATAAAAGTCTGTAAAACAAAAACTTGGATGTTCGAGTTCAGAGTACAGGTAATGCTGGAGAAACTGTAGTCTAAAGGCAGTAACACGTGATACTAGGTGCACGAGACCCTACCCGCTGTCTTTAACGGGTTTGTAGATGACATGTCGCGGGACCTAATGGCGTCCGTGCCACAAGAAATCATTACATTTAATGTGCAGCGTATTGATTAGGTCAATAGAGGGCGACATACTAATAAATCGATGCCACAGTTTTGAAGCACAAAGCTGGTTAATAATCAAAACTCGCTCACGACACGATAAATCAACACAATTTCCGATATATGTACTCAATATAGGTGATTTCATCTGTCTAGAATCTGGCAGTTGAAGACTACGTATTAAATTTTTATTATGAATTGTTTTGAGTAACACAGTGATTAAAGTTGTCCGGGCAGGGAACAGCCCTGACTTATACCACAATTGAACTCAAGAGGCGAAGTGAGGGCGTCGTTAACTTTCACTGAACCTTGCATGTTTGTATACAATGTCAATGTGCACTGAAATCCGAACGCCTTTAATGTACTCAGTAAATAACTATAATACACGCGATTTAGCGCTTTTTTTTTGATCAAGTGAAAGAATCGCGAGTGGAATATTATGCTGGTTGGCATAACTAATTGCGTCGCGCAGTAAATTAATGTCATCGGCAATATTCCAACTTGGTATTGAACAATTTTGATTACTTCCCCCAAGAACACAACGCAGCCGCATGGACAGTGCTTTTGTAAGAATTTGCAATCACTGCACTGAAGTGAGACTGGTCTCCAATTGTTCATTACCCTGTTTAGGTAATATTGACGAGACAGCTCTGCGACAAGATAGTGGCAATTTACTTGCATAGAGATGGAGAAAACTTTAAAATAATCACGTCCGATTAACGACCAAAAAGTTTTGTAATATCAGGCGACGCATTATTATTTAATTTATTAACAGCTATGGCAAGTTTATCAAATTGTATTTCTGTATCAATGTTATCTCTACTCAAATCAGTAAGTTGAGGTAAGTCATCCAAACGTTTAGTTGGCGGTTCTATGGAAACCGAGGCCGGCGTAAACTGGTGTGAATAGAAATATTGAACGATTTTTCTAATTTCAGTTAGGTTTTCCGTGAGTAGACCAATTAATGACTCAAGCTGTGTCATCATTGATTTGTCCTTTTATGACGTTCGAGGACGAAAACAGAGAAGCTTCTACATTGCTTTTATTAAGTTGTTTGAATCTGCACGATTGCGCCCTGTATCCGTGTTTTAACAAGTTTCTCTAGTAGTTCCTTTTTTTCCATGATGCGAATTTCTACATTTTCGACAGTGGATCGGCTGCTCTTGAGATTACACAATTCATTTTCTAGGGTATTTTTAGTTTTTTTTTTAAATTTGAGTTTCTGAAACTAATGTACTTTTGCGAAAAAGTGTGATTTTCAGCTTTCGTATTTACCCTTGCTCTTGTTGCCATTGTTTCCATATAACTGCTATTTACTCACGATAGTGTTCGTCATCCTGTAGTTGAGTATTCAGACACCAAATGGGACTGTGAGTATTTATTAACGCACGCGACAATTTCAACGTCAATGGTGAGTTAACACCTGTACCGAATTTACAAGTTGAATCAGAGTTTTTTTAACAATGTAGATACGATCTAGTCGTGCTGCACTGTTGTTTCTTGACTAAGTATAATTGACACTGTTCCCTTGGAAAAGACGCCACGCATCAACGTGTTTGTGCCCTTTCATCATATAACTTTTAATTGAAAGTTCGGCACTAGCGTGATCTGGTTCAGTTGT